>NC_085138.1:202139406-202755741 GCF_035046485.1 Aedes albopictus
GGTATTTTTTTTGGTTATAGGTATCCAGCACAAGCACTGTGTAAGTTAGGTTTTTTTTTCTTGTGCTCAAATGCCTTAATTATACGTTTAACAGGGATTAGCAGAACCTTTATTTTTGACCCAAGTTTTACTTATGCTCAAAAACGTGATCCTCACCTGCTGTTTGATCTATCCTGCTGTTTGAATGGTTTTCTCACGTACTTCCTTCATATTTTGCTTATTTCCTAAGTGACCCATTTGCCAATTCCGGGGTCTGACTGAGCATATTACCCTCCCTCAATTTTTAACCTTCCGCCAACACCACGCTAATGCTGAGTACAAAAAGCGAGATTTTTTCAACGTGTTGTACAAAATACAACAGCGCGATCGCTCGTAGGTTAATATTCTCACCAACTAGGAATTATATTTTCCCGGCACAAATGTCCGATACACTATGCAGCAGCATGATCAGTATACTATATTAGATGACTTTAAATCTGATTTTTAAAGAACTGTTTGCCATTGCTAATACCGTGAGGTGCCCATATTTCGTGCACTTAAGAATTCTCAAAGTTAGATAAACGAATGAAATTTTACCATAAAGTATATCAGATTAATTTCTTCGATAATATTTAGTGCTGGCACTGTAGCTCCCAAGAAAAATATAAATTAAGCATCTTCACATTATACAAGATAGATACAGCATTAGTTTTGATTTGTTTAAAATTGCCAAATTTCGTGCACGGGTTCCAAATTTCGTTCAAAATGGGTCCAAATTTCGCTCACTCTAAAAGACGTAGAATTCGCCTAAATATGTTAATTTTTAAAACGTAGCATACTCGTAGAATACCAATGAAACCATAAAGTGTAGATAAAATCGATGTCTGTGACGAAATATGAGTGAATATTTACTGTTTACCATGTTCGTCCCGGATGTTTACGTTAAGATTTCCAAAATCCTTCTGTAGATTAAGAAGATATTATTTTTGACGTTTGTTTTGCTCTTTTATTGAAATCTTGATAAAACAATATATTGTTTGCTATTTGAATCAAATGTTCACTAACTTTACTGATGATCAGTAATGTGAATTAATTCATTTTTTTAAATGTAGCTTTTTACGTTTCTATTATGTGCCATTAATAGGCACATTCCTCGGGAGGTTAGTTCTAGTAAAGTGTCGTCTTCCAAACTTGTGTTCTGGCAATAAAGCTTACGGCAATAATTTGCTTGAATAAAACTAGCGGCTGTAAGCTACTACTCCCAATGTTTGGGTAGATAAAATCATCCCGAGCTTACTTAGTATTCCCACATTTATAAATTTGTTTATTTTTTTTTCTACGTAGTGTATGAGCAGTCCCTAGCTAATTTTAAACCAATTAAAATAGTTATTAGAACTATTATTAATAACCGAATCATACGATGGCTTTGTAGCCATTTGTGTACACATGAACCTTTAAAACAAAGTTATGAAAAAGAGTGCACGAAATTAGGGACCCATACAAATTGTGGGTTCCTAATTTCGCCAACAACAAAAATGTTTAAACAAAATAAGAAAATAACATTTTTAAGTGATTTTATTGCGTATTTTAATAAAACATATTGAATTGAAATAATCAAGCATAAATTGAAATATTTACCTTTGATAGAGATCGAAATATTTGTTCACTTCCGTGAGTGTTGATCTTCTCGTATCTCTGAATATGGCATCTGCTATTTGCATACATTTGCAATTTATTTTTCAATCTTTGACATAAATCATATTTTTCATTTCTTTTTTTGTGAATTGTATTGAGATCAAATGGAGTTTTGAGGTTATAGCAAATTTTGGATGATTCCGCTGTTATTTAGATAATAATGCTCTCAGATGTCAGAAGTTAACGAAGTTTGGGCCCGCACGAAATTAGGGCACCCCACGGTACATTCAGCTATTCCGATCATAATTGCAAAGTACATCGGCCACATGCCCGAAATCAAAGCTTCCTTTAAGATATAATCCAAGCCCAGGGCGCAGGGGTGTAGCCGATAATGATGGTATCCAAAGTGAGGAACGGTCTTCATCAGGGCATAGGTAGATGTTGAAATTAGATCGATTAGGATACGGGATTATGATTTAATTGGATAATTACTATAATACATGGAACTCAAAGGCTAGAGATTTTCCACCACAAGCAGATCACTCACCTGGAGCTTTGCAGCGACAATTGGTCAAACGATTCAGACGCCGAACTGGTATCATCGCTAGCTAAATCCACTATCCTCTTGCTCTTTCGGCCACGTTTTTTCTGGCCCGGCACCGGAATCGGAGTACTCGTGAAAATAATTGGCCCGATACCGGCATTCCGGAGCATCACGTCGATCGGTCCAGCCGGTTGATTTCCGTACGCATAGTGGTCCTTAGGAAGGGATCCCAACGCCAGGTGCTTATGCAGCTCTTCCATCGATTTCTGGAAACCGGGCTTTTTGGGATTGATTTTCAGCGTCACCAGGTCCGTGTCGATGGATTTGACAAACGCTGTGTCGACAACGGCTCGGGAATGTTTATCGCCGAAGAAGCGAACATCGTACTTGTTGTTCACCACCCGGATGACCTTCGCCGGCCAATACTGATATCCCTTGTGTTTGGCGAACACCAGTTCATGACGTGTGTTGCATGGTCTGGCGAACCAATCCGGTTCGGCTTTTTCGTTGGAGTGCCTGAAGCAATCCGGACACTGACGGATCTCGAACAAATCGTAGACGCAGTCTGTGACAAAGTACATCACAGCGTTGTACTCGAGTGAGGTGGCTGCAATCAATAACAAAATGTTTATTCAACACCGTTATGACATTATTGTTTATGGATAATGTGGCTTGAAAAAACTTACCCCCGTGAATGACCCCGATATTATGGGCTATATCCAAAATGTCCGCACAAAACTCCTCCAGCCGTTCGTATTTGCAGTCTTCGATCTTCTGATGGATTGTGTCCATGGAAATGGGCCGGCGCAGCAGAAGTTTTTTGCACAAGTCCATGTTGTCCACCACTTCAGAAATGCGAGGACGATTATTAAAGAGCCGTGTAGGCGCGTAGGTATCATGTGGAAGCTGGTGAAGAGAAAAAAAAAACTTGAGTACCTATACTGCCGTGAATCGCATATCTGTCCCATTTGCATAGGAAATCCAGCAAAGATGGGACTGATATGCGATTCACGGCAGATACTGCCGTGAATCGCATATCTGTCCCATTTGCATAGGAAATCCAGCAAAGGTGGGACTGATATGCGATTCACGGCAGTATATGAAAGAGGCAGAGCTCGCGCCGGTAGTCAGAAAGACTACTATGTGGCTTTGTTAATAGAAGAACCCTAACCGAAGGGTCAGAAGTTGACTATGGCGTATCGAGTATGTAGTTCACTTGTGTTCTATTTCCCCGTTAAAGTACCTATGCCTGGATTTTACACTATGCTACGGGTGATGCGTTTGATTCCCGGTCGTTCCAGAAACTAAAGAGTATAGTGTGTCTTCGTGCGATATACTAATGCAAAGTGGAAATTGATTGACATTTTAAAAGATAATAAGTTAATTGCCATTGATAGAATGTCATTTGGCATAACGTCGCTAAATAGAAGGTCACTTGGCTTGGCATAAAGGACATTTGACACAATGATCATTTGCCAATGGACCTAATAATGACATAATACCAAACGGAGTCAACGACCAATCCCGTTTGCATTTCCCCTTATACTTACCCATGATTTGTACTCCTCGTATACAAACTGCAGCAAATAGTTGAGCTCTCCTCTGCTCATGCTCGGTGGCGTGTTGTATAAATTGCCTCGCATCTGCCGGCACGGATAACAGTAGTTTTGGATAAAGTCTTCACTATCCATTATATTGCCACCGCTTCCTCCTCCATTGTCCTCCGGCTTAATTGTCGGAGTGTTCAAACGCTCTCCCAAGCGCCGATCGGCCTGCCGTACCACTCCGACGAACTGCGGTTCATCCGACGTCAAAGACGTAGATGCCAGATCCGGTTTGCAGTCCTCTTCCTGTTTAATGTCCAACTCGGCTTTGATTTTAGCAAGTGGGACGTCGTCCGACGACAACGTGTGATTCTCGTTGGCATCAACCGGAGGCGTCGCCACATTGTTTGCTAATGGATGTGTCGCAGGTCCTAGAAGACCAAAATCGGAAATGATCACACGCTTGTACTTGGTCACGAATTCCTCCATTTTGGCGTGTTTTTGGGCCAACGTTTTGACACATTCCCTGTGGAACACCCGGTGGCAGTCGTTGCACTTCCGGACGTTACCCTCCAAATGGCACTCGTAGCAGTATACATCCGGATGTTCATCCGGGAATCGAAAATCCGTTATATCCGGCAAGGTGTAATGGTACACCGATTTGGGTTTCGGACGCTTCGGGTTGTCCACCACCTGGATTAAGTTGTCCACAACGGCATTGGTCACATAGGATTCGATTTGATCTATCAGGAGAAGATTGAAGTTGAATAAGTTTTAGAAACGCTGCAAATGCAAAGAGCCCATATAGTCGAAGCGATAAATGCGCGTATTCAGTACGACCATGTTGAGGGAGATAGGTTTGAAACCCGGTCGGTCCAGGAACATTTCGTAATAGAAATTTCCTCGACTTCCTGGGTACGGTGTTCAACATTTAGATGTCTTGTTACACGCCGCGGCCGTGTCCATATAATCGATGTTGTAGTTACACTAATGTTCGCCCGTGACAACACTTATGAACGGCTAGTTTTCAGGAAAAATGCAATGAATGAGCCAAATTGTGTTTTTGTCAAGGTTTTTGTGTTAAAAAAAAATATGCAAATATATTAGTTTTTTTTTCGAAGACCACTTTATTAAGAAGACTTGCAACACTGCTTAAAATCGGGAGTTACTGTTAGCAGCGCCACCACGGATTAAGGTGGAAGCATTTATGATAGTGTGTGTAAATCTTCATGCTCGCACCAATACACTCTTACACTTTTATGCAAAGGTACCACCTTAGCTCAACAGGCGGCGATGCCATCGGTGTCGCATGCCGTTAGTATGAGAAAACAACAGAGTTGCATGTCTTCTTGATAAAGTAGTCTTCGGTTTGTTCACGTTTTCAAGGTCTCGGGATCAAAGGGGTACCCTGGTTTTATATTTTTATCGGAAAATTCAGGAAATTTGGCGTAACATATTGCGACATTTGCACCCATTTAGACTCGGCCGAAATTCATTATCATCACAGTCGAATTTCGCACACGACTTCGCAGCGGCTGGCATGCACAAGTTCGGTTGAGTTCGTGACAATGGCGTCGGATGCACGACAGGTAAACAAATTAAGTTTGATTAGTGTGAAATTTCGCGGGGAAATGATGATTCAGTGAATTCTCAAATTATTACAGTAGTCTAAACATTGATGAGAAACCCAATATCAAAAATCAAAAATGTATGTTTTTTAGTTTTTGGGATACGATTTTTTGAATATAGAGTCTTATAGTTTGATACTAGCTACTCTTAAATCACGGCGTGTGTATGGGAAAAGTTTATAACAAAAAAATGGGCATCGTCAAATTTTTCGCTATTCAAAAATAGAGGCTTTCAGCTTTCATTTGCAGGGTCCCTCAAAAAAATCCACCGAGGGATCCCGAAGAACTTTTTCAGAATACTGTTTTTCCCCATACAAAATGCACGGTTCCAAATTAATCCCTATTTCTACTTAACAAACATACCCAATTTTTGTATGAAAAAGTTCCCCCGATGGAATATTTCGATGTTGGGCTTGAATGAAAGCTGGTAGCGTCAACTTTCACCGTAGCGTAAAAATTAGCGATGCCCATTTTTTTGTAATAAATTTGTTCTACCAGACACACCGTGAAATTACCTAAAATTGTAAATACTCGTAAAACTATGCCTTGTATTGCTTTTTTGATTGATTCCTTGTCTTTTTAGTATTTATACATGTAATATAAGGATTCAAAATATAATCAAATTTAAAAAAAAAATGTTTTGTATTTGGCCTTTTTTTAGAAAAAATAAACTAACAGTAGTAAATTGGACGAACCACCAAATTTGCCATACACACAACAGAAAATAATTTGCTGAATTTTGCTAGAAGAAATTTGATGTAGGTGAGAGTCTTCAAGAAATTTCGACAAATACTTTGTGTTGAGATGCAAATGCTCTGTGAAACTGGCAACACGGGTCGAATAGAAGATACAGTATTGAAGCTGCACAACACGAAAGCTGCTTCCAATCATTGGTGTATCGCGGAAAGGACGACTGGCATCCGCAACACTTTGTATAAATTTATGATGGTATAAACTGCCCCCACTCGCATAACAGTCCCATCTTTGCTGGGTTTCCTATTCATATGGGACTGTTTTGCGAATGGGGGCAGTAAAGGTCCCATTACACATGACAAATATAAAAAAAACACGGACACGTTTAGTATTTCCATTGAGCTGTTCGCTCTTTGAAGGAAGCACGACACTAGACAACGGACTAGCAGCTGACTGACAGCTGCGGCGGGAATCGAACCCGCGCTCCTTAGCACGATGCGACTAAATGCTTGGTGACACTAGCCGAAAGTAAATGTGATATTCCATGGAAAATTTCCCAGTATTATTAGCAGTAAGAATAAAAATCTCAAAGCATTTCAGCTTTATTTCCAAATAAAGCCATTTCTTCCCAGCTTCGGTCATCAACTTCCTTCGAAAATCTATCATAATCCACTCCCTGAGTTCTGAAGAGTATTATTCAAGAATCAAGAAATGCAAGCAATAGTTTTATATATTTCACCGGAATTTCTTTACAAAATTTATATAGGTCTAGTTCCAACTAGTTTCAATAAAAACGCCTTTCCACCAAAAATTCCCTGATTGACTCCGGAATTCTCTGATAATTCCAGGTTTTCCAGGTAGTAGACACCCTGAGTAAGGTACTCGTTCATGGTGTGGCCCCTGATTTGCTGTTTCTTTTATTCTCCCATCGCATATGCCTGTAAATTGCTTGCGTCATGAGCACACCGTGATGAATAAGTTAAAGATGGGAAACAGACAAATAAAATGACCTGCAAAACCTGCTTCATCGGTACATCCGCATGCAGGAGTGTTTGTTTCCTCTCTGTTGAGTCAGCTGGCGCTTTCACCAATACACATAAATTGTGAGTTGTTGAGCCCTAATAGTAATCCTACATTATAGAGATCTGCGGAAGCGGCCATTGTGAGCCAATCGTGCAGAGAGAAATGTCAAAGTGTAAGCCAAACGAACATGTTTATTATTTGTAGGAATGCGTCGTCCGAACGGTATTGGAATCAGAACTGAACAAATTATAATTATTTACTTTTGATATCGATGAATTGATGGCATATTAAATTGTAGTAAAAAAGATAATAATTAATTAATTATGCTTTCTAGTACTTATGTTCATGTAGAAACTTTTGTATCTTCTCTTCTCGTAAAACCTTCCATTGTTGCTGCTTGATTCACTTCTACTGATATGATTTGCGCTGCTCTTTGCAATGCCTTTCATATTTTTTCGATTGCGCTGCTATTTTTTCAAAAATGTTGTAAAATAAAGCTCGATCATTAATTAGCAATCGTAAACAAAACAACTTGCACCACACAAAGTCACGCACAAAGTTTGAACATCTAGCTTTGTGGCAAGTGTTGGAAGCAGTTGTAAACAAAACAAACAGCGTTGCCGATTTGTCATATAAAACTTCCGCTCATCTCTATGTAGAGGATTTCTAAGCCCTAATAAATACATAAAAAATGCGTCTCTTTAGGTGGCAAGTCAGCTTACCGGTGGGTAGCTGATCAATATAGAAACAATCCACCAACCTCGTCTTGCTTAGGTTCCACGGAACCGGCAGTGATAACCAGAAAAAGTGCCAAGGGACGACCGCCGGCAGGGTAATAAAATTCCCAAAAAAGACTTAGGGAATAGAATGCGCAACCGTCTTGTGGTGAGGGAGATCTGATTGCACTAGGATAGATGCACCGTAGGTTGATCATGTAGAACCGGCGTACATCTATCATGTATGATTCGATTAGGCTCTGTGTATGGAAAGTCGTAAAAACTGACCGTAATTACGGGCGTAAGATAAGGCGGGAGAGAAAAGATTATTTTTAAATTAAATAATTAGAATTCTGCCATCTCTTTTCGACTTTAGAAGTAAGTGTGGGTGGCCAGCCTGAGCCGCTTGGACCATTTCGCCGACCAGCACACTGAAACTTTTGTTGCATTAACCCTTTGGGGACGGATTGGTCATATGTGCCCAGCCGAGAAAATCGACCATAACAAACGTGTTCTAGACCAGCGAGGTTGCATCCAGATAGGTGAGAATGCCGTCTCCAAAGGGTTAAACCAGAAATTACGGTTTGAAACAAATCAGCTGGTTTGTTGTTTCTACTATCACAAGTTTATGTATAAGGACTGTATCGTTAATTATGAGTACACCTGAAAATGGCTGTATTTGGAATGTTGTATGGTATGTGGGGGCAAGATGGGTCAGTACCGTTTTCAATCGCACAATATATGTTTTGAATCTTTCAATAATTTTCCCAGATGAGCGACGAGGATACACAAAAAAGTGATATATTGTTTTGTAAATTCTATACGTTCCTCGCACAGAAAAAAAACAAAATATTTTTTCGTTATACTCCTTATGCTATACATTCCATATAACTACGTGTATTGTGTAGACGGGGCAAGATGGGTGTACGGGATGGCAGTGGACTGTACTGCGCTGGCTATGTTGTGGTGCTCGCGTTCCGCTCAGGAACCGAGCCGGGTGGGAGCAGGAACCCTCGCGTTCCTTCCCAGGATGATGGCCGGACGTTGGCCTGGCTTCGCCTCATGAAGCCCCGGTGGTTGAGCTGGACTAGACTCCTCTAGCAGCAACCTGATAACTCTTTGAGCCTTGATAAAGGCTGTTTGTGTGGAGGAAAACAATTTCCGAACAACTCCGTTGCTCCGAATAACTCTAGGAAAATTAATTCTGAACAACTCTTTTGGTGGAATCGGGGATGTTTCAGAAGCGCGATGACCAGATGCAAACACAGGAGATTTACTTAAACTACTCTATATTATTCATTTCTCTCCACTTAACTTAACACTTGATTATCTGATGTTCATTCCTTGGCGGTCCGTAAAAAACTGATGCTGCTGCCACGATGCGCACTATATTTATAGCCCGCACGAGGGTGGGGCCACGCGCCGATCACGCTATTGGCGCACCGTCGCGTCGGTCGGCTCTGCTCGTTGTCTCATGCGGTCTTCACGTGCTATAGCTCCCTTCGCTTCGGCTTCGCTGCTGTGTGGTAGTCTCGACGACGGATGAAATAATACTGACGCTGGTCGCTGTTTGGCTGTTGATTTTATTGTGGCCCGTTCGCTGTTCGACCTCTGCTTCGTCATCGTCGTTCGTTCGGCGTTGGTTGGATGGGCGGAGCTCTCGTGATGCACACTGTCGCCGCCACTGCTAGACGCTTCTTCAGTTTGGCTGCTGTCGAACTGAACATTCTCCCCCCGGCAAAAAGTGGAAGTTTGGACATTTGGATCATTGTCCAAGATAGGCAAAGGCGCAAGCTTGTGTATAGGTCGTCTAAATGTACCAGTTTTCGTTCGAACGTCTACCACTCTTACCAGGTTATCGGCTCCCGGGTGTACCCTTTCTACCCGGCCCAGATTCCAGCACTGTGGGGGCAAATTGTCATCCTTCAGGAGAACAACCATTCCCGGTTGGATGTTTACCTTCTGTTTGGTCCATTTGCCTCGCACTTGTAATTCGGTGAGATACTCTCTCGACCATCGTTTCCAGAAGTGTTCGCGAAGCTGTTGTATGTGCTGCCAGTGGGACAAACGATTGGTCGGGATACCTACTACAGACGGTTCGGGAATTGCTAAAAGTGGACGGTTGGCAATAAAATGTCCAGGGGTCAACGCTTCAGGTTCCGTCGGATCGTTAGATTGGGAATAAAGTGGTCTCGAGTTGAGGATTGCTTCAATCTGGCACAACAGGGTGGATAGTCCGGAGAGTGTTAGGGAGGTGGATTGGTAAACCCTTTTGAGCACTGTTTTAACACTTTTCACACCGGCCTCCCAAAGTCCTCCGAAATGTGGCGCATTTGGGGGGATGGTCTTCCAAGCGATCTGCTTTGCTTGGCAATACTCGAAGATCTTGTTCTGGGTGGTCTCCTCCTTGAATAGCCGATAGAGCTCCTGCAATGCTGACCTTGCTCCGATGAAATTGGTCCCGTTATCGGAGAAGACTTCCTTCGGATATCCTCGTCTGGACACGAATCGTTGAAAAGCCGCAAGGAACGAGTCTGTGGACAGATCTTCCACGGCTTCCAGATGCATGGCCTTTGTCACCATACAGATGAAGACACAGATGTAGCCCTTTACCGGAGTCGCCTTTCGAACTGACTGCTTGACGTAGATTGGTCCGGCAAAGTCAAGCCCAACCCTCTCGAAGACTGGCGCTGGGTTGATCCGATACGATGGTAGGTCTCCCATTTGCTGATCAATTGTGGTAGGATTCGTCCTGAAGCAGGTAACGCAGGTTCTCAGCACCTTTCGAATTGTCGATCTCGCGTTGATCAACCAGAAATGTTGTCGCAAAAGGTATTGTACCATGGAGTTTCCGGCATGGTGATTCTCTCGATGGACGTCGTTTATCAAACCGTGCACGATGGGGTTGTTGCTTGGCAATATCAGCTGGTGTTTCACTCCGAATGGAAGCTGAGACTGACCAAGTCTACCTCCAACTCGCAGTAAATCCTCGTCGAGAAATGGTTTCAAATTGTTAAGACGATGGTTGGGTTCGTCTGCTCGTACACATTCGATCTCCTTGGCAAACTCCTGATGTTGAATGGCTCCAACGATCAAATTTGATGCCGCCCGTAGTTCAGGAATAGTGAGATACCGGGACATCACTCGGTCGGCCTGCTTCTTTCGAACGTTCGAAATGAAGCGTAGCATATAGGCAACTATCCGTTGGCATTTACGGAACGAAGCGAACTTTGTCAACACAGGGAATTCCTCGTAGTTCATGACCGACAGTGCAGCTAGCTCAACCCTGAGTTCGGGAATTTCGCAATCTTGGAGTGACTGTGGCCGCTCTTCTGGGTAATCCACGAAGCACAAAAACTGAGGACCATTCCACCATTGCTCGTTGTTAGCTAACTCTCTTGCAGACTGTCCTCGAGATACAGTATCGGCGGGGTTCTGATCCGTGCGAACATATTTCCAAACGTGACTAGTATTCGATGTGATCTCTGTAACTCTGTGGCGGACGAAGGTTTGGAGAGTGCCAAGCGGTTTGTGTAACCATGCCAATACAACTTGACTATCCGACCAGAGAACGATGGAACTGAAGCTCATCTCCAACGCTGCTTCGACCTTACTAATCAATCTTGACAAAAGAAGGGCTGCTAGTAATTCCTTTCGAGGGATTGTCAGGGGTGAAATCGGTGCAATTTTAGACTTAGCGCTGACCAACTTCGTCGATGCGGTGCCATCAGGGAATATTGAGCGAACATACACGCATGCCCCATACGCCTTCTGGGACGCGTCCGCGAATCCGTGCAATTCGTACCGCACCGCCTTGTTCGATAACACATGGCGTGGAATGCGAATTTGCTCCGAAGTTGGCAGTGACATCAGAATGTTCTCCCACTCGTTCAGGAGGGTATCGTCTAACGGATCATCCCAATTCAGCTTGCTGATCCACAATTTCTTCATGACTATTTTTGCCAGTACCACCACTGGAGAAATAAGTCCGAGCGGATCGTAAATCTTGGCAATCTTGGACAGGACTTGACGCTTGGTGGGTCTGCTGGCCTTTTCTGAAGGGGATGATCGGAACAAGAACTCGTCTGTGGAAGGATTCCACATCAATCCCAAGGTTTTGATGACCTCGTTGAAGCCACTTTCGCTGAAAGATGCGCAGCTGTCTCGATCTTCACTGGGAATGGGCGATAGGAGCTGACTAGTGTTGGATGACCACTTGTGAAGGTGCATTCCACCGGACTGGAGCAAGGCTATCAGCTGATCTCGAAGCTCACATGCTTGTAGGAAATCGTCGGAACCAAAAAGAGCATCGTCTATGTAGACATTTTCCTCGACAACGGCGGAAGCGAGCGGAAAGGTTTCTCGTTCATCCCGTGCAAGTTGCAGCAGAGATCGCGTGGCCAAGAAAGGGGCTGAGGCCGTTCCGTACGTCACAGTAGTTAGTTCGAGAACACGTAGTGGGTCTTGGGGCGACTTTCTCCAAAAAATCCTTTGTAGTGGAGTGAAAGCGGGATCTACGGCAACCTGGCGGTACATTTTGGCTACATCGGCGCTCATAACGTATCGATACCTCCGGAACCGTAGGATGATAGACAACAAATCGCTCTGAACGTTGTATCCGGTCATCAAAACATCGTTGAGGGACAATCCGGCCACCTTTGCAGATGCGTCGAATACCACCCGGCATTTTGTAGTTGTGTTCGATGGGCGGAGGACGGCATGGTGGGGAAGATACCACTTCAGAACTCCAGGAGGATCGTCGCGTTCTTGGACCTCCCGGCAGTGCCCAAGGGATTCGTACTCGTCCATGAAGGCATCATACTGGGCTTTTAAATCTGGATGACGTTGTAGTTTAGACTCCAGCATGAAAAATCGTCGCAAGGCCATGGTACGGGAATCCGATAGTTGAGATGCGTTGTCCTTCAGTGGGAGGTGAACGATGAGACGACCGCTGTCGTCTCGACGATGGGTTGATGCGAATTGCGATTCACACTGCTCTTCCTCACTGGACAGAACCAACTCTGAAGACACACCTTCAACTTCCCAAAATTTCTGCACTAGTTCTTCAACGGGGTCAACTCGAACGGCACAGGAATTCAGCACAAGATTGGAAGAACAGTCAAGCAACTTGCCCCCGACTAACCAACCAAGCTTAGAGTCGTGAAGGCTAGGGAGATTATCGTCTATTTTCAAACACCCTGGTTTCATAATGTCATAGAACCAGTCCATTCCAATTAGCAAATCAACGTGGCTAGGTTCATGGAAGGATGGATCAGCCAGCCTGAGACCTTGAGGAAGTTCCCAATTCTCCAAATTTATCTTAACCGGCGGAACCTGGCCAGTAATCTTCGGCGAGACCAAACAATTCAACATGAAAGAGAAATCGCTGCATTTAGAGTGGACGTTAATGGTACATTTTTGCCTGATTGTCGACCTTACACTGCCTATGCCTGTTATCGGGACACTTACTTCTTCCACTTGAATACCAAGAGTATTGACAAATGATTGGGAGATAAAACTCACCTGAGATCCGCAGTCTAGCAGGGCTTTGCACACACGAGGCCGCTGTTGATGGTCCATAACGTTGACAAGGGCAGTGAGCAACACCACCTGGCTCGCTGGGTTCACCGGGTTGTTGGAATGCGCTGCTGTCACTGATGGCTGGTTCTCGGCCGACTGCTGTCTGACAGCCAACGCCGCCGGTTGGGCTGATCCTGGAACTCCATTCGCTGAATTTTCATTCGCAGGCTGCGACGAGATTGCACCACCTTCCAAATGGAGCAGGGTGTGGTGCCGCTTGTTGCACTTGGAGCACGACTTCTTCGATGGGCAGTTCTTCACACTATGTCCACTTCTCAAGCAGTTGTAGCACACGTTCTTCTGTTTGACTTTGGCCAGTCGATCACTCACACTCAAGCCGTTGAACACAGAGCACTTGTACGTCACATGGCTTTCATCACAAATGGTGCACCGCTTATCCGCTGATGGAGGAGCTGTCGCTGCGTTGGCATTGGGAAACGCCTGCTTCCTCGTAGCTGGTTTCGCCGATGTACGCTGTGCCTTGGCTTCTTCATCCGTATCGCGGCATCTCTCCAGAACTGAGACGCGGTCTTTCAGGAACTGTATGGTGTCTTCGTAGTTTGGGAGTTCTCCTCGCTTTATCGTCGACTCCCACAACTTCTTCGTGGTAGGATCCAGTGCACGTGCGATTAGGTGGACGACAATGAGCTCAGAGACGCCGGTGAACTCTTGGTCAAGGAACTTCAAGTTTTCCACGTGACTAGTGGTAGACTCGACCAAGGATCGCAACTCACCGAAATCCTCCTTCGAAAGTTTCTTCACTCCGAGCAGTCCAGCAATATGGATGTCGATCATTCGCCGCTGATCCTCGAACCTTTCCTCCAGTAACTCCCAGGCGTGGGCGTAGTTTCCATCGGCAATCGTCTTCACGTCTATGATTCCCGCCGCATCACCGACGAGGGCCTTCTCAAGGTGATACAGCTTAATTCGAGGTGCTTCGTTGGTACGGTCGACTGCATCACGGAACATGATCTTGAACCGATCCCAATTCTCGTACCTCCCGTCGAAGGTGGGGATGGCACGAGGAAGAGATTGCTGGATGACCAACGGTTGCTGGTTCGCCGGTGGTTGCACTTGTTGCGCCGCAGGTGGTGCGGCTTGAGCCTCGAGAAGGGTCTCGAGCATGATGGACACCTCTTCGTGCAACGTCTCGAATTGCAGGAACTTCTCGTTCTGTTCCTCCTTCTTGTTCGAAGGAAGAATCGCCACTATCTGCTGGTGGTGCTGATGGTACTCGTTGTAAGCACTTTCCACTTTCTTCACGTACACTTTCACTTGAGCGGAAGGCAGCTCAGCCTGGTCCGCTTGGGCTTGGGTCAAGATGTTCTTGATGCGCGTGATGTTACCTTGTGCCATGCCACGCAACTGTACAAGAGTGCTCAGATCTTCTTCACTAGAGCTGGCCATCTTGGACGACTTCATTGGTGTGTGCTTCATTTTCACTGTTTAGCTTGCTTCACTTCACTTTAGTTCGTTGTAGTTCTCACTAACTGTCACTTGTTCACTTATTGTCTTTGTTTTTCAATCACTTTACTATCTTCTCCGTGTTTGCCTCCAATCACCACTCATCCGATCAAACCACCGATCACCGTCGATAACAGAATCGGACACTCGCACTCGAGCATCCGGCTCGAAGGACCAAATCCATGTACGGGATGGCAGTGGACTGTACTGCGCTGGCTATGTTGTGGTGCTCGCGTTCCGCTCAGGAACCGAGCCGGGTGGGAGCAGGAACCCTCGCGTTCCTTCCCAGGATGATGGCCGGACGTTGGCCTGGCTTCGCCTCATGAAGCCCCGGTGGTTGAGCTGGACTAGACTCCTCTAGCAGCAACCTGATAACTCTTTGAGCCTTGATAAAGGCTGTTTGTGTGGAGGAAAACAATTTCCGAACAACTCCGTTGCTCCGAATAACTCTAGGAAAATTAATTCTGAACAACTCTTTTGGTGGAATCGGGGATGTTTCAGAAGCGCGATGACCAGATGCAAACACAGGAGATTTACTTAAACTACTCTATATTATTCATTTCTCTCCACTTAACTTAACACTTGATTATCTGATGTTCATTCCTTGGCGGTCCGTAAAAAACTGATGCTGCTGCCACGATGCGCACTATATTTATAGCCCGCACGAGGGTGGGGCCACGCGCCGATCACGCTATTGGCGCACCGTCGCGTCGGTCGGCTCTGCTCGTTGTCTCATGCGGTCTTCACGTGCTATAGCTCCCTTCGCTTCGGCTTCGCTGCTGTGTGGTAGTCTCGACGACGGATGAAATAATACTGACGCTGGTCGCTGTTTGGCTGTTGATTTTATTGTGGCCCGTTCGCTGTTCGACCTCTGCTTCGTCATCGTCGTTCGTTCGGCGTTGGTTGGATGGGCGGAGCTCTCGTGATGCACACTGTCGCCGCCACTGCTAGACGCTTCTTCAGTTTGGCTGCTGTCGAACTGAACAATGGGTCACCCTAATTATTCGGTATGTTTGCATAGTTTTTGAAAATGTTTTATTTTTCATGGAAAGGCTATTCTGTGACCTACATTATTGAAGCGATGAGAGCACTGAAAATTTGAGAACATATTTTTTTTAAATTTTCCTTCAAAAAATATAGGTTTTCAAAGTCCGTTTATGGCTACCCGAACAAAAATCTTCTAGTTCTGAGAATAATCTACCAATATGTTTCAACACTTTCTTCATGTAATCTGTACGTCTATGAAGCTTGGATGTACATATAGAGAAAAACTAGAAGATATAGTATTTTTTGTTGGAGGAAAATCGAGTTTTCTTATAGCTGAACCATCTTGCCCCCGTTAAAATGAGGTGGGGCAAGATGGGTCATGTTTTGAAAATTGTTTGTCAAGAAACAGGTTTCAAACTTTATTACCTTTTTATACTCTTATATCATAGCTGACTAGTGTATCTGAGAGTCGTGGTAGAATACTGAGAAATGCGATTTATATTCAGAAAATTATAGGGATCCTTTTTTTAGGTGACCCATCCTGCCCCCACTTACCATATTTATTTTATAAATTGAATTCAATTACATTGTTTATTGACCATCAGAAAAGCCCATGACATGATTGTATATTTAATTTTTCGTGGTTCTTGCCACTTCTCGAACTTTCTTCTGGGTGTTCTTCATAAGGTTTTGGACAACCGTTCCGACGATGGTTTTGCTTACGCTGACCCAGTTTTTCTTGAATTTTGTGACGTCCTCTGCTCCTCTATCCTTTATCCGTAGTTTCCCTTTCATCAAAGTTAATTATTTCTCAACGGGCCTTATTTGCGGGAGATTTAGAGGATTCATTGCCCTTTCCACAAATTGACCATTGTTTTCTTCATACCTGTCAAAGGTGTCACGCGCATAGTGGCAGGATGCCAAATCCGGCCAAAGTGATGTAGGACCTTTGTGCTTTCTGATAAGTGTCAGAATAAGTTTCTGGGGACATTCCGTCCGGTATATTTCGACGTTCATACTTGAGAAGTTCAAGAAAGGTGACGATTTTATACCACATTGTCAAATTGCTTGCCAAACCAACACATTTTCCCAATTTCTCTCCTTTCTTTCCTCAATTTTCCCAATCGATTTCTCCTACTTCGTAACATCCGTGTCACACTTCACAGTGAAAAACTGTGCCCCTGGAAGTGCCTTGTAGTTCAATTTGACATACGTTTCATTATCCATGATTATGCACATGCAATTTTTGCTCAAAACATCGTCGTACAGTTTCCAAGCCCGAGTTTTCATATAATCCGCTAGAATTTGACTGCGTTTTGGACATTTCTGTTTTGGGTAGGTCTTAAGGGAATTACGCTCCTTGGCACGTTGAACCATACCAACAGTCGTTCCGCACTTTTTTGCGTAATCTCTAATGGATACCTCCTATTTTTTTCAACGATTTTGCAAATTTTGCTGTCCAAATTTGACTTGGACGCACCTGTTTTTTACCGCGTCCGGGTAAGTTTTTCAGTGTGTTATGCATACCGAATCGTTTGATAGTATTTTGGACAACAAAAACCCTAACACATTCATTTTTTGCTAATTTTCTTAGCGATGCTCATTTTTCATTGCAGTGCCTGGTCACAATCGATTTTCGCTTCTACTCCGTAAATCCTCGCATTGTTCCACTTGAGGAAAAACTTTAAATTTAAATAAAGGTTATCGTTTGTTTACAACGTTAGTAACACCTAGACACATAGCAGTTGTCAAAATAAGGCATAGTCTTTTTAATACAGAGTCTCAAAGGTGTACTCATAATTAACGATACAGTCCTTAACAACAAACATTGCCGGTAGTTCTAAACCAAAGATTTGTTACTTTAAACCAAATCATCCGTTTATACATTTACTAAAGCTCGGGTTGTTTCGATTCCAGTAACAAATCAGAATATTAGTTCTATTGAAGCGCATACCTCGCATAAAGTTGGATTGTCTTTATCAACGACATTTTAGATTGCGCAACAGGTTCTGTCGTTCCAACATATTGCACACAAAAACCGTACACTTTATATTTCTCATAAAATCATCATTTAAAAACTGGCTTAAATCCAATGAGGTACATATACAGGTGGCGCAGATAAACATATTGAACCACTAGGGGCTGTTCATAAACCACGTAGACCAAAATTTGGCCATCTCAGACCCCCCCTCCCCCCTCGTAGACTTTTGTCCATACAAAAAAAAATAAATTTGTATGGAGCGTAGACTTTGGCCAGACCCCCCCCCCCCCCCTCCCCCCAAAAAGTCTACGTGGTTTATGAACGGCCCCCTAGTTGGCTCTTTTGTTCTACCGCTGATTTTATGCAAATCAATTAATGACGTCACTAATTGAGTTGCATAAGATCAGCGGTAGAACAAAAGAGCCAACTAGTGGTTCACAATGTTTATCTGCGCCACCTGTATCTGTACCTCATTGGCTTAACCGTTATGTGTCCGACAAATTTTTTGCTTTTTTCTACACCGTGCTTTTTGAATGGGCGCTGGGTACCCGGGTACCCTGTCGGCCACATAAGGGTTAAATCATCCTTTAGTCTGTTTTACGAGCCGAATGTTTAAATTAAAATTTGACAGGAGCTCGTAAAATGTACTATTAACTTGTGCAGCCTTTGATGCTGTCTTGCTCTCTCCCTCAGCAATTTTGACGTTTAATGAGATCCCCGTTTTCAAAAATTACGAAGGAGCTAGTGCACTAGTGCACGGTTAATAGTGGGATCCTATAATAGTTCCCCGAATACCATTACCCCGAATACCACTTCCCCGAAAACCAATACCCCGAAAGCCATTACCCCGAATAGACCGTTACCCCGAATGGCGCATTACCCCGAAAGCCATTTCCCCGAATGACACATTACCCCGAAAACCATTTCCTCGAATGACACTTACCCCGAATGCTACTTCCCTGCAAAATAATGTCAATCATTTTTCCCGAGAATTTCTGATGTGCAGGAACAGTTTTCAACTAATATAGGGTATTGGTTCCCTTATTAAGCATGTGACTCCCATTTTCATCCTATGAAAAACAAAGGATTGAAGCGCTGTTTGTTTTGTTTCTAATTTTTGTATTTTTTGTTAGAAGTGAGCACCCATGAAAACAAAAAGAACGGAATCAATCGGTGCCGTAATCGCTTGTTTTCGAATAGGATGAATATGGGAGCGTGAGATTACTGATAGTACACATACCCTATGTAACTGGCACTGCACTGATACTGAAAGCAAATAGTAGGTAGTATGAAACTTAATATCAGATATTTTTCCTTGTTTTGTTCAACTGCTATTCTTTCGAGTCTGGGAATAATGAGGGTATAAAGAAATAGCTTATTTAGAATAAATAGAAAAAGCAGTACTGTGAAATGATTAGGCGAGTTATATAGAGTACTACTCCTCTCTATCCCCTCTATCCAATTTAAACTATCTATGAAAGATCCACTTTGTTCCATGGACTGTGTACAACTTGCCCTAAAACTGATAAGATAAACAATTATTCACCGTAACTATATAAGACGAAAGAACAACCTACGATAAAAGAAGGAAAAATCTTCATTGATTGCATTTGCTCCACATCATAATCTCATTATTAACGCCTAAGTCTAGAAAGAATAGCCGATGCACAAAAGAAGGCAAAATTTCTGATAAAAATTAAGTTCATTTTTCCAGACATCAGTTTCCTTTGACTACACAATATATTTTCGGGGTAATCATCTATTCGGGGTAATGGCATTCGGGGAAATGGACCATTCGGGGTACTGGACCATTCGGGGTATTGGTTTTCGGGGTAATGGAATTCGGGGAACTGTTATAGGACCAATAGTGGACCCCAGACTTGTTTACATTTACAAATTGGATGAAACAATCGAATTATAGTTTTCCAGCGTAATGGATCTACTGTCTAGGAACATGAGCCATCATCTCCCGGTGGATTAGTGACAGAAACAGATTTGAGCAGGATATCTGAGAAAAAATGAAAGGGTCCACTATTGGCTTAAATACCTTAACTCGCTACCAGACCCGAAGAATTTTCGATCCTAGTTTCTCAACTTGCCGGAAACGCCAAGTGTAATACCAATAACACATACCTCCCGCCGCTGTGAATATCTTCTGTAACTGCTTCACCAGCCGGGTGTGCTCGATTTCCTGTCCAGGTGACTCCCGAATCGCCAGCCACATGGACTTGAGCACTTTGAGCGGAGTTTGCCGGTGGTAGCGCTCCATCTTCTGCTTCTTCGCTGCAATCGGCCGAACTTTTGCGTTGTTTCTAAAAGCGAAAGTTTTTAGTCAATAATATCGATCGTCTTCACTGTTCATTTAGAAACAATAAAACACACTTTGCAATGTAACACCACGTTGATTCCCACAATTGTTTTCCAAGAAAAACGCCTAACTCGCAAAATATTCAGAAGCAGTTTGGCGCGTTTGTCGCCATTGCTCAAAAAAGATCACGACGAAATCTGCACGACTCGCGTCCTGGTCAGGAGGGCGTTCTGAAAAACAGTGGAAAACGAAAACGATCCGAAAAAAAAAAACAAAACAAAAAAGATGTGGAATGCGAACGGTGCGAAAAGGAAGAGGAACAAAAACAGCGAAAAAAACCAAGCGTAACATTCCATAGAGTTAGGTTTTGGCGGATGCGACGTTATGCTGCGTTACTTCTTCGGGGAGTTTTGCGGGCACGCTAAAACCGCTAAAACCCTAGAGTTCATTCAATTATTACGTAACGCCGAATTTGACAATAGGCAACTCCAACGGAAGCTAACGATCCCTCCGCATCTGGTGGCAGGAATGAGAAACCTATGAAAAGAGGGGCTCCGTCAAAATTTGCCATTGCGCAGCATAGGCAAACTGCACTTTTTTCACTTTTTCATATCGAATTCCGCATCGTAGAGAAACAAACGAGCACTTTTTTAAAAGAAAATCTAATTCTCTTTCAGATGCGCTTAGATCCGGTAGGTACTTACGAACAACTTATGTGATTAATTTGAGGAGCTCTTGCTATGCCTCCGGCGGGCAATCTTCCGGATTTTTTGTTAGCTGGTCAATCCGGTGTCTGTCGCCGTGGGCATCGAGATTGATGATAATAGAAGCCATTATCAATGGAAAATAGCAACCACCAAGGCAAAATATGAGTTAATTTTGAAAACGAAAAATTGAATTTTTGATGTAAACAAACGATTTTCACCTTATCTCACTTAGCGCCTCTACAATTGGGGGTCATCCGAATTCACCTATTGGGTTCTTTAGTGAATAAAATATTGCTATTTTGTATAGGGCACTGCATTGTTTTGATTTTGTATGGGATTTTGACGTTTCTTGGCCTTGTTGTTTACAAAATTTCTGTAAGAGTGAAAGAGAAGGAGAGAATATCATGCAGTGCCCTATAGCCTAATCAAAAGAGCTCATTTTTCTGAATATAACGTAATTTTATTGGATTCCGATAACTTTGTTTTGATGGTTAAATTAACAAAACAGTTTTCATTGTGGATAGAATCTCGGATAGAATGACAGTTCAATCGATAAAGTGACAGTTCGACCCGAACAAAAACAATCCCCATACAAACTTTAAATGCATTTTAAAAATAGTTTCCGGACTCCGGACCAAAATTATGAAATTTTGGATTTTGACTAATTGTTGGGCGGAGAATCCGATTATGAAATAATCCGGATACCCCTAAAGAACCCAATTTTAGACCCCCTCCCTCCCCCACGTAACAGCTTTTGTATGGGAAATTTTGAAATTTTGTATGAAGCGTAACACAGCGCTAGACCCCCTCCCTCCCCCTTCAGCGTTACGTATTTGAACGAACCCCTAAATATTATAGTCCATTTTACGAGCCGATTTTATGAATGAATTTTGACAGGAGGTAGCGTCCAAACCCGTGAAAATCAATAGCATCATCAACATTGTTGTCACTTCGTAAAATGGCTCATTGCTTATCTAGAGAAGCCGACACTGATTTTTCATTTGGGCCTAACTGACATTTTCGAGTTCTCTTCATCGATCCGCTCTTTGTGTTATCACAGAATGTGCATTGAGTTTTCCAAATATTTTTTGGTTGAAGTGCGAAGAAGACGACTAGACAACATGTTACTATAGAAACAAAAATAAACATGATTATGTTTATTTTGATCAAGTTATTAGCGAAAGAGAGAGTTGACGAAGAGAAATCGATCAAGTCAGTTAGGCCCTTATGAAAAATCATTGTCGAAATCATCCAGGGTGCTATTACACTCTTTGCCCAGACGCTAAATATTTGACTACTTTTGACAGATAAATTTTGGCAGGTTGTTTGGCTCTGTTTGTCCCTATTCGTTTTTCGAGAGTAACAAATATTTTTGTTTGCCTGGTAAAACATGCCTCGATTTGTATTATTTCTGAGTGTATTATGCTTTTGGTCGAAATACGAAGTGACCTAACGTGCGAAAATTGATTTTTAACCTACTTAGAAATGTCGCAACTCAATTTGGATTAGTGCATATTGTTGCTCTTAATTAGCTTAATGATGCGCAACACAAAAAATAGATTCAAATTTACTTCGCAGCTGCAACTTCGCATGTGCTTCTAGCGACGACTTCGATTTGGTGGTGCGACGATAATATACTTGGATTAGAGGGAGTCAAATCTTCGCGTTAGCTTAAACTTGAAAAAATAAATCGTTCCTATTCGCAACCCCCAGGTCCACAGCCTTGGTGGGATATGTTTAGAGTGTGCGTTACATTTAGTACAGTTGCTAATTGCGCCAGTCTTTCGACTGTTTATCTCTTTTCATCGAAAACATCGCAAGCATGTTCAAAAAACCAAAGCAAAAAAAGACAACGGCCGCCATCGTCGGATTCGGTTTGTGTATCTTGTTTGTCGAAAATTTTTCAAATTTTTAAACAGAATTATTGTTAATTTCTTACTAATTTTGCTGGAATTCAAAAGTTAATCGCGAAAAGTAGTTGTATACTGGTGACTATCAAGGATCAAACAATGGAAGACCTGGAGAAAACCAAGGAAAACATCCAACCGTTGCGGGGCGGGCGAAATGTGGAACAGCTGGAGATCGCGCTCACCTCGGAGTCGCAATTGGCCGAGGAAAGAAGGTAAAGCTCGGTTTTCACTGTACAATAACTAAATGGGAAATGTTTGAAACACTCAGTTTACAAATTCTGTAGGGCACACGAACTGCGCATAGAAAATTACGAAGGCGATGATCCACTGCAACCTTGGTACGAGTACATCTGTTGGATCGAGCAAACGGACATCAGCAATGGTAAACCTTCCGGTGGCAATGAGGTTCTTCTGCGGTGCATTGAGAAATTTGAAACCGAGGAAAGATACCATCAGGATCACCGGTTTATCAAACTGTGCATGAAATATGTAAGTCCTTCATGATATGTGAATTTCAAGCAATTGGTTACTAAAGCGTTTCAACATTTTCCAGATGGACACCCAACGCTCTCCTCAGCAGCTCTATCAGGAATTGTACGAACGAGGAATCGGAACACTGTGCGCCGAGTTGTACATTGGCTGGGCTTACTACTACGATGCGGAAGATAACTTTGCCCAGACGGAAGCCGTTTTTCAAAAGGGCTTCGATGCAGGTGCGACACCTCGGGAGGACCTAGAGCAAGCTCATCGTCAGTTTGGCTTCTCCATGTCACAGAGGCTGCTCCACAAGGACGAATCCTCCAAGATGACTTTCAAGTCGTCTTTGGCTGAAAGGCGCAATGCGCTGACGTCGCTGAAAGCGCACAAAAAGCGGCATGTAGGTAGCATTCGGACAGGGCTGGCAGTTAAAAGCCACAATCCCGGAATCGTAAACCAGGAAAATATCCCAAACGGACCCATCAACAGTAATGTTTCGTTGCCAGTGTATTCAGGCGTCGCGGAATCTTCCGTTTGCAATCAGTCAATTGTCCGCTCGCTGGTGAACCACGCACGGGATCGCGAAAACGTTCGGGAGCCAGGACCGTGGTCGAATGCCAAAAGTCACCATCATAAACGTAGGCCCCTCTTCGGAACGTCGCACGAGCCGTCCTTTAAAATATCCGAGGATTCGGTAGAATTCCAACCGATTCCTCTGCTGGTCGATAATCTATCACGTGGAATCCAACTGAGCCTCAAACATAAACGGCAAAATTATCCCCAGAAGCCGTTCGAATTGGCCGTCTGCGATGATGACAAACCGTCCGGATTCCCCGTGTACGACAAACTGGCCCTCTACTGCCGAGGAACGAAGGAAGACTTTTGCCCGGAAGAGCTTCGCGGTTATCGCTACTTCAAGCGGCGCGGAATCGTTAACAAAATGACTGAGCAGTACGATTCAATTTGGGCGAACGGATCAATAGCGGGGATCCGTTTACATCCGTATCATGTGCGCGAATTCCGGTGTAAGTCGGGGGATGATCTAAAGACAGAAAGACCCATCGTCGGGCCCACTACACAGGGAATCCAAACCAGGGTAGCGGAAATGTACGCCAACGAAGGAGAGGAGATATCTATGGAAGAGCTACGAATGCAGAAATGGAAGGACGGCAAGATCAAACGTAAGTGATCCTTTAATATTGCGTTATGGATTTAATGTTTGTTTCGTGTCAGAAAACAAATTCGTCGTTGGTTTACTCAATAAACAAATCGAGAAATGATCTATCGGTCACCTGACTGGAGCATAACAACTGCAGTAATACACCCCGTTGATCGTCGTTATTGCGAAGCCCTCATGCGATGTGGACATTATTTACTGGACCGGAAAACGACCGCCGCTAGCTTGGTCTTATCCACTAACCAGTTCCCGTTATCGGGAGGGATGCGGTATGGGTCCGATAGTAGGGCGATGTCTGTACATTACTACGAGACTGACTGCCACAGCAACTGTTGTGCGGCTCCACAGTATTTGAGGCTTAGCTGTGTAACCTGCATAATCGTCGGTTGGTTCGACCTCCTCGCATGCCTGGACATTTAGACTGTGATGCCAAGTAGCATTTCCTGACGATGTGGCCTTCCACTCCGCACTTTTTGCAGAGTTTGCTTCTGTCGGGGCCTTTACACGCCCACGACATGTGTCCTTGTTCGAATCACTTGCAACACGCCTCTAGCGGCGCGTACATGCTGAGCCAGCACACTGACCAGCCTACTTTGACCTTTCCGACTGCATTAGCATTAGAATAACTAGTATTTCTATTGCATTAGCCTTGCCGCGATCTGCGTACCTGGCGGACCTTTTCGCAGGCGGATCGATGCACTTGGTGTATCAGGGTGCATCTACTTCGCACTGCTGCTTAAGTGCGGCTGCGAGCTCCTCTGCGTCGGTGATCTCGTCCAGGTTTTTACACTGGAGAGTCACATCCGCCGTTAGGGCTTTCCCAAGGAACAATTGAAATAAGCATGCATATCGAATTATTGCTGGTTTATAACATTCTCAGCTGAACAAAACCCAATGATGAATAATAAGCTGAAATGATGCTTTTTAATATACTTACTTGATACTTGATGGGCTACAACACGTAACGGTGAGTCTACGCCGAATGAAATATCCGCCTCCACTGGCCTCGGTCCTGGGCCAATCGCTTCCAGTCGCCCTGAACATTTAGAGTCCTTAGGTCCTCCTCAACTGCAAAAAGTCAACGTGTGCGCGGCCTCCCACGAAGCCGACGACCCCTTCCTGGTTCTCTGCTGAATATAATTTTAGGTTGTCGTTCCTCCGGCATACGAGCTACGCGTCCAGCCCACCGCAGCCTACCGTGTTGTATTCGCTTCACTATATCCATCTCTTTATATACCTGGTACAATTCGTAGTTCATGCGACGCCGCCAGATGCCGTCCTCCAGTTTACCGCCGAGTATTCTGCCGTGAATCGCATATCTGTCCCATTTGCATAGGAAATCTAGCAAAGATGGGACTGATATGCGATTCACGGCAGTATTGTTCGCAGCACTTAACGTTCGATCAACTTCTCCGATCAACTTCTTTTAACGTCCACGTTTCATGACCGTATAAAGCGACCGGGAGAATCAGAGACTTGTACAACGCGAGTTTTGTCTTCGTTTGCAGCCTGCGGGACCTCAGCTGGTTTCGCAGACCGAAAAAGTCCCAATTTGCAGCCGCAATCCGTTTTTTCACCTCGCGGGTAACATCATTATCGCACGTCACTAGAGTACCAAGATAAACAAATTCATCCACAACTTCAAACTGTTCCCCAGCTAGCACTACTTCGTCACCACTACCACGGCCGGACCGACGTTGAACACCAGCAATCATGTACTTGGTCTTTGTGGTGTTGATCGTAAGTCCAATCATCGCAGTCTCCCTCTTAAAAGGTACGAACGCCTCTTCCACGACCCGATGGTCGATTCCGATGATGTCGATATCGTCCGCGAAGCCCAGGAGCATATGCGACTTCGTGACAATGGTTCCGCTCCTGTGCACACCAGCTCTCCTTATCGCTTCTTCCGGTGCTATGTTGAACAGTAAGTTCGAAAGAGCATCGTCCTGCTTCAGTCCGTCAAAGGTTACGAACGATGACGAAATTTCATCCGCAACCCGTACACTTGATTTCGATCTGTCAAGCGTCGCACGAATCAGTCTAATCAGCTTCGCCAGAAAACCATGTTCGATCATAATCTGCCATAACTCGTTTCTTTTCACTGAATCGTACGCCGCCTTGAAATCAATAAACAGATGATGGGTCTGCAAGTTGTAATATACTAAATAAGCCAAAATGCAACATTTGGCACGTATGTGAATAGCAATTTAATTATAAGCTTAACAAACATCAGCAAGTTTTGTTTGTTCGATTTGCTCTTACTAGCTTTAATATAAGCTGAAGAAGAATTTTTTCCTACGCGTTCAAAAGCTTATGTTGCACAGCTTCCGATAGCTGATTATTGTGGTTTACATAAGTTGAACAAATGCTTTTGATGTTTAATACTTCAGCTATTGTTGGTACGTTCAATAATGGTTAAACAGTAAGCTATATAAACGGATTTATGGTTTATTTGTCCAATTATCAATGTGCACAACAGAACACGTGCTCGATGAACAAATTGAGATTTGAAATTATGAAAAGAAATCCACGTACTCCGGTGAGACTCGAACTCACGACTCCCAATTCGCTAGACGGGCGCTTCTATTCCTTCAAGCTACGGAGTCACTCAACTATCTCCGTCGCCAGTAGGCCTAGAACTGAATTCGATTCCACAATCGCACATGGTTATCTTCTTTTCACAATCCAAACCTCCTTCGGATGGGATTAGATGAACATCTAACACATTGTCTGTTGTGCACATGTACATATGTCAAAGCGGGAGAGGAAGTTATTTTTAATTGTCGAGAGCTTCGGGCAGTGCCTCCCAATCACTTATTGGTATGGTAATTGGGGGCCATTGGGGGCTCGACGGGTCGGTCCTCGGCCGACCGAATACTTTCAGCCAGAGCAAAATCAAGAAATTGACATCATTTTTCGATTGAACAGTCAAAGTGATTATAATGGATCAGTACTGAAACGTTCCTCATTATTAAATATGTATCGATGTTTGTTGCACATGCATGCAATGCAAAATATTTGAAACATTTGCTATTTTTCCTAGCAATTTCCAAGTTGTACACTAAGGTCTTCTTTTACACGGGTAGTTTTTCTGCTTTAATTCGGTCAATTTTGAGCCAATTCACATGAAAATTTGTACACAGGTAGACACGGTTAGTACTATCTGTGTACGGAAAATCTAGTCATCTTCACAACTTTTTTTGGTAGGTAAATATTACCAACCTTCTATAAATCTGAATATTGATCTTTCACAGCTTTGTGAAGATGTGTCGCTCTCAGCGAGCAACTTAGCAATTCCAGAATGGCGGAGACGGCAAGGCATGAGATCACGAACTCAAATCCCAAGTTGAGAAATTTTTAGAAGAGCTTTTGTGTTATAAATGCGTTTAGATGCGACAAATAAACATGATTGTACTATAATTGCACCTTGCATTTCAATTTGTTTTTGTTTTCAGCAGGTTATCATAGCTCAATAAAAGTTTAATATGAAGTCCGACTTCCTAAAGCCTGTATCGCGCTTGGAGAGAAAAATGCTGAATAACTTCTCCACTTTTGTTTGAACAACATTTGATTACAAGCTGTGATGAAATAATTCTGTAATGTGAAATAAACTGTAATTCAATCAATGTGCCGTTTCAAATCAGTGTCACCCGACCTTACTAAGAGGCTATAATGCCGTCGCATGAGCTCACTTGTGCGTAGTTACCTAAGCGTATATCGTCTCAGTTATCAATTACAAAGTAAGACCAGTATGTGGTAATCAGGAACTTACTGGAGTCATTCCTGATTTGCTCGAGGCACTTCTAGCTGGGCTGTGACACTTTGGAAGCGTTGCCGTATCGCTTGTACAGAGTTGCTTTTGGATGTGTGGAATTTCTGAAGAGGCCCAGCAGAGCCCACTGCTGATGCTGAGAACCCGGCACGCCTAGGCTTATTCTGTCAAACACTTGAAGGTGATGATCGACTATAACCTTACCTTCGGTAGCTACGTTGATTATGTCTGCAAAAGAGCCTCCATAGCTACAGTGGCACTGTCCCGGATGATGCCCAATAGCTCTGCGGTGTATACATATATGCCAGCAAGTGCAAGCTTCTGGTTAGTTTCGCCTCGTTCATACTAAGGTATGGCGACCCGGATTGGGATTTCAAGCGGTGAAATTGCGGTGCACACAGTATTATTTTTTGATACTCGCAGAACACTTGGGCGCTGACACTTTGTTTGATTTTGAATGTTCTGGTCAATCACAAGTCTTGAGTTTTTGTTTTATTAAAATTTTCATTCTCAGGACACATCGACCACAAGCATGACGACGACATGATGCGCATTGATATGGACGAAACGGTAGTACAAACGAAACGTGTCTCTATTGCCCCTCCGAGAGTCAGTATGATGCCAGCGTTACCTGGGCCGAGCAGAAAGTCCGTACTTCCTCCTAGGGTCAATGTGATCCAGGAGGAAGAGACAAATGAATCCACGCTAACCAATGCTAAGGTTGAACAACCAGAAGAAAATGCCGACGAAGCGAAATACACCGGGGCTATCAAAAAGTCGGACATCTACAAGCGTCGGCCGGTTGATTCACCCGATATAAAACCAGGGCCCAAGAAAAAGATATCATTGGAGGGTCCGTTGTCTGAAGGTGAGCCGCAACATGAAGATCCAGCTGAGTTTGTCGTTCCGGCTGCTAAACCCAAATCCAAACTCACGATACCAATCTTTGTGGATGACGAAGAACCTATGGAGAACAAGGAAGCCAACAGTTACTATCCAAACGAGTCGTGCTCAACGCAAATGTTCAACATGTTCGTCAAAAGTCAAAGCACCCCACTGGCGCTGAAATCCGGTCCAACGAGAAAGTCGGAAGTTGCAGTACGAAGACCGAATTTATCTTTTGATGAACACGAAGAAGCCGGTGGATCACCAGTTCAGGATGAAAACCTTGCCCAGCTGCATCCGGTAAAAATCAACGATGAGAACGCTGAACCGGAATCACTAGTTCCGTCGGGCTCTAACATCACTCACGCACCCAAGCAACTGTCGACAATTATGGAACGCACCGAAAATAGTACCATGTCTGGGGCCGGTAGTACCAAATCTTCCGTCTCGTCACCTCCGGTAGGGGACATCATCTCGCCAATGCCTGGGGTTGCTTCCGACGAAGAACGATTTGGCGAACGAAACATGAAACAGGCCGTTAAAAATCTGACACATTTGCACCTGGACGGAACGTCTCGGAGCCACGCTGGTGAAGATTCGGTGTTCAAAGTTCCTGAAACGGTGGCGGCTAGTCTGTCGCATAAACCTGCTGATCCGTTACCATTTGAGGAATTTCAAGAAGAACCTCCCATGGCGCCTAAGCCGGCTTTAGTTAGTCCTTTCGTGATTCACATTGACAGCACGGAAACGATGGCCAATGTACCGCTGGTGTCGAAGATGGATTTGCCTCAACCGGTTCTGGATGACAAAGAGAACAAACTGCAATCCAACGTGGACACCAAGAAAGATGGTCACTTTCAGGTTAGTAATTAACGTTTTTCTTAGTAAGGGGGATTTGTGTCATAGGGAAAATTTCCTTCTGTTATTATATATGCTAACTCAAAAAGGCTATACTAAGCAAGCCCTGTTATTATGCCAAGAAGAAAAAGTCCATAGTCCACTTAACTTTTTTTCAGGTCCTAGAAGAACCAACTTCCACCGGAACAACCAACACGATCTTCCGCAATGTTTCTCATCTTCCACAACGCGACCTCGGCGTCAATTCCATAATGTCTTTCAAAATGACCACCGAACGAACAAACACGGTGCCTCTTCCACTGGTGAAACAACACGTGGCGCCCTGCTCCCCTCCCAAGACCACCAATGCCGACGATTCCCTGTTCGAAGTGTTGGCCAAAACTCCTTCTCCGAAGGGACCGAAACAGAAATCATTTTTCGATTTGGCCGACTTCCAGAAAACGCCCGAACCCAAAATTCCAGAACTCAAAGAAACATGTGTCAAACCGGCACCTGCCAGCACCGCAAGCGGATCAACATTCCCACCTCCCAAACCGATCATCATCCAAAGCGTAATGGGGGCAATCAATCTGGCCGACTTCCCATCGCCACCGAAAAGGGCCTCAACGGAAGACCTGAACACGGAAATCTTTTCCCTCCATATGAATAATATGAAAAATTCCACGCTACTGCCGGGGAGTTTCCCGGCGGAATTCGACAAGATCCCATCGGAAATCAGTCCGGGAGAGGCGAAACCCCTGCGGCAAATCGATTTCGAAATCAGTCGCAGCGAGATGGGAATGAGGAAGCTCGATTTGGACGACAAGAAGGTTGATTCAGACGGATTTACTGTTCCCGCTGCGCCCATTTTCAAATCGCCTGTAATCATCGAGTTGGACGATGGGGATAGTGATGAACTGGGGAAGAGTATCTACGTGCAGAAACCGCAGTCCACGTGCACCGAGAAGGTTCAGAGGTGGGACGAAATCGACGAGAATTTCAATCCGCAGAACAATGCGTACGTCAAGAAGGAAGTCGACCCGGACGAAACGATGCATTTCATCTACCAGCAGACTCAGACCGGCGAGATCGATCCGTTCGATCCGAAGCTACAGGAAGCGTTCCTGGAGCAGTTGGACTTTATGAAGTACATCGAGGAGCTGACGACGTGCTCGTTGGTCAACAAGGTGCAACCGCTGTCGAGGGGAATGGTCGTGGACATTTGTGATGCCCGGTTTTCGATTCAGAAGAAGATCGGCGAAGGTACATTTGGCATGGTTTATAGGTAAAACATGGATTTTTTTTTTGCGTGGACATGCCTAACTATTGTATTTTATTTTTTGCAGTGCCAAAAATCTCAGTTCGAATCAAGTGGTAGCAATGAAGCAAGAACGTCCAGCCAACCTTTGGGAATATTACATATGTCTGGAATTGAGGAGTCGTGTTAATAACGATGATATTGTAAGTATCTGAAATACGTAAGTAGTTGACTCATTATTTAAAAAAATGTTGTAACTTTTGTAAGCGTAAGTGTATCATGGTTTCATATTAGGTACTAAATTTCATTCTACAAAAACTGGATCTATGGCTAAAATCACTCATTTTTCCCTATACATTGAAGTAAAGCTCACAGTTGTAACGTGCTGTAGCAAATCTAAGCCTAGATTCGGATTTAACGCCCCAAACTCTGTCAGAGGCACACAAGTTTGCTTCTGAGACAAATTAAAAATGTTTCGCTATATGGTCAGGGTGGGGTTTTCCGCTAAAATCTGTAAGAATCTACAATCTGATCGACCAGTTAGGTATAACATCTTCGTTCCTCAGCTTCAATCAACGTTTAGAAAAAAAAAATCTTATATTTTTCGTTTGCTTCCAGCTGCCCGGAATGATGAGCGTCGACTATGCAATTGTGGGAAACAACGCCAGTATACTTGTGTCACCATTCTCACGGTTCGGCAACATTCTGGATGTGTGCAATGTCGTCAAAAGGGTGACCGGTAGAAACGTTGACGAATTCATTGCCATGGTCATCACCAGCCAGATACTGTCCATCATTGATCACTTGCACAGCTGCATGGTTATCCACGCCGACATCAAACCGGACAATTTCCTACTGATGAATCCGTACGTTCTCCTAGTTTTTTAAAGCGTGATATACTTTCTAATTGTACTATTTCTCATCATTCGATTTGATAGTATCGATTTGGATTCACCGATACCGTGCGTGCAACTAATTGACTTTGGAGTTTCCATTGATCTCAAGCTGTTCCCCAAGGATACTACATTCAGAAAAGTAAGATACAAGTTTTTACCCTATGAATTGTTGTTGAATTGATTTTTTTTTTCAAAACACTACACTAAATTACACTACATCACATCTTCTGCGTCAGGTCGTCACTACCGAGTGCTTCACTTGCATAGAAATGCTCGAAAAGAGGCCCTGGACCTATCAGCCTGATCTGTACGGTGTTGCTGGAACGACACACGTCATGCTGTTCGGAACATACATGGAAGTACAAAAGGATATCGTCAACTGGAACATCAAGGCACGGATGCCGCGATATTTCCGGAAAACCGTCTGGGATAACTACTTCTCGTCGATGTTGAACATCCGAGACTGCAACGAAATGCCCAACCTGCAATCGCTAAGAAGCAGACTACTGGCAGAGATCGAAGAAAATAAGAAGTATATTCGTGATAAGGTAAGTGAGTTCAATCAAGCAGTTTTGTCTGGATGAACACACGACTAAGAGCTGGGTGAGGTTTGCATATGTACAAGTATTTTATTGAACGGACACATTTTTTAATATAAAATAGAATCGGTTTATTCATAGGACTGAAAAGAACCTTCCTTGTTGTTGTGTGTTTGTAACGGGTCTGGTACGTTTGGCATAAGGCCGTTTGGCATAATGCCATTTGGCATAAGGACGTTTGGCATAAAGGACACTTGGCATAAAGGACATTTGGCATAAAGGACGTTTGTCATAATGGACATTTGGCATAAAGTACGTTTGGCATAAAATGATTTCAGTAAAAAGTGACATACATACTTAACGTGAAAGAAGGATAAGTATACAAAAGAAGGATAATACATTATAATGCCATAACTTTTATGGATATAATATGCAGACAAGGATGATTTGCTAGAAAGAACCATTACCGGAATCTAAATTGCTTGTATCGATGAAGAACAGCCTATATACAAAAGAAGGAACATTCCCCTTCCGAAAAAAAAACAAATTCATGGAAGCAAAAGGTTATTTCGAAAATATGAGATCCAATATAATGCACCAACAACAAGTTTGCCTTCTTTCCCTTGAAGGCTGTTCTTTAATTTTTCTCCAGAGGGAAAATATTTCACATATTCTTTATGCCAAACGTCCTTTATGCCAAATGTCCTTTATGCCAAATGTCCTTTATGCCAAACGTCCTTATGCCAAATGTCCTTATGCCAAACGGCCTTATGCCAAACGTACCAGACCCGTTTGTAACTGCCGTCCCACATTCTGTGAATATTTGATATGCAAAGCAAACAAATTGGCCGATTAATTTAGCCACTTTATTCTGTTATTCTGTTATAATCAACGCACCCCCGGGCCGTGGCCAATCTGTGTTGTATCGCTGGGCAATGCGTCTACCAGTAGACTTGTATCTGCCCTCTGCTAAACCGATCAGCATAGCAAGTCCTTTCCACTGATGAGTAGGCTCAAATGTCCCGCTCCTCCCTATAACCCATAGGGGGTAAGAAGCTTTCAGTTTCAAGTATTGTATTGATTATGACACCAACTCTTTCTATTCCTTGGGAAAAACATCACTAGATTTGGATTTTCAGACTACTATTAATAATGAATTACATACATACATACATATAGCCTTTGTCCTTTGAGCGAAAAGTCTTTGAGAAATTTGGATAGGATGCTGATAAAATTTTGAATGAATGAATTAATTGTCCCAAGAATAAATTAAAGTTAAAAATTATGAAATTGTGGAAGAGTAATTCTGGTGAAAACATTTTAAGTTAGTGAAAAACAATTGAAAGAATAAATGAAAGGGATTTTCAGTATCTGATGGAATTTCTCGAAGCACGCCTATTGTAGCTCATAAAAGTATTTCTAATATTTTGTTTGAAAGATTTCTGTTGTTTTTCATGAAGTTCTTGTATGTACTCATTTATTGAACTTGTGAATAAAAATGTTCGGAGAAAACCGGAGTAAGGTATCGGGAAAATCGCTTTTTGGCGAAGCTTTAGCAGAAGTCCATGGTAAAACTCCTGGTTCGGCAAATTCTCGAGAATTTTGAGTATTCGTAGTTTCTAGTTAAACTACCAATTGAAATTCTCACGGGAGTTCCAGTGAGTATTCAAAAGCATCTGGAGCAATATAGTTGTATGATTTATGGAAATAAATAATTTCCAAATAATGAATATTGGGAGAAATACTTTCTCAAACACTAATCTTTCAGGAATTCCTGGAGAAATTCTTGACATATCTGAAAATGTGGTCAGAAATTAAATCTCTGAGGGCTTCATATTGCAATCGCTGATCAAATAACTGAATGCTAGACGAGCCTATTAGTTTCCCAAACAAACTTACCAAGAATTTTTTCAGAAGAGTTTTGGAATATTACTAAGAAATCCACTAATAAGCAGTTCGGAAATCCTATAACCATACTGAGAATTTCGACCACCTCAGGATAATCTTTTTTATTTTTATTTGGTTAAATAACTGCATAATTTGTACTAGTTGGTCATCTATGAATTTAAGGAATGTTTAATGAATGTAATGAATGTTTAATGCTTAATGAAGATGCCGTAATTTCAATGCCCATCATTGGATACGAGACAAACAATTAACTTATTTTCAAGTTCATATGAATACTATGTTAAATCCAAAGATTTGAACATATCCAATATTAATTCTCTTAAATTTTTCTTAGTAAGTTACGTTTGATTTTTACTGTAAATTATTCTATTTTAGAATCGGGAAAAATTTCAAAAACCTATCGGGAAAACCGGGAAAAACTCGGGAATTATATTTTCCGCTCTGAGTGGCCACCCTGCACTGGTAACTGATAATGACATGATCTAGAAAATTTTCGTCGCAGACAAAACGGAAGCTGAATTTGTTGCGTACTTTTCAACTCGTGAATAATCAATTAATACTAACCCAAAGTCGAAACTGTTTGATGATAGAACTTCAGCAGAGTTACAGTGTTTACCGACTCGAAGTTACCGTTCGAAAATCGCAATACAAGGCTTAAAAATCCATAAACTCGTGATGTACGATGTATATCTTATTATTTTCAAGTTGGGCCAAACTTATGTCGCATTGGGTGGATTGTCGCAACAAATGCAAAGTAGTAGAAAGAGTTGAGTGTCTGATTATAAAATTGTTGTACTTAGCTTTTTGTTTCGGATAAGTCCCGTTTGTGTTGACCATTGGGTCACTTCTTGCTTCAAAACCGTCGTTTCTGGAAAGGAAAGAGAATAATGGGCCGCGCAACTCCACAAACGGGCGCCCCGCACATATTAGTATAATGTTGCAATGGTTGGAAATAATAGAGAGTATAATTGTCATTCTATATGAATATCTGCTCCTAAATAGGTTCAGGTTTCTCACCCTCCACGATTCTCTAGTGTAATTACAGAAAACTACAGAAGACACATATTGTGGTAGCCACTATTGTCATATGACGAATTATAAGCCAGGTAAATTGTTTTGCGGAGTGGTGTAAACTTAATCGTCTAACCGTTAACCCTAAAAAAGTTTCATGAATCTCCGATAAGAAGCAATCAATGCCCTTCGACAACAAGATATTCGACACGCACATCGGGTGAGTGCAATGTGTTGAAGATCTGGGCATGCTGTTGGACTCGCATCTAACATACTTTCACCACATATCCTATGTCGTCGATAAAGCAGAACCCTAGGTTTAGTGTTTAGAGTAGCGAAGAATTTTACCGAAATTTACTGTCTGAAACACTTTACTGTTCCCTCATCAAATAAACGCTGGAATACGGCACAGCAGTCTGGAGTCCTAACTACAATAACTGTTGGCGGCAACTGCTGAAGGACGCTGATGCACTAAACATGCCAAGAGAAAAGTTTTTTCGATTACATACCTTGTTTATTAACTACTTTGTTCTATTTTCAATAACCCTTCCCTTCGGTTCAGAAAGGGGTATGGGCGCGTTCTGCCAACTTGGTCGAGGCAGATTTCTTGTGAGAACAAGTTGCATACGGACATTCAAAAGTGCCCGAAAGATGTTGCTTGTGAGGATCACTTGAAGATCGGATGGAAGATCATTCTTTTTTTTTAGAATATTTATTCGCGTTCGTCTATTTGTTGCTCTTCGTGTTCGTATATTTAAAGTTACATCTTCAACTAAGTTTGATGAACGCTGCTAGTCAGCTGGGATGATCTTCGCATCTGCATCCGTTGAACCATTCTGAATGGCCGTCGTGAAAGTATCGCCAAAAGCGCTACTAACATTTCTTTTATATTTTCATGTATCTGAGTATCATGAGTGATAGCAGTAAGCAGGGAAAGCAGTGAAAAATGGAAGTAATGCAGTACGACGGTGGTGCGATGCTGGTTAAAAATATCGCTGGAGATGAGCATTGTTTGTATTCAGCCATGTCTAAGACGTGTTCCGAAGTCTCAGGAAAGGAATCATGCATAAAGCACTAATCTACAAAATCCCGGGAAAAAGTTGAAAGACCTTATTTCACGTGGAAATCCAGCGGTAGACAAGAGGTGGATAAGGACGAATGTTCGTTGGAATTGGAAGGACATTGGTAACTGATAAAGTTGGGATTTACACAGTCAGCTTCGGATGCATGTTTATTCTTCAAGCAACTAGAGAGCGGCGATTGGATCTACTTATTGATATATGTAGATGATATCATCGTGGTTTGTAAGAATAACCGGCAGTTTGCCATGCTGGAAAGAGATCTGCGAAGTCCCTGGGCGAGGTTTCTCACTTTCTTGGAATAAAAGTGGCGAAGGATGAAAATGGATTTTACTCAATCAGCCAACGAGCCTTCATACGGGAAATTGCAGAGCGATTTGGACTTGGAGACGCCAAAGGAAGTAAGTTGCCACTGGACATCGGTTACTACAAACTGCAAAATAGCGGAATATTAGCGGACAGTGAACAGTACCACCAGTACCACCAGTTTGGTTGGCGCGCTTCTGTACGTAGCGATGAATTCCAGGCCGGATATCGCAGCGGCGGTATCGATTCTGAGCAGGAAGAGCAATTGCCCTCGAGAGTGCGACTGGTTGGAATTGAAACGAGTTGTTCGATATCTACTGGCAACGGAAAACTATGATTTGAAGCTAGGTCAGCAGGATCGAGATCTAACGCTTGTTGGTTTGAGCGATGCGGACTGGGCAGGCGACACAACAGACAGAAAGTCAACGAGTGGATTCGCATATCAATTGGGTGGCGCAACAGTAAGTTGGGGTAGCCGGAAGCAGTGCTGCGTGTCTACTTCAACAATGGAAGCCGAGTACATTGCACTGTCAGAAGCTGGGCAAGAGGCAGTTTGGCTACGCAGGCTATTGAGCGAGTTAGGCGAAAAGCAGCTAAATCCAACAGTTGTGAACGAGGACAACCTCAGCTGTATGGATTTTGTATCACAAGATCGTCAGAATAAAAGAAATAAGCACATTGACCATTGACACAAAATATTTCCACGCGAAGGATCTATGCTCCAGCGGTGTGATCCAGTTGAAGTACTGTCCTAAGATGAAGCAGTATGCAGAGCAGCTAGGACTCACCCGGAAATCCAAAAAGGATGAAGTTCAGTGATCAGCGAGGAGGAGTGTTGGCGGCAACTGCTGAAGGGCGCTGATGCACTAAACGTGCCAAGAGATTACCTTGTTTATTAACTACTTTGTTCTTCTTTCAATAAAACAGATTCACGTGTCGAGTAAAGTTGAACTACGTTTGCGGTCGTTTATTATCGATTCTTATCACGCGGAAATTCCTCTGTTTGTGGGTTATTCGACGGAACAGGTCCATCAATAACGGCACTGAGCGAATTGAATAGATCCAACGTCGATTTAGGTGCTGTCCATGAACTACGTTGACTCATTTTTGGTCATCTCAGATCCACCCCCCCCCCCCTTTCCCCTTTAGTGTCTACGTAGTTTATGGACAGGTCCTTATCCGTTACGCGCTCTGAAGGCTACCTTGGAGAAACCTGCTTCGCCTCCCGAGTTAAACCGGTGTCAGTTAATTGGCTTGCAACCTCTGCGTATACGAAGGGATGTTTGTAGCCTTGACCGTGGCCGATACTCGAGAAGGGCGAATAGATTGTGAAATTATACTGCAACAAGTGAACATCAATGTTCAACCACGTTTGCTGAGGAATAGCTCGATGCTGAGGCTTCCTCTTCGTCGTAGCAATTACGGGATAACAAGTGCTTTGATAGGTTTACAGCGTATTTTCAACCGTGTGGCATCAGTCTTCGACTTCCATTTGACAAGGCACGTACTAAAGAGAAGGTTCACTGACTTTTTCAAGAACTTGACATATGTGCTCATTCTGCGAATGAAGTGACGTGAGAAAAGTCGGAGTTGTATCGAGCAGAGAAATCTTGACTCGAATGAAGTGACTCACCGTGTAAATCAAATGGAAAGTCACCTCATCCGAGTCGAGATTTCTCACCTGGATGTACGACTCCGACTTTTCTCACGTCATTCCATTCGCAGAATGAGCACAATAATTTTAAGTAGCAAATATTGACTCGTAATGTAATTTCTGTTTGTGACTCGTGAGTTTTGAGTTTTCAATATCACTGATGTAAACACAATAAATTTTAAAAAAATGAAGTTTCAAGAAAATTTAAAAGCTAAAGAGACTTCTGGAGCTCCAATAATTCAAGAGCATGATGCATGCAAACATCTGTAAAAGCAACGGAAAAAATAACATCGAACCGCGTGATTTCAAATGTTCACATAACGCAAAAAAACACAATTTCAAGCATTTCAATGTGTATGTGTCTTGTTTGTTACTTTGTGTACAGGTGTAACGCTGGCTGGCTTGTTTTTGTTTTGCAAAGTATAAATATATCCGTCAGTAGCGTTGGAACCGGCAAAGAGATAACTGTTTTGTGTCTAGCCAGATCTCAGGGACTTTTTTAAACTATTATAATTTAAATTAAGTGTCGTCAAATATTTGCGAACATAAATCTGTTAGATCAATAATCGTAAGTATAAGCTTACCAGCTTCAGTTTTGTTATGTGTAAAGCATAACAAAAACTAAGATAATAACATCGCATTACAGCATTACAGACGACAAAATAGTGCCCGTACTTTGAACTCGTAGGTCGTGGCCACAAAAATAAAAGGGAAATTAAAATTGAATGTTGAAAAATCCAAAAATAAAGACGCTCTCACTAAAGATAGGTATCGTATTGCATGTCAACAGAGGTGGCGCAGTGGCAAATTGCACGGTACGATTAACCGCGGCGGTTGTGGGATTGTTTATTTTTCTCGTAGGATCGAGTGTTACAAGCCAAATACATAGTACGCTTGACCGCAATTACTTTCACGTCACGATAGACGGGTTAGGTACTGTGCAGTGGTGAGAATTTGATAGCCTTCTAGTTAGGTGAAGAATATTCCAAAACAATATGTAATATCATGAAATACATTTTCGGATAATAGTCTGTAGCGAAATTTCAAAGGAATCTGAGGAGGCGGGGGATTTGGCTAGAGCATCTACGCAGTTCGTGCCTTGATCTGGAAATGCTCAATTGGATTGCTTTGCTTATTGAGCCCTACGGAGCATTTTTGTAAAAAAGGCTAATCACGTTCTAGGCCCTTTTAAAATACTTCAGAAATCAACTAGGGTAGCGAACCACTTGGGCAGCGGCCGGTATTTTGGGTACTCTTCGCTATAACTCAGTCAAGTTCAAACCAATTGACTTGAAATTTTGTACACGGCTAGATACTATACGTATCTCATCGTGTTCCGAAAATTGTATCAATTGGTTTAGAATTGGCTGAGTTACAGCAGAAAAGTACCCAAAATAGGACCCCTGCCGAGATGGTTCCACTTCCCTATACGTAAATTGTTCAAACTACGGAGACCATATCGAAACAAACCACCATAAGTTTTTCAAATGCACTCGTGTCGGCCTGACTTGGACGGTCCTGCAGTGAATACTGGCTGGCGAATGGATGAAAACGGCTGAAATTCGAAGCTATTGGCGAAATACAGGGGATGGCCAAAATGTTTGGGATAGGCAACTTTTTTTTCTCTCACAAAAAAGTTCAACGTGCTATAAACTTTTCATGGAGTGCATCAAAAAATCTCATATTTTGACTGTTTGTCAACCTATTATATGTGCATCATTGGTACAAATTTGGGCTCGATTGATTAATCTTTCGCAAAGTTAGAACGGTTCGGGTAAAACACTATTTTTTAGACAACTTATTTTTGAGCTGTCATATCTCGAAAACCAGTGAACCGAATTGAATTCAATTTTGAACGTACACTAACAATATACAAATGCTTCACAAACTATTAAAACATAAATACTTTTTGACCGTTGAAAAAAGTTATCATGGATAGACACTTTTTGGATTTTTCTCGAAAAAATGTAATATTTTTACATCAATGTCAATAAATTTTAGTGTTGATATCAAAATATTTTCCACTTCTATTCCCAAGTTTTCTCTAATCAGATATATTAGAGCCTATTTAGATTGAAGGAAGGACACATTTAGTAATTTTTGTGTGGTATTGTAAATTTAACTTATTTGCCTCTATATGGGTAAAAATTTCAATCCGGTATAACTTAATTCGCCGTGAGAAAATATTACATTTTATAACGTCGTATTAGGTATCAATATATTGTTGATAAACGTTAAAAAATTCATTCAATTCGGTTCACTGGTTTCCGAGATATGACAGTTCAAAAATTAGTTGTCTAAATAATATTGTTTTACCCGAACGGTTCTAACTTCGCGAAAAATTAATCAATCGAGCCCAAATTTGTACCAATGATGCACATATAATAGGTGGACAAACAGTCAAAATTTGAGATTTTTTTTGTGTGAGAAGTTTTATGTGGGAGAAAAAAAGTTGCCTATCCCAAACATTTTGGCCATCCCCTGTACATCTGCCATGTTAAGGATAATAACAATGCCTTAAGTTTTGACTTCGATATTGATTTTAAAAATTGTAAATACCTAGCTAAAAATGAATTGACATGTACAAATACACTTTTTAATCATAAAAAATGTATAATGTAGGATCACTTGCTCTTGGCCCAGAATGCCTCATAATTGGATTTGGTTCCATTTTTCCTGAATAATGTCCCCAATATTGTTTCCCCGAATCACACCTTTTTCCGTTGCTGATCGTTCTTTCGTTCCAAATTGATCCTATCCAAGTTGTCCAATAATTAACTTTTTCAACAACCTGGCCCCGATGATCACAAATATTTTTTTTTTATGTGATCATTTCGAACAAGAACTTTAGGGAAACTGGCGTTCGGGGAAATGTCATTCGTGGCGAAGTAGCACAATCCTGCCATACGATATACACATGCAAAAATGATCATTGACAGAGGCAGTTCTCACTTAATAACTGTGAACATACTTAGCTGAGGAGCAGGCTTTCGATTTGAATAGGTCCTATCAGCATAGGAATCACAGCAAACATACCTACGACCTATTCAAATCGAACGCCAGAAGTAGTTTTGACATTTGGTTCATCCAAGGGCGCTCCCCTATGTGAGTGATGCAGCAAAAAAAAGCACGTGCCACTCTGCCACTTTTTACACATTTGACCGTATAAAGTCAGGAAGTGGAGGTAAAAACGGACGATTTTTGGGACTGTTCGTGAAACGAACATTCCGAACCGTTGAAAAATGGTATAGGGGGACCCGTGGCAAGAAGGTCACCTTAAGCATTTTGTGCTAAAACATGATAAAAATACCAAAAAATCGAACGTTTGAACGTTTGAAAATATCGTGTTGCTAAACATATAAAAGCCAACTTGTGAGACGATTTTGCTGCATAAAGCGACCTTATGAAATTCATCCTAATCATTATCAATTATTTAAAGGCCGTTTCATAAGTTAGTGCTTATGAAAATCTTAAAATTATTTGGCTGAGTGTACCTATAGCCATAATTGGAACACTTACCCTAATAGATTTAGTGTCATAACTAGTTTTTTTTTGGACTGAATCGTGCAACGATTTGAAATTAACAAAATGATGGTAGATCTATAAAGGTCCCATTAGACATGACAAATGTTTGCCCAAACAAGCCCAACAAATGACCAACACAACGGAAATCATAGCAACCTTAGATGAATGTCGGGCTTCAATGGCAAATACATATTTGTCATAATGACAAACCGTCTAATTGCCCCTTAACCCTTAACTATTGCACTGTCGGCGTCGGTGGTGTAGTGGTAAGCGTGGTTGCTTCTCATCCCAGTCGGTCGGGGTTCAATTGCCGTCGACGCCGATGGGATTTTCTGAGACATAAAATTCGTGATCACGCCTTCCCTCAGAAGAAGTAATTCACATCAATCGGTTTTAAAATGACTTAGTTATAACGGCAAATGCCGAAATAGGTACACCTTCCCAAATGGTACAAGACCAGGGATTGGCGGCATGCACCGTGCGGTGCGAAAAAAGCGTGTGTTTCACACAATCGCAAGTGCTCGTCTCCCGTTTTGCCGAGAGACAAGAGACGTATGAGTGAGAGCTTTCGTAATTGTACGAGAGACAATCGCAGCACTACACGCAGAACTCGATGTACACAGCGCAACGTGTAACTTTCACGCAGCGACCGAAAAGACAAAAGAATGTTCACGCAGATTTGTGTAACACTGGATCAACACAAAAAATGTGCTGATCCGGTGTTACAGAAATCTGCGTGAAAAATTCTTTTGTCTTTTCGGTCGCTGCGTGAAAGTTACTCGTGTGCTGTGTTGTTTCATTTAAGGGTGTAGCTCCACGGCGCAGGAAGTAATGCACGGTGCTTGGACTGTGCTTGTCTCCAAACAGAAAAAATCAATTAATAAATTAATTGAAGAGTTTGTGTTTTCGGCAAGGTTGTTAAGCTTGTCAAGGGCTGACAAGTGATGGGTCGTTTGATTCGATTTTTTTCCAATCATGCGTAGTATCGAGCCAAGTGCAAAGCACGGAGACAAGCACCGAGAGAGTGCATACGACAGAGCGTGAGAGACAGGAGCGCTCCAGCGCGCGGCAAAGTAAGCGAGCAACACACAACCGATTGCGCGTACTCGTCTCCTTCTAGTTTGTTGTGCTGTCTCGTAGCAGAGTGTGCGGCACGCAAAGAGTTTTGAGTCGCACCCTATCCCTGTACAAGACCCTAATTGGCGCACTCCAGTCTGTCTTTCTACCTAACAGAACAAGTGCCGATTCTGAAGCTGCAGTCAAAGTGCCAATCTAGCGATACGGAGTCGTGGGTTCGGATCCCACCTTGGTAGAGCTGCATTTTATTTTTGATACCATTCTATTGTTCATATTATGAGATCTATTTCCTCTTCCTTGAGTGTATATCACGTAGCTCTTCTTGATACACAACTGTACTTCTAGGTGTATTGGATGTGATGATGTCTTCTCGGGGGCGTATTATGCGTAGGCTCGCTGTATTTGACTTTGATCACACCATTAGCGAGCACAATACAGACATTGTTGTGCGGGATTTACTGGATCAGAACCTCATCACACCGGAACTCAAGAGCATAGTGCGTTCATGTGGCTGGATCCCTTTTATGCAGCGTGTGTGTCGACTGTTGCATCAGAATGGCTTCACGCCTTCGGATATCATGTCGGCTATTCGGGGGATTCCCGAAGTACCTGGAATAAAAGCGTGTATCGCCGAGATGGCTAGGAATAATTTTCACATTATCATCATTAGCGATTCCAATTCAGAGTTCATCAAAACTTGGAACGAGTTTAACGATATCGAGAAGTACATCCATACTACTTTTACAAACCCAGCCAAATTCAACAGTAATGGTTTGCTAGAGGTACATCCGTTTCACAACCAAACTGAGTGCAATATTAGCTCGAAGAACCTCTGTAAAGGAAAGATCTTGGAGGACTTTCTTGAAAAACAGTTCAACGAAGCCGACACAGAGTACGAAAAAATTTTCTACATCGGAGATGGAAAGAACGACGTATGTCCCATGCTTAGATTGACTGATAACGGGTATGCGTGCCCCAGGGACGGGTATAGCTGTTACGATGAACTCAATGCTGCCATTTCCAAACGTTCGGAACCTTACGACGCGAAAATCCTGAGGTGGAGAAACGGAAGCCACCTGACGAATCTGATCTGGAGGGAGCTATGAATTGTAGCGGTTGCGTGGTGGCATCTTGTTCTATGGTTATGTATTGTTCAAGATTTTGCATTCGTTTTCAATGCCGTGCTGTATTAGTTTTTGATATTAAAGTGTCTACATATTATACGTAATGTTTTTGCTTGTTTTGGATGTTGATATATTGAGAAATCCGTCAATATAAATGTAAGTTTTCGCTATCCTTTACTGTATATGTTATGTAACTTCGATTTTCCCCATGACATTGATCACTGAAGATTTTCATCACGCTGGCTCTACTAGTGGCTACCGTTTCTGATTGTTATGCAGAAGGTCCGAGGCTCAATCCCTGGCCCGTCCCTTTCTTTATACTGTGTAATGAGCACTTCACAGATGTTAACTGAGAAATTCCTCTGTCAATTACCACTTTGCAAGAGTATATCGTGTGACAGGCACAAAGGTACTGTATGCCCAAGGAAGTCAAGAAAATTTCTATTATGGAAAATTCCTGGACCTACTGGGAATCGAACCCGTCACCCTCTTGCTGGATATTCACGCCTTTACAGTTGTGGCTACTTGGACTCTCAACGAACGATAGAAGGGATTGATTGATTTGTCTTTATTTCAGCCCTTGGCTGGTTCGTCTCTGCCCATATAGCCGAGGCGGTAAACGCACGGGTATTCAGCATGACCATGCTGAGGGTGACGGGTTCGATTCCCGGTCGGTCCAGAATCTTTTCGTAAAGGAAATTTCCTTGACTTCCTTGGGCATAGAGTATCTTCGTGCCTGCCACACGATATACACATGCAAAATGGTCATTGGCAGAGGAATCTCTCAGTTAATAACTGTGGAAGTGCTCATAGAACACTAAGCTGAGAAGCAGGCTTTGTCCCAGTGAGGACGTTACGCCAAGAAGAGAGAGAGAGAGAGAGAGAGAGAGAGAGAGAGAGAGAGAGAGAGAGAGAGAGAGAGAGAGAGAGAGAGAGAGAGAAAAGGGATAAAACAAGCCGTTTTCTTTCTTCTCTACACATTTTTAACAACCAAACTATGCCGCATCATCTGCAAAGTAATCAACACATGTGATAGATCATTACGGCTGGCATCCACTTAACGGTCAGACTAAAGGCCTGAGTGCCCTCTGGGGCTGTCCATTTATAACGAAAGGCCGGTTTTTCGATAACCACACCCCTTATTGTAAGATTTTTTGTACGGGAAACTAAATATGTTTGTATGGAATGTAAGATTTTTCAAATCAACCTTCACTTCCCCCACAAACCCTTACGTAATCAATGGATAGCCCCTCTGCTGTACGTAGGAGTCGTCTGCTTGTGCCGATCAGATTGCTCTCGAGAACCATTTTAATCAGATTGCCATTCAACCTCCTGATGGTGTGACCCGCCCATCGCAGTTTCCCGATTTTCGCGGTGTGAACGGTTCTCTCAGAAGTTGATGCAGCTCATGGTTCATTCCGTACCCCAACTCCAATGGCGCGTTAATCCTCTGCATTAATCCATGCCCCGTGCCCTACCGTAACTACCGGTCCAACCAGTCTACCAGTAACCAATAACTCAATTTTGAATTAATAGACTTAATTTAATAATTATATACAAAACCTAGGTACTTTGAAAAACAACATGGGCCTGACATGCAAAGAGGGGCAGTATACGTATCTCACCTCGCCCAAATATCTAAAGACCCGGCGGAAATGGTTCCACTTCCCTAGATGGTTAAATCGATTGTAGAGTTCTGCGGAGTCCAAAGTGAAATGACGTAGCAGGCGTCATTCTCGAAAATTAGAAAATATTTGTGTTCGAAGTTTATTGTTTCCAAATGCAGTAACATTGATTACAACTTATATTTTCAGTTCATAATAAATAACAGTAAGTTGCTTTAGCATCGATAAAAAATATAAACATTTGATCTGCTGTACACAGTTCGACGCGATAACAAGGCTTTTCCCTACATTACCAACTCGTTCGCTTTCCGTTAGTGGAGTTATGAATAAGTTTAATATAATAAGCCCTCAATCGATAAGCACATAAATATACAAATCACACAAGTCTTTAAGTAGCTCTGTACAATAGGATTAATTTTTTGAATCACACTACACTGCTTTTATGTCTGTCTATTGTACAGCATGGATCCAATCCAGGGCACGCTTGATTCGACGAATCCGTGCGCGGGCCAAGAAGCTGGAAATCAACAGATACTCCGTGTAGGTTCGACGACCCATGGTTTCGTTATCGGGCTGCAGGCGACCTTCGCATAAGATTTTGGTGGTCAGGCTCAACAACCATTGGAGTATTTCGTTGCTGGAGGGATTGAATCCGGTTTTCATCCAAGACGAAGGGGACCACAGGAATAGCTGCATTACATTGGCTGCTACGTCTGGGCTCAGTCGCTGCGAAACGAGATAAAGAGTAATTATTGATTATAATAGTTTTATACAACGAGTTGGAAACATATATTCACAGCTCAAGTTGTTTCTATATTTAGGTAAATGTTTAGCAGGTTGAGAGTGAAAACTTGCAAAATCTAAAAACTACTGTTCGATTTCTACAAAAAAACGTCGCACCTTTGGTTCCGCTAGCGTAGCGGTCCTGTATTGTTTTTCAGATTCTGAAAAACGTGAAAAAGGTCAACAATAGGAAGCAATCAGTGCAGTACTAGATTGAAAGTAGTGAGCTGGATTTTTGTATTTATAGGTATTATTTATTTCTTGCAACTTCAACAACACAGTTACCCAAACTTTTGCTCAAACAGCATCAAATTAGGCAAGAAATCATATAACCCACGCTGTTTGCACCATTTCATTGCAGAAACGGAGAACTGATCATCTCACCATACAAAAATCCAGCTCACTACTTTCAATCTAGTACTTCACTGATTGCTTCCTATTGATGAATGGGCCTTCTTTATGAATTCGGCTGCAACACCTACCATTTTACTAATTGTTTTATTGAATAACATCTTCAACTTCACACTCAGTCGAGCTCGGCTAATTTCCATTCTTTTGCCGAGATTCGCACAGCCGTGCGCTCGGCAGTCGAAATTTAACTGAGATATCAGCAAAAAATCAAGTTTATTCATAGCAGCACCCATGGGTACCGCTACCATCAAACATTAAACGTCAAGCGTTTAGCCGAGATTTCAGCAAATGAACTTCAACCGAGATCCGCACAGCCGATCTCGGCATTCTGTTTTAAGTGTGTACGCTCAGTGATGGACTTGATTGGTCATGGAAGTCTTTGTGTCGCCTGAGTCTAAAAATCGTGGTACAATTTGTAATCATTGCAAAAAGCGTGTAAATGTTCACTCTAAATGTTCAAGGGACTATTACAGTTTGCGAAAGGGCTCGTTCAAATATTACGTAACACAAAGGGGGGAGGGAGCGGGTCTAGAACTGTGTTACGCTTCATACAAAATTTAAAATTTTCCCATACAAAAGTTGTTACGTGGGGGAGGGAGGGGGTCTGAAATTGTCAAGTTTTGCGTTACGTAATATTTGAATGAACCCAAATCGAAACTCGTTGTATTGTCGCGCTTATCTTTTATTAGAGTCCTGCGGCGGTCGTACGCTCGCAAGGCATACCGCCGCATGACAGTCGCAAGGCAAAACAAAAGAAAAAGTGTTCCCGCCAAAAACAAAAGCACGTGGATTTCGCGAAGTGACAGATGTTTTTGAATGTATTTGTGACAAACGGCAAGAGTGGCTCAGTGGAATGAGTGTTCTTGCTGTCAAACCCCATATAATGGAATTATATACTTTTAAATCTGGTGACGCTGTTATGGTTAGTGACTGTCGCGCTAATATCAGAAGCCAGAGGCAGATAATCGCCATATTCTGATTTTTCTTGAGAGGCATAATATCACGTAGAGAAGGTTGAAAAGGACACTAGTTATGATTTTAAACGGTCAGGCGGGCATGACAGTTCAGGTGAATAAACAGGTGAAATGTAGTGTTTGATGATTTATACCCAGAGCCGTAGCGTGGTTCCACGGCGCCCTTGGCAAGCATCCTGATTTGCGCCCCATAGTAATGTCTATTGTTTTCATTTTTATAAAATGTCTTCAAAAGTTGTTTTGTTTTGATATTTTGGTGACTTTTTTTGAGAAATTTCCATATTGATTTCATATTTGTTTCGAATTTCCATTAAAAATTGTTTTGAAAGCATTGTAATTAATTTGTTGTATTTTCAACGTTATATTTTTTGAGATATTTAGACATTCATCTGTTTATTTCTACCTGTTTTACATGTTTTATTAGGAATTCATTCAGTTATTTATATCTCTTTTCAACACAACTTCAATAGCTTTTAATAGTTTGAATCTTGTTAAAAACACCATACCATACCTTCCAGCCTTTTCCCAATTTGGCGCCCCTCTGAGGCTGGCGCCCTTGGCGGGGGCCAACCTGGCCAACCCCACGCTACGGCTCTGTTTATACCATTACCAAAATTAATGAACCGTGCATAATAAAGGTAAAGGTGCAAAACTGTATGCTAAAAATGGAAATTGATTCAGAGTCAGCTGTTTCCGTGATCAGTGAGGCTGACTGTAAGAAATTTGACAACACTATTCCAATACGCAGCTTGATGGAGCACGCTTGAGGATTACAGGAGAAATTTCTGTACAGGTTGAATTGAACGGTTCGATAGTGTTGAGAACCACTGGATTGGCTCTCATGCTCTCGTCGGTCTGCGTGCTGGCCGATAGCATTTCGTTATGCCTCGATCGATGCACAATCGCAGATTTTAATTTAGAAGTAATGTAGTCGCCGTGTCGTAAATACGTGTCGTCTTGTAAATGTTTTAATGTGTTATTTCGCTACGCCTGGGAGTTTAAATAGACTATCATGTCTCCCGGCCATCCCGAACTCCAGGACGTAACAGTGGCGACGAGAAATCCGTGTGTGCAGTGAGAACCCCCGACACGTTAACTTTTCCGCGAAGAAGATGGGCGGCGGCAACACGATGGACTTCGGGCGGAGTGAACAAGCCCAGTGCCAGCATTCAGCGTCAATGGCTGGACAGGATCTGCACCAGCGTCAGGTGGATCAGCTGCTGTATTTGCTATTCTCATCATTGCCCGTGGAAATGCGTTCTCAGCAGCAGCACCAGTTCAAAAATAAACCCTCGCATCAAACCCCAGCTGGAATCAATGAATGGCCCATTGATTCGCTACCATATGATGGGCAGTCAGCGGTGCAAGCACCACCGCCGCCATCATTGTCAGCCGGTTTCCACTCGATCGAAAAGAATACCTCGATGGGCAGTTTCGGCAGATGCGAGAAGCCAGCGAGAAATACTACAGCAGTATGAATCGGATGCTCCAGTACCAGGCTTTTGTGGAGCGAATGGAAACAGTCAACCAGCAAATGCAGTCGATGTTTTCTCTATGTTGGGGGTCTAGAAGACCACAGCCAACATACGAGTCTTCTCCGGTCAGCATGCAGCAGCAGGGAACGCATCTAAACGTTATCGATACAACGGCGGCGGGGATAATTGAATTGCAACCGCGGTAGCCACAAATGGATGAGCTGATTGTTCCAGTATCGACGCTTCATTGTGAGGAACAACAGCAGCAGCAGAAGCAAGAAATAAAAAAAAAAAACTATTGCCATACCTGCACTACTCGATGGCAGTAGTGAAGCTTTCGAACACGCTCAGCAAAACGAGTGTGTAGCAGAGGTGTTCAAGTCGTTCGTTGTAAGATCACTTCGGGAAGAAATCATTATCTCCGATAAGTGCCCACCGATCAGAGTCAAGTCGGATCCAAAGTTCGCCCAATATTTTGTGGATTGACATCGGCATCGGATGGATTTGGCACGTGGACGTGCCTCAGTATTTAGTGACGTCTTCGAGTGGATGATAAACCAAGGTGGAATCAAGCTCCGATCTTCCGTACATGAGTCTCCGTCAACTTGATCACCGAAATCGCTAGCAACAACGTCCACCATCATCGCTCTTCCTGCGCCAGAAGACCGCTGTAATGGTTTATCGCCAGACCAACTATGTAGAGGGGGAGATGTTGAGAACCACTGGATTGGCTCTTATGCTCTCTTCGTACTGCATGCTCGCCGATAGCCTTTCGTTATGCCTCGGTCGATGCACAATCGCAGAGATTAATTTAGAAGTAATGTAGTCGCCGTGTCCGACGGTGTCGTAAATACGTGTCGTCTTGTAAATGTAATTTTTATGTAAATAAAATTATGTTTTAATGTGTTATTTCGCTACGCCTGGGTGTTTAAATAGACTATCATGTCTCCCGGCCACCCCGAACTCCAGGACGTAACAGATAGCGACATTCGTGCATTTGTTTTGTTCGTGTTCGTATACCTAGTTAAGTAATACCATACACTCAGTTTGTTGAGCGCTGCAAGCCAGCAGGGATGATCTTCTCATTTACACCCGTAGAACCCGTGAATGGCCGTTGTGAAAGTATCACCAAAAGCACTAATACATATTACCTATTCTATATTTTCATGTATCTCAACTTTAACAACTCAATGCCACGAGGACCAAAGGCCTAAGCAACACAACATTGAATAATATCAATGTACCGTATAGATGGAACCTACACGGATCACGCAAGTATTAAGTACAAAATGCACATTGATTACCATTAAAACAACATAAAGGTAAATAACGTTGACCATTTAATTAACAACATATTCTTTCCACAGTTCAATACACAATGTCCCACCTTTTCCAATTCATTAGGTCACACAAAATTTCAATGCCAACGCCTACTCCCAAATCCCAAATGGACGATAATTAAAACTTTTAATCTGCACATTAAGGTGGCCCACACATATATGAAAAACAAAAACATAAAAATGCCAAGTCTTACCTCCTAAATCAGTTGTTTTGCACTCCCAAAAGCTACGTTCAAAACGCTTGAAGTTTGTATGGAAAACATGGCCAAATGTATGCAGAAATTTTAAGTTTTCGAATTTAGCCGCCAGGTGGCGCTGTAATCGTTCAATAATCCAATACATGTAAAGGAATAATAAAATCTCAATGCTTTGCCTCACTTTGCCTAGGGTATAACTTTTTTCACAGCCATCGGATCACTTTGTCTGCGACAAAGTTCTTTGGTATACAGTCAACTACAATAATACAGAAGGGTTCATATATTGATCGCTTACAGCGTCACCTAGCGGCAAAATTCAAAAACTTTAAATTTCTGCATGCATTTGGCCATATTTTCCCATACACGCAGAAAAAAGCATGGTAAAATCAAAATAATTTCAGGTAAACTCAAATAAATTGTCAATTTGTTCTGGCAACAAAAATAAAACCGTTTGGAGCAAATCGAACGTCACATTTGAAGCAAATTCAATCCATTTTGAAACAAACATGCATCTTCTGACAGGTTATGTTAGAAACAAATGTAATTTTTTTTCTTTTTTTTGTGGCAGGTCAGCCCTACGGAAATATTTGTTTTCCAATTAAATTTAAGTCATTTCCTTCTCTAGGAAAACCCACTTCCCACGTGGCACTTACAATGTCAACATCGTGTAGATAACATACGCTCCCGAAATCAATGGGATTTCGTGGAAACTTTTGGTGAAACTTGACTTTTTTTGCAAGAGGAAATCTTGTTTGGTGCTGCAGCTGGAACTTGAGAGTTTTGTTTATGTTTTCGACGGCGGAACGGGGGGTTCTTCAATAGGTATTGTAGAAATCAATATGTAATTGAGTTAGTTTTAAAAATTAATATATTAGTTTTAAATATTTTATCAGTTTACCGAATAAACGTGAATATTTTTGTTTCAAACAAACGAAATTTTTGTCTCCGTGTACAAAATTCAAGCGTTCTGAGCGACCCCTTAGGCTTAAGCGATTTTGCTCAAATTTTGAACGTAGCTTCTGGGAGTCCAAAACAACTGATTTAGGAGGTAAGACTTGACATTTTTAGAAATTTTTGTTTTTCGTATGGGCCACCCTAATTTTTGAAATTATATTACAATTTCTTTAACATTTTCACATCTTATATTTGAAATGTTGTCGTTTCATAAATAAATTCTAATATGTTTCGAATGCCTACAATGGTACTTATGTTTAGTAATTTTTGGTTTCATTTAAATTTTCAAAATCATTCAAAATACTTATATTGGAAAGTAAAATGTAGGATATGTAGTGTTGACAGTTTCAAATCATCACTTAGATGCATTTTTGACATCTATGTAGATTAACATAACGAAAACTAATTTTCTTTGACTAGCTGGACAACCAGATTTATGTATGACAAAATAGACATTTTGACGTTTTAATGTTGGTATCACTTGAAGGACTAGAGATTATGACATACATCTATGGAAAATAAGAACCGATATGCTCGTGGACGCAGGACGGATCGCGGATCGCAAAAAATAAAATAACAAACATAACCATCTGACATAACTTAGATTGATGTATAACATGACACGACATTACATATATCGAGCAACATGAGACAAGAAACTAAAAAAGCCTTGACCATGCCAGAGAAAATAGGTAGAGAAGCGAAGAGTGAACAGCCGCCTGAATGGCAACACTTTTTCTGTTATGATTTCATCGCTCGGATGTTGGCAACTGCCCCAAAGCAGATTAATCCACCCATCGAAGGTAGTGCCTATCTCATATACTGCATCAGAACATGATTTATGCTGTTGTTTTATTAACTAGGAATTATGAAACTGATACTCCAAAATGGAACAATTTTCATTAATTCAAGAAATCAATGTTATTTATACTGTTATCCATGATATTTAGAAACTTTGGTGAAAATATGTTTCAAATGATTGCAATACTTATCTACACTTATGCGGTAATCGTCAAGGTTTGTTGATTTTGCTCGATAGGATACCAGTTTGACGGTTCGATAAGGTATTTTTTGGCTTCACACTCTTCGCTTCTCTACCTATTTTCTCTGGACCATGCGACAACAATGCATGGACAACAACACAAAACCAAAAAAAAAGACAATTAAAAACCGTGTAACTAGAACACGACATAAGCAAATCCTTCACTTGAAGACTGACTGACCAATTGAAAATTTCCCAACCTTCTACCGTAACTTTCTAAGTCAGTATGCAACAGTGTCTTAATGGATAACAGTATCCGCGTACGGCTAGCAAACTGCTTCTGAAAGATTACGTACTCTTTTCTATCTTCAGGTCTAGTGTAGAGGTTTCAACTCTATTCAGAGTGCAGCTAGAAACCTAGTAAAAAAAAAAATACAGGGTGAAAATGGATTTCCCTATTTGTACTCGAAGCACCCCCTGGATCAGTTTGGTCGAAGCACGAAGGTACTCTATGCTCAAGGAAGTCAATAAGATTTCCATAACGAAATGGTTCAGTACCGATCGGGAATCAAACCAGTCAGCCTAAGCATGGCCTTGCTGAATACCCGCGCGTTTACTGCTCCGGCTATATGTGCTGTACATATTCTAGTTCTTCTTACCTCATTTGGATTCCTGTGCAGCATATTTTCCACCAATTTCTGCACTACCTGCGGTACATTCTCGTTCATGGATGGAAGCTGATCATCCTTATAAGATACATTTTTCAACGTGCTGGGATCGTTCTGAATAAAAAAAAACAAAACCCGAGTTAACATATTCGCAAGTAAATAATAAACAACATGCTACCTTTCCACCGTAAAACGGATTTTTTAAACCGAAAATTTCGTAAGCAATAGCTCCACACGCCCAGAGATCCGCTTTGGTGTAGTTCAGCACGGAAAACGTTCCCGGTTGCTTGTTGATAATTTCCGGTGCCATCAAGGCAGTATTACCCCCTTTATCGATCTCCCCGGACGAGTAAGGCAATTGCAGACCGTAGGATTTGTCGGCAATGCAGCACCCAAAGTCTGACAACACCAAGTTCGGCGGCATGTTCGGTCGTATCTCGATCAAGATGTTATCACTCTTCAGGTCACGATGGGCCACCCCGTAACGATTAAGGTGGGCGACCGCTTCCAACAATTGTGCAAATAGTAGAATTCGCGTTCGAAGATCGAGCGTAGTAGTTTGGGTCAAATAATCGTGCAGGCTACAATTGTAGCGTTTCATCAGCAGGAAGAGGCTCATGTTGCGTCCGTATCCGTGGGGATTTATACGAGGGGGTAGTGCCATCGGGTAGAGCGAAGAAGACATGTGCAAATCCGGAATTTGATCACAGAACACACCGTACATTTCGACTACGTTCGGGTGCGGAGGGAGGAAAGCCGTTCGTTCGATGAGCCTGAAATAATAATACAATAAAAGTCTGTAAGTAGGAGAGATCCTATTTAGCATAACAATAGTTTGGCACAATGACCATTTGTCTTTGTACCGTAATGGCCGTTCTTATAGCAAATATTGAATTTGGTTCGTTCCACCCAATAAGCCAATGGTACTTACGATTTTTCCCAGCTGTCAACTTCCGTTGCATTCCGCCTTTTGGCCGGAACTGTCTCCTTGTACATGGCCTTCAAAATAGCCATTGCATTACTTTGAATATCGTAATTGAACATCATTTTAAGGGCCAATGGGTAATCCTCCATAGTGGCGTCCATGTTGTATTCATGAAGCTATAACGATAAAATTTGTTCATTTTGAATGTATATTTGTAATTGGATGCTTCGTGTACATACCGTAGCCACTAGGTCGCTATCGCCCGACTGTACATACAAATACTCATCAACCGCATCAGATAACAGCCGGGATCGTCGGCTCGCCATGCTTTCGCTATCAAACCGGACCCGACCTCGTTTCTTTTCTCGGTTTCTCTGCGTCTCGACCTTCGGTTCGTTATCCTGTCCGGCAGCTTGTCTGAGACCGTCTATAGCCATATCCCGTAGATTCCGCTGTAAGGGAGCAACAGTATTATACCGAGGGCTCTCTCGTAGACCGCTTCTATGCAAATTGTCCACACTGCCTCCGAAATCATGGACGAATCGTCCCATGTTCTGCGTTGGGGACAGAAGTTGTTCCGTTTCGGCATTCAAATCGATGGGTTCAGCTGGTTCACATGGAACGTTTGTGTTACTATTGCTGGATTCGGTTTCCTCTTTGAGTGCTGCGGCGTACACCACTGCCGAGCATCCTTTGGCCAGAGGTGGTCCGATGTTCAGAGTATCCAGACCAAGCTCTTCGTCCAGGCGTTTTTCTATCTCTTGCTCCCCCGCTTTGGTTTGGAATTTAGATACTGCGTTCTAAAATGAAATAAAATTTAAAAAGAGCATTTATGAATATTGGACAGCGTTCAAAAAACACAGTAAACGCAGAATTATAACTGGAAGTATCAGAAGAAGATTGCCATCACTCAGCAACGACGCATTGATTGGATGATCACTTTTTCCTCGTCAACTAGTGCACAAAGTGACATGGGTCTCCCGTGATGGTTCCGCGGAAAATAAAATTGACTACATCTGTATCAGCCGAAAATGGAGACGGAGTCCTTTTGATAAATAGGGCAAATAACATGCTGACCTTTATAAAACGCTTTGCCATAACTTCAATGATCCTTGTTGCCTATGTCAGATCAATATTAGAACATTGCAGCATGGTTTAGTCGCCTCATACTACTACTACCCACAATGATAGAATGAGCCATTTTAACCCTTTATAAGGCAGTCTTCCGTCGTCTGTCCCCTAAAACGAATGAGTTCGTGGGAAGCTATCAGGCTGGCTTCATCGACGGCCGGTCGACAACGGGCCAGATCTTTACCGTACGGCAAATCCTCCAGAAATGCCGTGAATACCAGGTCCCAACGCAACACCTGTTCATCGTCTTCAAAGCGGCATACGACAGTATCGACCGCGCAGAGCTATGGAGAATCATGGACGAAAACGGCTTTCCTGGGAAGCTGACTAGACTGATTAAAGCAACGATGGACGGTGTGCAAAACTGCGTAAGGGTTTCGGGTGAACTATCTAGTTCATTCGAATCTCTCCGGGGACTGCGACAAGGTGATGGACTCTCATGCCTACTCTTCAACATCGCTCTGGAAGGTGTGATGCGACGAGCCGGGCTCAACAGCCGGGGAACGATTTTCACAAAATCCGGTAAATTTGTGTGCTTTGCGGACGACATGGACATTATTGCCAGAACATTTGGAACGGTGGCAGAGCTGTACACCCGCCTGAAACGCGAAGCAGCAAAGGTCGGACTGGTGGTGAATGCCTCAAAAACAAAGTACATGCTGATAGGCGGAACCGAACACGACCGGATCCGTCTGGGTAGTAATGTTACGATAGACGGGGGATTCTTTCGAGGTGGTGGAGGAATTCGTCTACCTCGGATCCTTATTGCCGGCTGACAACAACGTGAGCCGTGAAACTCGGAGGCGCATCATCAGCGAAAGTCGGGCCTACTACGGGCTCCAGAAGAAACTGCCGTCGAAAAAGATTAACCCACGCACCAAATGCACCATGTACAAAACGCTAATAAGACCGGTAATCCTCTACGGGCACGAGACATGGACCATGCTCGAGGAGGACCTGCAAGCACTCGGAGTTTTCGAGCGACGCGTGCTAAGAACGATCTTCGGTGGTGTGCAGGAGTACGGTGTGTGGCGGAGAAGAATGAACCACGAGCTCGCTGCACTTTACGGCGAACCCAGCATCCAGAAGGTGGCCAAAGCCGGAAGGATACGGTGGGCAGGGCATGTTGCAAGAATGGCGGACAACAACCCTGCAAAGCTGGTGTTTGCAACTGATCCGGTTGGCACAAGAAGGCGTGGAGCGCAGAGAGCACGATGGGCGGACCAGGTGGAGCGTGACTTGGCGAGCATCGGGCGCGACCGAGGATGAAGAGCGGCAGCCACGAACCGTGTATTATGGAGAAATATTGTTGATTCAGTTTTATCTTGAATTTGATGTAATACTAAATAAATGAAAAATGAAGGCAGTGGTAACTATAACACTGTTTGTATTATTTTCTATTTTATAACAATTTATTTCGAACTTCTTTTTTGGTATAGGCTAATCCAGATGACCCCCAATTGTAGAGGCGCTGAGTGAGATAAGGTGAAAATCGTTTGTTTACATCAAAAATTCATTTATTTTGTTTTCAAAATTAACTCATATTTTGCCTTGGTGGTTGCTATTTTCCATTGGTAATGGCTTCTATTATCATCAATCTCGATGCCCACGGCGACAGACACCGGAATGGCCAGCTAACAAAAAATCCGGAAGATTGCCCGCCGGAGGCATAGCAAGAGCTCCTCAAATTAATCACATAAGTTGTTCGTAAGTACCTACCGGATCTAAGCGCATCTGAAAAAGAATTAGATTTTCTTTTCAAAAAGTGCTCGTTTGTTTCTCTACGATGCGGAATTGGATATGAAAAAGTGAAAAAAGTGCAGTTTGCCTATGCTGCGCAATGGCAAATTTTGGCGGAGCCCCTCTTTTCATAGGTTTCTCATTCCTGCCACCAGATGCGGAGGGATCGTTAGCTTCCGTTGGAGTTGCCTATACGCAAAATTGGAATTACACAACGCCTGGTATTTTTTTGGTACTAAACAAAGCTTAAACAACAATTAGCTTCTTTAGCGGTGTTGAGATAATTCCATAGCTGTCAAAAAGCGATTTCAAAAAATCTCTTTGAAATTGATTTTTGGTACCAAAATAAAGTTCAAAAAATCTGAAAAAAAATCATGGTGGCTTAGAAAAAGGTGCTCTTTCGTAAAAAAAAAACTAAAAATCAATACATTTTTCAAAATTTTAAAACCCAATTTGGGAGCTGTTTTTAGTCTCAAAAATTGCTAAATTTTACCACGTGAAGAAATTTAGCTCAAACTTATTGTAAAACTGTCGATTTGGTAGATATTTTAGGAAATAATCAAATTATGGGTTGACATGAGCTGAACTACGTAGTTTATATTATGGGTTGAGCCGTAATCCGCTCTAAAATATCTTTTCCGGCTTTTATTGCCACCTCAAAAGCTCGTTTTTGGGCTTAACGGGTAGTGGCAACTATATTGCCACCTAGATTTTTGAGATTTCCTTTCAAACAAAAATTCCATAATTTCCATAATATTATGCGTTGACAACTCTTCTAGTTTTATCGGCCTTGTGGTAACGATCCTGGAGGGTCAAGTGCAATAACACGCGCGCTGCGAAGCGGAGTGAACTGTTCGATCGTATGGCAGGAGATAGACTGATCGCATGCGCCACGAAGCACACCGACCAACATCTATCGGGCGCGCACGAGGCACACGAAGGGAAACGAATATTAATTGATACTCTACCACATCCCCTTTTTCCTATAAAAAAAGGATATTCTTTTTCATAATTGTTTTTTTTACTCCATAGTACTTACTGGTGATCAAATTAAGTATGACTCGTTTTATTGTTTTGCTTGGAAACTAGGTAATATAAAACATTCAATACAAACTCATGTGAACTATTTCGTATATGACTATTTACAGAATATCAATGACCTGTTAACGTTATAAACCTGCATTATGATGTTTATGTTTGGTAATTACGCCCGCTGTGGACTAATCAAATAATACTACTCAAATACTACTCATCAACATATTATTTCTTTCATTGAGTAGCATAAACATACAGTTATATCCATTATTTTTTTTTTTATATTAAATTATTTGAAATCAAGTTACCAGAATCTTACTATTATTGTTTTGCTCAACTATGTTGATTTATATGACATCAACTCTTACCCAAAGTTTTTTAGTTTTTCATAATTGTATTTAAATAGTACTGGTGAAACAATGATAACCGAGGGCTTGGATATTTTCATAGTTATGACACGAATCGCATACCTAAATGACATCTAAAAGAAACACTTGTCATTTGAAATGTTGGCAACATATGTATCTCCAGCTAGATAAATACTGTGATTCTTCCAATGACACATCGCATTAGGTTACGATTAATTTATTTTCCATCTTTTGATACTCAATAGTTGATCATCTGATCAAGTCACGGATTATTCTATTCACAATGCTTATTTAAAAAAAATATATATTAAGTATGGTGCGAGTCATTATCTAGCAAATAAAGTATCGATTCCTAATATTTATGGCAAAAGGAAACTAAGTTCAAAAACTTCCATATCTAACATACAGTGAAATACCACATCTGAAGTTTAGATATTACAAACCTAACTTGAATTATGCTACGTTTTCTCTTACATATTTCTGATTAACGGATGTTACAATTAGGCGTTCAAATGTTAATTGTTTTGAAAATACATATTTTGCACCTAATGTAACATGACATCCAAACATCATGTTACTACGGAATTTAGTTAGTCTCATTGACTATTATCTACAAAAATAGAGGATTAGTACACTTGATGAGAGGTATACTGGTACTTGGTATCATACATTCTTTTTTACGACCTTCATCGGTTAGTAAATACTTTGCAATTGTTTACGCACACCATCCACTCCTAATTAAGATTCTTATCCATTTTTCGGAACCTAGCTCGCGATAAATTTTAAAATATTTACGGTAAACACTGCGTCGTTATTTGATTATTTATTCTATTTTTCTTTTGTTTGTTTGACAATCCACAATTGCAATCGCAACAATGTAACACTCCTTGTAATGATGGATTTTTGTTTTGCCTGCACAATCTAAAATATTGTTCACTATTCATTCAAAATTTAAAAGATACTTCCTCAATACGCATCATGATGCATCATGATGAGAAACAAGAAGCTCATTTTCAAAAGTGACAACTTCATACTAAAGGCCGGGGCCCGTGGCGTAGTTGGTCACACGTTCGCTTCATATGCGGATGGTCATGGGTTTGATTCCCAGCCCCGGCACTTGCAATTTTTCGTCAGTTGCTTTTCCTCCGAGAGCAACTGACACTGACCCTCTTCTGAGCCCCATGGCTCAAACGGACCCGGATACCTGGACATCGGCGAACTGCTACTCATAATGGACCCCCAATCGGACTGGAAAGGAACAACGGCCATCCATCATCATCCTTGTGCTCATCATTCTACTAGGTATAAAGTAGAAAGAGTGAAAGCAGCAGAAAGGGAACCAGTTCGATAAAGTAGAATAGAACCTAGGCGCTGTTCAAAAATGTAAGTGCAGCTGTCAATTGAAATTGCTCACGTAGTGCCCCAGTGGACAATAGAGCTGTAAATTAGGTTAAGTGATTAAGAATAAAAAAAAAAAAAAACTTCATACTAAAATCATGCTATAACGAGGAAGAATAGACTGTAATAACTGCACTTTGTTACGCCATTTTCTTTTCAGCTCAATCGTTCCAACATTTCTTGATAGGTTGATTGTCAGCGTCAACGAATAACATATTTAACACCTTGCATGAATAAGTTTTTCTGAATCACGAACTGGACTATCGCACTCGTTCTATATTACTTGACAGTTTTTTTAGTACTATCGAGGATACGTTCATTCTTGATATTCAACTCAGTATTGCGCTGCTGCATACTAAACGATCAGTCCAAGTAATATTGCACGACACAGTAAGTTTTTTCTTCTTCATGTAGTCTAATGAATCTACGATATTTTTTTTTATTCCGAAGGGGACACGTTACTCTGTTAAAAGAACAGAAGTATGACGCATGCATTCTTAACGAGAAAACCAGCTAAAATAGTTGTACCTCAATGGATGAAAAATCTCATCTTTTACGAATATGCATTTTCGTTTATTAATTCCAGTTCCGGATACAATTATTTTTTTTTATCTATTTTCCACGCTTTTCAAAATATATATTAATAACTCTCTCATTCTTTCCTTGAACTATTTACACAGACAATCTTTCACAGTGGTGAGTGTAAAAGAACGATACGCTGACAATGCTGTATACCTATTAACCTTCTTCGTGCATTAGCTGACGTTCACCACGCGGACATAATGCACGATCATCGTGTCTGTCTGGGTCATAATGATGCCAATGTACGACTAAAGTTAAGCAAGCCTGTTATACGTCCAAAACTGCCTTCTAAGTTCCCTTCATGAATGCTCAGTAACAATAACAGATCATAACGAACGACCTCATTAGCATAACCTCACTAGGCAAACTGTATACTTTTTGGCAAAGCAACCATATCTTAGCCATGAGTGATAACGCAGTGATTTATCTTAAAAAAATCAGTCTAATGGTCAAAGATATGTTTTTTTTTCATGTTCTTTTACGTTTTTTTTCTTCTTGGGTTTTACAATCTATGAATAAAGGTGTTTTGTTTAACCCTTTGGAGTCGGAGTTTTCCGTCACTACTGCCGCAGTCCCACTGCTACCGAACAAGTTTTTTTATGCTCGGTTTCATCGCGGCCCACAGGGTTAATGAATAAAGTAGAGCAGTGTTGTAAAAAGCAGTAACAAACAGCATGCATTTATGATGCATTATTTCACAAAGGTCGCATTATTCCTACAACATGCTCCATCAATTTTACGGTAACCATATACATACGTTCTACTTCTATGTGAGATATCAACCAAATCTTTAACGTCGCTGGATTATTATTTTGAAATACGTAGTTTCTCGTCGTCCATTTTTGACTACAAAACGTATCTAATAGGATAACACAAACATAAACTTTTCTCATTTTCCATAAGTCAAGGTAATCCATTTAGGAATCGTTCATCGTTCAAGAAAAGTAAATCATACTCCAATCGACATAATCGCCCATTTATCCAATCTCATTTTTGCATCATTTAGAAGCAATCGCTCAGGAGATTGAAATTATCGTCAATTGAATTAGCCATGTCTCAAGAATGACATTTGAAGAGAAGACATCCTCGCATAATTTAAAACGAACATTGTTGTGTCATTCAAATGTAATAATTTATGGAATTTATGGGACACATTCCTATTAGTGAGTTACACTCTCGCATGATTTAAATGGGATAACTCATGAAATCACCTTCTCGCATCATTTAAGAGCGAACGTCCTCGCATTATCCAAGAGCTTCAATTCTTGAGTTACATTCTCGCAACATTTAAGAGCGATAATACATAAGACTACATTCTCGCATCATCGAAGAGCGATTACTCATGAGACCCCTTTCTCGCATCGTTTAAGAGCGAGCATCCTCGCAACATCCAAGAGCGCCAGTTTATGAGACTACATTCTCGCATCATCCAAGAGCGACAATTCATGAGTAACATTCTCGCAACATTCAAGAGCGAATACTCATGAGACCACTTTCTCGCATCGTTTAAGAGAGAGCATCCGCGCATCATCCAAGAGCGCCAGTTTATGAGACTACATTCTCGCATCATCCAAGAGCGACAGTTCATGAGTTACATTCTCGCAACATTTAGGAGCGATAATTCATGAGACTACATTCACGCATCATCCAAGAGCGACAATTCATGAGTAACATTCTCGCAACATTCAAGAGCTATTATTTTTTTTTTTTTTTATCTAGTTCGTTTATTTGGGGCTCAATCGCGTATAACGCTTTACGGAGCCGAGAATCTTTCTTTGTACTTAATAGTATACATTATACAGAGTAATAACTTTTTAATGATATCTGTTAGTAATGGGTGGAAGCCAGGGTACTCGTGGCAGCTCGAGGTTAGAAGGTCACATTTTGAAGGATGGACAGGGTAAGGATTGGGCCAAAGGTTTCACTGCTGCTCATCCGGGGGTGAATCGCATCTTGCTAGCGTATTCGGTGCCTTGTGGTGTTGGTACCAACTTGTTGTGGGACTTGGTTTTCCGGATGGCCAGGAGCAGCTTGGTAACACAAAGAGGACAAAACAGAGAAAAAAAAAAACTGGAGAAGAAAACACAAGCAAATTAAACTTTTATACCAGCAGAGTGAAGAAAGTCGAAAATACATCCCATGTATGTGACATCGCGGGTCCCCAACACATCTCTCACAAGAACAAAGGGTTGTCTACCTCGGGCCTCAAGGGTATCCAAAAGTAGCGCTCTGGAGGCGTCATTATCCGGGCATTGCCAAACTACGTGGTCGATGTCATCATAACCGGAACCGCACTTAGTACAAACATTGCTCAACGCGAGGTTAATCCTGTGTAAATGCGCGTCTAGCGAGTAATGGTTGGACATAAGTCTTGACATCACTCGAATGAAATTGCGACTTACATCCAGACCATACCACCACACTCGCAAAGAAACATTAGGAATAATGGAATGTAACCACCGTCCCAGCTGGCCATCTCGCCAATCATTTTGCCAACTTTGAAGAGAACTCTGGCGAACAAAATGGAAAAATTCATCATGTGAAATTCTTCTATCATAGATCTCACCTTCCTGTGCGCCCACCTTTGCGAGAGAGTCCGCCTTCTCATTGCCATAAATTGAGCAATGTGAGGGGACCCATACAAAGGTAATCTTGTATGATCTTTCGACCAGTGCACCCATCTGCTCCCTTATTTTTGTAAGAAAGTAAGATGAATGTTTTACAGGTTTCATCGACCGGAGTGCCTCAATCGAACTAAGGCTATCCGAGAAGATGAAGAAATGGTCTACGGGCATGTTGGAAATCATCCCCAAAGCGAAGTTGATTGCTGCCAGCTCAGCAACATAAACCGAACAAGGTTCCTGAAGTTTGCGGAAGGCGGTGAAATTTTCATTGAAGACACCGAAACCAGTGGATCCATTTATGCGAGACCCATCAGTGAAGAATCTCTTACAGGAATTGACATTTTGGTACTTTTCGTTAAATATGCGAGGAATAGATATACATCGAAGTTGATCTGGTATTCCATGAATAGCTTGTTTCATGGACAGATCGTATTTAACAGAGGAACTGTCATTAGTGAAGTGTACACGGGGAGGATTATAACTTGGTAGGCTTATATCAGATGACATGTAGAACAGATAGATTCTCATGAATTTTGATTGAGTGTTCAGACTGAGCATTTCTTCGAAGTTTTCAATGACAAGTGTGTTGCTCACTCCACACTTGATAAGTAACCTTAGCGAGAGCTCCCAGAATCGGTTCTGGAGAGGTTTCACCCCTGCCAGGACCTCAAGGCTCGCATTATGCGTTGAGTGCATACAGCCGAGAGCAATACGCAAACAACGGTATTGAATTCGTTCCAACTTTATTAGGTGGCAGTTTGCTGCTGAGTGGAAGCAGAAAGAGCCATACTCAATAACAGAGAGAATAGTCGTTTTGTAAAGTTTTATGAGGTCTTCCGGGTGAGCACCCCACCATGTTCCGGTAATTGTGCGTAGAAAATTGATCCTTTGTTGACATTTTTGCACCAAATACTTGATTTGGGTACCCCAAGTGCCTTTTGAATCAAACCAGACCCCAAGGTATTTCGAAGTCAAAGACTGGTCGATTTCTATTCCCAAAAGATTGAGTTTCAGTTGGGCTGGGTTCCGCTTTCTAGAAAACACAACCAATTGAGTTTTTTGCGGAGCAAACTCGATCCCTAAATCTCTTGCCCAGATTGACAGATTATTTAGAGAATTTTGCAATGGTCTTTGCAACATTTCTGCATGTGGGCCTTTTAGAGAAACCACAGCATCATCTGCAAGTTGTCTTAGCGTGCATTGTCCTTCCAAGCAACTATCAATGTCTTTCACGTAAAAATTATAAAGCAAGGGACTTAAACATGAGCCTTGGGGTAGGCCCATGTAACTTATTCTGGAAGTTGTCAGTTGTCCGAGATTGAAACTCATATGTTTTTCTGACAACAAATTATACAAGAAATTATTTAAAATTCCTGGAAGTCCACTATTGTGCAGTTTTTCTGACAATATTCCTATGGAAACTGAATCAAAGGCGCCCTTAATATCCAAGAAAACTGAAGCCAGTTGCTCCTTTTCCGCAAAGGCCAGTTGAATATCTGTTGAAAGCAACGCTAGACAATCGTTTGTTCCTTTGCCCTTGCGAAACCCGAACTGTGTATTTGAAAGCAAGTTATTCGATTCGACCCAATGATCGAGTCGTGATAGGATCATTTTTTCCAACAATTTCCTTAAACATGATAACATAGCAATTGGGCGGTATGAATTATGATCAGACGCTGGTTTACCAGGCTTTTGAATAGCTATTACTTTGACCTGTCTCCATTCATGCGGAACGATGTTGTTCTCCATGAATGAGTTGAACAGGTCCAGTAATCGTCTTTTCGCGATATCTGGGAGATTCTTTAGAAGATTGAACTTGATCATATCGCGTCCCGGAGCGGAATTGTTTGATGAAAGAAGAGCCATAGAAAGTTCCAGCATAGTGAAGGGTCTGTCCAGGGAACCGTCTCTTGGGGATGTTTCCCAAGAAATCGGTTGTGCTGGGACTGAGTCTGGGCAGACCTTTTTCGCAAAGCTGAATATCCAACGGTTGGAGTATTCGTCACTCTCATTAGAAGAAGAGCGGTTTCGCATGTTGCGAGCCACTCTCCAAAGCGTTGTCATTGAAGTTTCTCTTGAGAGACCCTCAATGAAGTGTCGCCAATAACTACGCTTCTTCGCTTTCAGCAGGTTTCTCAGCTGTCTTTCGAGCTTTGCGTACTCTTGATAAAGATCTGAGGTACCGTGCCTACGAAAAGTTTTGAAAGCATCAGATTTTTTAAGGTACAACTGGGTGCAATCATCATCCCAACCTAGTGTGGCTGGTCTTCTTTTGAAGGTTGCACTTGGAACACGTCGTTTTTGTGATTCTAATGCACTCTTATATATCAGTTCAGACAGGAATCGATACTCATCCAAAGGTGGGAGGGGATTGAATGATTCGATGCCAAAAGATACCGCTTCTGCATACTTTTGCCAATCGATATTCCTTGTGAGGTCAAAAGGAACCTGAATTGGATGGTCTGACCTTTCACTATTATGCTTTATGGTGGTTATAATGGGTAAGTGATCACTACCATGAGGATCCTCGATTACCTTCCACAAGCAATCGAATGATAGTGAGCTTGACCCCAGTGATAGGTCGAGACGACTTTCTTTGCCGTCAGATGCAATACGTGTCACTTCACCTGTATTTAAAATGTTCAAATTGAAATCGTCGCACAAATCATAGAAAATGGCCGCTCTATTATCGTCATATGGTTCGCCCCACCCTGTACCATGCGCGTTCATATCACCCAGAATTAAAACTGGATGTGATAGTGCAGAAACCGCATTCCAAAGATGACGGCGGTTAATTGAAATTCTTGGAGGAATGTAAACGGAAGCTACGCAAAGTTCTTTACCCTTTACGTTTATTTGGCAAGCGACGATTTCTACGCCAGGATGAGTCGCGATTGGAATTCTATAAAATGAGTAAGTCTTTTTGATCCCCAAAAGAACTCCCCCATAATGGTCATCTCTATCCTGGCGTATAATGTTAAAATCGTGGAAGTTGAGTTCATCTTCAGAAGAAAGCCATGTTTCACAAAGGGCAAATATATCACAATCAGAGTTGTGAATCAAAAACTTAAACAGGTCTAATTTAGGTTTTAGACTATGACAGTTCCACTGTAGCACAGTGATCATATCTTGTACCTCACTTGATGAATTATCCATCGAAAGATATGATCGCAGCAAGGAGGGGCCATGATTGTGACAGATTCCGAAGATATTCTTCTACTGTAGGTATAAACATATCAATAATGCCTCTTAATGTTTCTGGAAGGCTGAGGGCATTATATAAGCGATCCACGAGAACCCTAAAAGTAAACAGTCCTCGCTTGGGTCTAGGAGGCTTGCTTGAACTGCGAGGAACTTTGGTAGCTTTTTTCTTGCTACCTTGTCGATTATTTCTCTTTGAAGTGTATTTAACAGGCGGAGACGGGGGTGACAGGTTCTTGCTACAACATGGATCTGAAGCTAGAGGAACCTGATTCTTCGGAGTTTTTAAGTTTACCCCGTCTCCTTTAACATTAGGCAAACTTTTGAGGGAAGACTTTAAAAAGACCTTTCGGCGCAATCCCGGGGAAGATGGTGACTTCCTTTTTCCGGATGCGTGTACCTCCGAAAAGGATCCACCCTCATCAGTTTCGCCATCGTCCTGATCATCGGAAGACAACTCCTGATAGGGATTTTCAACTGGGACAGCTGATTCAGACACGGAATCTGGTGTTTTAAAAGATTTCACCATCTCCGCATATGTCTGTTTGGAGCGCTTTATGATAGAGCGACTCTCATTTCGAATGCGTCTTTTGTAAGCCGGGCAAACTTGCAAGTCGTGTGGATCTCCGCCACAGTAGCTACATTTTTCCGCTTCCTGTGTGCAAGAGTCCTCCAAGTGAGCTTGGTTGCATTTGCCACAACGGGGCTTGTTGTCGCAAAAGCTATCACTGTGACCAAACTGCTTGCATTTGGTACAATTAAAAACCTTCGGCCTAAAAAGATGCACTGGGTAAAAACCACCATCAATTACAACAAATTCCGGGAGGACGGAACCTGGAAAAGTCACTCGAAAAAACGCTGAAGGCGAGTACACCTTTTTATTTCCTTCCATGGAAACCTTAGATAAGCGTTTACAGTCTAGGATAGCCACATCAGGAATTGACCTATTTTTGAATCGACCAAAGCCGGTCTTGATGTCCTCACATGTCAGCATTTCGTCGAGGATCTTCCCCTCCACCTCCACTTCTCGTGCTGGCACATAGACCGCGTATTCAACAGTAAACGCTTCGTGTTGAGCAATTTCATTTGCTGCTTTGTAGCTAGGTGCGGTAACACGCAGCTTGGATGCTTTCACTTGGTGAATAACGGTCCCAGGATACTTACGCGTCAGCTCTCGAGAAATCGAAAGCATATTCAATGGTTTGCATTTGCGCCGGAAATAGACAACCCAAGGTCCAGGCGAAGATGGCTGATAGAACCGCGTACGAGCAATGATATCATTGGGAGGCGTTTCGCCTCCAATCGAATCGTCCATGTGGAAACAAATTTATGGAAAATAACTCAAAAGTGCAAAAGAGGAAGAGAAAAACCTTAAAGTATTTACAATGCACTTTCTTCCTTAGGACGACAACTGTTTGGTTTGTAAACCAAACAATGTTAATATATATAGAAAAAAAAAATAAAGCAAAAAAAAAAAAACTTGTACTAATAATATACGAATTCAATTCTTATGTTTATTTTAGCGCACCCTGTAGGATGCAAAAAAAACGGTATTGAAAAAAAAAGAAAAATAGCTAATAAAAAAAAAACAAAAAAAAAAATGTTCTGTTATTTACAGTTTGTACACCCTTACCCGTATACAGTAGTTTGGGAACCACTGTTATGGATGTCAAAAAAAAGCACGTGGTCGAATGTGGACTGGGGATACAATAGACAAAAGCGATCAAAACAAATTGGGCGGACAAAAGAGTGTATCGAAAGAGTGATACTTATCTGACCGGAGCAGGTAGATATTTATCACAGGCAGGCAGATGGTAAAGCTGTCCGTCGCGTCTGCCTTCGCACCCGTCGCCGCCGTCCTCTTTGTTGACGGAGGGGCTGATGATGGCGATAATGATGACTTTTGGATGCGATTATTCGTTGACCTTGATGTACGATGATGCAAGCACCTCGCTTCCGCGTTGCGCTGGATACCACCTTGCGACACTACACTTCGCACAAGCAGGAGAACGCACGATATAAAAAACCTTCCGCAATTGCGGGGGAAAAAACTCTACTTCTACGAGGTCTATCGCGTGGTGAGATACGGAGCACACGTCCGACTCGTCCAAATGCACAACAGGGAATGCCAAGAGCTATTACTCATGAGGATACCTTCTCGCATCATTTAAGAGCGAATATCCTCGCTTCATCCAAGAGCGATCATTCATAAGATATCTGCTCGTAACATTTAAGAGCGACAGTTCATGAGGTACATTCTCACAACATTTAAGAGCAAAAACTTATGAGACTACATTTTCGCATCATGCAAAAGTGACAACTTGTGAGACATTATTGTTATATTGTCGGGCCGCCACCAAACCGGACTTCGCACAATCAAGTCGCGATGCGACCCAACTCGCGACGTTTTTTAATCATGTCAAAAGTAGTGCGCATCCTTCTCGTTGTTGTCAGCAACACAGCGCACTAGATGCGAAACAGTTGCGACACTTGTAGCCTAAGAAAATGGCAATTTTTGATTGAATGTCGGTCTTGATTCCAACCGGATAGACAATATTCAGATTGATTGCCCATAAGACTACTTCCTCGCATCATTCAAGAGCGGTCATTCTCGCAACATTTCTCAGTGACCTTTTTCCCATTCAGATATACTTTCGCACCGTTTCGTCGATCACTCGTACGGTTTTATTTAAAAAGACGTTGACACGTTCAATGCTTTTAGTGAGCTATTTCACTCTTTGAAGGAAGCACGACACTAAACAACGGTCTAGCTTGTAAAACCCAGTGTTTTTTTATTTTTAAGAAAATATAAAAAAATGTTTCTGACAGCTGCGGTGGGAATCGGCCCCACGCTCCTCCGAACGATTCGACTAAGAGCTTAGTGACACTAGCTGCACGACCACGGTGTCGCACGCAATCTTCTTTGAGCGGAATCTGCATTTTTTCAAAGTCATCTGTGATATACACACATGCCTCATTGAAAGTACGACTCAGATTTATGTTAGTTCCATACCACGGCATCATTCAAACTTTGTTAGAATCATGGGTAACCAAAAATCATATCGTTATAATGTTCAGCATTTACTATTTATTTCCGATATGTTTCAAATCTATAAAAGACAAATTTGTTTCATAATGACGTATATGACAACTGATAGATTATGTAGTCATAAATTAATTAACAAGGCTATGGAACATGTGATAGCTGCTCTGGCTTGAAAACAATGCTTTCAGAAAGACTTACCTTTATTTTACAGCCTTACCTTTACTAGAATGTTTGAATCACATAATCATGATTGATAACATACTGCGTTGCACTGAAAGCGACAGCATCTAATTACATTCGCTGTAACAGTAATCACCTGCAGAAGTAGCAGCAAGTGATCGATGATCACACGCTTGCGCACGTCATTCACGCACCTAGCATCAAACATTTTTCTTTTCTCTTTTCTTCTTACTTATGAGCATCGATTGTTGAAATAAGTTCACACTTCCTCAAGGTTACAACAATAAAATCGAACGACATAAACCCCCCGCCTATTCACAAGCGTGACCTTGGATGGCGCTTTCACTTCTAGCAGCAACAGGAACAATGACAAAAGAAGCGGGGCAGAAAAACCTATCACGCTGCGAAACTCATTCTTTTCACTTTAAGGACAGACTTGTTAGAATCCCAAAATGGCCGCCACAATGGCCGACTTTGGCACCTACTCACGATTTCGAGGGCACAAATCTCTTCGTAAAGAAAACCAGCGCATCTGATCTTCTTATTTTAAGCTTATTACGAGTGAGCAAAAACAAAATAATGAAATGCACTGTTGTGTGAAGCTTGCTTCTTGAGATTTGTGCGTTCGAAGTTCTGATGCACTGTTGAAGCGGGATTTCAAGACGTTTGTCTTTAATGGGGCACTGATTTGCATCGGCTGTCGGCCGTATTCCACCTCTTCTACAACACAATTCTTCAAAAACTTTTTCTTTCAAATCATAATTTTATCAATTCATCACTTCAGCGCATCACATCGTTCACTTATCCGCCTTTCCCACACGCTCAGCATAGCTTCACATCCACACATTTTTCTACTGATACTTATTATTTTTCTTTTAAATTAATAAACTATCACACTGAACATAAGAGAATCGCCGGATTCTACATCCTCGTCGCCATCTTGTGGTAATGATCCTGGAGGGTCAAGTGCAATAACACGCGCGCTGCGAAGCGGAGTGAACTGTTCGATCGTATGGCAGGAGATAGACTGATCGCATGCGCCACGAAGCACACCGACCAACATCTATCGGGCGCGCACGAGGCACACGAAGGGAAACGAATATTAATTGATACTCTACCACAGGCCTTATAAAGGGTTAAGAAATGATAACAGTATTGATGATGATATTGATTTTCACGGGTTAAAATTGGCTCGTAAAATGGACTATTAAGTTTGTATAAAAGCAGCTTTTGTTATTTGCAATCCGCAGATTAGGCTGGTCATCATTTGCTTTGCCGTCTTATAAATCTCGATGTAGGCTTATAAATATTGAAACATTGAAAGAACGTAGAGAATTTGCGATAATTTCATTATTTTGTACATAATTGATGCTATTGAGCTCCTATCAAAACTAAACTTGTACTTGCTTTCACTAAATTTGCGTCATCGAGAGCTATTTTCTATCGACTTCCACTGTACTCACTATGCCAAAATAGCTTTATATAAGGTATATTATAATACAAACTATTAAATTAATATTAAAAACTCCCACATTTTGCTTTCAATACTTGCACTACTTCCACCTATTACCACAACAATTTGCTTTCTGCTTTGGAGCTGAACCGTGTTGCTAGTTTCACAGATTAATAATAATCACCAAAACATCACTACCACAGGCAAACAGACGTAACACATCTAACATTTTGATTCTAATCATAGTCGAGGAAACATATTCACCAAATGCTAAAAGGACTGTTATTGGTCAACCATCAACTAAATGGCGGTAGTGGCAAAACGTCAAAGTCGAACAAAAATGATGCGAGCGCCACGGGCAGTTAGCCAACTAATAAATTTCTACATGGACAGTTGAATTGGTGAGTGATGGATTGTCGGCGTCGGTGGTGTAGTGGTAAGCGTGGTTGCCTCTCACCCCAGTCGGTCGGGGTTCAATTCCCATTGACGCTGATGGGACTTTCTGAGACATAAAATCCGTCAACTTATAGGGTTATTGCTTTATGATTTATCATGCAGTCACAGACAAACAGACGTAACTCTTAGATGAAATTCATCAAACACTTTTGCCCGTTGTAATTTTCATGAGCACACTGCCACCTGTTGGTAGAACCGCGCGCGACACTGTCGGCCATGATGGATTTCGATTTGACGTTTTGCTGACACGCACACTACTACACATATTGCCTGTTATTGAGTTGTCCAAAAAATGTCTCACAAAACCAGACAAAACCTAATGCAAGCCTATCCATGCTATCCATATACGTGAGAACAAAAGATGTTTACAAAGTTCTTACAGATAGATTAACACGGGAAATCTGTACACAAACCACTACCACACAGGAATTTGGATTGGTCAATTTTCGTTAGCATGATTTAGCAACGTGTACACTGGCAAACGTCAAAGCGATTGAACACTAGCGCATCTGGTGGCACGATCGCGCAAATAAAATGAAATTTGAATTGATCGTTAAATGCATGTGCCAAGCCGTTTTGAAAAGTGTTACGTCTGTTTGTCTGTGATGCAGTAGTCCGGCGTTAACGCTGACTGTGTGGTCTCTCCTATGTCCTCTCTCCATCAGTGCAACGATCATCAATTGACTTTCCGTACCGTATATACTGACTAGAGATACCTCCAGTAAATGGGAGTTTAGGTTAACCCAAATATGAAAAATAAACTTGATCCTAGTTCGAAACAGAAGTACCGTGAGGTCGCCATTCACCGCTCATGCCCCATTCACCGCTCATTTTGGGTGAATCATACAAAAATGATCAAATGTTAGTAAAGTATCGTAACAAAAGTGAATGTAACATGCTGCCACATTAAAAAACTTTCGTTTCACCAAACTTTTATATGGGTGTACCTGAAATCACGTTCTCAAAACATATTTCTCACACTGCGCTGCAGGACAACATGGGAACTGCTCAGGGCAAACAGTGGAAAAAAACATCCAACAGGTAAAACCCGTTAAAGATTCCATTTTGACAAAACAGGATGAACTGAACGACATTAATCATCAATACTTTGGTAAATAAAAGTTATTTTGTTTTTATAAATGCATAGTTTTTGTGATTCCATGAAAAAATAATCGTATGAGTGGTGAATGGATCCATTATGAGCGGTGAATGGATGCATGAGCGGTAATAGGAGCCAAGAGATAACACATTTGAATTTTTATGTTTTCGGTTGTAAACATATTTTACAATCGTTTTATATTTTTTCTATAATAACAACATAATAGTTGAGTTGTTGACGTAAATTAAAATGCAATATTCACAATCATCGATTTTTAATGTCATATACTTTACGAAAATGCCGTTAAATGAGCGGTGAATGGCGACCTCACGGTATCTTTTTCAAAGATAGCACTGCAAGACCACAACTGACCACCGAAGAAAAATACAACCAAGTACATTAATATCGATATTCTTATCGATAGCTCCTCGATGGCAGGTCTTACCATCAACGTCAACAAGACTAAATTGTGCAAATTGAACATCGTGAAATCTGTACTCCGGTACGCTAGTGAAACCTGGTGTGTATCAGTGAAAAACACTCAAAGGCTGCAGCAGGACGTCGTCAACAGATGCTTGCGGTATATAATTCCTGCAGGTGAGTCACCTCGGAGGTGACCTCACAATTGGATTTACAACGTTTTATCAAAAGTCATCGAACAGCGACAGACATGGATCGGCCACACTTTACGCAGGAGCGGGAACGAAATCTGCAAGCAAGCGTTAGATCAGCACAGGCAAGGCCAGAGGCTCTTGGCGGCATAGCCTCAACAAAGATATAAAGGAAGCCGACAAAAATTTGAGTTGGCCACAGGGTCAAGACGATGACGGACCATAGCCCTGGATGAAGATCTTTAAATTTGGCTCTGTGCACAACCATGAGTGCTCTGGCCTGAAACCAATATGTAGACAACCTATACGGAATCCGAACAAACCATTAAAACCGCGTTCAATATAATGGTAGTAGGTGTCACATTTCCTGGTAGTACCGAATGACTTCAATGCTGAAGACGAGCACTGGTCGGTTGAACGTTTTGATAATATTATAGACATTTAACATTAGACATTTCGTATTTATTTCGCTGTGATCGTTTTAGTTAGTATAAACCGCTTTTCATAATTGTGAAAACTAACTCTGTGATCTGCTGGCGCTTGAAATTAATCGTGGTTTAAAGTGTGGAATTCCTGACCATCACGCACTGTTTACAATGGAGTGCAACAAATGCCATTCTTTAATAGATGCTACATGCGAACCGTTCGTTGTGTGTGAAGGAGATTGTAGCAAAAGCTACCATGCTAAGGGCCGATTTCTTCACCCGGACTTAAATTTTAAACCAGGCTTAGCAAAATTTTAAACCAGGCTTAACTTTTTTTCGATTTCTTCACCTCGACTTAACCACTAAACCCGGTTTAATAAAGCTACGGTTTACGTTAAGTGTGGCTTATTTTAAGCGGTGCTCTTAGGTGGCTTAGCAGCGCTAAGCCAGGCCTAAGCCGCAAATGGCAGAGTTTGTGTTTCTTCACCTGCTTCATGGATACATTTTTGAAACAGCAGAAAATATTTTTAATGAAACATGTACAACGATACAATTGTAAAACTTTTGGATATGGATGGAGGCGATCATATAGAAAATGATAATCTACATCCAGCGCGTCGTCAGTATAAAATATTCAACATCGGTTTTTGGGACAATCAAGTTTTTACATTAGATTGAAAGTCTTCAAAAAGGCACCGTGTTTGCAAATTTGTCATCCTGATTTGGAAATCGAAAGCACATTTGCATTGAAGTTTCTATTTATTTTAATCCAGTCCTTTCCATAATGTCAGGTCACAATGAACAATGTTATGGTTCAAGAGATATTATTTTTTAAACAAACAAATTACACTCAAAACAAAATTCTTCTAATAACTTTTTATACACTGATTTCTTACAAAAAACTTAGTTCAACGCACGTTTAGCCAATCGAATATTCAACATTTTGACTCATAATTCTAAATATAAAAAGTATTATTCGTGATGTACCTCTAAACATGACTTATTTTGAATACCTAATAGGGTGACGATGGCTATTATCGGCAGGTTTGTTCTCTTTGTCGTGGGAGTTTTTCGTTGGCCAAAATGCCTGAGACATTGCCATATCATTCAGCTTAATTTGGAAGGATTTGTGGCCAACTTGGAGTTCAATAGGTTTCAAAAAACCTTTCATGACGACGAAAACGAAACTGCCGAAAATACATAAGTTCCACTACCTAAAAATGACGCAAGTGGATTTTCGCAACTCAGCACTATGAAATTTGATTTATACTTGCCGTATCACAACGGACTAGTTTTTCATACTATATTTACCAAAAAAATTGCAATATGATTCATAAGCACGATGGTACTGATAGAAATGATCATATTCTAGTGATTTGTTTTTCACTGCAAAAATGTTCTGCAACTCGTTGCAGAGGAATTCCTGGAGGAATCACAGATAAATTCCTGCAGCAATTCCCGGATCCCTCGAAGAAAGTCCTGGATGATCTTGTGGAAGAATCTCTGAAGGAATCCCTGGAAAAATCCTGGAGGTATCTCGGAGTAATCCCTGAAGAAATTTCTGGAGTTATCCATGGAGGAAATCCTGGAGAATTTCTTGAAGAAATTCCTAGGGGAATCCCCGAAAGAAATTCCTGCAAGAATTTCTGGAGAAAATGTGTAGGAATCGCAAATAAATTCCTGGAAGAATTCCCGAAGGGATTTCTTAAACAAATTCAGGAAGAATTCCTGAAGGAACCCCTGGAGGTGTGCCTAGAGGAATCCTTGGGCAAATTCCTTGAGGAATTCTGGGAGGAATCTCAGAGGAACTCCAGAAGAAATTTCTGGATGATCTAGTGGAAAAATCTCTGAAAGAATCCTTTAGAAAATCCTAAAGGAATTCCTAGAAGAGTTGCTAGAGGAAACTCTGAAGGTATTCTTGAAGGAATCTCTGGTAAAATCTCAAAGGATTTCCTGGACAAAAACCTGAAGGAATTCCTCGACGGATCCTTGGAGGAATTCCTGGATAAATTCCTGGAGGAATCCTCGGAGAAATTCCTGGAGGAACTCCTGTAGGAATCGCAGATAAATTCCTAGATGAATTCCCAAAGGGATCTCCTAAAGAAAGTCTTGGAAATATTCCTGCAGGAACCCCTGAAGGTGTTCCTGGAGAAATTCCTACAGGGATCTCAGAGGAACTACTGGAGAAATCCTTGGATGCATTGCTGAAGGATCTTGTGGAAGAATCTCTAGGGAAATCCCTGGAAAAATTCATGGAAAGTTTCTAGAGGAAATCCTGGAGGAACTTGAAGTAATCTCTGGAAAAATCTTAGACGAATACCTGGAGAAAAATATGAAAGTATTCCTCGAGGAATTCTTGGAGAAATTCCTCTAGGAATCCCTGGAATAATTCCTGAGGAATTCCTGGAAGAAATTCATGCAGGAATTCCTGTAGGAATCGTAGATAACTTTCTGGAGGAATTCCCGCAGAGACCCCTTAGAGAAAGTCCTTGAAAAATTCCTGAAGGAGCCCCTGGGGGTCTTCCTGGAGGAATCCCAAAGAAAATTCCTGGAGGAATCTTAGAGGAAATTCCTTCAAAGTGGTCTAGACTCTGAAACATCACACGACCAACACATTTTCAAAAAGTCACTATCGAAATGCAACTTTAACAAGGCGATAATGGAGATTATTTATTCGAAGGCAATTCTGGATATCAAAACATAAAGCAACATTGCAACGCCTTTTCTGCAATGTGGCACTCCAATGAAAGGCAAATTCGAACACCACATGTTGTGGAACGATCATATGAAGTAGGTATTGACCGTCCAGTTCCAAACTGTTCACGACCGTTCGAAACAGTCGGCGTTTCAAACGGTCGGTGAAACAGTCGGTGACGGATTTGACAGCAGAAATGAGCGAGAAAGATTTCGCGCGCAAACGCGTTTTCAAAAACATTTAATTGGTGGAACAAGGACAGCTAACCGGTCGTCCTGATCAGCTGTTGCCGGCAGCCAAGCCGCCAGCTTTTTGGCGCGGAAGTCGGGGGGTGTTCAGATGCAATGTTTATCACTCAACAAATTTATGAAAATATTTTTTTTCGCAATAAACGTTTTAAATGTTTTAAAGTGAGGTTTAATAAATGCAATTTATATTATTTCCAGGATAATTGCCAATGTTTGTTAGTCTGAAGACCTATACGTTGGAAATAATGATATGCTTGAACAAAGTTGCTGATTAATTGGTTTCTGTAGGATACATCGAGAATCCCCTCTATATTCGACGACTGTTCTGAACAGTTTCACAAACAGTCGGGATAATCCAACTTTGAACTGAATACACAATACTAAATCGAAGATCTTCGATACTAGCGTTGGGTAAATATCAACAGTCTAGGTAGTTCATCATTATTAAGGTGAATATATCTGGACAAACATTTGAAAAGGGCCTATCTGCTTTTTGTAAACAAACATGTTTTTGTCTCTGTAGGGCCCATCTGCATCCACCCACGCACATCAACATCCTTAACAGATAGCTTGAAGAACACTCTTTCTGATAAGGGTGTTGACGTGCGTGGGTGGATGCAGATGGGCCCTACAGAGACAAAAACATGTTTGTTTACGCAAAGCAGATAGGCCCTTTTCAAATGTTCGTCCAGATATGACGAAGCCACAGCTCAAATTTTCAAGAGCACAAATCTGAAGAGCCAAATGTCGTATTGCGCTAAAAAGTTGATCGATTGGTCACCACCTGCGGGTAACCAATCGATCAACTTTTCAGCGCAATCCTACGTTCGGTTCTTCAGATTTGTGCTCTTGAAAATTTGAGCTGTGGCTTCGTCATATCTTCACCTTAATTTCCTTCTGCACCCGAAAAATTTACCGAGCGATTTCGCTTTTCCTGCTCAAATTTCAGCGGATGTTTTGTTGTTGTTAATCCATGCTGCATATAACGGGCATTTCAAAATATCGGCGGCTTAAAATGACGTTTCCATTGGAAAGTCACTGGAATGATATGGGAAAATTCGTTAAACTTGGCTTAGCGTAAGCCATCGCCTTCATTTGCTAAGCCGGTGTGAAGAAATGCAAATATTTAAACCTGGCTTAAAAATTCGGCTTAGCTTTAAGTGTGGTTTAAGATAAACCAGGCTTACGTCGTTAAGCCCGGTAGGTGAAGAAATCGGCCCTAATTGTGTTGGACTGCTGGAATCGCACACAGTGAGCCTAGCAGCAAAGAATATGCTTTGGATGTGTGATAATTGCTTAGATGCCTCCTACAAAAAAAGATGTACTTCATCGTTGAATACGCCGCTCAATGATACCTCCACGATAATTGAATCTGAGCTTACGAACATCAAATCTCGTATTGAATTTATCGTAGACAAGCTGTCGAGCGCTACACTGCAACCATTGCGACAGGTGCCCATGCAATCCTCAAGTCCGCTTTCGTCAACTAAACTGCAAGTCGATTCTGGTCCTGCGAGCGAATATGACAGCGAACCCCAAATGAGCAGTTGTTCAACAATGCCGAATTTGCAACAGAAAGACACATTTTCGCTTTTTCTGTCCAATATTCATAGCTACGCCAATATCAGCGATGTTGAATGTATGGTCCGTAAATCAATCGGGATAGAAGACGAAGAAGAAATAAATGTCTCAAAACTAGTACCTAGTTGGAAGGATATTAGCCAGCTCGAATACGTATCTTTTAAAATTGTTTTAAATGTTAGATGGAAAAAGACGGCTTTAAGTCTCTCTACGTGGCCAACTGGAATTAAATTCAGAGAATTTGTTTGTTTGAGCAGAACGATTTGGAGACCAAATGTAATTCTTTAAAATGAATAAGAGTATAGACATGTTTAATGTAATTGTGTAATTTGTTACGATTTTGTGGAAATGGCTTTGATTTTGTTTATACAAGTGTTTAATGGAAATTTGTCTGTAGTTGGGTAACCTGTTGTACTTTTTTTTGATGATCAATATAAATTTTGATGAAAGTAGTTCTCAAGAATATTCATTGTTGCGAAAAAACCAATAGCCTAGAAAGTACGTAGGGTCTTGTACCATTTGGGCAGGTTTACCTATTTTGGGCACTTGCCGCTAAAACTAAGTCAATTTCAAACCGATTGATTTGAAATTTTGTATAGAGTTAGGCACGTACAGTATCCAACCCTGAACAAAAATTCATATCAATCGGTTTGATATTGACTTAGTTATAGCGGTAAATGCCCAAAAGAGGTACACCTGCCCAAATGGTACAATACCCTACCTACCTATTAAATGAGATTTTATTGATATTGCTATTCTTTTACATGTTAAATGTTAAGCACCACAAGATGGTCTGCATGTACCGTCAGTGTACCAGTAGCCGCTCATGACCCAATAGCCGCTCACTGTTGCAAAAATCAAGTTTACACGCATAAATACACTCTTTTCGGTGCTGATATTCTTGGACAATATAAATTAGACGAGAGCAAAGCCATTTTATGCAATATTTACCGGATAACATAAATTTTAAAAACAAAACAATGATTTTTTTGAGCGGCTATGGGGCACGTTCGGTGTAGTACTAGATTTGTAGTAATGAGCTGAATTTTTGTATGGTGAGAAGGTCAATTCTCCGTTTCTGCAATGAAATGGTGCAAAAAGCGTGGGTATTATGATTCCTTGCCTAATTTAATGCTGTTTGAGCAAAACTTTGGGCAACAGTGTTGTTATTTTCTCGATTTCTTGCAACATAAACAACATAGTTATCCAAAGTTTTGCTCAAACAGCATCAAATTGGGCAAGGAATCATAATACCCACGCTTTTTGCACCATTTCATTGCAGAAACGGAGAATTGACCTTCTCACCATACTAAAATTCAGCTCATTACTACAAATCTAGTACTACACCGAACGTGCCCCATTGACCTTCTCACCATACTAAAATTCAGCTCATTACTACAAATCTAGTACTTCACCGATCTGTCCTATTGGGCCCAAAAAAGCTGTAGCTAATTTCATGTGTTCCAATAACCGCTCACGCAAAAAAATACGTCAAAATCGTAAAATCTGCCGATTTTAGTACACAGTGTGTTTAATCCCTATTATACACTCCTACGGAACAGGAAAAAATAATTGTAAAAACATAGAGTTGCAAAAATAATGCACTTTTCCGCAAAAGTCTATTTAAAAGATGGTATAATTTTTTTCGTGAGCGGAATTAGGACCACTTTGGTCTCACACCAAATGTAATAAAATCATACTTTTATGAAAAGTTTTACATAAGTCTTGATTTATATCTGATTGCACTTAGATTGAACTAACAGAAAATGGAAAAACATTACAAATTGTCTTAACAGTCATTCAACAGATGATGTTTTTCTGCGAAACTGCCCTTAGATGAGCGGAATCTGGTACCCTGATGGTAATATCTTTTCTTACGAGCTTCAGATGACTTTGGGTCATCGACAAAATTTTCCAGCACATATAGGACTATACATAATTCTATATATTCGGTAATGTGATTTAAGAAAAAAATAGTTACATTACAAGAAAAATGCAAAAAACGATGTTTTCTCATATAAACTTCAAATGAGTTTAGCACCGCCCAAATGTTAACGGATTGAGCTGAAAATTTGACCAGAACATCGTGGCGTCATACAGAACGAAATGAGGAAGGGGCCCATTGAACTTTTCGACATGTTGTATTTTGAGCCACGCTTGTATGTATATTATAAGCAAATCATTCAACTACGCTGCTCATTGACCGTCTCTAGCTTTAATTACTAGACCCAATGACCAATATTCGTTCTAGTGTTCAATGATCCAGCACCAATCCGGAAAATGTGCTACCACCACAACTGTAATAGTCTTGTAACGGAAACTTTTAGCTTAGCTAGGGGGCCTACACACCAGTCAAACAATTGGTCAAACCTTGCCGCCGCTCAGATTTGAGCTATGTTTGATTGTTTGTGGCAAACATTGCGTCAATCAAGAGATGAACCAGCCTAGGGCTGAAAATCTCTATAATAAAGACATAAAAAAAAATAAAATTGCGTCAATCGGAGCGAACAACACGATGTTTGACCAACCGTTTGACTGGTGTGTAGGCCCCTTGACTGCGCACATCTATGATTGCTACTCCATGATTGACCCGAACCAATGACAGTTGCACAATGAATCAGCTGAACTGGGAGTGTTCAAAATTCTCACTGTGCACGCTTCTGAGACTCTACAATAACACCGTGATTAGCAGGGATGCCAGATGTGAAGACATGTCTTCAATGTGAAGACATTTGAACTTCTGTGAAGACATTTATTTTTGTGAAGACATATTGAAGACATTTCAAATTATGTGAAGACTTTTGAAAGCTTAAAAATAGTATTTATATTTTTGATCCGCCCCAATAATTTAAATCTTGGAACAATTTAAGTTGAAATGCGTTTCAATTTTTGTTGATAAAAACTTACAGATTCCTACAGTTTCTCGGGAATTTCTCCAGGAGTTTGCCGAGAATTTCTTCACAAGTGCCTTGGGAACTCCTCTATTAGTTCTTAGGAAATTCCTTCATGTATTCCTCGGAAGGAGGAGGAAAAGTTCCTCGGGAATTCCTCCTGGAGTTCCTCGGGAATTGCTCCAGAAGTTCTTCGGGAATTCCTCCAGGAGTACCTCAGGGGTTCCTTGTAAATCCCTTCATGAAATTCTCGTGAATACCTCTAGGAGTTCCTCGCAAATTCTTCCATGAATTCCTCGGGAATTCCTCCAGGAGTTTACCGAGAACTTCTTCAAGAGTTCCTCGGGAATTGCTCCATATATTCCGCGCGATTCCTCCAGAAGCTCCTCGAGAATTTCTCCAGGAGTTCCTCGGGAGTGCCTCGGGAAGTCCTCCAGGAGTACCTAGGGAATTCTCCACGAATTCCTCGCGATTTCTTCCAGGAGTTCTTCGGGAATCTCTCCAGAAGATTCACGGGTAGACCTCCAGGAGTTTCTCGAGAATTCCTAAATAATATCATTGGGAATTTCTCAAAGAGCTCCTTGGGAATTTCTCCAAGAGCTCCTTGGGAATTTCTCCAGGAGCTCCTTGGGAATTTCTCCAGGAGATCCTCGAGAATCCCTCTAGCATTTTCTCGGGGAGGACTTTCAGGAGTTTATCAGAAGTTCAACTGGATGTTCCTATGGAACCTCCAGTTACTCCTGACGAAATTTCTGAGGAACTCCTGGAGGAATTTTTGGAAACTTATGGAGGAATTCCCGAGGTGGAATTTCCTAGGAATTTCTGAGGAAATCCTGGAGGAACTACTGACGATTTCCAGGAGGAATCCCTAAGGATCTTCTGGAGAATTATCCGAAGATCTTCTTGAAGGATTACCCGAAGATCTTCTTGAATAATTCTCGAGGAACTCCTGCATGAATTCCCGAGGACCTCCTGGACGAATTCTTGAATAACTCCTGGAGGAATTTCCGATGAACTCTAGGACGATTTTCCGAGGATCTTCTGGAGGTATTTCCGAGGATAAACTGGAGGAATTTTTCGAGAGATTCCGGGAGGAATACCCGTGGAACTCCTGGATGATTTTTCGGATTTCTTTGTAGAATTCGTGGAAATAAATTCGAGAAACTTCTTTAGGTATTTTCGAGAAAAACCACGAAAAGTACTAGGGAACACCTGGAGAGAACCATGCATAATTGCTGGAGGAGTTCTTGATGAACTTCTGAAGTAAATTTCATGGAAATTCTGGAGGGAATTTCCTGGGAAATTCCTGAACAAATTCTCGGGGACTCTTGGAGAAATTTCCATGAAACTCCTGAAACTCCCCGTGGATTTCCTGGAAGAATTTTCCGAAGAACTCCTAGAGGAAAGTCCGAGGAACTTCTGGAAGAATTCCTGAGGATCTTCTGGAGGAATCCTCGAAGAACTCCTGAAGGAATTCCCGAAGAACTCCTGGAGGAATCTTCCCGAGGATTTCTACTAGGAATATCCACGGATCTCCTGGAGGAATTCCCGAAATACTTCTGGAAGAGCTCCCGTAAAACTCCTGGAAGAATTCAAGAAGAAATTGTGGAAGAATTCCCGAAAATTTCCTGAAGAATTCCCCAGACACTTCTGGAAGAAATCCCGAGAGACTGCTGGAGGAATTCCCGAGGAACTTCTAAAGAAATATTCGAGAACCTACTGCAGAAATTCCCAATTGTCTTCTGGAGGAATTCCCGAAGAACTCTTTGAGGAACTCCTTATGAGCTCAAGAATGAATTCCCGAGGATCTTCTGGAAGAATTTCCGGATTTTTTTTTGAGAATTTCTTGGATATAAATCCGAGGAATTATGCATTATTGCTGGAGGAGTATTCGGAAGACTTCTGAAGTAAATTTCGTGGAAGTTGTAGATGAAATTTCCGGATAATTTATGAAGTTAATAAAAAAAAAATCGTTGAGAAATTCCCTGGGAAATCCCGGAGGGACTCTACCACAATTACTGCAGCAATACTTCGGTTGCTTCTAAGGGGATTTCCGTAATATTCTTGGAGAATTCATGAAGGGATTTCCGGAGAAATTCCTGGAGAAATTCTCTAAGACTCGTGGAGAAATTTCCATGAAACTCATTAAGGAATTTCCTTGGAGCTCCAAGATACTCTACACTCTCTGGGACTTTTGTAGAAATTGCCTGGATTTTTTTGCAGGAATTTCTAAAGAACTGATGGTGGAATTTCCGAAGAACTCTTGGAGAAATTTCCAAGGGATTCCTGGATGAATTCGCGAGGATATTCTGAAGGTTTTTTAGTAGAAATAAATCCGAGGAACTTCTTGAGGAATTTTTGGAAAACCCTTGAAATATTCGAGGGAAATCTAGAGGAAACCATGCATTATTGCTGGAAGATTTCTTGGGAAACTCTAAGTAAATTTCATGGAAGTTCAGGAGGGAATTTTCGAATCATTTATGTTAATATTTTCAGTAAAATCATGGAGAAATTCCCTGCGTAATCCTGGAGGAATTCTACCCCAAATGCTGCAATAATTCTTCGAAGGTTCTTGGGGAAGCCATGGATGAATTCCTGAGAAACTCCTGGAGAATTTCTCGAAGACTCCTGGAGAAGTATATCTGGAAACTTGGAAAGTAATTTCCGAGGTACTTCTGTAAGAATGTCTGAAGAGACTTCCCGGTGAGCTTAATAAATTTGTTAGGAAGCTTTGTCAGGAATCACAAAAAAAAAAAACTGGAGGAATCCCAGAAGAAACTCTTGAAGGGGTTTCAGACTCTTGGAGGAATTACAACGCCTTTCTTGATATAAAATGTCATCACGCATTATTACTTAATATAGAGCGCAGTGAGAACATAGCATAAATTTTGATTTTCAACATTAGTTTTATACCAAAGCCACAATATGGTGTGTGAAGACATGTGAAGACATTTCAACGTGCCTTGCGAAGACATTCGAAAATTCCACCTGGCATCCCTGTAGTATCAACCTTTAATATGTGAAAGTTGGCGTTTACCGCACGTCTCCAAGTAGCTGTCTCGTAACGGAAACTTTTAACGGACGAACATAGACGCGATGTGATAGAAAGATGGGAGCAGGATTTCGAAGAGCACTTGAATAGCACGACGAACGTAGGTACGAGGGACCGAGGCAACGGTAGAAACAACTATATCAGTACAGCTGAGGGCGAAAATTAAACAACTACCACGCTGAGGGAAATTAAGGATGCTATCCACCTGGTCAATAACAGCAGAGTAGCTGATAAGGATGGCATCTTAACCAGTGCCGGATTTAAGCTTCGGGGGGCCCGGGGCAAACCGTATAAACTGCCGTTCTAAGCATATCTGTCCCATGTTGATTTTCTGCATTTTTCACTTTTTTCCTCCTATCAGTATAATTGTATGTGTATTTTTATGTAAACTTGTAAAAGTCCTTAGTTTGTTCTGAAATTTCGAAAATAAAGGCTAAGCCATATTGTCCCACTTATGCATTTCCAAGCATATACAAACTTATATGTCCCACTACAAGAAACACAGTCAAACACCGCGAAAAGTAAGCGTAGAAATTTCAAATTTGCGGTGTGTTTCACGGCATAACTGTCCCGCTGGGAAGTATTTATTCAAACATGAAATGTTTTTTTTTTGCGTTAAAAAAGGCAACTTCACTGATTCCTCTTCAGATATAATCCATTTCAATATGTAGAAATACGGCTGCGTGTGCCGTTGTGGTACTGTAGTTGTTGGTCAATTAGAAAAATACGTTATTAACTTTAATCGCAGTTTTCTCAGTTGCACATTTTCGAACATGGTACAGATATGCTTAGAACGGCAGTAAAGTAGGCTCCCAAAAACAAGATTTTTAATATGTAAACCGTACATTGACGCTTTCTATGCAATGTTGTTTATTGTTCGTTTTTTTAGCTGATTTTTGCGGTTTAGAAAGAACATATGTCACTCAACTGTTTTGTTCATTCGAATGATGAATATTTCATTCTTTTATGATAAAATATTAAAAACTTTCAATTGAATTTCTCCAAAATATCGACCGATTATTTAAACAAATGAAAAAAAAAAAATGTTACGAACATGCATTCTAATATTTATGCTATAATGTCAAGATTTTGCATACAGGTTTACAGCGTACATGTAATCTTATTCACATTGCCCCCATTGTCCCCCCCCCCCCTTAAATCCGGGCCTGATCTTAACTGAAGGCTAAATCGTGCAACCGTCAAAAACGCAGGTCTTTAAAGTTGCCTCTATATACCATTTTTACTTACCCGAATTTCCCAGCAAACAGCTTCCAGTTCATCATCCTTGGTAAGCATCCCGTCTCCGGAAGCCAAGCTCACTCCTACCAAAGCAAAAAATGGTGTTGAATCTCCGAACATTAGGCTAAAATGAGACACAAAACAGAAAATATATTGAGTACAGTAAAGTGCACTCCAACCTAATTCTCTTACCGTTTGGCCGCCTGCTGCCGGAGCTCGGCCGAGTATGGATTGGTCACCCGGTTCAGCACATTATCAACAAACAGGCGCCGCGCTTGGTTTCCGAAGCGAAGGAAACTGTTGGTCCGCAGATGCTGGCCAGTCAGTTCCGGCCGTTTGAGCGCTCCGCCAGCTTTGAGTTCGCTGGGAATGCTCCGGTTGCGGCCGTTGTCCAAAATGTTGACGTGAATGTCTCGTTTGAAGTAGCTCTGAACCAACAATCGACCATGTTTGTAAATTCGCGTCGTCAGCAGCCGAAACGACATTTTCTTTTTGCGTAATTTCTTTCAACCTCGCTCCCTTCCCAGGTAGGGTTTCGTTTGCTGCTCGACGCCTAGATTTGAAATCACTTTTCTGCACGGAAGATGAAATCTTTGCAACACAAGATATCAGAAATTGAAAGCTATTTCGCCGTTTTTACAAGTTTGTAGTTCAAATTCACTTACCGATGGATATTTGTAGGCTTTTTCCAAACAAATTTACCACTTTTCACAAACTACGACAAGTTTTCAAGCAATTTTCGAGAAATTTTCATTGTTTTTGTTTTTGTTTGAACGACAGCTGTTCTGACTTATCGCCCACTGAAAAAATAACGGAAGCTAGTTCGGGTGACCAGTGGATTTTGACAGGTGTTTTCCGTTAAGCACGGGTTACACTTGTTGTTTACGTTTCGCAGGTTTCGCCGTCGCCGCCGAGTTCGATTTAGTTCTTCGGCTGTTTGCAACTGCTGGACTGGAACCAGTTGTTGCATTTATTAAATTTTTTGTTTGTAAAATTCAACATGAATAACTTTATCAAACAATTCAAAAACTCGCTCAAGGTGAGTAGGTTATCAAGCAGATTCCATTCCCTTATAAAACTTCAAAATTACCCCCTAATTTTAGCTTCCGCGGATCGTTGTTCTCGGAAACGAAAGTTGCGATCTAGATTCCGCCGTTAGTAGCATCGCCCTCGCTTTCCATCTGTCCAAGACACCGGTGGAATTCCTGCAGTCGGTCAAGGGATCGGATTGCATCATACCGGTGCTGAATGTAACTCGCGAAGACCTACCGCTAAAAACGGAAGTTGTCTACTATCTCCAGGAGAATCGCTTTGAACTGAACGATTTGATATGCAGGGACGAAATCCAACTGCCGGAGGTAAGTGGTGACACGTCCTTCGTGCTGGTGGATCACCATGTGTCCCAGTATCGGGCCAATGTGGTCGGTGTGGTTGACCACAGGCCGTTTGATTCGAGCTCGATGCTGAATGGAGGGATATTCAAGTGCATTGAACAGGTTGGTTCTTGTGCCAGTTTGGTGACAAAAATTGTTGAAGATTCCGGTACTTTAAGGGGCAAGTCTGCTGATACGGCTGATCTGCTTAAGTTCCTGTACGGTGAGTATCTAAATTTGATGGTGTTATTCATCTTTTGATGGCTAGGGGCAGGAACATATTATATACAATAGGGTGGGTGATTGATCAGATTCAATCAGATCGATGTTTTTAAGGAGCCGTTTTGTGGTTCCAAACAACTGTGTAAAATTTAAGCTTGATTGGTTTGGGGCTGTTCATAAACCACGTAGACCAAAATTTGGCCATCTCAGCCTATTATTTCTGTTCTTTGGACTGCAGGTCCAATCGTTTTAGATACGGTAAATTTCTCCAAGGAAGCCGACAAAGCTCGTCCGTTAGATTACGAAATGGCCCAGGCAATAGAACAGTATCTCAACATCGAAAGCAGCGAAGAAACTCGTCGAACATTGTTCGATCAACTGGTCGCTAAACGAAGCGACGTTTCTAGTCTCAATAGTTCGCAAATTTTGTCCAAAGATTTGAAAATTGTTTCAAAGAGAGGTCGTATCGTAGCCATACCCGGGTATCCCATGTTGGTTCAGGACTATGTTAAGCTGGAAAATGCTGCCCAAAGTGTGCAAGCATTTGCACGGAAATTCGGTTGCAACATAATCGTTCTTATGGGTATGAAGGTCAACTCGGAAAACGGAAGCGTAAGGCGTGATTTGGGAATAATCAACATAAATGATCTCAATCTGCAAAAACAGGTAATTCACATATTACAAAAGTAAATATTTTCTTGTTTTTTTATTCAAATCTTTTCCTCATAGATTGTTTCTGCGATAATCTCTAATGCAGTGATTGACTTCAATGTCCAAAAACTTGACAATATTAGTTTCCTCGAAGGAGAGTTTTATGAGCAAATGAATATAAAAGCTTCAAGAAAACAGCTTCTGCCCTTAATCAATGATGTGCTTGATAATATATGCTGATTTGAATTTCCTCTGGTTTCCATTACCCGAAGATATCACAGCCGATAGAAGAACCTTGAAGTACTATCTCAGTCCGAAGCCTTAATTAAAAGTAAATAAAAAGTTTAGAAACTGCAAGAATTTATAGCATTTTAAACATTTTTAAAGACAAGGTGTAAATAGTGGACGTTATCCTCCCTGAACGAAAAATGCTACCGTGACCGGTCCTAATTCTGCGCAGTCCCTAATTCGGCGCACTTTCTCGAATATACCACAAAATCACGGACGGTTCGATTTGGAATTTGTTACAGCTGATTGAAATTGAAAAAGTCTTAGATGCGCAGAATATGGGCCCTCCACGGTACTTGTGAGGATCACTTGAAGGTGGGATGAAAGATCATTATTTTTTAATATTCGTGTTTGTGAATTTGTTTTGTTTGCGTTCGTATATTATGCATTCGTTTTTAAATAAAAAAAAAACATTTTTTAAGAAGAAAATGTTTGTTAATTGTGGGTTATTTACAACCAAGGAATTGGCATCCCTATCCCACCAATGCAATGTTTTCGTAGCCAGCATAACAGCGGCTCAAGCGTAGGGCTCAAGCTGACAACCAATCTTTCAACACAGCAGCATAATTTTAATGCGGGGTAAGAAAACAAGAAGACCATAACAGTCCCCTGTTTACAACATACATCGGAAGTGACGAATATGATAGTGCATCATTAGCAAATATACTATCCGAGGTAACCACTAAGCACTGTTCTGAGCATTATAACCACAGTCTGTGGGCCCACCCTTCCCAGCTTTCCGGGACGCCTGACTGGGGTCCGACTTGCCGGCATTACTGCCGACCTTCGGGGTTACTGCCCGCCTAGCCTTGCGGGCGCCGCCAGACAGCTCCTCACCTGACGGCTGCCTCACTCGCTTCTGCGATTGCTTGTCACGACAAGCAGTCGCACCCGCCGCACTTTTTGAACTGCCGGCGAAAGCGAAGGCCTCAGTCTGGGTAGACTTCGTATCCCTTGCTTTAGCCGGTCCCGCAGCCGCCACAGCTTTCACGAGTTTTTCGTGATTCTGCTTGGCATCATCAATCGACTTTCGAAGTCGCAACAGGGCCGTTTTTGATGGCGGGGACCGATAGCATAGTCACGACGAGTGGACACACAGCGAAGGGGAATCGGACTGAGACCGGCGGAATAATAAACACGCGGAAACTACGGTATAAATGATTTAATAAACGAATAGCGAAAAAGTACACGTTTGCTCTCGGCGAGTTATTGGCGCGAACTGATGTTCGATGGTCGGCAGGGTTGCCGTTTATGCTGCGATGTTCAAGGGGTGCGCGGATGTAGCGGAGGGTAATCATCGCTCTCCACACTCCTCCTCGATGTGCAGCCTCCGCAATCGAAGTTACTCTAATCCAAGGAGACCACAGAAGCGGTCGTGCTTCGTCGGTCCCAACGGTTTTGTCAAAATATCTGCGGTCATCAGCTCAGTCGGACAGTATTCCAGCGCAACTTGATTCTTTTGGCAAAGCTCCTGGACGAATTTCTCCCGCGTATCAATATGTTTGGACCTACGACTGGATCTCTCTGTCCGGACGAACGCGAGGCATCCTTGATTGTCCTCCTTGATAGTTGTTGGTTCCGCTTGGCGCTCTCCGAAGTCAGCAAGCAGCTGTCGTAGCCAGATAGCCTCCTGGCAAGCCTCACTGAGCGCCACGTATTCGGCTTCCATGGACGACAGTGTGACGCTTGTCTGTCCACGGCTGGCCCACGAAATGGTAGCTCCTCCGAACTGAAACGCGAACCCAGATGTTGATCGTCGACTTCGCAAATCGCCGGCCCAGTCGGCGTCCGAATATCCCGACAACGGTTCTTCGAACGCACCGCCCAAGCGCAGGCTGCAGCTCTTTGTCTTCTGTAGATAGCGCAGGACACGCTTGGCGGCTGTCCAGTCCGACTCTGTAGGAGCAGCGAACTTCCGCCCGAGAATGGCCGCACTGTTGGCGATATCCGGTCTGGCCACTACGGACAAGTACAGCAGGCTTCCCACGACGCTTCTGAACTTTTCAGGATCTTTCAACGGTTCACTTTGATCTTCGGTCTTCAAATACCCCGGATCCATGGGAGATTTGGCCGGTTTCGCGTCATTCATTCCTGTAGTCTTCAGCAGTTCCTCGATATGGTTTTGTAGACGAATTCTGTATCCTTGTTCATCCCGACGGACTTCCATGCCAAGGAAGTGGCGGACATCTCCTAGACAGGTCAGATCAAATTCTTCACCGAGACTCCGGATCACCTTCTGCAACTCCTATTCATCGGACGAAGCGACGAGCATATCGTCTACGTATACCAGCAGGAACACGCTGGTTGCACCACTCTTCCTCACGTACATACACGGATCGGAACTTGATTGTTTGAATCCCAGTTTCGTTAGCGTATCGTGCAGGCGCTTGTTCCAACAGCGCGCCGATTGGCGCAGCCCGTAGATGCTTTTCTGCAATTTACAGACGAGACTCTCCTGCCCTAGCGCCGCGCAGCCGGGCGGCTGGCGCATGAAGACTTCTTCCTCCAGGACTCCGTTCAGGTAGGCAGTCTTAATATCCAAATGCTTCACTGCCATACCACGCTTGCCCGCAACCGCCAGAAACGTCCTCAACGTCGCATGCCTTGTGACTGGAGCGTACACATCCTCGAAGTCTTCTCCGAACCGCTGTGTGTAACCTTGAGCCACAACTCTGGCTTTGTGCTTCACGATCTTTCCTTCTTCGTCACGTTTCAGCTTGAATACCCACTTGGAGCCTACCAACTTCTTGCCTTTTGGTAACGGTACAAGCACGCAAGTGTGGTTCCGGCGATGCGATTCCAGCTCATCTTCCATCGCGGCTCGCCAATCAGCACTCTCCAAGGCTTCTTTGTAGTTCACGGGTTCCTGAGTAGCGCACGCTGCTGTGCCCAGGGATGGCATTCACCATTTGCAAAGAGTTACATTCACTTGCTACTATCTCAGTTCATAAGCATGCTATCAAAAAACAATGTATGGATGACTTTTACCTTGTAGTTTTATCTGAAAGTTTTCCGAATATCATAAGGGTCGCAGTCGCATGCTTAACTCGTGAGCGAGCAGTGAAAGCAACTCTCCACGCCGTGAATGTAATTTACATTCACGGCGTGGAGAGTTGCTTTCACAGCTCGCTCACGAGTTAAGCATGCGTGTGCGACCCTTATGATATTCGGCAAATTTTCAGATAAAACTACAAGGTAAAAGTCATCCATACATTGTTTTTTGATAGCATGCTTATGAACTGAGATAGTAGCAAGTGAATGTAACTCTTTGCAAATGGTGAATGCCATCCCTGGCTGTGCCTACCGCATAATCCAGCACATAGTCCTCCAGATGTCGCGGTGCTACACCACGAGTTGCCCGCTGCGGGCGGCGCGCGTGTTCCACATGTACTGGAGCTTCATCCTCGGCGTCTTCAAAATCTTCCGCATCGGACGCGTCGTTGAGCTCCTCCTTCCTCTGGTTCTCCTTCTCGCTAGAAGCCGGCCGATCCCGTTCGCCAGAGCGCTTTTCCGGTGTCGACGTTGAGATTTCTACTGTTGATGTCCTATTTCCCAACTCGAGAAAACGAGCGTCGCGACTAACGGTAATCAAATCGGTTTCGCAGTCGACGAACCGATAAGCCTTATGCTCCATCGAATACCCCACAAACTCCAATTTGCGGGATTTGCTGTCTAGTTTGCTGCGCTTCTGGTCCGGAACGTGTACGAAGGCTTCGGCACCAAATACCCGGAGATGTGCCAAGTCCGGCTTACGCCCCCACCAGAGCTCGAACGGTGTTTGCTGGAGCGACCTCGACGGTAAGCGGTTCTGCAGGTATGTTGCCGTAAGCACAGCTTCACCCCAGTAACGCTTGTCCATACCGGCATCGAGAAGCATGCAGGTAGCCATCTCTGTTATCGAGCGGTTCTTCCGCTCAGCCACGCCGTTTTGCTGAGGCGAGTACGGCGCGGTGAACTGCGGCTTGATCCCTTCAGAACGATAGAAAGCCTTCAACTCGTTGTTGTTGAACTCCCCGCCGCCGTCGGAGCGGATCACGCGAACCTTCCTTCCAAACAGGGTCTCCGTCCATCTCACGTATTCCTTGATGAGCTCCGTCGCTTCCGATTTCTGCTTCAGTAGATAGGTAACCGTGAAGCGGCTATAGTCGTCTTTGAGATGCATTACGTAGCGATTTCCACTGGGCGTTGTCGTTTTCATCGGGCCGCATAGGTCCGTGTGGACGATGTCGAGGACCCGATCTGCCTTCCGCTCGGTAACTGGAGGAAACGGCAGCCTTGCCGACTTTCCTTCCATACAACATTCACATACAAGACGTAAACCACAGTCGCTTACCTTAATGCCCGTAGCAAGGCCTTCCTTGACGACTCGCTCAGCGGCGGCCCAATCTCTGTGGCCCAACCGCCGGTGCCATTGATGCTGGCAGTTTACGTTGTGCTCACCCGTCGACGCCTTGTTGGATTCCTCGATCGTCCGCAAGTAGTACAGGCCACCGTAACGACAGCCAGTCGCAACGACAGCTCCTCCTGCATCCATGATTCGGCAACCGTCACTATTAAAGTTCACTTCAAGTTTCTTCTCGGCTAGCTTCGCCACCGAAATCAAGCTGGTCGCGAGACCAGGCACGTATTTCATGTCACTCACTTCGATTCTGACCGGCTCACCACGGTCGTTCACTCCGCGAAGCACCCCACTACCATCTCCAAGGATTTCCGTCTTCTTCCCATCGGCGAGCGTGATCCACCCACCAGCAAAGTTTTTCAACGAGTCAAAGAATCCACGATCATTGGTCATGTGGGCGCTCGCCCCACTGTCCACAATCCACGCGCGCGAGCTCATTTCGTCACCACCGGTAAATGCCACATTTCGTCCCTCACTATGCACTGCCTTTGCCTTCGGGTTTTCTTTTTCACTTCTAGAGCCGTTTTCTTCTTTCACTGAGGCCCTATATTTCCGGCAATCACGGCGCAGGTGACCCGGCTTCTTACAAAAATGGCACACGCGACTCTCTTTCGACTTTTCCACCGAACGCATCGCTTTTTCCGTTTTCGAGCCGGCACTTTCGCGTTCCAAGCGACGATGGAACTCGTCCATCAATTTCGATTTGACGATGTCAACCGAAATATCGTCATCAGCCCGATTGTCTAAAGCGGTCACAATCCCGTCGAAGGAGGGTGGCAGACTACACAAAATCATACAGATTTTGGTGTCTTTATCGAGTTCGGTACCCGCGGCATCTAACCGATCGAAAAGTTCATCGAGTTCCCGCAAGTGTTCTTCGAGATTACCGCGTTCCGACAGATTCGACGCACACAGCTTTTTAAGCAGCGAAACCCGTACCGATCGCGTTGATTTCTGATGGTACGATTTTAGAGAAGCGAACACGTCACGCGCAAGAACACTGTTTTTCACGATGGGCAACTGATTATCATCAATCGACAAAATGATCGTTGCCTTCGCTCTTCGGTCAGCTTTGACCCACTCATCGTCCAGGAGGTAATCTGCCGGGACGGGTTCTTCCACTACGTGCCACAGGTCCTCTCGCTGTAGCAACATTTCAATTCGCACCTTCCATGTCTGCCAATTGGTGCCGTTCAGTTTTGTTATGGCAAACTTGGCATCCGACATGGTTCTTCTTCTTCTTCGCACACGGCACTAGCAGAAAGCGTTTGCAATCGTAATCGCCCTTCACAGGAGAGCTTTTTCACAGAGCTTTTTCTCCGCCTGCCGCTCGCAAGGCGACACTACGGCGACTTCACACTACCACAGGCAAACACTTTTGTTCTTCGCGATACTCCGACCGACGCCAGCGACCGGATTATTTTCACCACCGATTCCGTCTCAATTGATCACTTCCTGGGACCATCACCTGATGGCGGGGACCGATAGCAGAGTCACGACGAGTGGACACACAGCGAAGGGGAATCGGATTGAGACCGGCGGAATAATAAACACGCGGAAACTACGGTATAAATGATTTAATAAACTAATAGCGAAAAAATACACACGGTAAAAAATCTACACGCTCGATGTAAGGGAAAAATCCATTAACTATTCAACATCCCAATCAACATGATCAGCAATGTTTTTCCTTTGAAATCACAATGCTGTCAGTGCTGATTACAGAACCAAAACAAACCCACCGGAGAAATTAACTGAAAATCACTTCGATTTGCACTACTGTATAAAGCAGTACGATCCAAAGTGAAAAGCTATTGATTTGGTAATGACTGTTTTGGACATGAAAGTTAATATAGATGACAGGTAGTAGAAAGTGTTTCGCTTCGATACGCACCTCTCTAACAGATGTGAGGTAGTGTAGTGGGAAAACAGATGATCGTGAATCTCAAGGTCCTGGAATCGAATCTTGGGAGTCGTGAACACTTTTTTTTTTAATTCTAGTTTTGAAATCAAAATATTGTCAACTACGAATTGAAGTGAATTTTCATTTAAATTGAAGAGGCATTGAATGTTCTTTTTCGAATGACATTTAATTGATAACAAACTGATTAGACAGTAGTGCGAATTCAAGTGCCAATCAGTTTATATCAGAGTGCAGATTTTTTATCGTGCACGTAGAGTGACTGGAAGGGAGAGTGGCGTCATGTTCCCATTTTGACAGGTCTCCTGCTCGTTTGGAACAGGAATTTGTATGGATTTGACAGATGACCGCTGTTCCAATTTTGACATTGACGCCACTCTAAGTTAAAGCCACTCTACGTGCACGTTTGCTCTCGGCGAGTTATTGGCGCGAACTGATGTTCGATGGTCGGCAGGGTTGCCGTTTATGCTGCGATGTTCAAGGGGTGCGCGGATGTAGCGGAGGGTAATCATCGCTCTCCACAGTTTTCAGGTCCTTGCTAATGTTTGATTTCGTGGACGCAAAGTCGATGATTTTGCCGAGCTTGGGCAAATGCGCTAATACCGTCTTACCCCGCTGGTTCGACACGTTTTAATACGACACTTTTTAATTCGTACCCCGCTTATTCGACACATGTCGAATTAAAAAGAGTTCAAGTGTCACAGTGATGTACACTGTAAATGCAAAACAGTTTGATATTGCGCTTATACTCACACCCGCTGCAGCTCCTCTTGCAGAAGCTAATTCCGGAAGTTCTGAGTTGCTGCTATTCGATACCCAAACCGCCTGTAGACCAACCGGAATGAACTAAGGATGGTAACAATCGTAGAAAGAGTGAGCTTTTCATTCGAACCACCACAAGATCTGTTGAAATTATGCTCCATAACAAATCCGGAAATCAAAACAAAAACAAAAATAGAGTTGCCAAATTTCAATGAGCATGGTCGTGTAGGGTGACCAGTTTGTCGAATTAAAAGTTTACCCCGGTTATTCGACAAAAGTCGGTGTCGTATTAGCGGGGTAATACGGTAATACAAATAAGCTTTTTGAGATTTTTGACCAAGTGTATCATAATAAATATCTTAGCCGTCTGTCAACCGATTTGAGTTCTTTTGGCAGCAAATGAAAGCTACAACATCCTAGTATAACGTTCTGAAATTTCATTTCTGTTGAACTTTTGGTTACTAAGATATTTTTTAAAGAGTACTTAAGAGTTATATAACTAAACTTTTTGACATTTTTAACAAAGTGTATCATATTAAATATTTCAGCCGTCTGTCATCCGATTTGAGTTCTCTTGGCACTAAATGGACGCTACAACATCCTAGTAGATCGCCCAGACATTTTATTTCGAATGGACATTTGGTTACCGAGATATCTTTCAAAGAGTACTTGGGAGTAATACAGTTCAACTTTTTGACAGATGTTTAACCAAGTGTGTCATAATAAATATCTCAGCCGTCTGTCAACCGATGTGGGTTCTCTGAGCACCAAATGAAAGCTACAATATCCTTGTAGAAGGCCCGGATATTTCATATCGATTCGACATTTGATTACTGAGACATCTTTCTAACAGTATTTCAATAAATTCCTTTTTTTATTATTATATTCGTTTGTTATCTTGCACGAGCTTTTGACCAGTCTATGGGTAATTATTTTTCAATAAAGTGTACTAGCAGGTTATTGTTTTCAATAAAATTATAAATAACAAATTACAAGTAAACAGGAATTCAATGAAAACTAACAATATGTTAAATGAAAGCTTTGAATTTATATATTGTGGGAAAAACGCAAGAACTGGACAGCCAAAATAACTAGCTAATTCCAAAACTGATTAACATAGTAGATATATCATTTTTGTCCTTTTTACACCATAACCATGAACCAAGTATTTCGGAGCTAATTTATTCGATTGATTAAGAGATATTAGACAAAGTGTATCTCGCTGATTTTCTTACCCATTCAAGATCTTTTGGCAGTTAACAAAAGATACAATATGCATTCCAGAATATGTAAGCTATTTTTGAAACATGCCATACAATATTCTAGGTGTCTGGCATTTCTGGTAGTTTAATCCATGGTCCATGATGCTATTTTGGAAACCAATCTACTAGATGCCAAATCGACAATATTTTCTAGAACTTTTGGTCAATGTGTATTGTGGATTTACCGGCTAAAGACCGCCCCAGAAAGTATGGACGCAGTAAGAAAATATTGTCATTTCAAAACTATTAATGACTAGTTCCTTTTGAAGGCTACATCCTGTTGGTCAACCTATTCTCTCAGCATTTGTATTGTGGTTTTTGCAATTCCAACAGTTTGTTTCAAAATACATGAACTTCCGGCGGAACATCATCGAAAAAATGTGCACAAACTATATACAGAGTTTGAAAGGTCACTTAGGTAATGAGCAAAATATGGTGGGAGTAAGTGAGAAAACCGTACAAGTAGCAATCGGCAAACACGATGGGGATAACACGTTTAAGCATAAGCAAAAAATGGTTAAAAAATAAAAATCCTGAAGGGTTAAATTTGGATAAACAATAAATGAAAATATTTGAGTACAAGCAAAAACCTTCTAACTTACACAGAGCGGGATATGACCAAAAAAGTTACCATTTCAAATTCCAATATTTATCGTGACAAAAAACGTTTGAATTGTCGATCCTAAAGTAAGCAGAAACAGCCAAAACGAAGCCCGAAACAAAAAGCATCGGTCAGCCCCAGGCAATTGAAAACTAGGTGCGTCCATACTTTCTGGGGCAGTCTTTACTTGTGTTTCACCGGCTTCTTAAAGTATCCGTTCCAAAGTAGCCGTTTTCATATTAAAGTCAATTTAATTGTCAAAACATTAATGCCATTGGGTAGCTGGTAGCAATGAGGACTCGCGCATTTACTAAAAATGTTAAAAACACATTTTGAGTCACTCTTTTTATAAAACGGCTACTTAGGAACGGCTACTCGCTGGTTTCCAGCGAATTAAAAATAGTGTGTAGATTAAACAATCCTTTTCCGATCTACACATCACAAATTACACAGCGCAACATTTTTTTGTCTCAAGAGCAAACTTATGTGTCTCTGACAAATTTTGGGCCGCTGAATCCGCATCTAGGCTTAGATTTGATCCACCACGTCACAATTTTGAGCTATACCCCAATTTATAGGACAAAATATGCGATTTTGGGCTTTTTTGATTGCAAGCCATTTAGCATGGAAATATTTTTTTTAAGCAATCAAAGGATAAATTGGTCTATTAACATCTAAATTAATGACTCGTGCAAAATATTTCGTTTTACCAAATCAAATTTGACAGATTTAAGCATTTTATGTCACTATGTAAACTTGCATGTAACTTTTGGAGGGTGACTTGTATGGGAAATATCGTACCTATCATGAATCGCTTAAAACTATCAAATTCGATTTGGTAAAACGAAATATTTTGCTTGAGTCGTTAATATAGATGTTAATTGACCAATTTATCCTTTGATTGCTTAAAAAACATATTTCCATGCTTAATAACTTGCGGTCGAAATAGCCCAAAATCGCATATTTTGCCCTATAGATTGAGGTATAGCTCAAAATTGTGACGTGTTGGAGCAAATCTGAGCCCGGATTCGGATTAAGCGGCCCAAAATCTGTCAGAGACACATAAGTTTGCACTTGAGACAGACCAAAAGTTAATTTTTGTTACGCTGTGTTATCAAATTGTTCACTGTGCCAACGTAATAATTTAAAGAGAATGGGGCACGTTCGGTGTAGTACTAGATTTGTAGTAATGAGCTGAATTTTAGTATGGTGAGAAGGTCAATTCTCCGTTTCTGCAATAAAATGGTGCAAAAAGCGTGGGTATTATGATTCTTTGCCTAATTTGATGCTGTTTGAGCAAATCTTTGGATAACTATGTTGTTTATGTTGCAAGAAATGGAGAAAACAACAACACTGTTGCCCAAAGTTTTGCTCAAACAGCATCAAATTAGGTAAGGAATCATAATACCCACGCTTTTTGCACCATTTCATTGCAGAAACGGAGAATTGACCTTCTCACCATACAAAAATTCAGCTCATTACTACAAATCTAGTACTTCACCGATCTGTCCTATTAGCACAAAGTGAGCCTCTCTTTTACAGATTGGATTTTTAGATATGTTTGTTAAGTCCGGTACCCAATAATATTCATTACCGTGTACCGTCTACCCTCGTTGGTTTGACCGCATGTAATCTGAACACTTTTTAGTTTGCCCCCCTCTAATCTGCACATCGTTCAAACTAGAAATGGTTCAAACGTCATTCTACTAATGGAACGGTGTGAAACGGAACGCAGAACCAAAACAATACACCAAATCAGGTTGCCAGTAGTGTGTTTTTCCATGCTAACAGAGTTGCTAGACGTTCAAATTAAAAATGAACCCCGTTGGTTTGCATGAGGTGTCGTTCAAACCAACGGGGATAGATTTTTTCCGTGTAAATGGTTGTCCGACATTTCGCGGTAAACCATTTCGCGGTGGGTCATTTCGCGGTGTGTATTCTCAGGGTGTGTAAATACCATTTCGTGGTTTACGGTTTCGCGGTGTGTATTGTCGTCGCGGTTGAAACCTGAAGATACCCCACACCCGACAATCGAATTTTCTCAAAACCCATACGTGAAACCTAACGTCGGACGTAGTGCGCTGGACAGCGAACCTGGCCTTCTATCCAGCGCACTGTGCCAAACGTACGTCCGACACACGGTTTAGCAGAAAAATCGAATTTCGCGTGTCGAAAATTCCGATTTTCAACTGTACGAACAATACTGTTTCTCGGTATGACATTTCGTAACACTTATCCGCGAGCGGTAATGGCGGCAGCGGGCACAAACAACCGATTCCCTTCAACTCCAGCAAAAAAAAATATACTCAAGAGTAGGTAAATTCATCCCAAACTTGAGTTTTTTTTTTCAATCCAATTTTGACAAAAACGGCATTTACCTAAAATTGGCTTATTGGGCTAAAGTATCCCCGGTGGGTCGATGTAGCTCGCTTTGTTTTTGACAACATCGGTGGGGGAGAAAGAGAAAACAACCTAATTTTGGGTAGAAAGTTTAATCGATATGCTTACTTTTGAGTAAAATAAACCCAAAATATAGGTAGTTTTAGTTCTCCGTGTACCGTTTTCCTTTCGGCGGTGTGTTTTTATTTTTCAACAACTTGATTATTGTTGAAGCTTGTTGAAAATTGTTGAAAGCTCGTACGTCTTTTACCATCATTTTTCATATTTTCTCTTTTACACAAATGGATACACAAACAAGGCCGCTCAAAACAATTCGAAACAATTGGTGGAACAATCAGTCTGATATTGTTTCCATCATGTATTTTCCCTTCTTTTAAACTTAGGCTGTTCTTTCTAGTTATACTGGTCAAATAGTTGTTGGCATTAGGCTACTAATATTTCATTGGTACACATATTTTCCCTTCTTTAACAAATAGGCAGTTCTTTTGAATAACATTTAATAAAAGTTAATTGGCATCATTCAAGCTGTTAACTTTTTCATGAAATAATTTACCTTCTTTCGAACACAGCACGGAGAAGAATTAGTGTAGTTTGAAACAACTAAAACTTTTGTTGCATTTCTAACTAAATAACTAATTGTTTGGAAATGAAATTTTGTTGCAATAAACCAAAAAATGTCGTTTGAAACAGATGGGTGAGTTAATTGTTTTTACCTACAGAAACTCTGTTATTGGTAACTATTGTTTGGGAACAGTACATGTTCTATATTCCATGCTTGTTGGTTCATTTGTTATGATAAATAATAAGAGATGTGGGTTTAGATTTCTATGTATTTCTATGTAGGTTTAGATTCGTTATGGATTCTGAAGTATACGCCCTTTGTGTAGAAAAAAACGGCGAAATGGTACAATAATTTTATTCAAATGTCTGCGATTGTGCATCGACCGAAGGCATATTACAGTGCTATCGGCGAACATGCAGAAAGGCGACACTATTCAATCCAGTGATTCTCAACAGTACCGCGAAATAATACCGACCGCGAAATTATTAACCACAAAATGGTACAAACCGCGAAATGTAATACCGCCAAATGGGACACCGCGAAATGGGTTAAGTGGTTTACCGCGAAATGTTATACAATCATGTAAATTGCATTTTGTGTAAATTATATTTAGCGTGTTACACCGTTCTGTCAGCAAAGGACCAAAAATAAATTACGTAAGTGGGTACCGAGGATTGTTCACAATCTGCGAACTTAACTGCGAAAAAAATCGCGACCATGACGCCGCTGATAATACAGTGATAGACATTCGTTTAGCCGAGACCAAAAAATTTTCAAAAAAGTGTCAGGAAACTCATACAAAAGATTTTATGATAAAAGTTTTTTTATCATAGTGATAGTATATCTAGTACTGTTTTATAAAAATGTAATACATCACACTTACATATACACTGAAACAAAAACGAGGGTAAAAAACCTTCAAATGTCATTTTTTGCCTAGACATTCGTTTAGCCGAGCTAAATGAAAAATTGGTTTTCAATAGATTTTTTGCAATTTCGTGAGTAGATTCGTGAGTAGAGGATATACCCCAAGGCATTTAGTTTATGACGTGTTAGCAAGATACTTGACCTTAAAAGTTTATTTATTTGTGAGATTCAGAGAAATATTATAAAAAAATGTCCCGGTCAGGAGAAGCGATGATAAACAAATTTATTTAAGAAAAATGATTTCTGTAAACACTCAAACGTAAGCTAGATTAGCAGTTTTGAAAATATGACACAGAATAATTGTTAGAAATGTTCAAATTATTGCATAAACTGTCATGAAAAAATTAAGTATATTGGTTTTTGTTGGTTAAACTTTAAAATGGGATTGATTAAAGCTAAAATAAATAGTTCTGCGTTGAAATTATGACGTGCCCTAATGCCTGTGGAGTATACCTGTTTGATACTAGCATTATTAAATGAGTGAGAAGACTGCTTCGTGAAAGAACTGCAAGAACTGTCAGAATTTTTGTACCCTGTTTATTTAAAAGCTGATGTTCATACAAAAATGCATGACATGGTCAAAACATTGGTTTACTCCATTCAATCTAAAGAAATATATTATAAATGAGTCTAAGATTTCAACTACATTCATTTTTAACATGATTTATCTGAAAAGAACATCTAAATTATAAAACAAGTAGTTCATGCTAGAAATTTGAATACTTTCCGTGCCATTTCTCGAAATGTGAGCCGTCCAATGTATGTTATTTCAGCCAGAATACAGTCTAGAAGATAACGGGAGCTATTAGAAGACGTAATAGTAGTAAACGCTGTGATTTATGCAAGTGAAACCATTATATTTCATCAAAACAATACTTAAATATGTGATTTTTTGATGGCTTGCGTTATTTTTTTTGTTAAAAACATTGTTTTTCGTAGATTTTCAACCTGCATTCGTCATAAAACTTTCATTTGATTCTTTTGAAACACTTCCGATAAAAAAAACTACATCAAATCTCAATTTGGAAGCATTTACAATATTATGACATATTTATATGAGATGCATGTAAAATTAATATGCAACACTTCCGAAAACGATCTAATTCATGATGTACAAGTCGATCGATAATGCAGGTCACCATACAAAATGATTTTGTTGGATATTTTTCGAAATTTGTTAGTTTTTTATTATGGAATTCCAAAAATTGTGTAATTCGGCTAAACGAATGTCTAGGCAAAAAATGACATTTGAAGGGTTTTTACCTTCGTTTTTGTTTCAGTGTATATGTAAGTGTGATGTATCACATTTTTATAAAACAGTACTAGGTATGCTATCACTACGATAAAAAAGTTTATCATAAAATCTTTTGTATGAGTTTCCTGAGACTTTTATGAAATTTTTTTGGCCTCAGCTAAACGAATGTCTATCACTGTACTGAATACAACAGCATGATCACTCGTGGGTTGACTGTCTATCATACCCGTAAGTATGTTTAATATTTTTCCTGTGCAGTCAGATCGTCTGTCGTTCTCAAATAACGAGTCGATTTTGATATCCTTGAATGGGGATGTCAAGCTAAACAAAATAATATGAAACGAGCTCACCAGACTAGTTTTTCATGTAAGACTTCACTTTGATCACTTATCATAGTTTGACAACCACTGCACTGGCTTAAACGAAGGCGTACTGATTCTGGAATTATGGCACTTCATTGAACATTGAGCCAGGTAGCCAAACATGAAGTATAACTACATACAACCTAGGTCGCGCGGCATTTTAGTTTGTCAGCCAATCAGGTGGTCGAACGGGTATGGGTCATCGAAAGAAAGAATTCCCCTTGCGGTTAAGGTACACTGTTTTCTTTATTCGCACTGCTAATCAAGATTCCACAGCCGTATAATCTATCGACGCATTCCACAACAGACTGATATCGGATGCGCTTCGGACGCGATTGGAGAAAAAGAACAGCAAATTGCTGGCATCTATCGAACCATTAATAATTCGTTGCGTTTCTTTGGGCGTGAGGTATAAATGCGCACCGTAGTGGATAATGCTGCTTGAAGATGAGGTGTCGGTGTGAGGATTTGAATCCAGCAATCTACGAACAGCGTCTTTCGAGAAAAGGATTGGCGCGTGGATGTTGCACTGTCCTAGATATTTAGCTTCGTCTATCGCTTTATTATTCGAAGCTTTTGCGCATATCGTTGTATGACTTCGCGGCAATCGTTGATTTATGGCAGTTATAATTTGAGGTGTGTTGATAAAGTGCATGTCGTTGGTAATTAGTAGATAGTCACCCGGAACACATTGGTGATAGAAATGCTTCAGGTGTCGATGAATAAAACGCTCATGTTCATTTTGAAGCCCTGGTAGCTTGGTTAACGCAAACTTGATTTGCACTGTAGGGTAGCTCTCGACGAAAGCCCACGTGTCTCTGATGGCTTGGCGAACTTTTCTGTTCGATTTGGGTGACTGCACTAGTATGAATAGCTTCGTATGCTTATATTGGTCACATTTCTCACTAGTATCGTTAAACTTAGTCCAACTAGAACTTTGCCGCATACTTTTGAACTGATCTAATAGCTTATCATTATCACGATTTATCACAGTTTCGGGTTCGTAGGCCAACTGCACACTGGTCACGATTATGAGCGACAATGCAGTTATCACAGTAATCACACAAAAGAGGGTAAACTTCTCAAAAAACCGTGTCATATTGTGAGTGTATTTGCCAAACAGTGTCGTGCTTATTGCAGTGGAAAGCTTGTAAACAACTGATTGTGTCTGGCTGGAGCACCGGCAACGGTGTTTGGGTGGGTGGTTTCTACTGGTTGGTCAAGTACCCGTCGTCGCTTGAATCCGCTGTGAATACCTATATTTGCTTTATGTAAGATACACATTCTAGCACATACTTAGCCAGGGGTTCCCAATCAGTTTTGGATTACTAGGTTACGCTAATTTAACTAGCCATAGAATGTGCAGGGGAATAATAAATTTGGGAATTGGTTTATATAAGGTACACTGAGGTAAGTTGAAACGGGTGGGGTAAGATTTATTATTTTATCAAGATAAAAAATTTGAATGTCATGTTACATAGTTCGTGAATCAGACAACTATTTGTGAGTATATGGGATGATCTTATTAAATTTTAGTAAAAATAAAAAGAAATGAATTGTGTGTGTCCAGTCCGGTACCCAATAATATTCATTACCATGTAGTTTTTCCGTGTAAATTACCTTTTGTGTAAATTATATTCAGCGTGTTACACCGATCTGACAGGAAAAGGACTAAATATAAATTACATAATGGGTACCGAGGATTGTTCACAATCTGCTAACTTGACTGCGGAAAAAAATCGCGGCCATGACTCCGCTGGCACCACTTTGAACAAATTTCATTAAAAACATCGTCACGAAAACGTAATCGCCTAATGCTATTTCTCTGTGATAACAATGTTATGTCATATTAACGAGATACAGTAAAAAGGTCAGCTCAATCAGAGCATTGGTGGCGGAGAATGAAATGAATGAGGGAAGCAACTTTGTTTAAGAATAGGACAAAAATCGATTTGAAATCGTCAGCCTTGTATAGAAAGTCGAAAAACCCGCTCTACTGTTTCTTTTTTCTTCATGTTATCGAACTCAAGCAAGATTCTACACAAACTACGTAGTGTTAACAATGCCTCGTACAAAGAGAGCTCTCCCATAGTGTGAGGTATCATGACTACACAAAAAATATCGATTACGCGTTCTCTGAAAAATTTTTGACGTTTCAAATAAATACTAGGGTTTATCAGAGTTCCTCTCCTCTTCTTGGCGTAACGTCCTCCTGGGACAAAGCCTGCTTCTCAGCTTAGTGTTTTATGAGCACTTTCACAGTTATTAACTGAGAGCTTCCTCTGCCAATGACCATTTTGCATGTGTATATCGTGTGGCAGGCACGAAGATACTCTATGCCCAAGGAAGTCAAGGAAATTTCCTTTACGAAAAGATCCTGGACCGACCGGGAATCGAACCCGTCACCCTCAGCATGGTCATGCTGAATACCCGTGCGTTTACCGCCTCGGCTATATGGGCCCTCGGTTTATCAGAGTTAACGATTTCGAATAATACAAGAAAGCAACAAAGTTATAAGAAACTATGAAATAAGCTTTCTAACAGTTGTTGCTGATTTTATTTCAAAAAATATATCCATGGAAAACATTTAATTAAACGTTTTCAAGATTTTTTCTGTACTGGTGGTACCTAATGCAATTGCAGTGATACAATTTGTTGGCACCCCTAGCGCCGACTCTGTTATCCTTCTACTGTCAAAGGCTCGGGTCTAACTGCCACGTATACCGAGACTGTCATCGTTCGTTCACCACGAGTAGAAGTACCGCAACGTGCGCGTCCAGTATATTTTAATTCGTACTTTATTTGTATATTCGCTTTAATAAAGTTATTGTTTGTTACGAGTCATAATTCTCGGCCTTATTTCCCATCGTAACAAAGTGGCGACGAGTCTGCGGAATTTTCGCGTCGTGTCTATTTTCGCGTCGAAAGTTTAGACAATAACCGCCGTGGGGGAAACATGTCGCAGTCGCAACCACCTCAAGCACAATCATCGATGTCGGGCGGCGGAGAGCAGCCATTCAAGGAAACGATCTTGCAGATACTCAGCAATCAGCAGGCGCTGATGACACAGTTATCACAGCAGGTATCGGCAATCCAAGGGAACGTCCAGAATGCAAATCGCAATGAACTGATTTTGGACTCCCTAGCGACGAATATCACTGAATTCGCCTATGACCTTGAGAAAGGTTGTTCATTCGATGCCTGGTTTTCGCGTTATGCTGACCTTTTTGAGAAGGACGCCGCTCAGCTTGCGGACGATGCGAAGGTGCGGTTGTTATTGAGAAAACTGAATCCATCAGCGCACGAACGGTACACGTCATTCATCCTCCCCAAACTGTCGAAGGAGTTTACGTTCGAGGAAACCGTCGCCAAATTGAAGATTATCTTTGGCACACCTGTCTCTACGTTCCATCGACGTTATCAGTGCCTTCAGACGATGAAGGACGAAGATGAGGATTTTATCAGCTACTCGTGTAAAGTAAACAAGGCGTGTGTTGACTTCAAGCTCCAAGAACTGAAGGAAGATCAGTTCAAATGCCTTATCTTCGTATGTGGACTGAAATCATCCAAGGATTCGGACATCCGAATGCGCCTTCTATCCAGAATGAACGAGACCAGCGATATGACCCTCGAGAAGATCGTCGAAGAGTGTAAGAGTCTCATCAATTTGAAGCGGGACACGGTGCTCATTGGGGGAAAACCACCCTCGTCAACTGTGGTCGCCTCGAATGCCGTTCGGACGCAGCCGAATCGAAAGGAGAAACCGAACCGAGTGAAGGATCCAGCACCGAAAACGCCATGTTGGTCATGTGGCGGCATGCACTTTTCAAGCCAGTGCAACTTCAAGGATCACAAGTGCCGGGATTGCGGTAGGACGGGCCACAAGGAAGGCTATTGCAGCTGTTTTTCATCCAAGCCTCGGCCAAAGCCGGGAAAAGGAAAGCAAGGAAATTGGAACAAGCATTCAACGAAAATTGTCGTCGTTAAAAATGTCACGCGAAGCCGGAGATACGTCGAGACAACCATCAACGGTGTTCCGGTCAACCTCCAGCTAGATTCCGGCTCCGATATTACCATCATATCCAAACAGAACTGGGTCAAGATCGGAGCGCCCAAAACATCGCCACCGGACTGTGAAGTGCAGACAGCATCCGGTGACAAGCTGGGAATCGACGCCATGTTTCGTGCCAACATTTCGATCAGTGGCGACCAACGAGAAGGTAACTGTTACGTCTGTAGCTCTAATCTCTCTCTAAACGTTTTAGGCTCAGACCTCCTCGATGAGTTTGGGCTGTGGGACGTACCATTCTCGTCCTTTTGCAAACTGGTGGACACCAAACAAGAAGACCACCAAGTCGCCGAACTGAAGTCCAAGTTCCCGACCGTTTTCACCGGCCAGTTGGGGTTATGCTCCAAAATGCAGGTGCACTTGTCGCTCAAGAAGGACGCCAGGCCGGTGTTCAAGCCAAAGCGACCGGTTTCGTACAATATGGAGGCCGTTGTGGAAGATGAACTGAAGCGACTCCAGGACAACGGTATCATCACGCCAATTACGTACGCAGATTGGGCTGCACCAATCGTGGTGGTACGTAAACCAGACCGCACTGTCAGGATATGCGCCGATTTTTCCACCGGACTCAACAACGCACTGGAGGCAAACAATTATCCACTGCCTCTTCCGGAGGATATCTTCAATCGAATGGCTAACTGTACAATGTTTAGCCATATCGATTTATCCGATGCGTACCTCCAGGTCCAGGTGGATGAAGAAAGTAGGAAGCTGATCAATATCAACACTCACAAGGGCCTCTACCAGTTTAACCGGTTGTCACCCGGTATCAAGAGCGCCCCAGGAGCGTTCCAACAAATCATGGATGCGATGCTAGCCGGACTAGACTGCACGTGTCCGTACCTCGACGACGTCCTCGTTGGGGGACGCACAGAAGAAGAGCATAGGAAGAACCTGTACAAAGTGCTAGAACGCCTCCAGGAATACGGATTCACCGTGAAAATTGAAAAATGCCGTTTCTTCATGCGCCAGGTGAACTATCTGGGCCAACTTCTGGACAAAGAGGGCATCCGCCCTGATCCCGAAAAGGTGAAAGCGATAGTGAACATGCCCCCGCCAAACGACGTCCCGACGCTGCGGTCGTACTTAGGTGCGATAAATTATTACGGGAAGTATATTCGGGAAATGCGACAACTTCGTCACCCGCTGGATGGACTGTTGAAGCAAGGAGTCAGTTTCGAATGGACAGATGAGTGCCAACGGTCATTCGATCGTTTCAAGGAGATTTTGCAGTCTCCACTCATGCTGACGCACTATAACCCCCGAATGGACATAGTTGTATCAGCAGACGCATCAAATGTGGGCATTGGCGCCCGCATAGCTCATCGGTTCCCAGACGGCTCCGAAAAGGCAGTGTACCATGCTTCCAGAAGCCTCACCCCTGCTGAATCCCGATACAGCCAAATCGAGAAAGAAGCACTGGGGCTGGTTTACGCGGTCACCAAATTTCATCGAATGGTCTACGGAAGACGCTTCACCCTACAGACCGACCATAAACCGCTGGTGGCTATTTTTGGTTCCAAGCAAGGAATCCCCCCTTACACTGCCAACCGCCTACAAAGGTGGGCCCTAACTATGCTGTTGTACGATTTCCAAATCGAGTACATTTCTACGGATCACTTCGGACACGCAGACATTCTGTCACGACTAATAAATTCTCACATCAAGCCAGATGAGGATTTCGTGATTGCTTCCATCGAAATCGAGAAGGTTATCTGCAACATCGTCGGCCAATCTATTGAGTACCTACCAGTGTCATACAAAATGATAGCGGAGGCGACATCCGAAGACGACACCCTCCGCATGGTGAGGGATTACATCAGGAAAGGTTGGCCAAGTAAAGCAACATCCGAAGATCCAGGCGTACAACAGTTTTTCGCTCGACGGGAATCGCTGTATGAAGCCCAAAAGGTCCTGATGTACGGCGATCGAGTTGTCATTCCCAAGAAGCTCCAACAGAAGGTGCTTCATCAGCTACACAAAGGACACCGGGGGATCGATCGAATGAGATCCTTGGCGCGAACTTTTGTGTATTGGCCAAACATAGACGACCATATCACTGCTTTGGTCCGAAACTGTCAGGAATGCGCAGCTGTAGCGAAGACGGACACAAAAACGAAATTGGAATCCTGGCCAGTCCCCGAGAAACCATGGCAGAGGGTTCACGTGGACTTTGCCGGACCCGTCAACGATACCTACTACCTTGTGCTAGTTGATTCACTCTCCAAATGGCCGGAGGTAGTACCAACCAAGCGCATCACATCAGAAGCCACCATAGCAATTCTTCGCAAAATCTTCAGCCGATTCGGCATGCCGGAGGTCCTAGTCTTCGACAACGGGGCCCAGCTTACCAGCGACGTTTTCGAACGGTTCTGCGAGTCCAACGGTATCACCCACTTGAGAACAGCGCCTTTCCACCCCCAAAGCAATGGGTTGGCAGAAAGGTTCGTCGATACTTTCAAAAGAACAATGAAGAAAATTCAAGCAGGAGGGGAAGATCTAGAACAAGCCATAGATACTTTCTTACTCTGCTATCGCTCTACACCCAGCCGAAATGCACCAGGAGGAAAATCACCAGCCGAGATCCTTTTCGGCAAGCCGCTTCGAACATCGTTTGAGCTCATGAGACCACCAAGCAAGTTCTACAAGGATGTCAACTCCAAGCAAGCTAGCCAGTACAACGAGAAACATGGGGCTAAGACGAAATGCTTCGAAGTCAAGGACAAAGTGTACGCGCAAGTACACCACGGTAACGATTGGAGCTGGGTACCAGGAGAAGTAGTGGAGCGTATTGGGCAAGTCATGTACAACATTTGGCTGCCTGATCGACAACGGCTCATTCGCTGCCACGGCAACCAGTTACGAAAACGCTACGATACTAGCAGCAGCCCGCCGGAGGTTACCGGCCCTCAAGTTCCGCTCGAGATCTTGCTCGACACTTGGAGTTTGAACCCATCTAGCTCCGGTGCTGCAGTAGAAACAGTTGAACCGCCTGCGGAGCCTGAAGGACTGGACGAGTTGCAGTTGGAATTCTTGCGTAGCTTGATGGAGCCTGATCAGCAACGACGTCGACTGCGTACTCCGGTTAGGCAACCTGAGTTAGAGGAAGTTATCCAGCGAAGATCGTCCCGGCAGCGGCGCGCACCAGTTCGGTACGAGCCGTATCAGCTTTATTAAACAGGGGAGGTGTTGGCACCCCTAGCGCCGACTCTGTTATCCTTCTACTGTCAAAGGCTCGGGTCTAACTGCCACGTATACCGAGACTGTCATCGTTCGTTCACCACGAGTAGAAGTACCGCAACGTGCGCGTCCAGTATATTTTAATTCGTACTTTATTTGTATATTCGCTTTAATAAAGTTATTGTTTGTTACGAGTCATAATTCTCGGCCTTATTTCCCATCGTAACACAATTAGAATATATTGCACTAAAATATGATCATTAACCCTCTAATATCCAAATTATTGAAATCAATTAAACCATACTTTGGACAGTGATTGTTTTATTCGGGATTTTGTGAATTTTGGATTTTGATTTTTCTAACTTTTATTTTTGAACATCCCTATACTTTCAAATTTTCCTTGAAGCCTATTTGAGTTACTGATTTTATGAGATAAAATTACTTTGATAATTTTATTTATTTTTCGTCAATCATATGTAAACCATTTGTTCATTGACGTAGCTAGCCTTTTCTTTTTTTTTCACTCTCCTAAACTGCTCCCACTCGCAAAACAGTCCCATATGAATAGGAATCCCAGCAAAGATGGAACTGTTATGCGAGTGGCGGCAGTAAACAATCAAGAGAAAGAGAAGGATGAAAGAGGGGCACAGGCCCCCTCTTGCATCCCACTCTTTCTCGTGTTCGTTTAGGAGAGTGAGTAAGAAAAAATAAAAAGCTAGCTACGCCAATGCATTTGTTACATTTATTCTTTATTAACCAAACCCTTTTATTTTAGTTACGAACTACATTCAGTTGTCTCTCAAGCTTAGTTTTCAAGAAACCGAAGTCATAGACATAGTCCAAACATGGCATAATTAGTACGATAGTTATTAGTAGAAAAAATGCAGCTATTCCGTAATTGACGAGTAGGTGCCTAAAAATTTAATTTTGATAAAATGTGGCCCGTGGCGTAGTGGCTACACGACACGCTCACTTCATAAGTGGATGATCATGGGTTCGATCCCAGCCCCGGCACTTGCAATTTTTCGTCAGTTGCTCTTCCTCCCGTTATTTTAATGTTTGGATTTTTCGTGTAGCTTTTAGGAAAATAGTTTGAGAGTAGGTATATTTAACCAATTGAACTCTTTAACTGTGTTAGAATAATTGGGGGAAATTCGAAACATGCAAATTTCTGCGTTTTGAATCAATAACATCAATGACATCTGAAAGGTGGCCAAAACATATTTTTTTCAATGTAAATACGCTTTGAAGACATCAAAAACCATTTTAAGATATGCATAATAGCCCAAAAATCAGCCAAAAATAATTACAAAAAATCATTGTCTACGAAAAAAAACAAAATTGCTCAAACTATTCCTTGGTTATTATTAGAGAATTTCACCTTACTCAACACGAATGCCACTCTAGTGGTAAAGTGTCTTCAACGAACTAATAATAATAATGATAATTGTTCGGGGTTCTGCTAAACCGAACCAAAGACCATTTTTTGAAAAATTGAGTTTTCTTAACCATTGCACAATGGTCCACGAAACAGATTTACGAGGAAAGATGCATTCAGCGCCTTCAAATGATTTTCTAGATTTATATGGTCTTCTACAAAGTTGTTCCTAGAAATTGGGAACCAAACTTTTTTATTTGCAAGAATAACTATACATATGCATTCTTCGGGATAGTTGTAGATCTATAAATTTTGAGCAAGTTTGCTGAAGACACTTTTTATGTAGTTTTAAAATTAACCAATCTAGATACTTCTAGAAGTTTCTGAGAAAGCTTAGGGTGGTTCAAGAAAAACCGGTTTTCTGGCGTTAACTTTTTCAGTTTCTATTTTTCATCAAAGTCGCCCAAAAAACACTTGTAGAGCATTTGAAGACGCGTCGTTTCGTGCGCTGAGATGGTCGTTATCTCTTTTGGTTCAAAAGTTACAGGCATTTTTTTTTAAATCACAGTTTTTTAAAAAGGTGTTATGACGGGTTGGGGCAAACATAAAAAAATATCTTTTGCCCGCATTCAAAAGAAGAAATGTCGTTACAATACATATTGAAAAATAAGAGGAGTGTTATTTTTGTAACTCAAGTGAAAAATACTTGAAAAGTGCCTATTTTTTCTAGAAAATCATCAATATCTTTTGAACGGAATGACATTTTCAAAACAAAAATATGCGTTTTTCAAAGCTCTAAAAATGGTTCTTCGGTAACTTTGATGAGGAATTTGAAACAAAAAAGATGCAGCGTTTAAACTGTTTTGACCAAATTTGGAGCATTTTCCCATAGTTTTCATAGGGTGACGCTAGAACAAATCGTTTTATTGCTTTATCTTTTTTGTTTAAAATTTCTCGTCTAAGTCGCCTAAGAACCACTTCTAGAGCTTCCAAAAACGCGCATTTTCGTGCGCTGAGAATATTTCTACGTCATTCCGTTCAAAAGATATTGATGATTTTGTAGAAAAAAATAGGCACTTTTCAAGCATTTTTCACTAGAGTTACAAAAATAACACCCCTCTAATTTTTTGATATGTTTTGTAACAACATTTCTTCTTTTGAATGCGGGCAATAGATATTTTTTATGTTTGCCCCAACCCGTCATAAACCCTTTTTAAAAAACTATTATTTTTTTTAAGAAAAACGCCTGTAACTTTTGAATTAAAAGAGATAACGACCATCTCAGTGCACGAAACGACGCGTCTTCAAATGCTCTACAAGTGTTTCTTGGGCGACTTTGATAAAAAATCTAAACTGAAAAGTAACGCCGGAAATCGGTTTTTCTTGAACCACCCTAAGCTTTCTCAGAAAAATACCTCTAGATCGGTCAATTTTAAAGCTACATAAGAAGTGTCTTCAGCAAACTTGCTCAAGATTGATAGACCTACAACTTTTTCGAAGAATGTATTCAGTTATTCTTGCAAATAAAAAAGTTTAGTTACCAATTTCTTTGAAAATATGGACCACCCTAATTTTTATGCACATTTCAAAGAGGGCCTTATTATTAATGACAACTTTGTAGAAGACTATATTTGCCTAAAAACTCATTTGAAGGCGTTGAATGCATCTTTCCTTGTAAATCTGGTTCGTGAACCACTGTGCATTGGATGAAGAAATTGATGATCCTCCTTCCATGTAAAAATGCAGTAATTCTGACAGCTCTTCGTGGAGTCAATTCCAAATTTCTGTTTGGCAGAACATACAAAAAATAAAATTGAATCCAGTCAGAGTGAACTGTAAACCATTCCATAGAATCAGCAAAATGTTCCAGTTTTGGTCCAGATGAAGAACATTTCAAGTTCTGCTCATCGCTGTCAAATTTCTAACTTCTAACCGACTCATAGTAACAATCTGTGAGAGAATTGAACACGTTATTAGAAATACGGATGTTGGAGGATACCATTATGTTTCGATGGTGCTGATCGCCATTTTTCCAAATCACATTCAGCCAACCAAATCCACTGCATTTTAGAATCTATTTATTCTCAACAATACAAAAATCATCTGGCTTTAAATACCTGCGTTATGTCGATACACCTCATACTGATAATTTAACACAGAAGCCGTCATTGAACAACAAGACTAATAAGAATAATAAAGCTTGAAAAAAATCAAACACTTGGTTCGCTTTGGCTGATCGAAAAATTGCGTTTTCACGAAAACCATGCTAGAGACGAATGTTTAGAACTTGATTCAGACTTAACGACTGACCTTCAGCTAGGCAAAATGACCTAGAGGTAACGTGCTTGGTTATCACTTAAGTGATACAAGTTCGAATCTCTTTAATATTTTCGATTTTTTTGTCTAAGTTCACTTTTTCGATTTTTTTTGTCTAAGTTCAATTTGGCAGATCATTTTCATGGTTTTCTTCGACCAGCATAAATTTAAAGGACACAAATTGCTGCACTTTCACATCTCAGGACCTCAGCACATGCAAAGACATCATTTTTCATAGTCACTCTTGCTCTTTGCCTGCACAATGCACATGCACTGCCTATAAAAAACATAGGTGGGAAAGACTGAGCTGGGAGGAATTCTGCCATTCATATTTCAAACTATTTTGAGACCTCCGCAGTACCATACTATACGCGCCCTCTCTGACTCATGTAAAGGATTTTGAGTGATATCGATTTCAACTTTATAGACGATAAAAAATCGAGATATTTTTCACAATCTGAATGGTTTTCTATGAAATAAAGAAACACAGTCAGCCACACTGAACTATAAATCATTTTCCAATGTTTTTGTTCAGCCAGAGTGAACTGAGTGCGAAGTACTGAAAAATTAAATGTAGTTATATCAATGATTTCAAATAATTTACATGTATTCTTCGTCTCTGATGGTTAATAAAGGCTTGCAAGTTACATGTGTGTGGAAATGTTTCAAATAATCTTAGCTGTTGTTTATTTGTGAGTGGTTGAACTTTAAGCTTAGTTATCTCGGAATAAAGTTTTTGGCGCTTAGTTCGGTTTAGCAGAACCCCGGCCAATTAGAGAATCAAAGAAATGTTTACACTAAATTCAAAGCTTTAAATTATTCTAGAAATGCAACATACTTTCATTTGAAGGGTTTGTTGTGTATGCTTAAAGCAATCAAGCATAAGCATACTTGAATCTACAGGGGATAGACTAAATAATCAAGTTAGGCAAAATATTCACTTTTGAAAAAAAATGGTCGAACAGAAGTATCTTTTAAAAGACACTATACACCGTCTTCAACCAGAGTTTGCACAGACTGAACGATCACCAACATAAGACAACGGACAACACGAAACACCCAGTGGACCAGAGGAGATTTTTTCATTCGACGAAAAGCTTTCGCCGACTGGAGCGGGAATGGAACTCACAAATTATCACAAACTCGCACAAACTCACAAATTCTTATCAACTGATTGATTGACTATTACGTCCAAATTTGGGAAGGATAGGGTTATTCTACATGAAGTTAGAAAGATTCCAGTAAAAGATATTTATGATAGCTAACTTTGTAACATTCATTCCAACCGAATGAAATGAGCATTCATGACTAATGTAATACGAGGCTTTGAAAAACAGTAAGTTGATGTGTTTGTAGCATGCATCCCATTACTTTTTCAATTAATTGTTGATTATTTTGTTACTTCCTTTCAAAATACACCTATTTATATGAAAGTCAATTAGAGGAAATTTAAATGATCTATACATACCATCTTGAATTTTGGATTATTTGCGTTATATTAGAGAAAAAATATTCTCATTGCTATATTATTTTCTGTGTTCTGTTCAGGGAGGTCTAACAAACGTGTGTTTTATTACCAGTTTTAAATTTTGCTAATAAACTAGTCCATGAAGAAGACCCAAACCAAGGGTCGAAACGTCGGATGAAATAGTTATGACCCCGCTTATAATTTATTCGGGCCGAAAAGCCAACTATAGAGGGATAACTCTGCCAATCCGTCCTTTCCACAATCAGTAATAGTAAAATATTACAGTTCAAAGTTGGCTATCAGATAATTATTCCTTTTATTTACCTAACCTCTTAAGGTGAAACTGGAAGCATTTCCTCACTTTTTACTCTATGATTTTTTAAAAAATAATGAAGCATTATTTCTGAAAACGGTCTCCGTGCACAGTTAGAGGAATGATCAAGGTATCACCTGGAATTTTTTAACTTGTGGAAAATGATTATCAGTTTTCAAAAACCATTTTTGAACAAAATTGTGGTGACTTTTTTTCAGCCAAATTTTTACTTTGCACAGCAATATCTCGGAAACTTTGCATGAGAAGCCCTTTTTTGAGTCCCGTTCAAAGATAGGAAATTTCAAGAGGAAGATTTTTGTCGAAGACATTATTAGTGGAAAATGTCATTTTCCATATCAAAACCATTTTTCTTTGAAGTGGACAACAGCAATTTTTATGCGCTTGCATGTGTGTGTAAGCAACGGACCAGCAGCAGCAGGACGGCTGAGCAAGTCAAACTAGTTTTGTTCGTTGTCGCACAAAGCGGAGACCGAAAAAAACACACGGGAAGGTGGCATCTCGGGTGGGATAATTGAATGAAATTCTACTGCTAACGTAAAGCAGTGGCATTTTGCTGAAGCATGATCGTAACTTTCTCTTTGTGCGATTGAGTTTACTCTGTGAAAGATATGTTTTGGAAATATTAAAATACATCACCAAATAATGATGCGCATGTTCTTGACTAATGGCATAATCGTTGATTGTATGGACATAAACGATCCATATTAGAGAAGTGAAATGTAACAAAACAAGGTCAATAAAAATGCTTGCATATGTTTTTAGCATTGTCGAGAATGAACATATTCGTAGGTCAGCCGCTGCTGATTGCTTAACAACATGTGAATTTGTTGATTATTCAATCAACTTTTATCAACCAGTTTAAAAGTTATGTGTGTTGTGGAGTGAATATTTATGGATATTTTTCGCATTTTTCAAATGGTATATCTGAAAATTCATAACTTCTGAATGGCTTGGCTACTTTGGATAAATGTTTCACTAGTTGTCGCAAATGCTACAATGTAGTAACTAAAATATTCATATTCTAGAGAATCTGCTCGAAACATAAATGTAGTAGCTAATCATGAATTACAATTTTCTGTGAGGGGCCGTTCATAAAAATGGAAATATACTAGACCTCCATTGGTGCTATAATTACTTTTCTTGTTTAATTATTTTAATAGCTTTACTTGCAATAATTGATTATTTTAAACTGTTTATCTTTTAGAGAAAAGATGCTCTGAAATGATGTTTTGATAAATAAAATTCATTTGACACTTCTAGTACCGCTACTGACGCTGGGCGTGGCAAACTAGGTTAGTCCCACGAACAGTCGCTAGTTATTCTATTTTCATAAACTACGTAGACCAAAAGGATTCATATTTGAGTTTTGTGCCTTCAAGTCTAAGTTATTGTAAATAGTGTAACTTTGGGTATTATCGGCAGGTTTGTTCTCTTCGTCATGAGGGTTTTGTCGGCCAAATTGCGTGAAACGGTCATATAATTCAGCTTGGTTGGGAATGATTAGAAGCCAACTCTGATCATAAAACCCCAGGACGAAGACAACAAAACTGAAGAAATAGTGTAAGTTTCCCCACATCATGACTTTTGGGATCAATATAAATTTCTAGAGCGCATTTTAGGGTAGAAATATTTCTGAAATAATAAATATCAAAATAAATTGAACCAAGGTAAGTATTGAATTGAGAGAAACCAGACAGGATAATGGAGTTTCAAGAATGCAGCTGCGGATTTTGAAGGAAAATTATGATTTGAGCAAAAAGTGGGAAATCCAAAGACAGTGGAAGCGGGCAAGTAGCCGGGGTTTCTAAGGGCATGGTGTATGTTATGAGAAAAAAAAAACTGACGATGTCGGAAGACATGAAAAATCCATTTTGAATAAGCTAAGGATACTTGAAACAAGATGGTGCTCCCAAGAATAAGAGATTCCCAGATTTTGCGACGATATTTTTTCAAAGGATCCTTTAGGAATCCTTTAGCATATTCTGTCAAAAAATCTTTCAGTCTTTCTTCCGAGTACTCTTCCAAAAATACTCAAAAGGTTGCTACAGAAATTCACCCATAAACTTTTCAGTGGTTTCTATAGATATTCCTTCACAGTTTTTTTTTCTCACGATTTAAAGATTGTTCCAAGAATTTCTACACAGATAATTACAGCATTTCATCACGAGATTTCATTTCGAATTATTTCATTGGACATTTATCAATAGACCCTTTCAGACAATTTTCTAGGAATTACTCCAGGTTTTTTTTAACACTGTCGCCCAAAGCTTTCTTTAGCAATTCTGCAACAGGATTCTCCAAGAATTCCAGATCTAGCACGACAGTTCTTTTAGAGTTTTTCTTATGCATTTTCTTAAAAAAAAATCTCATTTAATTATTCCAAGATTTGCTCAGAGTCTCTTCCAGAGATTCCTCGAAGATTTTTTTCGGCTTTTTCTAAATATTGTCCCAGAGATTTTTGAGGAATTTCTCCAGTACCTCTTTAGGGTTTTCTTGCAAAGATTCTACAAGAAACTCTTGAAGCGAGATACCAAAACTTTATTCTTCTAGAAACTATACTAAAAAAATACTCTGGAATTCTTTAAAGATTCAAAGTGATTCATTTGGAGCTTCCACCAGGAATTCCTTTTAACCCTTTGGAGCCGGAGGGGTCATATATGACCCCGGCGATGAAACCGAGCATAACCAACGTGTTCGACACCAGCGAGGTTGCGTCGACAGCGGCGAAACAAATCGGCTCCAAAAGGTTAAAGTACTACCAGAAAGTCCTCCAGGAGTTCCTCCAACAAGTCTACAAGAAGTTCTTACCAAGCTACTTTCAGAAACTCCTTCATAAACATTTATAAGAACTTATTCAGAGTTTCTTTCAACAACATATAATTCATCCAGAGCTTTATCTGAGGATTGTCTAGGAAATATTTTTCCAAGAATTCTTTCACCTATCCCTCAATATCCTTCTGAAATTCCCACCACAGGAACTCGTTCAGAGTTCTCTCAGAGATTCAGCCAGAAACTCTTCCAGAGACTTCGTAAGCGATTCCTCCGTAAAAGTTCTCTCAGGAAAAACTCAAGAAATTTCGCCAGTAGTTCTTTAAGTTATCCAATAATTCTGCAAGAGGTTCATCCGGAAGCTCGTCCAAAGGGTCTTCTAGAATTCAATCAGGAGATTCCACCAAAGAATTCTCCAGTGATTTCTTCAGAGGTTTTCTGAAAGCTTTCTTCAGGAAAAGAGTGCCTACTGTAGTTGCCCCAGAGTGTCCTTATTTCTAAAAATTTTTAGAAGATTCATCTGAAATGCCTCCAGGTATTGTTTCAAAATTTTCCAGCAATTAATGTTCTTCTAGAAGTTTTTTTTATACAAATCCTTCAACAAGGAAATCCTAAAGCGATACTTTCAGAAATAATTCAAATTCCTTGTAGAATAGGGATTCCTCCAGAAATCCTTCCAGGAACTCCTTCAGATATTTCAAAAAGTTCGATTTTATTTGATTTTAATTCCAAAGATCTCGACAAGAATTCTTCCAGAGATTCCTTCACCACGAAGTCACCAGGAGTTCATCTACATATCCCAATAGAATTTCCGCAAGGAGTTCCTCAAGATTCCTCCAGGAAGTACCTAAAAAAATCGTCAATATTATTCTCGAAAGGTTCTTTTTAGAATACCTCCAAGAGTATGTCCATGTGATCGCTACACTGTTTCCTCTTTGAATTTTTGCAGAAATACCTCAAGGAGTTTCTTTGGAGATTCGCAAACATCTGTTGAGCAATCTCTGGAGGATTACTCGGGAGTATTTCTCGAACAAATCGTGATTGACTCTTTGCAGGAAGGTTTTGTTAAATTTCTTCGGGATGAAAGAACCTCTAGAGTAATTCCAGGGAAAACTTTTTGAGGACCGTACGGAGAATTCTCTACTAGAGTGTCTGGACAGAGTGGACCTGGTATGATGGTTGAAACTATCACGCCATGGACTTGAATTTAAATCCCACTCGCGACATACTCACAAAATGTAAGTTCTTCGTTAGCAACGAATTAAAGCTGTGGGCCCGGAGACGAACTAGCCCCGAGCTAAAAATTTAGAAATAAAGATAATTCTCAGGATTATTTTCCGATAGGATGTCTGAAGCAATTCTCCGAATTCATAGAGAAGATACGGGAAAGTTTATGGAAGAATCTCGAAGAATGGACGAAGTATTTCAGAAGGAATTTATGAAAGCATCTTTGACAGGGCAACAGAAAGAATTCCTGATGAAATCTTAGAAGAAACCCTTATAGAAAGTCTAGAAAGTCTAGAAAGAATATTTAGAAAAAATCCTGGGAAAAAATAAGCAATTCCTCAGATGAAGCTTCAGATGAATGTGTAGGGGAACTATTGTGAAAATGTTGCATGAATCAGTATATGAGTTCCTAGGAAGATTTCTGGAGGATTTTTGAAAGTAGCTCGAAAAATTCTTTCTGGAATCTTTTGAGGAATTTGTTGTGGATTTTCAAAAGGAATAACTGGAAAAATCTTTTGAAGAATTACAGAGGAAATATTTAGAATCATTCCTAGAAGAATTCGTTTAAGCAATTTGTTGTCGTATCTTCTCAAGAAACCAACCAAGGGAACATTTGAAGAACATGCCTAGAATATTTTCTTCATCAATTTTATGAGGAAATGTAAAGAACTATCCAAGGAATATCTGGAAAAATTTCTGAGAAAATCTTTGGAATAGTGACATGAATTTCAACTGAAAAATAATTGATTATTTCAACTGGCTTTCTCAGTCTAAGGAAATTCAAAACGACTTGTTTTGTATTGCTCTACACTTCAACCTTGTTCATTTGACCTTTTTCAAGGGTTAAACTGTTGAATGTCGTTCTTCGTTACATTGATAAATTCCGCAATTTTTGTTTTGGGCTTCTTGTATGTGAAATAACTGTATGTTGATTTTTGTTTGAGGACACTGGATTGGGCACACCCAATATCAACGACATGGACTGTACAGCCTCGAATGATTCTTGGAAAAAGCCCTGGATTTCCGAAAAAAAGCTGGAAACATTTTGGGAAATATATTGAATGAATCCTTTTCTCAAAAAAATAAATAAATAAAAAGCTCTGAAAATTCATGGAAAAAGCTAAAGAAATCCTTGGAGGAATCTTAGTAATAATCCAAGGGAAAGTATTGGAAGAAATCCTTGGAAGGATTCCAAGAAACATTTCTATAAGAATTTCGAAAAAAATCACGGGAAGAATTTCCCGAAAGAATTCTGGGAGGATTCCGAAGCGAGTTTCTTGTAAAAATTCTGGAAAGCATTTTTTTTTATTTTGGGAGAAATCCTTGGGATACTCCCGGGACGAATATCCAGAAGAACTCCAAACGAAATCTCAAAAGGATATTTCCAAAGAAAGTCTTGAAATTTGCAAGAAAACCATGGAAGAATTCCCAGAAGAATCCTTGGATTTTTTCCATGTTTAGATTTCTGGTCCGCCGGTGGCAACTTTCAGCGACGGCGGCGATATTAGACTTAGGATTGCCCGGAAGATTTCCAGGAGGAACCCCCGAAGGATTTCTAGGAGGAGTCCCCGTAAGGATTCCAGGACATATTCTCATAGGAATTCAAGGAAGAATCTCAGAGAATTCCGGCAGAAATTCCAAAAACCCCGAAGGAAATTTTCAAAGAATTTCTATGAGGATTCCCAAACGGAATATTAGGAATAATCATAAAAGTACATACAACAGGAATTCTGGAATTCCAGAAAGAATCCTCGAAGAAAATCAAGAAGCAATCCCCAAAGAAATTACATGAAAAATTCTCGATGTCCAGGGGAAATCCTTGAAGTAATTCCTGAAGGAATTCTCCAAAGAATTGCAGGAGGAATCCTTACAGAAATTCCAGGAAGAATCCCGAAGAATATTTCCAGAAAGATTTCAAGGAGGAATGCCCAAAGAATTTTCAGGAGGAAATCCCGAAGGAGTTTCAGGAGCAATCCACGAAGAAATTCATATAGGAATCCCCGAAAGAACTCCAGGAAGAATTCCCGAAGGACTTATAATTGTAGTCCTCGATGGAATTCCTGGAGAAATCAACGAAGAAATTCTTGGATGATTTCCTGAATTAAGTCCAGGAGAAATCCTCGAATATATTACAGGAGGAATCCCAACAGGAATTCCAGGAGGAATGCCCGAAGGATTTTCAACAGATATCTCCAAACGAATTCCATGAGGAATCTTTGAAAGATTTGCAGGGGGAATTCCAGAAGTAAACCCCGAAAAAATTTAAGGACGATTCCCTGAAAGAATTTCAGAAGGAATCACCGAAGGAATTCCAGGAGGAGTCCCTGAATGAATTCCAAGAAAGAATCCCTAGCCAGGAGCAATCCCGAAGGAATTCCAAGAATTCCAAGTATAATCTCAAAGATTTTCAGCAGGAATCCCCAAAGGAATTCCGAAAGCAATCCCCGAACGAATTCTAGGAGGAATATCCGCAGGAATTCCAGAAGAAGATTCGAGATTTTCCCACTTTGAATTCTGCTAGAGATTTCATTCAGATATACTTCTCAGGGATTATTTCTTTTGAATTTCATTCACATAATCTTTTCGGAATTCAAGGATTTCTCCCGGATCATTTCTATTGGAGTCAAGTGAAACTCGCCATGCCTATGAAGAGTGAAAACACCTGATATTCCTGAAGCGGTAAGCGCGCGGGTATTTCGAGGATTTTTCTTGGAAATCCTTTCCCCTTTCTAGAAAGATCTCCCCATGAAATCCTTCAAGGATTACTCCTGGATTTCCTTCGGGACTTCGTCCTGGAATTCCTTCGGGGATTCCTCTTGAAGTTCTTTAGGGGATTGCTCCTTGATCTCATGACAGGACAGGACAGGACAGGATTTCCAGGAGGAATCCCCGAAGAATTTTTGGGAGGCATCTTCTAAGAAATTCCAGGAGGAATCGCCGAACAAATTTCAGGAGGAATTCCAGAAGTAGCCCCCTAAGAAATTTCAGGACGATTTCCCGAAAGAATTCCAGGAGGAATTCACAAAGGAATTTCAGGATCAATCATCGAAGGAATTCCGAAGAAGAATCTCTGGGCGAACGCCAGGATGAATATCCGAAGGAATTCAAGATGTAGTCGCTGTTGAAATTCCAGGAAGAATTCCCGAAGGAGTTGGGGGAGTATTCAGGGAAAACCCCGAAGCAGTTCTAGAAGCCATCCTCGAAGGATCTCCAGGAGTTAATCACTGAAGAAACTCCAGAAACAACCCTCGAAGAAATGCAGGAAGAATCTCAAAGAATTCTAGCAAGAATCTCCAAAGGAATTCCAAAGAAATTTTTCTAAGGAATACGATGAGGAATCCCCAAAAGATTTCTAGAAGGAATCTTAAAAAGACCTTGGGGGTGGGGAGAATCTCGAAAGCGTTCCAAGAGGAATCCTTGAAAGAATTCCAGATGCAATCCCCAAAGTTATTCCATGATGAATTCTCAATGGAAGTGCGGGAGGAATCCCTGAAGTAATTCCAGGAGAAATCTTCGAAGAAATTCCAGAAATGGAATTCCTTAGGGGATTGATTTTGGAATTCCTTCGGGAATTCCTCATGCAAAACCTTTCCCTTTTCTGGAAAGATTCCCTCTGAAATCCTTTCGATGATTCCTCTTGGAATTCCTTCAAGGATTCCTTTAGGGATTCCTCCTGGATTTCCTTGGGGGGTTCATCCTGGATTCCCTTCGAGGATTCCTCCTGGAATTTCTTCGAAGATTTTGCCTGAAACTCTTTCAAGGATTCCTCCTGCACTTCCATCGAGAATTCCTCAAGGAATTCCTTTGGTGATTGCTTCTGGAATTCCTTTGAGGATTCCTCCTGGAACTCTTGCGAGAATTAACCACTGTGTGTCCTTTTATGATTCCTCCTAGAAATCTTTAGGGGATTCCTCATCAAGTTTTCTTTGGAATTCCTTTGGTGATTTCTGCTGGAGTTCTTTGAAATTCTTCCTGTATTTCTTCAAGTGTTCATCCCGGAATTTGCTCCTTCGCAGATGGTTTATGGAACTCCTTCGAGGATTCCTCCAAGAATTTCTTCGGGGATTTCTCCTGGAATTCTATAAAGGAATACTCCTGAAAATCCATGGGGAATTCTTTCAGAGATTCCTCCTGGAATTCCAACAGCGACTACTTCTGGAATTCCTTCTGGTATTCATCTTGGAACTCCAGGAAATCGTTCTGAAAATCATTCGGAAATCCCTCCTGGAATTTCTTCGGGGACTACATCTTATAGTCCTTTTGGGATTTCTCATGGAATTCCTGTGGATATTCCTCCAAGAATTCGTTCAAGAATTCTTTCTAGGATGTCCTGGAATTCCTTCTTGGGTTACTCCTGGAATTCGTTCGGAGATTTCTTCTGCAATTTCTTTGGGGATTCCTGCTGAAATTCTTTGAGATTCTTCCTGTAGATTCTTCGAGGGTTATTCCTGGAATTCCTTCGGGATTGTTCCTGGAGTTACGTCGGGAATTGCACCTGGAATTTGCCAATGGATTCTTTCTTGGAATTCTTTGTGGAATTCCTCCTGAAATTATTTCGGGGAATCATCCTGAAATTTCTTCGGGGATTACTTCTGGAAATCCTCCTGGAAATCTTCAGGGATTCCGCTTGTAATTTTTTCGAGGATGCCTCCTGAAAATTCTTCGGGGACTCTTCCTGGAAATCTTTTAAGGATTCCTCGTGGAATTCGTTCGAGGATTTCCTTTGAAAATTCTTCGGGATTTTTTTGAAAATCCTTCGGAGATTCCTTCCAGAATTTCCTCCTGGGATGACTTCTGGGAATCCCTAAATTCCTGGAATTTCCTGGAATTCTTTTTGGGATTCCTTCTGAAATTTATTCGAGGACTCCTCCTGGACTTCCTCCGGGGATTCCTTCAGAATTTTCTTCACGGATTCCTCCTGAAATTCAATCAAGGAATACTCCTGAAAGTCCTTCGGGAATTCTTCCTGGAGTTCTTACGGGAATTTCTCTTCAAATTCGTTCGGAGGATTGTTCCTGGAATTCTTTCGGGGATTCCTACATAAATTTCTTCCGGGATGTCTGCTGATGAAAGCTTTCCCCAGGATCTCGGTTCTGGGACTTTTCTTGGAAATCCTTCGGGGATTCCTACTGGAATTTCTGCAGGGATTCCTACGGGAATTCGTTCGAGGATTTCTCCTGGACCATCTCCAGGAAATCCTTCTGGAATTCCAGGAAGATACCCAGAAGGAAATCCAGAAAGAATCTTCGAAGGGCTTCCATAAGTAGTCCTCGATAGAATTCCAGGAGGAATCCCCGATCGAATTCCAGAAGGACTTTTTGAAGAAGGTCCAGGAGAAATCCTCGAAAGAATTCCAGATGGAATCCTTGCAGAAATTCCAGTTGGAATCCCCGAAGGATTTTCAAGAAAAGTCCCCGAACGGGGATCCAGGGGGAATCTTTCATCAGGGAGAATGCTCGAAGAAGTTCATGTAGGAATCCCCGAAAGAATTCCAAGAACAACCCCCCAAACGAATTAGAGGAGAAATTTCCGGAAGTAATCTCCAAAGGAAGTAAAGGAGGAGTCCTCGAATGAATTTCAGTAGGAATCCCAAACGGAATTCCAGGAAATTCCTGGATTTCAGGGATTCCCTGAAGCCACTCCAGAAATAAATTTCAAAAGAAATCCCCGAACGAATTCCTTGAGGAATCCTTGAAAGATTTCCAGGAGAAATCTCCGAAGAATTTTCAGGAGGCGTCCCTGAAAGTATTACAAGAAGAGCCCCCGGAAATTTCCGAGAGAATTTTCAGAAGTAGGGTATCGGGATGCTTCGTTGGCATAGCCCCCTCGTTCGGCCTATCTCAATGTAAACCAAAAACTCAAACAAACACGCATAACTGGATATCGGAAAAGCTATGCGCCAAACAACTGTAACATTTCGTTTCAATTTTAGCACTTTGGAGCGTTAAAATTGAATGAAAATGTCACTTTGTTTAACTTTTGTAGACCCCATGATTCTTCGGCTTAGTGGGTAGTCTATACACATGATCATAAATGGCATGATTCTGGAACATTTCGAATTGACTTTTCAATAACTGAACATTTGATGCGACGGTTAAAGACGCTATTTTTAACTTGTGTATTTGTTTTCAACGAATAATAACTATTTTACAAATTGAATGTGGGCCGAATATTGAGGACATTTTTTCACTATGTACCCAAATCTTGGCCCATCAGTAAAGTGACGTCAAAAACAACGATAAAAAGGCGTCAACAACATTTCTTGCGTAAGAACCAGAAAGAACGAACAGGAAGAAAGATTTTGTGTACGGTGACTGTAAAAATATAACACAATAATAGGGTTGCGTTGTTTTCGTTACTAGATTAAGAAAGAACTTTAGTTAAAGTGATTCATTTATAGTTTTTTGAAAATTTGGCTCCGAAAATGTAATTTAAAAGTAAGATTGGTGAACAAACAGAGATAATACTTCAGCAGAAATATTGAAAAAATAAGATAATAAGTGGTTCTAGTGCATGGAAAGCAATAGGCCAACGTTGTATCCACTGATAGGCCAATGTTTGTACCATAAACCAACGTTGCATACCATCGCATCGATTTTTTTCAGCTTAATTAAGTAAATTCTTGAATATTTACGTAAGTTTACTTCCAATTGGAAAAACATGCATTGCCTAGAGTGTGTAATATGGTCAACATATTATTTCTAGTGCTATTAATTCATGAGTTATGGTCAAAATTGTCAAGGCGGCTTGCAAACTAGGCCAAGGAATGGTACACATACCCTAGTCCCCGAAGAAATTTCAGGAAGATTACCCAAAAGAATTCCAAGAAAGAATCCCTAATCGAATGCCAGGTGCAATCCCCGACGGAACTCTAGTAGCCATCCCGAAGGAATTCCAGGGAGAACCCTCGAAGAAACTACAGGAAGAATCTCAAACAATTTCAGAAGGAATCCTCGAACGAATTCTAGGAGGAATAACCGCAAGAATTCCAGGAGGAATTCCCGAAGTAGTTCCAGGAGAAATCCCAGTGGGATATCTAGAAGGATCCTTGAACGAATTCTAGGATGAATATCCACAAGAATTTCAGAAGGAATCCCAAAAGGACTATTAGTTGTGGTCCCCGAAGAAATTCCAGGAGTTATTCCCGAATGATTTCTAGAAGGATTTCCTGGAATTCCAAGATGAATACCCGAAGAAATTCTAGAAGTAGTCACTGTTAGAATTCCAGGAGGAATCAACGAAAGAATTCCTCATGGAGTTTCAGGAGTATTCCTTAAAGTAATTCCAGGAGGAATCCCCGAAGAAAATCCAGGAGGAATCCTCGAAGGAGTTCAAGAAGCCATGTCCGAAGGAGCAAATTCCGGGATGAACCCTCGAAGAAATACAAAAAGAATCTCAAAGAATTCCAGCAGAAATCACTAGAAATCTTTTGGGAATTCCTCATCAAATTCCTTAGAAAATTTTCTTTGGAATTCCTTTGGTGATTCCTGCTGGAGATCTTTGAGATTCTTCCTGTAGTTCCCTCGAGAGTTCTTCCTGGAATTCTTAAGGGAAATGGTCCTTTAATCCCTTGAGGATTTATTCTGGAATTCCTTCCGGAATCGTTCGGAGATTTCTCTTGGAATTTATTCGGGATGCCTCCTTAAAATTCTTCGGGGATTCCTCCTGAAAATTCTCCGGGGATTATTCGAGGATATTTTTGGGAATTCCCCAAGAAATTTTTCAGAGATTCCTACTGGAATTCCTTTGGGGATTTCTTCTGATCTTCCATCGAGGACTACATCTAGAAGTCCTTCGGGAATTTCTTCTTGAATAAGTTCGGGGATTTCTACTGGATATATCCGGGGATATATCCTTGAATACCTTCGGGACTACTCCCGGAAAAACTTCGGAGATTTCTCCTGAAATTCAATAGAGGTTGCCTCCTGAAAATTCTTCGTGCATTCTTCCTTGAAATCTTTCTGCAAAGATTCCCCCTGGATCCCCATTCGGGGATTTTTCTCATTCGGAAATTCCTTGGAGGATTTCTCTAGAACTTTTTTTTAGGGAATCCTCCTGATTCGTTCGGGAATTCCTTCGCAAATTCCTTCTAAAATTCGTTAGGAGATTCCTACTGGAATTTCGATGGAAATTCAGGAGGAATCAATGAAGGAATTCCAGGATGAATTACCGAAGAAATTCCAGGAGAAATCCTTGAAAGATTTCCAGGGGGATATTATTTTAGAAAGGGGAAAGGATTCCCAAGAAGAATCCCCGAAATACCCGTGCGCTTACCGCTTCAGCAGTATCAGCTCTATTCACTCCTCATATCAATGGTAAGTTTCACTTGACTCCAATAAAAATGATCCGGGAGAACTTCTTGAGGAAGCCAAGTGTTTCTTGAAGGATCTTCTGGATTGAATCACTTGAAAAAAATCCATAAGAAACCTCTTGGACAATTCCGGAATACATGTTTAGAAAATTTCTGCAGGGAATCCGTAAAACAATTTCAAGAGAAATATCTGGAAATCTAATGGAAGAAAAATAATTAAAAATACTTAGAGAACTCCTTTTAAGGATTTCGGGAACAATACCTAGAAAGATTCAGAAAGAATTACTTGGAATAATTCCGACAGGAATGTCATGAAGAATTTCGCGAGAAATCACTTTGAAAATTTGCGGAAGCAAAATTTTGCAAGAAATCCATAGGAGACATCAGGATAAATAACAGGAAGAATTCCAAAAAGAAACCCTGGAAATTTTCTGAGGTAAAATTTCTGATAAAGTTCCAGGAGATTTCACTAAACAATTTTGGAGAATTCCGAAAAGAGTATGTGAAAGAAATTCCAAAGGAATTCCTGGAAAATTTTTATTCCAAAAAAAATCCTGATAGAGTTCCTGCACAATTACAAAAAAGTTTTTTATTAATAATGCGTTGAAGAATTTCTAGAGAAATCCTCCAAAAATTTCAAGGAGTTTTCTCCTAAAATACCGTAAGGAATCTATAGGAAAATTTAGAATTTCTAAGTACAATGCATCCTTTGGGGGAAGGTCTACAAATTTTCAAATTATTTTGAATTTTTCCCTTTGTAGGGAAGGGGCCCGCAAATTTTCAAATTTTTGAAGTTTTCCCTTTGGTCCACCCTTGGAGGTATGGGGTCCGCAAATTTTCCAACTTTTCCCTTTGGTCCTTGGGGGAAGGGGGTCCTCAATTTTTCAAATTTTTCCCTTTAGTCGCTAATTTTCAATTTTTTCTCTTTGGTTCCCTCTTGGGGGAAGAGTCGGCAAATTTTCAATTTTTTGAATTTTTCCCTTTGGTCCCCCCTTGGGGGAAGAAAGTCCACAAATTTTCAAATTATTTTGAATTTTTCCCTTTAGTCCCTCCTTGGGGGAGAGGGTACGCTAATTTTCAAATGTTTGAATTATTCTCTTTGGTTCCCCCTTGGGGGAAGGGTCGGCAAATTTTCAATTTTTTGAATTTTTTCCTTTGGTCCCCCTTGGGGGAAGGGGTGCCACAAATTTTCAAACTTTTCCCTTTGATGCCCCCTTGGGGGAAGGGGGTCCGCAAATTTTTAATTTTTTGAATTTTTTCCATTGTCCCCCCTTGGGGGAAGGTGGTTCGCAAATTTTCAAATTTTTGAATTTTTCCCTTTGGTCCCCCCTTGAGGGAAGGGGGTCCGCAATTTTTCAAGTTTTTCCCTTTAGTCCCCCCCTTAGGGGAGAGGGTACGCTAATTTTCTAATTTTTCTCTTTGGTTCCCTCTTGGGGGAAGAGTCCGCAAAATTTCAAATTTTTGAATTTTTCCCTTTGGTCCCCCCTTGGGGGATGTAGGTCCGCAATTTTTCATTTTTTTCCTTCAGTCCCCTTTTGGGGGAAGGGGGTCTACAAATTTTCAAAATTTTCTCTTTAGTCCCCCCTTGGTGGAAGAGGGTCCGCAAATTTTCAATTTTTTGAATTTTTCCCATTGGTCCCCCCTTGGGGGAAGGGGGTTCGCAAATTTTCAAATTTTTGAAGTTTTCCCTTTGGTCCCCCCTTGGGGGAAGGGGGTCCGCAATTTTTCAAATTTTTCCCTTTAGTCCCCCCTTGGGGGAGAGGGTACGCTAATTTTCAAATTTTTCTCTTTGGTTCCCTCTTGGGGGAAGAGTCCGCAAAATTTCAAATTTTTGAATTTTTCCCTTTGGTCCCCCCTTGGGGGAAGGGAGTCCGCATTTTTTCAAATTTTTCCTTTTGGTGGAAGAGGGTCCGCTAATTTTCAATTTTTTGAATTTTTCTCTTTGGTCCCCCCTTGGGAGAAGAGGGTCTGCAAATTTTCAAATTTTTCCCTTTAGTCCCCCCTTGGTGGAAGAGGGTCCGCAAATTTTCAATTTTTTGAATTTTTCCCATTAGCCCCCCCTTGGGGGAAGATGGTTCGCAAATTTTCAAATTTTTGAAGTTTTCCCTGGTCCTTCCTCGGAGAAAGAAAGTTTGCAAATTTTTCAAATTTTTGATTTTTTCCTTTGGTTCCCTCTTGGGGGAAGTTGGTCCGCAAATTTTTTTAATTGTTTTCTTTGGGGGAAATGGGTCCCTGTGGCCCCCTTGGAAAAAATGGATCCAAAAATTTACATTTTTTTTAAATTTTTCCCTTTGGTCCCCTCTCGGGGAAAATGGATCCGAAAATTGTGATTTTTTTGAATTTTTCCCTTTGGTCCCCCCTTGGAGGAAGTGGGTCCGCAATTTTTTTCCCCTTTGGGGAAAATGGATCCGCAAATTTTAATTTTTTGAATTTTTGCCTTTGGCCCCCTTGGAGGAAGCGGGTCTGCAATTTATCATTTTTTTGAATTTCTCCCTTTGGTTCCCCCTTGGGGGAAGTGGGTCCCCAAATTTTCATTTTTTCCCTTTGGTCCCCCATTGGGGGAAGAAGGTCCGCAAATTTCCGATTTTTTGAAATTTTTCCTTTGGTCCCCCCTTGGGGGAAGAAGGTCCGCAAATTTTCAAGTTTTCTTCGAATTTTTCCCTTTGGTCCCCCCTTGGGGGAAGTGGGTCCGCAAATTTCCAAATTTTTGAATTTTTCACTTTGGTCCCCCCTTGGGAGAAGAGGGTTCGCAAATTTTCAATTTTTTTTTTAAATTTCCCTTTGGTCCCCCATTGGGGGAAGAAGGTCCGCAAGTTTCCGATTTTTTGAATTTTTTCGTTTGGTCCCCCCTTGGGGGAAGAAGGTCCGCAAATTTTCAATTTTTCTTCGAATTTTTCCCTTTGGTCCCCCCTTGGGGGAAGTGGGTCCGCAAATTTCCAAATTTTCGAATTTTTCACTTTGGTCCCCCCTTGGGAGAAGAGGGTTCGCAAATTTTCAATTTTTTTTTAAATTTCCCTTTGGTCCCCCATTGGGGGAAGAAGGTCCGCAAATTTCCGATTTTTTGAATTTTTTCCTTTGGTCCCCCCTTGGGGGAAGAAGGTCCGCAAATTTTCAATTTTTCTTCGAATTTTTCCCTTTGGTCCCCCCTTGGGGGAAGAGGGTCCGCAAATTTCCAAATTTTTGAATTTTTCACTTTGGTCCCCCCTTGCGAGAAGAGGGTTCGCAAATTTTCAATTTTTTTTTTAATTTTCCTTTGGTCCCCCATTGGGGGAAGAAGGTCCGCAAATTTCCGATTTTTTGAATTTTTTCCTTTGGTCCACCCTTGGGGGAAGAAGGTCCGCAAATTTTCAATTTTTCTTCGAATTTTTCCCTTTGGTCCCCCCTTGGGGGAAGTGGGTCCGCAAATTTCCAAAGTTTTGAATTTTTCACTTTGGTCCCCCCTTGGTGGTTCGCAAATTTTCAAATTTTTGAATTTTTCCCTTTGGTCCCCCCTTGAGGGAAGGGGGTCCGCAATTTTTCAAATTTTTCCCTTTAGTCCCCCCTTGGGGGAGAGGGTACGCTAATTTTCAAATTTTTCTCTTTGGTTCCCTCTTGGGGGAAGAGTCCGCAAAATTTCAAATTTTTGAATGTTTCCCTTTGGTCCCCCCTTGGGGGATGTAGGTCCGCAATTTTTCATTTTTTCCCTTCAGTCCCCTTTTGGGGGAAGGGGGTCCGCCAAATTTCAAATTTTAGAATTTTTCTTTCTGGCAAATTTTCAAAATTTTCTCTTTCCCATTGATCCCCCCTTGGGGGAAGGGGGTTCGCAAATTTTCAAATTTTTGAAGTTTTCCCTTTGGTCCCCCATTGGGGGAAGAAGGTCCGCAAATTTCCGATTTTTTAAATTTTTCCCTTTGGTCCCCCCTTGTAGGGAAGGGGCCCACAAATTTTTAAATTTTTGAAGTTTTCCCTTTGGACCCCCTTTGGGGGCTGTCCATTAATTACGTAAGAAAAAAATTACGATTTTTCGACAGCCCCACCCCCCTTGTAATATTTTTTGTACGAGAACCCTAAACATTCTTGTTTGTTTTCGATTTCTCAAACCCCCCTTCCCCCTATAAACCCTTACATAATTAATGGACAGCACCTTGGGGGAAGGGGGTCCGCAAATTTTCATATTTTTGAATTTTTCTTTTTGGTCCCCCCTTGGGGGAAGAGGGTCCGCAAATTTTCAAACTTTTCCCCTTAGTTCCCCCTTGGGGAAGAAGGTCCGCTAATTTTCAATTTTTTGAATTTTTCTCTTTGGTCCCCCCTTGGGAGAGGGGTCCGCAAATTTTCAAACTTTTCCCTTTGGTCCCCCCTTGGGGGAAGGGGATCGGCAATTTTTCCAATTTTTGATTTTTTCCCTTTAGTCCCCCCTTGGGGGAAGGTCTACAAATTTTCAAATTATTTTGAATTTTTCCCTTTGTAGGGAAGGAGCCCGCAAATTTTCAAATTTTTGAAGTTTTCCCTTTGGTCCACCCTTGGAGGAATGGGGTCCGCAAATTTTCCAACTTTTCCCTTTGGTCCTTGGGGGAAAAGGGTACTCAATTTTTCAAATTTTTCCCTTTAGTCGCTAATTTTCAATTTTTTTCTTTTTGGTTCCCTCTTGGGGGAAGAGTCGGCAAATTTTCAATTTTTTGAATTTTTCCCTTTGGTCCCCCCTTGGGGGAAGAAAGTCCACAAATTTTCAAATTATTTTGAATTTTTCCCTTTAGTCCCTCCTTGGGGGAGAGGGTACGCTAATTTTCAAATGTTTGAATTTTTCTCTTTGGTTCCCCCTTGGGGGAAGGGTCGGCAAATTTTCAATTTTTTGAATTTTTCCCTTTGGTCCCCCTTGGGGGAAGGGGTTCCGCAAATTTTCAAACTTTTCCCTTTGATGCCCCCTTGGGGGAAGGGGGTCCGCAAATTTTTAATTTTTTGAATTTTTCGCATTGGTCCCCCCTTGGGGGAAGGTGGTTCGCAAATTTTAAAATTTTTGAATTTTTCCCTTTGGTCCCCCCTTGAGGGAAGGGGGTCCGCAATTTTTCAAATTTTTCCCTTTAGTCCCCCCTTGGGGGAGAGAGTACGCTAATTTTCAAATTTTTCTCTTTGGTTCCCTCCTGGGGGAAGAGTCCGCAAAATTTCAAATTTTTGAATTTTTCTTTTTGGTCCCCCCTTGGGGGATGTAGGTCCGCAATTTTTCATTTTTTCCCTTCAGTCCCCTTTTGGGGGAAGGGGGTCCGCCAAATTTCAAATTATTTTTTGTATGAGAACCCGAAACATTTTTGTTTGTTTTCGATTTCTCAAACCCCCCTTCCCCCTATAAACCCTTACATAATTAATGGACAGCACCTTGGGGGAAGGGGGTCCGCAAATTTTCATATTTTTGAATTTTTCTCTTTGGTCCCCCCTTGGGGGAAGAGGGTCCGCAAATTTTCAAACTTTTCCCCTTAGTTCCCCCTTGGGGAAGAAGGTCCGCTAATTTTCAATTTTTTGAATTTTTCTCTTTGGTCCCCCCTTAGGGGAAGAAGGTTCACACATTTTCAAATTATTTTGAATTTTTCCCTTTAGTCCCTCCTTGGGGGAGAGGGTACGCTAATTTTCAAATGTTTGAATTATTCTCTTTGGTTCCCCCTTGGGGGAAGGGTCGGCAAATTTTCAATTTTTTGAATTTTTCCCTTTGGTCCCCCTTGGGGGAAGGGGTTCCACAAATTTTCAAACTTTTCCCTTTGATGCCCCCTTGGGGGAAGGGGGTCCGCAAATTTTTTGAATTTTTCCCATTGGTCCCCCCTTGGGGGAAGGTGGTTCGCAAATTTTCAAATTTTTGAATTTTTCCCTTTGGTCCCCCCTTGGGGGATGTAGGTCCGCAATTTTTCATTTTTTTCCTTCAGTCCCCTTTTGAGGGAAGGGGGTCCGCCAAATTTCAAATTTTGGAATTTTTCTTTCTGGCAAATTTTCAAAATTTTCTCTTTAGTCCCCCCTTGGTGGAAGAGGGTCCGCAAATTTTCAATTTTTTGAATTTTTCCCATTGGTCCCCCCTTGGGGGAAGGGGGTTCGCAAATTTTCAAATTTTTGAAGTTTTCCCTTTGGTCCCCCCTTGGGGGAAGTGGGTCCGCAATTTTTCAAATTTTTCCCTTTAGTCTCCCCTTGGGGGAGAGGGTACGCTAATTTTCAATTTTTTCTCTTTGGTTCCCTCTTGGGGAAGAGTCCGCAAAATTTCAAATTTTTGAATTTTTCCCTTTGGTCCCCCCTTGGGGGATGTAGGTCCGCAATTTTTCATTTTTTTCCTTCAGTCCCCTTTTGGGGGAAGGGGGTTCGCCAAATTTCAAATTTTAGAATTTTTCTTTCTGGCAAATTTTTAAAATTTTCTCTTTAGTCCCCCCTTGGTGGAAGAGGGTCCGCAAATTTTCAATTTTTTGAATTTTTCCCATTGGTCCCCCCTTGGGGAAAGGGGGTCCGCAAATTTTCAAATTTTTGAAGTTTTCCCTTTGGTCTCCCCTTGGGGGAAGGGGGTCCGCAATTTTTCAAAGTTTTCCCTTTAGTCCCCCCTTGGGGGAGAGGGTACGCTAATTTTCAAATTTTTCTCTTTGGTTCCCTCTTGGGGGAAGAGTCCGCAAAATTTCAAATTTTTGAATTTTTCCCTTTGGTCCCCCCTTGGGGGAAGGGAGTCCGCATTTTTTCAAATTTTTCCTTTTGGTCCCCCCTTGGTGGAAAAGGGTCCGCTAATTTCCAATTTTTTGAATTTTTCTCTTTGGTCCCCCCTTGGGAGAAGAGGGTCTGCAAATTTTCAAATTTTTCCCTTTAGTCCCCCCTTGGTGGAAGAGGGTCCGCAAATTTTCAATTTTTTGAATTTTTCCCATTAGCCCCCCCTTGGGGGAAGAGGGTTCGCAAATTTTCAAATTTTTGAAGTTTTCCCTGGTCCTTCCTCGAGAAAGAAAGTTTGCAAATTTTTCAAATTTTTGATTTTTTCCTTTGGTTCCCTCTTGGGGGAAGTTGGTCCGCAAATTTTTTTTAATTGTTTTCTTTGGGGGAAATGGGTCCCTGTGGCCCCCTTGGAAAAAAATGGATCAAAAATTTACATTTTTTTTTTTTAATTTTTCCCTTTGGTCCCCTCTTGGGGAAAATGGATCCGAAAATTGTGAACTTTTTGAATTTTTCCCCTTGGAGGAAGTGGGTCCGCAAATTTTAATTTTTTGAATTTTTGCCTTTGGCCCCCTTGGAGAAGTGGGTCTGCAATTTATCATTTTTTTGATTTCTCCCTTTGGTTCCCCCTTGGGGGAAGTGGGTCCACAATTTCATTTTTTTTCCCTTTGGTTTGGGGGAAGAGGGTTCGCAAATTTCCGATTTTTTGAATTTTTTCCTTTGGTCCCCCCTTGGGGAAGAAGGTCCGCAAATTTTCAATTTTTCTTCGAATTTTTCCCTTTGGTCCCCCTTGGGGGAAGTGGGTCCGCAAATTTCCAAATTTTTGAATTTTCACTTTGGTCCCCCCTTGGGAGAAGAGGGTTCACAATTTTCAATTTTTTTTAAATTTCCCTTTGGTCCCCCATTGGGGGAAGAAGGTCCGCAAATTTCCGATTTTTTGAATTTTTTCCTTGGGGAAGAAGGTCCCGCAAATTTTCAATTTTTCTTCGATTTTTTCCCTTTGGCCCCCCTTGGGGAAGTGGGTCCGCAAATTTCCAAATTTTTGAATTTTTCACTTTGGTCCCCCCTTGGGAGAAGAGGGTTCGCAAATTTTCAATTTTTTTTTTAAATTTCCCTTTGGTCCCCCATTGGGGGAAGAAGGTCCGCAAATTTCCGATTTTTTTGAATTTTTTCCTTTGGTCCCCCCTTGGGGAAGAAGGTCCGCAAATTTTCAATTTTTCTTCGAATTTTTCCCTTTGGCCCCCCCTTGGGGGAAGTGGGTCCGCAAATTTCCAAATTTTTGAATTTTTCACTTTGGTCCCCCCTTGGGAGAAGAGGGTTCGCAAATTTTCAATTTTTTTTTTAAATTTCCCTTTGGTCCCCCATTGGGGGAAGAATGTCCGCAAATTTCCGATTTTTTGAATTTTTTCCTTTGGTCCCCCCTTGGGGGAAGAAGGTCCGCAAATTTTCAATTTTTCTTCGAATTTTTCCCTTTGGTCCCCCCTTGGGGGAAGTGGGTCCGCAAATTTCCAAATTTTTGAATTTTTCACTTTGGTCCCCTCTTGGGAGAAGAGGGTTCGCAAATTTCCGATTTTTTGAATTTTTTCCTTTGGTCCCCCCTTGGGGGAAGAAGGTCCGCAAATTTTCAATTTTTCTTCGAATTTTTCGCTTTGGTCCCCCCTTGGGGGAAGTGGGTCCGCAAATTTCCAAACTTTTGAATTTTTCACTTTGGTCCCCTCTTGGGAGAAGAGGGTTCGCAAATTTCCGATTTTTTGAATTTTTTCCTTTGGTCCCCCCTTGGGGGAAGAAGGTCCGCAAATTTTCAATTTTTCTTCGAATTTTTCCCTTTGGTCCCCCCTTGGGGGAAGTGGGTTCGCAAATTTCCAAATTTTTGAATTTTTCACTTTGGTCCCCCCTTGGGAGAAGAGGGTTCGCAAATTTTCAATTTTTTTTTTAAATTTCCCTTTGGTCCCCCATTGGGGGAAGAAGGTCCGCCAATTTTCAATTTTTCTTCGAATTTTTCACTTTGGTCCCCTCTTGGGAGAAGAGGGTTCGCAAATTTCCGATTTTTTGAATTTTTTCCTTTGGTCCCCCCTTGGGGGAAGAAGGTCCGCAAATTTTCAATTTTTCTTCGAATTTTTCGCTTTGGTCCCCCCTTGGGGGAAGTGGGTCCGCAAATTTCCAAACTTTTGAATTTTTCACTTTGGTCCCCTCTTGGGAGAAGAGGGTTGGCAAATTTCCGATTTTTTGAATTTTTTCCTTTGGTCCCCCCTTGGGGGAAGAAGGTCCGCAAATTTTCAATTTTTCTTCGAATTTTTCCCTTTGGTCCCCCCTTGGGGGAAGTGGGTCCGCAAATTTCCAAATTTTTGAATTTTTCACTTTGGTCCCCCCTTGGGAGAAAAGGGTTCGCAAATTTTCAATTTTTCTTCGAATTTTTCCCTTTGGTCCCCCCTTGGGGGAAGTGGGTCCGCAAATTTCCAAATTTTTGAATTTTTCACTTTGGTCCCCCCTTGGGAGAAGAGGGTTCGCAAATTTTAATTTTTTTTTTTAATTTCCCTTTGGTCCCCCATTGGGAGAAGAGGGTTCACAAATTTTCAATTTTTTGAATTTTTTCCTTTGGTCCCCCCTTGGGGGAAGAAGGTCCGCAAATTTTCAATTTTTCTTCGAATTTTTCCCTTTGGTCCCCCCTTGGGGGAAGTGGGTCCGCAAATTTCCAAATTTTTGAATTTTTCACTTTAATCCCCCCTTGGGAGAAGAGGGTTCGCAAATTTTCAATTTTTTTTTTAAATTTCCCTTTGGTCCCCCATTGGGGGAAGAAGGTCCGCAAATTTCCGATTTTTTGAATTTTTTCGTTTGGTCCCCCCTTGGGGGAAGAAGGTCCGCAAATTTTCAATTTTTATTCGAATTTTTCCCTTTGGTCCCCCCTTGGGGGAAGTGGGTCCGCAAATTTCCAAATTTTTGAATTTTTCACTTTGGTCCCCCCTTGGGAGAAAAGGGTTCGCAAATTTTCAATTTTTCTTCGAATTTTTTCCTTTGGTCCCCCCTGGGGGAAGAAGGTCCGCAAATTTTCAATTTTTCTTCGAATTTTTCCCTTTTGTCCCCCCTTGGGGAAAGTGGGTCCGCAAATTTCCAAATTTTTGAATTTTTCCCTTTGGTCCCCCATTGGGGGAAGAAGGTCCGCAAATTTCCGATTTATTGAATTTTTCCCTTGGAGGAAGAAGGTCCGCAAATTTCCGATTTTTTTCCAAATTTTTCCCTTTGGTCCCCCCTTGGGGGAAGTGGGTCCGCAAATTTCCAAACTTTTGAATTTTTCACTTTGGTCCCCTCTTGGGAGAAGAGGGTTCGCAAATTTCCGATTTTTTGAATTTTTTCCTTTGGTCCCCCCTTGGGGGAAGAAGGTCCGCAAATTTTCAAATTTTCTTCGAATTTTTCCCTTTGGTCCCCCCTTGTAGGGAAGGGGGCCCACAAATTTTTAAATTTTTGAAGTTTTCCCTTTGGACCCCTTTTGGGGGCTGTCCATTAATTACGTAAGAAAAAAATTACGATTTTTCGACAGCCCCACCCCCCTTGTAATATTTTTTGTATGAGAACCCTAAACATTTTTGTTTGTTTTCGATTTCTCAAACACCCCTTCCCCCTATAAACCCTTACATAATTAATAGACAGCACCTTGGGGGAAGGGGGTCCGCAAATTTTTATATTTTTGAATTTTTCTCTTTGGTCCCCCCTTGGTGGAAGAGGGTCCGCTAATTTTCAATTTTTTGAATTTTTCTCATTGGTCCCCCCTTGGGAGAAGAGGGTCTGCAAATTTTCAAATTTTTCCCTTTGGTCCCCCCTTGGAGGAAGAGGGTCCGCAAATTTTCAATTTTTTGAATTTTTCCCATTAGCCCCCCATTGGGGGAAGGGGGTTCGCAAATTTTCAAATTTTTGAAGTTTTCCCTGGTCCTTCCTCGGAGAAAGAAAGTTTGCAAATTTTTCAAATTTTTGATTTTTTCCTTTGGTTCCCTCTTGGGGGAAGTTGGTCCGCAAATTTTTTTAATTGTTTTCTTTGGGGGAAATGGGTCCCTGTGGCCCCCTTGGAAAAAATGGATCCAAAAATTTACATTTTTTTTTTAATTTTTCCCTTTGGTCCCCTCTTGGGGAAAATGGATCCGAAAATTGTGAACTTTTTGAATTTTTCCCCTTGGAGGAAATGGGTCCGCAAATTTTAATTTTTTGAATTTTTGCCTTTGGCCCCCTTGGAGGAAGTGGGTCTGCAATTTATCATTTTTTTGAATTTCTCCCTTTGGTTCCCCCTTGGGGAAAGTGGGTCCACAAATTTTCATTTTTTCCCTTTGGTCCCCCCTTGGGAGAAGAGGGTTCGCAAATTTCCGATTTTTTGAATTTTTTCCTTTCCCCCCCTTGGGGGAAGAAGGTCCGCAAATTTTCAATTTTTCTTCGAATTTTTCCCTTAGGTCCCCCCTTGGGGGAAGTGGGTCCGCAAATTTCCAAATTTTTGAATTTTTCACTTTGGTCCCCCCTTGGGAGAAGAGGGTTCACAAATTTTCAATTTTTTGTTTAAATTTCCCTTTGGCCCCTCATTGGGGGAAGAAGGTCCGCAAATTTCCGATTTTTTGATTTTTTTCCTTGGGGAAGAAGGTCCGCAAATTTTCAATTTTTCTTCGAATTTTTCCCTTTGGTCCCCCCTTGGGGGAAGTGGGTCCGCAAATTTCCAAATTTTTGAATTTTTCACTTTGGTCCCCCCTTGGGAGAAGAGGGTTCGCAAATTTTCAATTTTTTTTTAATTTCCCTTTGGTCCCCCATTGGGGGAAGAAGGTTCGCAAATTTCCGATTTTTTGAATTTTTTCCTTTGGTCCCCCCTTGGGGGAAGAAGGTCCGCAAATTTTCAATTTTTCTTCGAATTTTTCTTTTCTTGGGGGAAGAAGGTCCGCAAATTTTCAATTTTTCTTCGATTTTTTTCCTTTTGTCCCCCCTTGGGGGAAGTGGGTCCGCAAATTTCCAAATTTTTCGAATTTTTCACTTTGGTCCCCCCTTGGGAGAAGAGGGTTCACAAATTTTCAATTTTTTTTTTAAATTTCCCTTTGGTCCCCCATTGGGAGAAGAGGGTTCGCAATTTCCGATTTTTTGAATTTTTTCCTTTGGTCCCCCCTTGGGGGAAGAAGGTCCGCAAATTTTCAATTTTTCTTCGAATTTTTCCCTTTGGTCCCCCCTTGGGGGAAGTGGGTCCGCAAATTTCCAAATTTTTGAATTTTTCACTTTGGTCCCCCCTTGGGAGAAGAGGGTTCACAAATTTTCATTTTTTTTTTTAAATTTCCCTTTGGTCCCCCATTGGGGGAAGAATGTCCGCAAATTTCCGATTTTTTGAATTTTTTCCTTTGGTCCCCCCTTGGGGGAAGAAGGTCCGAAAATTTTCAATTTTTCTTCGAATTTTTCCCTTTGGTCCCCCCTTGGGGGAAGTGGGTCCGCAAATTTCCAAATTTTTGAATTTTTCACTTTGGTCCCCTCTTGGGAGAAGAGGGTTCGCAAATTTCCGATTTTTTGAATTTTTTCCTTTGGTCCCCCCTTGGGGGAAGAAGGTCCGCAAATTTTCAATTTTTCTTCGAATTTTTCCCTTTGGTCCCCCCTTGGGGGAAGTGGGTCCGCAAATTTCCAAATTTTTCGAATTTTTCCCTTTGGTCCCCCCTTGGGAGAAGAGGGTTCACAAATTTTCAATTTTTTTTTTAAATTTCCCTTTGGTCCCCCATTGGGGGAAGAAGGTCCGCAAATTTCCGATTTTTTGAATTTTTCCCTTTGGTCCCCCCTTGGGGGAAGAAGGTCCGCAAATTTTCAATTTTTCTTCAAATTTTTCCCTTTGGTCCCCCCTTGAGGGAAGTGGGTCCGCAAATTTCCAAATTTTTGAATTTTTCACTTTGGTCCCCCCTTGGGAGAAGAGGGTTCACAAATTTTCAATTTTTTTTTTTAAATTTCCCTTTGGTCCCCCATTGGGGGAAGAAGGTCCGCAAATTTCCGATTTTTTGAATTTTTCCCTTTGGTCCCCCCTTGGGGGAAGAAGGTCCGCAAATTTTCAATTTTTCTTCGAATTTTTCCCTTTGGTCCCCCCTTGGGGGAAGTGGGTCCGCAAATTTCCAAATTTTTGAATTTTTCACTTTGGTCCCCCCTTGGGAGAAGAGGGTTCGCAAATTTCCGATTTTTTGAATTTTTTCCTTTGGTCCCCCCTTGGGGGAAGAAGGTCCGCAAATTTTCAATTTTTTGAATTTTTTTCCTTTGGTCCCCCCTTGGGGGAAGAAGGTCCGCAAATTTTCAATTTTTCTTCGAATTTTTCCCTTTGGTCCCCCCTTGGGGGAAGTGGGTCCGCAAATTTCCAAATTTTTGAATTTTTCACTTTGGTCCCCCCTTGGGAGAAGTGGGTCCGCAAATTTCCAAATTTTTGAATTTTTCACTTTGGTCCCCCCTTGGGAGAAGAGGGTTCACAAATTTTCAATTTTTTGAATTTTTTCCTTTGGTCCCCCCTTGGGGGAAGAAGGTCCGCAAATTTTCAATTTTTCTTCGAATTTTTCCCTTTGGTCCCCCCTTGGGGGAAGTGGGTCCGCAAATTTCCAAATTTTTGAATTTTTCACTTTGGTCCCCCCTAGGGAGAGAGGGTTCGCAAATTTTCAATTTTTTTTTTAAATTTCCCTTTGGTCCCCCATTGGGGGAAGAAGGTCCGCAAATTTCCGATTTTTTGAATTTTTTCCTTTGGTCCCCCCTTGGGGGAAGAAGGTCCGCAAATTTTCAATTTTTCTTCAAATTTTTCCCTTTGTTCCCCCCTTGAGGGAAGTGGGTCCGCAAATTTCCAAATTTTTGAATTTTTCACTTTGGTCCCCCCTTGGGAGAAGAGGGTTCGCAAATTTTCATATTTTTTTTTAAACTTCCCTTTGGTCCCCCATTGGGGGAAGAATGTCCGCAAATTTCCGATTTTTTGAATTTTTTCCTTTGGTCCCCCCTTGGGGGAAGAAGGTCCGCAAATTTTCAATTTTTCTTCGAATTTTTCCCTGTGGTCCCCCCTTGGGGGAAGTGGGTCCGCAAATTTCCAAATTTTTGAATTTTTCACTTTGGTCCCCTCTTGGGAGAAGAGGGTTCGCAAATTTCCGATTTTTTGAATTTTTTCCTTTGGTCCCCCCTTGGGGGAAGACGGTCCGCAAATTTTCAATTTTTCTTCGAATTTTTCCCTTTGGCCCCCCCTTGGGGGAAGTGGGTCCGCAAATTTCCAAATTTTTGAATTTTTCACTTTGGTCCCCTCTTGGGAGAAGAGGGTTCGCAAATTTCCGATTTTTTGAATTTTTTCCTTTGGTCCCCCATTGGGGGAAGAAGGTCCGCAAATTTCCGATTTTTTGAATTTTTTCCTTTGGTCCCCCCTTGGGAGAAGAAGGTCCGCAAATTTTCAATTTTTCTTCGAATTTTTCCCTTTGGTCCCCCCTTGGGGGAAGTGGGTCCGCAAATTTCCAAATTTTTGAATTTTTCACTTTGGTCCCCCCTTGGGAGAAGAGGGTTCGCAAATTTTCATATTTTTTTTTTAAACTTCCCTTTGGTCCCCCATTGGGGGAAGAATGTCCGCAAAATTTCCGATTTTTTGAATTTTTTCCTTTGGTCCCCCCTTGGGAGAAGAAGGTCCGCAAATTTTCAATTTTTCTTCGAATTTTTCCCTTTGGTCCCCCCTTGGGGGAAGTGGGTCCGCAAATTTCCAAATTTTTGAATTTTTCACTTTGGTCCCCCCTTGGGAGAAGAGGGTTCGCAAATTTTCATATTTTTTTTTTAAACTTCCCTTTGGTCCCCCCTTGGGGGAAGAAGGTCCGAAAATTTTCAATTTTTCTTCGAATTTTTCCCTTTGGTCCCCCCTTGGGGGAAGTGGGTCCGCAAATTTCCAAATTTTTCGAATTTTTCACTTTGGTCCCCCCTTGGGAGAAGAGGGTTCACAAATTTTCAATTTTTTTTTTTAAATTTCGTTTTGGTCCCCCATTGGGGGAAGAAGGTCCGCAAATTTCCGATTTTTTGAATTTTTTCCTTTGGTCCCCCCTTGGGGGAAGAAGGTCCGCAAATTTTCAATTTTTCTTCGAATTTTTCCCTTTGGTCCCCCCTTGGGGGAAGTGGGTCCGCAAATTTCCAAATTTTTGAATTTTTCACTTTGGTCCCCTCTTGGGAGAAGAGGGTTCGCAAATTTCCGATTTTTTGAATTTTTTCCTTTGGTCCCCCCTTGGGGGAAGACGGTCCGCAAATTTTCAATTTTTCTTCGAATTTTTCCCTTTGGCCCCCCCTTGGGGGAAGTGGGTCCGCAAATTTCCAAATTTTTGAATTTTTCACTTTGGTCCCCTCTTGGGAGAAGAGGGTTCGCAAATTTCCGATTTTTTGAATTTTTTCCTTTGGTCCCCCATTGGGGGAAGAAGGTCCGCAAATTTCCGATTTTTTGAATTTTTTCCTTTGGTCCCCCCTTGGGAGAAGAAGGTCCGCAAATTTTCAATTTTTCTTCGAATTTTTCCCTTTGGTCCCCCCTTGGGGGAAGTGGGTCCGCAAATTTCCAAATTTTTGAATTTTTCACTTTGGTCCCCCCTTGGGAGAAGAGGGTTCGCAAATTTTCATATTTTTTTTTTAAACTTCCCTTTGGTCCCCCATTGGGGGAAGAATGTCCGCAAATTTCCGATTTTTTGAATTTTTTCCTTTGGTCCCCCCTTGGGAGAAGAAGGTCCGCAAATTTTCAATTTTTCTTCGAATTTTTCCCTTTGGTCCCCCCTTGGGGGAAGTGGGTCCGCAAATTTCCAAATTTTTGAATTTTTCACTTTGGTCCCCCCTTGGGAGAAGAGGGTTCGCAAATTTTCATATTTTTTTTTTAAACTTCCCTTTGGTCCCCCCTTGGGGGAAGAAGGTCCGAAAATTTTCAATTTTTCTTCGAATTTTTCCCTTTGGTCCCCCCTTGGGGGAAGTGGGTCCGCAAATTTCCAAATTTTTGAATTTTTCACTTTGGTCCCCTCTTGGGAGAAGAGGGTTCGCAAATTTCCGATTTTTTGAATTTTTTCCTTTGGTCCCCCCTTGGGGGAAGAAGGTCCGCAAATTTTCAATTTTTCTTCGAATTTTTCCCTTTGGTCCCCCCTTGGGGGAAGTGGGTCCGCAAATTTCCAAATTTTTGAATTTTTCACTTTGGTCCCCCCTTGGGAGAAGAGGGTTCGCAAATTTTCAATTTTTTTTTTAAATTTCCCTTTGGTCCCCCATTGGGGGAAGAATGTCCGCAAATTTCCGATTTTTTGAATTTTTTCCTTTGGTCCCCCCTTGGGGGAAGAAGGTCCGCAAATTTTCAATTTTTCTTCGAATTTTTCCCTTTGGTCCCCCCTTGGGGGAAGTGGGTCCGCAAATTTCCAAATTTTTGAATTTTTCACTTTGGTCCCCCCTTGGGAGAAGAGGGTTCACAAATTTTCAATTTTTTGAATTTTTTCCTTTGGTCCCCCCTTGGGGGAAGAAGGTCCGCAAATTTTCAATTTTTCTTCGAATTTTTCCCTTTGGTCCCCCCTTGGGGGAAGTGGGTCCGCAAATTTCCAAATTTTTGAATTTTTCACTTTGGTCCCCCCTTGGGAGAAGAGGGTTTGCAAATTTTCAATTTTTTTTTAATTTCCCTTTGGTCCCCCATTGGGGGAAGAATGTCCGCAAATTTCCGATTTTTTGAATTTTTTCCTTTGGTCCCCCCTTGGGGGAAGAAGGTCCGCAAATTTTCAATTTCTCTTCGAATTTTTCCCTTTGGTCCCCCCTTGGGGGAAGTGGGTCCGCAAATTTCCAAATTTTTGAATTTTTCACTTTGGTCCCCTCTTGGGAGAAGAGGGTTCGCAAATTTCCGATTTTTTGAATTTTTTCCTTTGGTCCCCCCTTGGGGGAAGAAGGTCCGCAAATTTTCAATTTTTTGAATTTTTTTCCTTTGGTCCCCCCTTGGGGGAAGAAGGTCCGCAAATTTTCAATTTTTCTTCGAATTTTTCCCTTTGGTCCCCCCTTGGGGGAAGTGGGTCCGCAAATTTCCAAATTTTTGAATTTTTCACTTTGGTCCCCCCTTGGGAGAAGTGGGTCCGCAAATTTCCAAATTTTTGAATTTTTCACTTTGGTCCCCCCTTGGGAGAAGAGGGTTCACAAATTTTCAATTTTTTGAATTTTTTCCTTTGGTCCCCCCTTGGGGGAAGAAGGTCCGCAAATTTTCAATTTTTCTTCGAATTTTTCACTTTGGTCCCCCCTTGGGGGAAGAGGGTTCGCAAATTTTCATTTTTTTGAATTTTTCACTTTGGTCCCCCCTTGGGAGAAGAGGGTTCGCAAATTTTCAATTTTTTTTTTTTAAATTTCCCTTTGGTCCCCCATTGGGGGAAGAAGGTCCGCAAATTTCCGATTTTTTGAATTTTTTCCTTTGGTCCCCCCTTGGGGGAAGAAGGTCCGCAAATTTTCAATTTTTCTTCGAATTTTTCCCTTTGGTCCCCCATTGGGGGAAGAAGGTCCGCAAATTTCCGATTTTTTGAATTTTTTCCTTTGGTCCCCCCTTGGGAGAAGAAGGTCCGCAAATTTTCAATTTTTCTTCGAATTTTTCCCTTTGGTCCCCCCTTGGGGGAAGTGGGTCCGCAAATTTCCAAATTTTTGAATTTTTCACTTTGGTCCCCCCTTGGGAGAAGAGGGTTCACAAATTTTCAATTTTTTTTTTAAATTTCCCTTTGGTCCCCCATTGGGGGAAGAATGTCCGCAAATTTCCGATTTTTTGAATTTTTTCCTTTGGTCCCCCCTTGGGGGAAGTGGGTACGCAAATTTCCAAATTTTTGAATTTTTCACTTTGGTCCCCTCTTGGGAGAAGAGGGTTCGCAAATTTCCGATTTTTTGAATTTTTTCCTTTGGTCCCCCCTTGGGGGAAGAAGGTCCGCAAATTTTCAATTTTTCTTCGAATTTTTCCCTTTGGTCCCCCCTTGGGGGAAGTGGGTCCGCAAATTTCCAAATTTTTGAATTTTTCACTTTGGTCCCCCCTTGGGAGAAGAGGGTTCGCAAATTTTCAATTTTTTTTAAATTTCCCTTTGGTCCCCCATTGGGGGAAGAAGGTCCGCAAATTTCCGATTTTTTGAATTTTTTCCTTTGGTCCCCCCTTGGGGGAAGAAGGTCCGCAAATTTTCAATTTTTCTTCAAATTTTTCCCTTTGGTCCCCCCTTGAGGGAAGTGGGTCCGCAAATTTCCAAATTTTTGAATTTTTCTTCGAATTTTTCCCTTTGGTCCCCCCTTGGGGGTAGTGGGTCCGCAAATTTCCAAATTTTTGAATTTTTCACTTTGGTCCCCCCTTGGGGGAAGAAGGTTCGCAAATTTTCATTTTTTTGAATTTTTCATTTTGGTCCCCCCTTGGGAGAAGAGGGTTCGCAAATTTTCAATTTTTTTTTTTAAATTTCCCTTTGGTCCCCCATTGGGGGAAGAAGGTCCGCAAATTTCCGATTTTTTGAATTTTTTCCTTTGGTCCCCCCTTGGGGGAAGAAGGTCCGCAAATTTTCAATTTTTCTTCAAATTTTTCCCTTTGTTCCCCCCTTGAGGGAAGTGGGTCCGCAATTTTCCAAATTTTTGAATTTTTCACTTTGGTCCCCCCTTGGGAGAAGAGGGTTCGCAAATTTTCATATTTTTTTTTTAAACTTCCCTTTGGTCCCCCATTGGGGGAAGAATGTCCGCAAATTTCCGATTTTTTGAATTTTTTCCTTTGGTCCCCCCTTGGGGGAAGAAGGTCCGCAAATTTTCAATTTTTCTTCGAATTTTTCCCTTTGGTCCCCCCTTGGGGGATGGTCATCAGATTCAGCGGACTGTATAAGAAACTTCGGTTTCGCGACGAAATAAAACGCGTGCTTTCGCTTTAACGTCGATACACATTTTGATTTATAAATTCAAGGAAATGTCACACAGAAGGTGCGCTACAACATAGTTGAGCATAAAAAAGAACAAGGTTTATTATACACAGGTTCGGACAATCAATTCAAGGTTTATACATCCTCCCCCGCATTGAAATGGCTATTTCAATGGTCCAGCTTCTGCTCCTCCTGATCCAGTGGAAGAAGGGAAATCTCGGTGACGCCTCGTTTGCATTCACCCCTGGCGGTACGCAGAGTTACGACCCTGGTGATGTTGTCGCTACCCGGATGAGTCTCGATGATTCTGCCGAGTTGCCATTGCATCGGCGGAGCATTGGGATCATTGATGAGCACTAAAGCACCAGGTTTGATTTGGGTTGTCTTGAACCATTTCTGGCGGTTCTGCAACTCCGGCAGATATTCGGCAAGCCACCTTTTCCAGAAATGTTGTTGAGTGGCCTGCACTAGTTGCCACCGTGTCAACGTCGAGAGCTTCATATTGGTATACGATGGCTCGGGGATTGACTGCATTTGCCGTCCAACCAAGAAATGTGCTGGGGTTACGGCGGTCAAATCGTTGGGGTCATCGGAGCATGGCGTGAGTGGTCGTGAGTTGAGCACCGATTCAATCTGAACAAGTACTGTGCTCATTTCCTCGAACGTTAACTTCTGGTTTCCGACTACTCTTTTCAGGTGGTGTTTTACGGATTTAACCCCGGACTCCCAAATCCCTCCAAAGTGGGGACTCCTCGGTGGGATGAAACTCCACGAAATCGATCGGCTTCCGCAGAACTCAGTCAGCTCCTTGATGTGATGTTCGTCAGCGAAAAGTTTGCCCAGCTGTTCCAACTCGGCTTCAGCCCCGACAAAATTCGTCGCATTGTCGGAATAGATCTTGCTGACAGGTCCTCGTCGTCCAGTGAATCGCCTCAAGGTTGCAAGGAAGGCTTCGGTCGTGAGGCTTGACACCAGTTCAAGGTGGATGGCGCGCGTACTGAGACAAACAAAGAGACATACGTACCCTTTCGTGATCATCGGTTTGCGTGCCTGGGTGAGCGACTTGATCAAAAAAGGTCCCGCATAATCGATGCCGGTGTGGAAGAAAGCTGGTGACGGCTGGACACGATAGGATGGGAGATCGCCCATCAACTGCGTCGTCTTCATCGGGTTTGCTCGGAAGCACGGAATACATTGCCTGATCACCTTCCGAATGGTGTTTTTAGCCTGCAATGGCCAGAACCGCTGTCGTAAGATGGCAAGCAACGCCTTTTGTCCTGCGTGAAGGTTACTCTGATGCTCATGGCGGATCAGCAGTTCGGTGAAGGGATGGTTTGGTGGCAGCAACATTTGGTGGCGACTATCATACGGAATGAAAGCCTTCTTGACACGACCACCAACTCGCAGAATCCCGTCAACAGGATCGATGAACGGGTGGAGACTCCGTAGGCGATGTGTACCGCCTTCCTTCAATGCGCGCAGTTCCGGTTGGAATGCCTCCTCTTGCACGCATCGCACTATCAGCTTCAAGGCTTCGTCTCGTTCGTAGGCTGTTGGCGGACCCTTTGTCAACATCTCCCGTCCCGAAAGCACATAGTGGGCGAATCGAACCACCAGGCTCATACAACGCTGTAGTCGAGTGAACGTACCGATTCGATCAAATACTGGTAACCTTGCTGGCGGTTTGGCGAGAACGAGGCACGTTCGTATTTCAGGGAGGTCACTATCGTTCAGAGGAGACGGCTGTTCTACTTGCACTACTTGTTGGTTCAGCACATCGGGTCCATTCCACCAAATAGACCGGTGGATCAGGTGCTGAGGCATCTCGCCCCTCGATATCAAATCGGCAGGGTTATCATACGTTGGAATGTACCGCCACTGGAATTCGTTGGTGAGCTTCTGAATTTCGATGACTCTGTTCGCTACGAATAGCTGTAGATCGGCAGGCGATTTTCGGATCCAGCAAAGCACAATTTGCGAATCACTCCACAGCGTCACACGATCGAATCTTGTGTCGACCGAGTTGAGTACCTTCGTTACTTCTCGAGATAAAAGCAAGGCGGCAAGGAGCTCGGCTCTTGGCGTTGTGATTGGTTTCATCTTACCTGTCTTTTTCGGCAGAATCCTCGACTTACTGCAGATAAGGTTCATCTTGACGGCACCATCGGGGAGTACGAGACGCGTGTACAGGCACGTCCCATAGGCTTGATCTGAAGCGTCAGCAAACCCGTGGAGTTCCACGAGATTCGTTCCATCGCTGAGTATCCACCTTGGAATTTCCAAGTCGTTCAATGCTGGCAGTTGAGTCCGGAAGGCACGCCACTTCTCGGCAATGGCGTCAGGAATGGGATCGTCCCACCCAAGGTTGAGAAGACCGACCTCTCTGAAGATCAGTTTCGCTGTAGTGACCACTGGTCCAGCAAGTCCCAGTGGATCGAAAAACTTTGCAATTTCACTCAGCACTCCCTTGCGAGTCACCGACCGGCAAGCTTCTTCAGGTGGTTGGACGCGGAACGAAAACCAGTCTTGCGAAGCATTCCACACCACTCCGAGAGTTTTAACAACCGCCTTATCAGCAGCATCTTCAACGTCGAAAGTAGTACCCCAGAGGTTCTTCGGGATTTCCTCTAGGATAGCTGGTTCGTTTGAGCACCACTTATGTGCGTCGAATCCACCGCTGTGCAGTAATTGCAGCAGCTGCCGACACAACAACTGCGCCTCCTCGATTGTGCGCGCCCCGCAGAGGGCGTCATCGATGTAGAAAGACTTTTTGAGTACGGGTGCAGCTATCGGGTAATCCTCCATCGAGTCATCGGCCAACTGGGAGAGTGCCATCGTGGCGTGAAACGGCGACGAAGCCAAGCCGTAGGTCACCGTGCGTAATTCAAAAGTCTTCAGGGGTTTCGATCGCTCATCCCGCCATAGTATACGCTGGAAAGGTGCATCTTCAGCATGCATCATCACTTGGCGAAACATCTTCGGTATATCGGCTGTGAAGACGAACCGATAGCACCGGAAGTTCAGCAGGATCGACACCAAATCGTTTTGCATGATTGGGCCAATCTTCAGCGTGTCGTTGATGGAGGTTCCAGTGGACGTTTTTGCAGAACCGTCAAAAACGACCCGCAGTTTCGTCGTTGCACTGCTCGGCCGCAATACGCAGTGGTGAGGCAAATAGTACGATGATCCGACCTTCTCGTTCGGGTTGGCCTGTATTTCGCACATGTGTCCGAGCCGCTCGTACTCGTGGATGAACTCGGAATATTCTGCCTTCAGCTCGGGTCTCTGATCCAGGTGACGTTCGAGCATCAGGAACCGCCGGGTAGCCATTTGCAGCGATTCGCCCAGTTCTGTCTTTCTTTCGTTGAATGGAAGTCGGACTTGGAACCTTCCATCGGGCATTCGTTGAAAGGTGCTCCGGAAGTGCTGGATGCACTCATCGGTACTCGCAGTAGAGTTTCGGCGTAGATCTTCAGCACCTTCGATCTCCCAGAATCGTTTCAGCAATTCGCCCAGGTCGTCTCGCTGGACAACGTTGCAGAATGTGCGTGCGATGACGGGTATTTGATCCGAAATCACGCCACCAATCACCCATCCTAGTTCGGTGTTTCTGAGCGAAGGAAGGTTCTCCGCAAGGGTGATTTTTTCCGCGTTGATGAGGTCCCAGAAGATTTCTGCTCCCAGCAACATATCAATCCGACCTCGCTTGTTGAAGTTGGGGTCGGCGAGCTCCACATGGACTGGGAGATTCCAGTTCGTCACATCGATCGATTTCTCCGGCATATCACTTGTGATCTTCGGCGCTACCAGCAGTTCGAGCTCGGTCGAGTAGCTGGTGACGCGAGACTTGACCGTCGTGCGGACGACGTTGTGGATTCGTGTTGTACCTCCATTTAAACCGCTAACTTGATAGTCGGCACGGTGCTTCTTGAGCGCCAGCTGCGTGGCGAATCGTTCCGTCACAAAGTGATTCTGGGAGCATGAATCGATGAGGGTTCGGCACGGGTGCAAGACGTTGCCATAACCGTTGACCATCACTACAGCGGTTGTCAAAAGCGTCTGCCTTGTCGGACGGTCCGATGACACACACAGAACGACGTTCTGATTCTTCGTTGCTGCCTCAACCGGAGCGGCACTGGCAGCCGAGGGCTCAGCTCGGGAACAGCCTTCACTTGCTGCCTGCTTCGTTGCTGACGGATGCACAATATCTTCCTTCTTGCTCTCCTCCGGATGCAGAAGCGTGTGGTGCTTCCTGCTGCACTTCCGGCACGTACTAGAGGAGGAGCACTCGGTGGTACGATGCCCCTTTCCAAGGCAGTTGAAACAAGCACCAGACTTCCGAAGCAAGCTGTACTTGTCGCTGACACTCTTCTTCTTGAATTCTTCGCACTTATAGAGTTCGTGGGAGTTGTTGCACACTGTACACTGTAGTTCATTTGCTGACACTAGAGTCTTCGATTTTGTTACCGGGCGTACCGGTTTCGGATTCTCCACTTTAGCACTGTTTGTTTCCACTTTTTCCATTATTCGGCACCGCTGTTTCAGGAACTCGATGGTATCCGCATACGATGACAGCTCCCCCGGGTCCTGCTTCGTTTCCCACACCTTACGTGTGTCCCGATCCATCTTCGATGCCAACTGGTTAATCAGCATTTGCTCCCCCAAGCCATCCACTTCGAGTTCCAGGTTTTCGAGTGCCTGAACATTCTTGACGCAGGTGTCAACCAGTTTCCGTAGTTCAGTGGAGCTATCCTTGGAGATTTTCGGCAGTGAGAAGATCGCCTCGATATGCTTGTCGATTATCAAGCGCTTGTCTTCGAATCGGTCGGTTAGAATCGCCCAAGCAGCCTCGTAGTCGCCGTTGTTAATAATATCCTGGTCGATCACTCCCGCTGCTTTACCGACGAGGGCGTTCCGGAGATGGTATAGCTTGATTGCGGGTGATTCCGTCGCGTACCGTGCCATCACGTTCTGAAACATGGACTTGAAGGAGTACCATGCTTCGTACGTTCCATCGAACGTAGGCAACGGAACGGTCAATGGAGGGATGAAGTGTTGGGGGGCAATGACAGGAGCAACAGGAGCAATCGCATTTCCAGCTACTAGGGGTGCCGGAGGAAGTAGCTCCGGTTTCGGCATCGCTTCTTCCAGCAGGGTGCTCAGCTGGATCGTGAGCTCATTATAAAGAGCTTCGAACTCCACATAGCGGTCTTCTTGCTCTCGTCGTCGTTCATCAGAGAGGGGAAGGGCGTATATTTGATTTTGGAATGCGTTGTATTCACTGTAGCAGTTCTCGACAGTCTTTACGTGCAGCTTCAGAAAATGCACGTTTCTAATGTTCGCATTCGGAACCGCGGCACTATGTACGATCGCATTCTTCACTCGCGTTAATTTTCCTTTCACCGCCCCTCTCTGATGAACGAGAGCTTTGAGCGCTTCTTCCATCACTCGCGATTCTTCTTTTCTTCGTTGCACAGAAAGTTGATCACTGATAGACTGCACGGCAGCAGCTCCGTTATCTTCCATTCAGCAAGCGTTTCGAACACGTCCAATCATGTTCGTCACTGGGAGCGCGTTCACTGCGAGCTCGTCGGCAGCACACACGCACACTCGACCGACGCAACGCCTCGACCGAATGTTCACAATTCTCGGATTAGAATCGAGATTTTCCCGGTGGAAAACCCCGTCGATGTTCGATTCCGGCCGTTCCGCGGAACTATCCGGCTCCTAAAGGACCAAAAAGATGGTCATCAGATTCAGCGGACTGTATAAGAAACTTCGGTTTCGCGACGAAATAAAACGCGTGCTTTCGCTTTAACGTCGATACACATTTTGATTTATAAATTCAAGGAAATGTCACACAGAAGGTGCGCTACAACATAGTTGAGCATAAAAAAGAACAAGGTTTATTATACACAGGTTCGGACAATCAATTCAAGGTTTATACAGGGGAAGTGGGTCCGCAAATTTCCAAATTTTTGAATTTTTCACTTTGGTCCCCTCTTGGGAGAAGAGGGTTCGCAAATTTCCGATTTTTTGAATTTTTTCCTTTGGTCCCCCCTTGGGGGAAGACGGTCCGCAAATTTTCAATTTTTCTTCGAATTTTTCCCTTTGGTCCCCCCTTGGGGGAAGTGGGTCCGCAAATTTCCAAATTTTTGAATTTTTCACTTTGGTCCCCTCTTGGGAGAAGAGGGTTCGCAAATTTCCGATTTTTTGAATTTTTTCCTTTGGTCCCCCATTGGGGGAAGAAGGTCCGCAAATTTCCGATTTTTTGAATTTTTTCCTTTGGTCCCCCCTTGGGAGAAGAAGGTCCGCAAATTTTCAATTTTTCTTCGAATTTTTCCCTTTGGTCCCCCCTTGGGGGAAGTGGGTCCGCAAATTTCCAAATTTTTGAATTTTTCACTTTGGTCCCCCCTTGGGAGAAGAGGGTTCGCAAATTTTCATATTTTTTTTTTAAACTTCCCTTTGGTCCCCCATTGGGGGAAGAATGTCCGCAAATTTCCGATTTTTTGAATTTTTTCCTTTGGTCCCCCCTTGGGGGAAGTGGGTCCGCAAATTTCCAAATTTTTGAATTTTTCACTTTGGTCCCCTCTTGGGAGAAGAGGGTTCGCAAATTTCCGATTTTTTGAATTTTTTCCTTTGGTCCCCCCTTGGGGGAAGAAGGTCCGCAAATTTTCAATTTTTCTTCGAATTTTTCCCTTTGGTCCCCCCTTGGGGGAAGTGGGTCCGCAAATTTCCAAATTTTTGAATTTTTCACTTTGGTCCCCCCTTGGGAGAAGAGGGTTCACAAATTTTCAATTTTTTTTTTAAATTTCCCTTTGGTCCCCCATTGGGGGAAGAAGGTTCGCAAATTTCCGATTTTTTGAATTTTTTCCTTTGGTCCCCCCTTGGGGGAAGAAGGTCCGCAAATTTTCAATTTTTCTTCGAATTTCGCAAATTTTCAATTTTTTTTTAAATTTCCCTTTGGTCCCCCATTGGGGGAAGAAGGTCCGCAAATTTCCGATTTTTTGAATTTTTCGCTTTGGTCCCCCCTTGGGGGAAGAAGGTCCGCAAATTTTCAATTTTTCTTCAAATTTTTCCCTTTGGTCCCCCCTTGAGGGAAGTGGGTCCGCAAATTTCCAAATTTTTGAATTTTTCACTTTGGTCCCCCCTTGGAGAAGAGGGTTCGCAAATTTTCATTTTTTTTATTAATTTCCCTTTGGTCCCCCATTGGGGGAAGAATGCCCGCAAATTTCCGATTTTTTGAATTTTTTCCTTTGGTCCCCCCTTGGGGGAAGAAGGTCCGCAAATTTTCAATTTTTCTTCGAATTTTTCCCTTTGGTCCCCCCTTGGGGGAAGTGGGTCCGCAAACCCCCTTTGGGGGCTGTCCATTAATTACGTAAGACAAAAATTACGATTTTTCGACAGCCCCACCCCCCTTGTAATTTTTTTTTGTACGAGAACCCTAAACATTTTTGTTTGTTTTCGATTTCTCAAACCCCCCTTCCCCCTATAAACCCTTACATAATTAATGGACAGCAATTTGGGGGAAGGGGGTCCGCAAATTTTCATATTTTTGAATTTTTCTCTTTGGTCCCCCCTTGGGGGAAGGGGTTCCGCAAATTTTCAAACTTTTCCCTTTGATGCCCCCTTGGGGGAAGGGGGTCCGCAAATTTTTAATTTTTCGAATTTTTCCCATTGGTCCCCCCTTGGGGGAAGGTGGTTCGCAAATTTTCAAATTTTTCCCTTTAGCAGCACAGCACCGTGGGGGAAGGGGGTCCGCAAATTTTCATATTTTTGAATTTTTTTCTCCCCCCTTAGGGGAAGAGGGTCCGCAAATTTTCAAACTTTTCCTCTTAGTTCCCCCTTGGGGAAGAAGGTCCGCTAATTTTCAATTTTTTGAATTTTTTTCTCCCCCCTTAGGGGAAGAGGGTCCGCAAATTTTCAAACTTTTCCCCTTAGTTCCACCTTGGGAGAAGGGTCCGCAAATTTTCAAACTTTTCCCTTTGGTCCCCCCTTGGGGGAAGGGGATCGGCAGTTTTTCCAATTTTTGATTTTTTCCCTTTAGTCCCCCCTTGGGGGAAGGTCTACAAATTTTCAAATTATTTTGAATTTTTCCCTTTGTAGGGAAGGGGCCCGCAAATTTTCAAATTTTTGAAGTTTTCCCTTTGGTCCACCCTTGGAGGTATGGGGTCCGCAAATTTTCCAACTTTTCCCTTTGGTCCTTGGGGGAAGGGGGTCCTCAATTTTTCAAATTTTTCCCTTTAGTCGCTAATTTTCAATTTTTTCTCTTTGGTTCTCTCTTGGGGAAAGAGTCGGCAAATTTTCAATTTTTTGAATTTTTCCCTTTGGTCCCCCCTTGGGGGAAGAAGGTCCACAAATTTTCAAATTATTTTGAATTTTTCCCTTTAGTCCCTCCTTGGGGGAGAGGGTACGCTAATTTTCAAATGTTTGAATAATAATTTGGTTCCCCCTTGGGGGAAGGGTCGGCAAATTTTCAATTTTTTGAATTTTTCCCTTTGGTCCCCCTTGGGGGAAGGGGTTCCGCAAATTTTCAAACTTTTCCCTTTGATGCCCCCTTGGGGGAAGTGGGTCCGCAAATTTCCAAATTTTTGAATTTTTCACTTTGGTCCCCCCTTGGGAGAAGAGGGTTCACAAATTTTCAAATTTTTTTTTTAATTTCCCTTTGGTCCCCCATTGGGGGAAGAAGGTCCGCAAATTTCCGATTTTTTGAATTTTTTCCTTTGGTCCCCCCTTGGGGGAAGAAGGTCCGCAAATTTTCAATTTTTCTTCGAATTTTTCCCTTTGGTCCCCCCTTGGGGAAGGTGGTTCGCAAATTTTCAAATTTTTGAATTTTTCCCTTTGGTCCCCCCTTGAGGGTAGGGGGTCCGCAATTTTTCAAATTTTTCCCTTTAGTCCCCCCTTGGGGGAGAGGGTACGCTTATTTTCAAATTTTTCTCTTTGGTTCCCTCTTGGGGGAAGAGTCCGCAAAATTTCAAATTTTTGAATTTTTCCCTTTGGTCCCCCCTTGGGGGATGTAGGTCCGCAATTTTTCATTTATTTCCTTCAGTCCCCTTTTGGGGGAAGGGGGTCCGCCAAATTTCAAATTTTAGAATTTTTCTTTCTGGCAAATTTTCAAAAATTTCTCTTTAGTCCCCCCTTGGTGGAAGAGGGTTCGCAAATTTTCAATTTTTTGAATTTTCCCATTGGTCCCCCCTTGGGGGAAGGGGGTTCGCAAATTTTCAAATTTTTGAAGTTTTCCCTTTGGTCCCCCATTGGGGGAAGAAGGTCCGCAAATTTCCGATTTTTTAAATTTTTCCCTTTGGTCCCCCCTTGTAGGGAAGGGGGCCCACAAATTTTTAAATTTTTGAAGTTTTCCCTTTGGACCCCCTTTGGGGGCTGTCCATTAATTACGTAAGAAAAAAATTACGATTTTTCGACAGCCCCACCCCCCTTGTAATATTTTTTGTACGAGAACCCTAAACATTTTTGTTTGTTTTCGATTTCTCAAACCCCCCTTCCCCCTATAAACCCTTACATAACTAATGGACAACACCTTGAGGGAAGGGGGTCCGCAAATTTTCATATTTTTGAATTTTTCTCTTTGGTCCCCCCTTGGGGGAAGAGGGTCCGCAAATTTTCAAACTTTTCCCCTTAGTTCCCCCTTGGGGAAGAAGGTCCGCTAATTTTCAATTTTTTGAATTTTTCTCTTTGGTCCCCCCTTGAGAGAGGGGTCCGCAAATTTTCAAACTTTTCCCTTTGGTCCCCCCTTGGGGGAAGGGGATCGGCAATTTTTCCAATTTTTGATTTTTTCCCTTTAGTCCCCCCTTGGGGGAAGGTCTACAAATTTTCAAATTATTTTGAATTTTTCCCTTTGTAGGGAAGGGGCCCGCAAATTTTCAAATTTTTGAAGTTTTCCCTTTGGTCCACCCTTGGAGGTATGGGGTTCGCAAATTTTCCAACTTTTCCCTTTGGTCCTTGGGGGAAGGGGGTCCTCAATTTTTCAAATTTTTCCCTTTAGTCGCTAATTTTCAATTTTTTTCTCTTTGGTTCCCTCTTGGGGGAAGAGTCGGCAAATTTTCAATTTTTTGAATTTTTCCCTTTGGTCCCCCCTTGGGGGAAGAAAGTCCACAAATTTTCAAATTATTTTGAATTTTTCCCGTTAGTCCCTCCTTGGGGGAGAGGGTACGCTAATTTTCAAATGTTTGAATTATTCTCTTTGGTTCCCCCTTGGGGGAAGGGTCGGCAAATATTCAATTTTTTGAATTTTTCCCTTTGGTCCCCCTTGGGGGAAGGGGTTCCGCAAATTTTCAAACTTTTCCCTTTGATGCCCCCTTGGGGGAAGGGGGTCCGCCAATTTTTAATTTTTTGAATTTTTCCCATTGGTCCCCCCTTGGGGGAAGGTGGTTCGCAAATTTTCAAATTTTTTGAATTTTTCCCTTTGGTCCCCCTTGAGGGAAGGGGGTCCGCAATTTTTCAAATTTTTCCCTTTAGTCCCCCCTTGGGGGAGAGAGTACGCTAATTTTCAAATTTTTCTCTTTGGTTCCCTCTTGGGGGAAGAGTCCGCAAAATTTCAAATTTTTGAATTTTTCCCTTTGGTCCCCCCTTGGGGGATGTAGGTCCGCAATTTTTCATTTTTTCCCTTCAGTCCCCTTTTGGGGGAAGGGGGTCCGCCAAATTTCAAATTATTTTTTGTATGAGAACCCGAAACATTTTTGTTTAGTTTCGATTTCTCAAACCCCCCTTCCCCCTACAAACCCTTACATAATTAATGGACAGCACCTTGGGGGAAGGGGGTCCGCAAATTTTCATATTTTAGAATTTTTCTCTTTGGTCCCCCCCTGGGGGAAGAGGGTCCGCAAATTTTCAAACTTTTCCCCTTAGTTCCCCCTTGGGGAAGAAGGTCCGCTAATTTTCAATTTTTTGAATTTTTCTCTTTGGTCCCCCCCTTGGGAGAAGGGTCTGCAAATTTTCAAACTTTTCCCTTTGGTCCCCCCTTGGGGGAAGGGGATCGGTAATTTTTCCAATTTTTGATTTTTTCCCTTAAGTCCCCCCTTGGGTGTACAAATTTTCAAATTATTTTGAATTTTTCCCTTTGTAGGGAAGGTGCCCGCAAATTTTCAAATTTTTGAAGTTTTCATTTGGTCCACCCTTGGGGGATGTAGGTCCGCAATTTTTCATTTTTTTTCCTTCAGTCCCCTTTTGGAGGATGGGGGTCCGCCAAATTTCAAATTTTGGAATTTTTCTTTTTGGCAAATTTTCAAAATTTTCTCTTTAGTCCCCCCTTGGTGGAAGAGGGTCCGCAAATTTTCAATTTTTTGAATTTTTCCCATTGGTCCCCCCTTGGGGGAAGGTGGTTCGCAAATTTTCAAATTTTTGAATTTTTCCCTTTGGTCCCCCCTTGGGGGATGTAGGTCCGCAATTTTTCATTTTTTTCCTTCAGTCCCCTTTTGGAGGAAGGGGGTCCGCCAAATTTCAAATTTTGGAATTTTTCTTTCTGGCAAATTTTCAAAATTTTCTCTTTAGTCCCCCCTTGGTGGAAGAGGGTATTTTTTGAATTTTTCCCATTGGTCCCCCCTTGGGGGAAGGGGGTCCGCAAATTTTTAATTTTTTGAATTTTTCCCATTGGTCCCCCCTTGGGGGAAGGTGGTTCGCAAATTTTCAAATTTTTGAATTTTTCCCTTTGGTCCCCCCTTGGGGGATGTAGGTCCGCAATTTTTCTTTTTTTTCCTTCAGTCCCCTTTTGGAGGAGGGGGTCCGCCAAATTTCAAATTTTGAAATTTTTCTTTCTGGCAAATTTTCAAAATTTTCTCTTTAGTCCCCCCTTGGTGGAAGAGGGTCCGCAAATTTTCAATTTTTTGAACTTTTCCCATTGGTCCCCCCTTGGGGGAAGGGGGTTCGCAAATTTTCAAATTTTTGAAGTTTTCCCTTTGGTCCCCCCTTGGGGGAGAGGGTACGCTAATTTTCAAATTTTTCTCTTTGGTTCCCTCTTGGGGGAAGAGTCCGCAAAATTTCAAATTTTTGAATTTTTCCCTTTGGTCCCCCCTTGGGGATAGGGAGCCCGCATTTTTTCAAATTTTTCCTTTTGGTCCCCCCTTGGTGGAAGAGGGTCCGCTAATTTTCAATTTTTTGTGGCCCCCTTGGAAAAAATGGATCCAAAAATTTACATTTTTTTTTTTAATTTTTCCCTTTGGTCCCCTCTTGGTGGAAGAGGGTCCGCTAATTTCCAATTTTTTGAATTTTTCTCTTTGGTCCCCCCTTGGGAGAAGAGGATCTGCAAATTTTCAAATTTTTCCCTTTAGTCCCCCCTTGGTGGAAGAGGGTCCGCAAATTTTCAATTTTTTGAATTTTTCCCATTAGCAATGAGAGGTACGCTAATTTTCAAATTTTTCTCTTTGGTTCCCTCTTGGAGAAAGAGTCCGCAAAATTTCAAATTTTTGAATTTTTCCCTTTGGTCCCCCCTTGGGAGAAGAGGGTCTGCAAATTTTCAAATTTTTCCTTTTGGTCCCCCCTTGGTGGAAGGGGGTTCGCAAATTTTCAAATTTTTGAAGTTTTCCCTGGTCCTTCCTCGGAGAAAGAAAGTTTGCAATTTTTTAAAATTTTTGATTTTTTCCTTTGATTCCCTCTTGGGGGAAGTTGGTCCGCAAATTTTTTTTAATTTTTTTCTTTGGGGGAAATGAGTTTCTGTGGCCCCCTTGGAAAAAATGGATCCAAAAATTTACATTTTTTTTTAATTTTTCCCTTTGGTCCCCTCTTGGGGAAAATGGATCCGAAAATTGTGAACCTTTTTGAATTTTTCCCTTTGGTCCCCCCTTGGAGGAAGTGGGTCCGCAATTTTTTTCCCCTTTGGGGAAAATGGTTCCGCAAATTTTAATTTTTTGAATTTTTGCCTTTGGCCCCCTTGGAGGAAATGGGTCTGCAATTTATCATTTTTTTGAATTTCTCCCTTTGGTTCCCCCTTGGGGGAAGTGGGTCCACAAATTTTCATTTTTTTCCCTTTGGTCCCCCCTTGGGAGAAGAGGGTTCGCAAATTTTCAATTTTTTTTTAAATTTCCCTTTGGTCCCCCACTGGGGGAAGAAGGTCCGCAAATTTCCGATTTTTTGAATTTTTTCCTTTGGTCCCCCCTTGGGGGAAGAAGGTCCGCAAATTTTCAATTTTTCTTCGAATTTTTCCCTTTGGTCCCCCCTTGGGGGAAGTGGGTTCGCAAATTTCCAAATTTTTGAATTTTTCACTTTGGTCCCCCCTTGGGAGAAGAGGGTTCGCAAATTTTCAATTTTTTTTTAAATTTCCCTTTGGTCCCCCATTGGGGGAAGAAGGTCCGTAAATTTCCGATTTTTTGAATTTTTCCCTTTGGTCCCCCCTTGTAGGGAAGGGGCCCACAAATTTTTAAATTTTTGAAGTTTTCCGTTTGGACCCCCTTTGGGGGCTGTCCATTAATTACGTAAGAAAAAAATTACGATTTTTCGACAGCCCCACCCCCCTTGTAATATTTTTTGTATGAGAACCCTAAACATTTTTGTTTGTTTTCGATTTCTCAAACCCCCCTTCCCCCTATAAACCCTTACATAATTAATGGACAGCACCTTGGGGGAAGGGGGTCCGCAAATTTTCATATTTTTGAATTTTTCTCTTTGGTAGCCCCTTGGAGGAGAGGGTCCGCAAATTTTCAATTTTTTCCCCTTAGTTCCCCCTTGGGGAAGAAGGTCCGCTAATTTTCAATTTTTTGAATTTTTCTCTTTGGTCCCCCCTTGGGAGAAGGGTCTGCAAATTTTCAAACTTTTCCCTTTGGTCCCCCCTTGGGGGAAGGGGATCGGTAATTTTTCCAATTTTTGATTTTTTCCCTTTAGTCCCCCCTTGGGGGAAGGTCTACAAATTTTCAAATTATTGTGAATTTTTCCATTTGTAGGGAAGGGGCCCGCAAATTTTAAAATTTTTGAAGTTTTCCCTTTGGTCCACCCTTGAAGGTATGGGGTCCGCAAATTTTCCAACTTTTCCCTTTGGTCCTTGGGGGAAGGGGGTCCTCAATTTTTCAAATTTTTCCCTTTAGTCGCTAATTTTAAATTTTTTCTCTTTGGTTCCCTCTTGGGGGAAGAGTCGGCAAATTTTCAATTTTTTGAATTTTTCCCTTTGGTCCCCCTTGGGGGAAGGGGTTCCACAAATTTTCAAACTTTTCCCTTTGATGATGGGGGAAGGGGGTCCGCAAATTTTTAATTTTTTGAATTTTTCCCATTGGTCCCCCCTTGGGGGAAGGTGGTTCGCAAATTTTCAAATTTTTGAATTTTTCCCTTTGGTCCCCCCTTGGGGGATGTAGGTCCGCAATTTTTCATTTTCTTCCTTCAGTCCCCTTTTGGGGGAAGGGGGTCCGCCAAATTTCAAATTTTAGATTTTTTCTTTCTGGCAAATTTTTAAAATTTTCTCTTTAGTCCCCCCTTGGTGGAAGAGGGTCCGCAAATTTTCAATTTTTTGAATTTTTCCCATTGGTCCCCCCTTGGGGGAAGGGGGTTCGCAAATTTTCAAGTTTTTGAAGTTTTCCCTTTGGTCCTCCCTTGGGGGAAGTGGGTCCGCAATTTTTCAAATTTTTCCCTTTAGTCTCCCCTTGGGGGAGAGAGTACGCTAATTTTCAATTTTTTCTCTTTGGTTCCCTCTTGGGGGAAGAGTCCGCAAAATTTCAAATTTTTGAATTTTTCCCTTTGGTCCCCCCTTGGGGGATGTAGGTCCGCAATTTTTCATTTTTTTCCTTCAGTCCCCTTTTGGGGGAAGGGGGTCCGCCAAATTTCAAATTTTAGAATTTTTCTTTCTGGCAAATTTTCAAAATTTTCTCTTTAGTCCCCCCTTGGTGGAAGAGGGTCCGCAAATTTTCAATTTTTTGAATTTTTCCCATTGGTCCCCCCTTGGGGGAAGGGGGTTCGCAAATTTTCAAATTTTTGAAGTTTTCCCTTTGGTCCCCCCTTGGGGGAAGGGGGTCCGCAATTTTTCAAAGTTTTCCCTTTAGTCCCCCCTTGGGGGAGAGGGTACGCTTATTTTCAAATTTTTCTCTTTGGTTCCCTTTTGGGGGAAGAGTCCGCAAAATTTCAAATTTTTGAATTTTTCCCTTTGGTCCCCCCTTAGGGGAAGAAGGTCCACACATTTTCAAATGATTTTGAATTTTTCCCTTTAGTCCCTCCTTGGGGGAGAGGGTACGCTAATTTTCAAATGTTTGAATTATTCTCTTTGGTTCCCCCTTGGAGGAAGGGTCGGCAAATTTTCAATTTTTTGAATTTTTCCCTTTGGTCCCCCTTGGGGGAAGGGGTTCCACAAATTTTCAAACTTTTCCCTTTGATGATGGGGGAAGGGGGTCCGCAAATTTTTAATTTTTTGAATTTTTCCCATTGGTCCCCCCTTGGGGGAAGGTGGTTCGCAAATTTTCAAATTTTTGAATTTTTCCCTTTGGTCCCCTCTTGGGGGATGTAGGTCCGCAATTTTTCATTTTTTTCCTTCAGTCCCCTTTTGGGGGAAGGGGGTCCGCCAAATTTCAAATTTTAGATTTTTTCTTTCTGGCAAATTTTTAAAATTTTCTCTTTAGTCCCCCCTTGGTGGAAGAGGGTCCGCAAATTTTCAATTTTTTGAATTTTTCCCATTGGTCCCCCCTTGGGGGAAGGGGGTTCGCAAATTTTCAAATTTTTGAAGTTTTCCCTTTGGTCCTCCCTTGGGGGAAGTGGGTCCGCAATTTTTCAAATTTTTCCCTTTAGTCTCCCCTTCGGGGAGAGGGTACGCTAATTTTCAATTTTTTCTCTTTGGTTCCCTCTTGGGGGAAGAGTCCGCAAAATTTCAAATTTTTGAATTTTTCCCTTTGGTCCCCCCTTGGGGGATGTAGGTCCGCAATTTTTCATTTTTTTCCTTCAGTCCCCTTTTGGGGGAAGGGGGTCCGCCAAATTTCAAATTTTAGAATTTTTCTTTCTGGCAAATTTTCAAAATTTTCTCTTTAGTCCCCCCTTGGTGGAAGAGGGTCCGCAAATTTTCAATTTTTTGAATTTTTCCCATTGGTCCCCCCTTGAGGGAAGGGGGTTCGCAAATTTTCAAATTTTTGAAGTTTTCCCTTTGGTCCCCCCTTGGGGGAAGGGGGTCCGCAATTTTTCAAAGTTTTCCCTTTAGTCCCCCCTTGGGGGAGAGGGTACGCTTATTTTCAAATTTTTCTCTTTGGTTCCCTTTTGGGGGAAGAGTCCGCAAAATTTCAAATTTTTGAATTTTTCCCTTTGGTCCCCCCTTGGGGGAAGGTAGTCCGCATTTTTTCAAATTTTTCCTTTTGGTCCCCCCTTGGTGGAAGAGGGTCCGCTAATTTTCAATTTTTTGTGGCCCCCTTGGAAAAAATGGATCCAAAAATTTACATTTTTTTTTAAATTTTTCCCTTTGGTCCCCTCTTGGGGAAAATGGATCCGAAAATTGTGAACTTTTTGAATTTTTCCCCTTGGAGGAAGTGGGTCCGCAATTTTTTTCCCCTTTGGGGAAAATGGGTCCGCAAATTTTAATTTCTTGAATTTTTGCCTTTGGCCCCCTTGGAGGAAGTGGGTCTGCAATTTATCATTTTTTTGAAATTCTCCCTTTGGTTCCTCCTTGGGGGAAGTGGGTCCACAAATTTTTATTTTTTCCCTTTGGTCCCCCCTTGGGAGAAGAGGGTTCACAAATTTTCAATTTTTTTTTTAAATTTCCCTTTGGTCCCCCATTGGAGGAAGAAGGTCCGCAAATTTCCGATTTTTTGAATTTTTTCCTTTGGTCCCCCCTTGGGGGAAGAAGGTCCGCAAATTTTCAATTTTTCTTCGAATTTTTCCCTTTGGCCCCCCCTTGGGGGAAGTGGGTCCGCAAATTTCCAAATTTTTGAATTTTTCACTTTGGTCCCCCCTTGGGAGAAGAGGGTTCGCAAATTTTCAATTTTTTTTTTAAATTTCCCTTTGGTCCCCCATTGGGGGAAAAAGGTTCGCAAATTTCCGATTTTTTGAAATTTTTCCTTTGGTCCCCCCTTGGGGGAAGAAGGTCCGCAAATTTTCAATTTTTCTTCGAATTTTTCCCTTTGGTCCCCCCTTGGGAGAAGTGGGTCCGCAAATTTCCAAATTTTTGAATTTTTCACTTTGGTCCCCTCTTGGGAGAAGAGGGTTCGCAAATTTCCGATTTTTTGAATTTTTTCCTTTGGTCCCCCCTTGGGGGAAGAAGGTCCGCAAATTTTCAATTTTTCTTCGAATTTTTCCCTTTGGTCCCCCCTTGGGGGAAGTGGGTCCGCAAATTTCCAATTTTTTGAATTTTTCACTTTGGTCCCCCCTTGGGAGAAGAGGGTTCGCAAATTTTCAATTTTTTTTTTAATTTCCCTTTGGTCCCCCATTGGGGGAAGAAGGTCCGCAAATTTCCGATTTTTTGAATTTTTTCCTTTGGTCCCCCCTTGGGGGAAGAAGGTCCGCAAATTTTCAATTTTTCTTCGAATTTTTCCCTTTGGTCCCCCCTTGGGGGAAGTGGGTCCGCAAATTTCCAAATTTTTGAATTTTTCACTTTGGTCTCCCCTTGGGAGAAGAGAGTTCGCAAATTTTCATTTTTTTTTTAAATTTCCCTTTGGTCCCCCATTGGGGGAAGAAGGTCCGCAAATTTCCGATTTTTTGAATTTTTCCCTTTGGTCCCCCCTTGTAGGGAAGGGGGCCCACAAATTTTTAAATTTTTGAAGTTTTCCCTTTGGACCCCCTTTGGGGGCTGTTCATTAATTACGTAAGAAAAAAATTACGATTTTTCGACAGCCCCACCCCCCTTGTAATATTTTTTGTATGAGAACCCTAAACATTTTGTTTTCTCAAACCCCCCTTCCCCCTATAAACCCTTACATAATTAATGGACAGCACCTTGGGGGAAGAAGGTCCGCAAATTTTCATATTTTTGAATTTTTTTCTCCCCCCTTAGGGGAAGAGGGTCCGCAAATTTTCAAACTTTTCCCCTTAGTTCCCCCTTGGGGAAGAAGGTCCGCTAATTTTCAATTTTTTGAATTTTTCTCTTTGGTCCCCTCTTGGGAGAAGGGTCCGCAAATTTTCAAACTTTTCCCTTTGGTCCCCCCTTGGGGGAAGGGGATCGGCAATTTTTCCAATTTTTGATTTTTTCCCTTTAGTCCCCCCTTGGGGGAAGGTCTACAAATTTTCAAATTATTTTGAATTTTTCCCTTTGTAGGGAAGGGGCCCGCAAATTTTCAAATTTTTGAAGTTTTCCCTTTGGTCCACCCTTGGAGGTATGGGGTCCGGAAATTTTCCAACTTTTCCCTTTGGTCCTTGGGGGAAGGGGGTCCTCAATTTTTCAAATTTTTCCCCTTAGTCGCTAATTTTCAATTTTTTCTCTTTGGTTCCCTCTTGGGGGAAGAGTCGGCAAATTTTCAATTTTTTGAATTTTTCCCTTTGGTCCACAAATTTTCAAATTATTTTGAATTTTTCCCTTTAGTCCCTCCTTGGGGGAGAGGGTACGCTAATTTTCAAATGTTTGAATAATAATTTGGTTCCCCCTTGGGGGAAGGGTCGGCAAATTTTCAATTTTTTGAATTTTTCCCTTTGGTCCCCCTTGGGGGAAGGGGTTCCGCAAATTTTCAAACTTTTCCCTTTGATGCCCCCTTGGGGGAAGGGGGTCCGCAAATTTTTAATTTTTTGAATTTTTCCCATTGGTCCCCCCTTGGGGGAAGGTGGTTCGCAAATTTTCAAATTTTTGAATTTTTCCCTTTGGTCCCCCCTTGAGGGAAGGGGGTCCGCAATTTTTCAAATTTTTCCCTTTAGTCCCCCCTTGGGGGAGAGGGTACGCTAATTTTCAAATTTTTCTCTTTGGTTCCCTCTTGGGGGAAGAGTCCGCAAAATTTCAAATTTTTGAATTTTTCCCTTTGGTCCCCCCTTGGGGGAAGGGAGTCCGCATTTTTTCAAATTTTTCCTTTTGGTCCCCCCTTGGTGGAAAAGGGTCCGCTAATTTCCAATTTTTTGAATTTTTCTCTTTGGTCCCCCCTTGGGAGAAGAGGGTCTGCAAATTTTCAAATTTTTCCCTTTAGTCCCCCCTTGGTGGAAGAGGGTCCGCAAATTTTCAATTTTTTGAATTTTCCCCATTAGCAATGAGAGGTCCGCTAATTTTCAAATTTTTCTCTTTGGTTCCCTCTTGGGGGAAGAGTCCGCAAAATTTCAAATTTTTGAATTTTTCCCTTTGGTCCCCCCTTGGGGGAAGGGAGTCCGCATTTTTTCAAATTTTTCCTTTTGGTCCCCCCTTGGTGGAAGAGGGTCCGCTGATTTTCAATTTTTTTAATTTTTCTCTTTGGTCCCCCCTTGGGAGAAGAGGGTCTGCAAATTTTCAAATTTTTCCCTTTAGTCCCCCCTTGGTGGAAGGGGGTTCGCAAATTTTCAAATTTTTGAAGTTTTCCCTGGTCCTTCCTCGGAGAAAGAAAGTTTGCAAATTTTTAAAATTTTTGATTTTTTCCTCTGGTTCCCTCTTGGGGGAAGTTGGTCCGCAAATTTTTTAAAATTTTTTTCTTTGGGGGAAATGGGTTTCTGTGGCCCCCTTGGAAAAAATGGATCCAAAAATTTACATTTTTTTTTTAAATTTTTCCCTTTGCTCTTGGGGAAAATGGATCCGAAAATTGTGAACTTTTTGAATTTTTCCCCTTGGAGGAAGTGGGTCCGCAAATTTTAATTTTTTGAATTTTTGCCTTTGGCCCCCTTGGAGGAAGTGGGTCTGCAATTTATCATTTTTTTGAATTTCTCCCTTTGGTTCCCCCTTGGGGGAAGTGGGTACACAAATTTTCATTTTTTGAATTTTTCCCTTTGGTCCCCCCTTGGGGGAAGTGGGTCCGCAAATTTCCAAATTTTTGAATTTTTCACTTTGGTCCCCCCTTGGGAAAAGAGGGTTCGCAAATTTTCAATTTTTTTTTTAAATTTCCCTTTGGTCCCCCCTTGGGGGAAGAAGGTCCGCAAATTTTCAATTTTTCTTCGAATTTTTCCCTTTGGTCCCCCCTTGTAGGGAAGGGGGCCCACAAATTTATAAATTTTTGAAGTTTTCCCTTTGGACCCCCTTTGGGGGCTGTCCATTAATTACGTAAGAAAAAAATTACGATTTTTCGACAGCCCCATCCCTCTTGTAATATTTTTTGTATGAGAACCCTAAACATTTTTGTTTGTTTTCGATTTCTCAAACCCCCCTTCCCCCTATAAACCCTTACATAATTAATGGACAGCACCTTGGGGGAAGGGGGTCCGCAAATTTTCATATTTTTGAATTTTTCTCTTTGGTCCCCCCTTGGTGGAAGAGGGTCCGCTAATTTTCAATTTTTTGAATTTTTCTCTTTGGTCCCCCCTTGGGAGAAGAGGGTCTGCAAATTTTCAAATTTTTCCCTATAGTCCCCCCTGGGTGGAAGAGGGTCCGAAAATTTTCAATTTTTTGAATTTTTCCCATTAGCCCCCCCTTTGGTCCCCCATTGGGGGAAGAAGGTTCGCAAATTTCCGATTTTTTGAATTTTTTCCTTTGGTCCCCCCTTGGGGGAAGAAGGTCCGCAAATTTTCAATTTTTCTTCGAATTTTTCCCTTTGGTCCCCCCTTGGGGTAAGTGGGTCCGCAAATTTCCAAATTTTTGAATTTTTCACTTTGGTCCCCTCTTGGGAGAAGAGGGTTTGCAAATTTCCGATTTTTTGAATTTTTTCCTTTGGTCCCCCTTGGGGGAAGAAGGTCCGCAAGGACAGCACCTTGAGGGAAGAGGGTCCGCAAATTTTCAAACTTTTCCCCTTAGTTCCCCCTTGGGGAAGAAGGTCCGCTAATTTTCAATTTTTTGAATTTTTCTCTTTGGTCCCCCCTTGGGGGAAGGGGATCGGTAATTTTTCCAATTTTTGATTTTTTCCCTTAATGTAGAACATCCCTATCCTTCCCAAATTGTACTACACAACTAGTTGACCAACTTACAGTGGAATGTTTGATGCGACATAACGAAAAGATACAACTAGTTGACTAGTTTTTGAAAAGTGAAAATGTTGCCTGATCCGTTTATTTTATCTATTCCCTGTACCATGAGAATAGACGAGCTGTCAAATAATCAAATATGGTTGTTGATGTAAGTGTAGTATGATTGAATCAACTATATTTCCTCCTTTTATGAGATCATTTTCAATTCAAGCTTCTATTATGCTTCATTTTATTGTTTTAAGCGTAATACAATCTCAATAAGGGATTATATAAAAATCAGTGCACAAATATGCTTATTTGCGACCGCAATATGATTGACATGACTTTATTTTTTTCTTCGTGTTAGCTGTCTACCTACAATAAGCACATAGCTAAACTGGAGTATCAGTTTATCTCAGATAAAAAGATATGCGAAATCAGCAATTTCGAATAAAAATACACATTTTCAACCGTTACCGCCGTACAAAGAACAATTTCTGCACGGCGAACTGGTCGTATATACATAAAACTCCTTTTTATTTAGTTTTTCACTAAAACCGCTTATTTGAGAACCACTGCACGCGACTATATGGAAATGCACAGATGCATCGCGACACTTCTTGGCAGCTCGATAATGAGTAATGAGTGGGGTATCTACTAGAGCAATGTGTGATTTTAGTTTCCTTCCAGTTGAAGCATTATTACTATATAAGTAGCGGTAGTTGCAAGTGTCTGGAATGGGGAGAGATAACGCATTAGTACTGGGTTCCCCCAAGTGTATCGGATTGGAATAGGTTCAGCAATAATAAATGAATTTATGCAATTTAGTATCATAATTTTATACTACTCTTTTTAGTATCATAATGACCTACTTTTCCATACCGTTTCATTATGCAACTGAAATAAGTTGCATAATGTTCATTATGCAACTCATTTGAGTTGAATTATGAATATTACATATGCAACTCATATGAGTTGTATCATGAAAAAATCATTGCATAAAATTTTGTATGTAACTCGTTGCAAAACTCGGCAAGCGTTGAAGGATAAATGCACGACTCGTGCTGAAAAAAAAAAACAACTTTTTGCAACTCGTTCCATAAATATTAGTATCAGTTCTAAATCAAGTGTCATAACTTTGTTGCGTTGATTTGCGACCATCAGCTGCGGATAAAGGGTGTCCCGCATCAAATTTCACTACGGAAAATAGTGTATAACTTTTGATTGCATGCATAAAAATGGCTGATTTTTCAACCAGTATCAGTTTATTTTGTGAAGATGATGCAATCAAAATTTCATCAGAATCGGATAAGGCGAAACTGGAAGCAATTCCTCACTTTTTGGTTTTTGATTTTTTATTGAATAACGAAGCAATATTTTCAAAATCGGTTTTCGTACACATGTAGAGTATGGATCAAGGTATCTTCTGATTTTTTTTTTGTGGTGGAATTTTTTTTTTCGTTTTTGCAGAAACCATTTTTGAACAAAATTTCACAAAAAAATGGTTTCTGCAAAAATGGAAAACATTCTCCACCTCAAAAAAAAAAAAAATCAGAAGATACCTTGATCCATACTCAACATGTGTACGAAAACCGATTTTAAAAATATTGCTTCGTTATTTAATAAAAAATCAAAAACCAAAAAAAATGAGGAATGCTTTCAGTTTCGCCTTAAGTATAGATGGAGATATCTTTGACGCGAGAACTTAAGTTTTTGGGAATTTTGTACCAACAAAGAAAAAAAAATAACATATATTTTACATATATGTAGCACTTGAGTAAGAAAAACTGAACCGATTACAATGTTTTTTTCTGTAGGTAGCGTATGTATGTAGAAATACTGTTTTAAACATTCTAAACCATTTTCAGAATAGGGGCTGCCCATAAACCACGTGGTCATTTTTTGGAGCTTTTCAACCCCCATCCCCCCCCCCCCCGCGTGGTCATTCGTCCATACAAAAAATTTTATTTGTCCATACAAAATGGTCATTGGTCGAACCCCCCCCCCCCCCTCATGACCACGTGGTTTATGGACAGCCCCATAGTGTACACAAGGTTCCAAAAATCTAATATTCTCGCGTTAGGGATATCTCTGCCAATACTAAGCCGATCCCAATGAAATTTGTATGACATCATCTACACACAATATACAGTTGCTGGTTAAAAAATCATCCTTTTTGATGCATGCAATCGAAAGTTATGCACTGTTTCCCGTGGTGCAATTCGGTCCGGGACACCCTTTAATGTACGTGATAATACATACCGAACCGAGCAAGCAATAATCTATATCGAAGAAACCATTCGCCGATGTGATAAACGGTTGATGTTGCATTTGAGCCAAGAAATCACGTACGTCTAAGTCTTCGTAGTCGAAGTCTGGTTTCAATAGAGCTTCAGCTGTTTTAAGTGCCTGGATTGAAATGCAGTTGAATTTATTTAGTTATACATGCACATGTATTTTTTTTAACAAGATTTAAAATGCAGTTTACCTCTCTTTTACAGTTCGATGCAGAATGGCAAAGTAATGTGAGACTGCTTAAAATAAATGATATGCTTACTGATGATTCTAATAAATATAGAAAAGAATAAAATTGTTAAACTATAATGAACAGTAGTACATCGTATGCAACTTCTCAGAGTTTTAGATGCTAGAGCATCAGTCAACGGATGATGATCGGTGTAGATGGTAAGTGTACGCCCTTCCAAAAGATGCCGACCGCATGAACTCACCAAGATATAGCCAACCATTATTGTTGAAGCTTTTCTGTCCGTTGATACACCAAAAACTAGTAACGATCAGCAAAACAAAAAGTTTCAAAACTAGCGTAACTGTAGACCAACCGAAAATGCTATTTATTTTCCGGAAACATTTCCAAATGGCCGTATATGTTTGTTGTACTTTTTGAATAACCTTGCCGTAGTTCTGTTGAAAACTCGTGAAATTCATATCATCATTGGAGTTTCCCAAGAGTTCCAGTTCGCCATTTATAATCCTCAATCTTTCGGTCACCAAATCTATGTAGAATATTTGCTGCAATGTTGAAAATTGTATTTTGCCGTTACATTTGTGGATGATTTATTGCATTACCATCGATAATCTAACGTTCAACAACCATACAAGGGGTACGGATGTGAGTGCTTTCACGGTAACCATTATTTTATCCTGAAAACTAATTATCTCACAAATATGTATTAACGTCCAGTGTAATCCCAAAACTACAAGCTTCAGAAAGGTGCGGTTTCTATCTTTTTGATCATTGCATTGCAGTCGATACTTTTCTCGGATAGTGAAGTCAATTATATTGATGCCATCAATAAGTAACATATGGTTGTGTCGACATAGCAAAGCTTGAAGAAGTATACATCCGACATCAGCAGTTATGAGAATTAATATACACCATTCAGAGAATTTCACTACCACTCCATGCCAACTGCCTTTCAAGCTATTTGCGTAGATCTGCTGGAAACAAATTATATTGATTGATAAAACCAGCAGCCATAGAAGAATTTTTCCGAAACTCTCTTTCACATGAAGTGTACGCTTATCAACGGAAAATGGGACCAGTCCGGCACTCGAGAATACTAGAAACAAGTTCCAATTGACTCGAACAAAGTGTTTCTCCATGATGTGTTTGCACTCGACTAATATTTACCATTCACCTAAATACGGCCACTTAGAACCCAAATGGGTTTATGCATATTTAATGCTTACTGATCGCTTCTTGCATGCGGTTTGCGAGCAATCACTTAAAACTGCAATAAAATTATTAGGTAAGTGGTTACAGCACCCACTATCTGAAAAATGAAGATTAGGTTAGACATACACAAACTCTAACTGTAGATAACATTAAATAAAACTTACCAAATTGAGAAATTTTAAATCAATGTCGAAAAAGTCATGTGTACAAAACACTAGCTTCTGGTGTAATAATTGATGGGATACCATTTCCAGATCGATGTTTATCTAAAGTGACATCAAAAAGAAGCAAAAGTTTAAACATGTTTAGTTGTAAAACCTATTCCGAGTAGAAGAAAAAATCAAATCAATATCATCATTATATATTACTCAGTAAAGTACTCAAGATCCGGATTAGCTATTGGTCTGGTTGACATCTATATTTATAAAAATGAGTTTGTAGCTTCTTTGAGGCAACAAAACTCATGAACGGCCGAACCGATCAGCATGACCCTTGCACGTTTCGATTCGTATTCATGGAGGCTGTGTTTATATGTAGGGAAGTGGAACCATCTTGGCAGGGGTCCTATTTTGGGAACATTACTGCTATAACTCAGCTAATTTTGAACCAATTGACACAATTTTTGGAACGCGATGAGATACGTATAGTCTCTAGCCGTGTACAAAATTTCAAGTCAATTGGTTTGGAATTGACTGAGTTATAGCGAAAAGTGCCCAAAATACTGGCCACTGCCCAAGTGGTTCGCTATCCTACACGCAGAAAAAAATATTTTAAACTCAAAAATAAAGTGCTTTGAATAAAAAAAAAATAAACCATTGAACCACGGCTTAGTACCATTTTGCTTTGAATCAAATACATTTGGTATTTGTTTCAAAGCATTATTTTCATTGCTTTAACAATCAAGCCTCCGCGGCACTGATTGTAGTTTCAAATACTTGTTGACTTTGAATCTATCACATCATTGCTTTGAAAGTAAGTAATTTTGCAATTTCAAAGACTATTTTTTTTTGAAACAAATATTCATGGACTAAGATTCAAAAACAAAATGTTTTTGTTTGAAAATGAAAGCAAAATAAAAAAGGCGAGCGAGAATCGAACACGGATACTGCTATACTGATAGCGAGTTAACGTTCACGACCAAATTTGCTCTTGAAAATCTGAAGGTAAAACTGAATCACCTTGCTCATATTGGCAATATGCATGCTACAATATTGAAAAAAAAAAAATTTGATTCAACAAACCTCGCGATTTTGAAACAAAGTTTCTTTAAATTTGATTCTTATATGTGTTGTTTGTCTGCGTGTATAAAAAGTTACGAATACAACTCAAAAAGTTGGAAAATTGATAAAGTACTGATTTTTATGAGCTGACTGAGTTTGCCGGGACAGCTAGTAAGAGATAAAAGATCAAAAATGAGATCAAAAATTAGTATAAGGAAGAACATAATAATATCTCATTTAGATGTTATAAGATTAAACTAATATCTGAGCAGATCAGGGCTGTAGAACATCAACCCAATGTCAAAAAATGATCTGACAGATGGATTAGAGTAGAAAAAAATATGGCCGCGACCAGAATCGAACTTATGACCTTGTGGTTTATGAGCAGTTACCACTGCACTACTACTCACATCTGAAAACATAAGGTAACAAGAGCATCGAGTTCTACGTTTTCTAAGGTGTTTGCGGTTAATGGTAGTTGTGTTGGTGTGGTCGCGCCATGTAGTAGATGAGCGTATGAAAGAACTAATTTTGATCTTGAATAGTAGTTTTCAGATCTTACAATTTTCGGATATTATGGATGAACGTGTAAAAGAACTGATTTTGATCTTGAGCAGTAATTTTCAGATCTTTCGATTTCCAGATGTTGCAGATGGAAGTGTGAAGAGTTAGCTTTGATCTTAAGCAGTATTTTTCAAATTTTCCAATTATAAATGTTCGGTTACAGAATATTAATACAGTTTCAACCCAAAATTTGCAAACTGAAGATAGTATGACATTCTTTGACCAATGCCAAATATTCGACCACTTTTGACAGTTGAATTTTGACCAAGGTGTACCGGGCAAATAAAAATATTTGTCACTCTCGAAAAACGAATAGGGACAAACAGAGCCAAAATTGATTTGTAAAAAGTGGGGTGTGGGCAAAGCGTGTACGAGCAACTTGAAGCGATAGCAAGGAAAATTAAAATGAATTAAGCTCAATTGAGAATTGCATATTTTCCTAATCTGAAAGAGAACTTTTTTCTAGATGATTCCACATGTTATGCCTATGCTACGAATTGTTACAGCACTAGGCTAGTTCATCTCGGGACCCACGATATACTTCCTTTCCGAAGGAAGAACTCACACTTTGCGAGCTTATTGGGAGTGGGATTCAACCCCTGGTCCTCGGCGTGATAGTCTCGTGCCAGATCCGCTCCAAAGGGGACTTAGATATGTGTGATTTATGTTTATGCGCTTACGAAAGCATCACCATTCGATTTTTTTCCTTTCGGAAATAAAATACTTTAAAGATTGCAATTATCTGCATGAATTAGGGGCTGCTTTGGGTTTCCACTGTGTATGATAAAAATAAGTCAAATACATACCTCATCTTCCTGTTTTATAAGCTTTGCGGCATTGCTACTCAGTTTATGAAGCCTGTGTGACAAATTCTCATTCTGCAATAAACCAAAATAAACAACTTGAATATTAAATTACAAATTTACAATAATACTGTGAAACGGGGCGAAAAGATACTCCCAAGCAAACTTAGACATACTAAACTGCGCATATTTGCATAGTTGACGTAAGCGCCAACACACTTTTAAAATTCTGGCAATGAATAATGAAAAGTTTAAGATTTTTTTTTCACGTTGTCATCTAACTAGTGATTAGTTCTTGTGCTCTATTGAATAAAACTGGTCACACTTACATACACTTACATACATGTATGTAAATATTGCTTCTCCTGCATCAATTCCCGCATTCGTCACCACCGTTTACCACTAAATCAGCACCACCCTACCATATCATTTTGAACCGTCGCACGCTGTTGCGGATGGCCCAAAAACGTGATCGAAATTGTTTTGACCGTGAAAACATGATTTTTGATCTTTGGTGTCTTCGGCAAAGTTTTTCTATAAAATAAGCCCTAATTTATGGAAACATCAATTTTGTGATCAATCCCCCTAATAGTGAGAAACGATTTCTATCTTTCTTATTTGTAAGCTAAAAAATATGTTTGTTCAGAGAAGTTGTAGACAATTTGCCGAACTTACAAAATTTCTATCTTTTGATTTGTACGTACATTTGAGGCGTTTTTTATTAAGCGCCCCTTAAAATCGGTTTGTAGACTTCGCCGAACTTACAAAATTTCTATCCTTGATTTGTATGTACATTTGAGGCGTTTTTTATGAAGCACTCCTAAAAATCGGTTTTTTGCTTATAACTTTTTATATGCATTTTTCTCAATTTTCAAATGTTCTTGCAATGATTAGCCTTATTAAAACGCGTAACTTTCTCGAAGAAAGTATATATCTATCTCCAATCTATCTCTCATATTTATCATGCTATTGAAAATTTTACTTTAAAAAAAGCTTATGTTTGACATGCCCATTTGTTAACTTTCGCACGTTTTCGCAGACCAGGATTTCCACATTTGAAAATATGGAACGAGTTTCATCTATTGCAAATATAGCCAGTTTTAGCCTGATTTCGCCTGTAAAATAACATTCCCATACTAGAAATGACTATCATTATAAAATGTGTCATTGCGAAATGATCAACATATCAAAAAATGTACTTATTGCTTTTCTTACATGATTTTCCCACATGAACACGCAAAACCGTATTTACAGAATCACTTGGAACTGCATCAGATGACTTTCCCATAAAATTAAAGTTTTTTTTTTCAGAAAAACAGTGGCTCTCAAAGTAGTACGATAAGTCTCTTCCACAAAATAAACGATATTCTTAAATACTCATAAAATTTTTCGTGTTCATGTACACTTCGTCAAAATGTTAAATTTCGCCAAAGTAGTCGCCAAAGTAGATTTAATTTTGATTCTTATAATAGTAAAAGTAGGGGTACTCACTAAACAGATTAAATTGCTGCGTAAGCCATGATTTTCTGCTTATTTGAAATATTTCATGATTTTGCGAATTAAATAATCAAACATTGCCTCGGTGATCGCGACGTATAATCAGTTTAATCGGTTTACGCTGTTTAGTGAATCCCTCTAATATGTTATGATGACATTAACTGATACATGTTCTACTATGAAAGTTAATTTATATCTATTCGCCTAGTTTTATGTTATGTATGACACATTATTATATTTAGGCTGACCAGATTTGTCCCGTTTAAGTACGGGACACATGCTGGAAACTCAACAAAAAATAAATCAATTTTCGAAAACAGAATTGGATGTTAAAAATAATGCTATTTCAAGCGGAAAGAACGAATCATTCAGGTAAAAACAGCTGCTTCATGGCGCGCGTCCTGAAAGGTTAAATACGGGACGGATGGTCAGCCTAATTATATGTATTTGAACACACATTTCCATTGACAAACCTACACGTGCTGCATGATTTTCGAATACATTACCTCGCGTGTGACTTCATTGCAAGTCGTGGTAACATACAGCATGTATGATAGTACTATGATGATGCTTGCCAAAGGATCTGCTCAAAATCAAATTTATTGAATATATAATTTGAGCAACGCAATAGAAAATATGAATATTTTTGAACTTACATGATATATTCTTTAAAAAATTCGAGCCTGCAACTGAGAAGCTGGTGAAAACGTAAAATATGTAACACGTTAAGACGTAAAAGCAAAATGCTGTGGAATTTTTTTTCTATTAAAACGATGGTTCATTTTGCCAAGTTTGCATCACTTACCAAAAGTAGCTATGTGTGAATAACCATAGGCCTTGTTCATACATTCGATTGCCAAATAGCAGTGGGTATGGATTGTTGAAAAGAATTTAATTTCTCTTCGCCATGCTTTCAAAATTTTATCTGGTTTGTGCTTCTGTGAACATTGAAACAAGAGATGAAAAAGTTAGGGTCGTGCGACAAGAAACATCGTCAAGTTTCAGCATTTTATCCATACCTTCGGACTGTTTTGCCATAACTGTTTCCATTTTAACAATGAGTTCATACGATTAACCCGACGATGTAGTTCTTTAAGCAAGCACAGAAACGAAACATTTCCGTTGATCATTATGAAAGTACAGGTAAAATTATGCATACTACAGAAAATACTTTCACATCCATCGATGGAAACTATCGAAATAGTTTGCAACACTATGCTCAATAAAACTGAGGACGCTACTTTTACTATAACATCACGTCGTAATGCACCATAATCGAAGGATGTTTTCAATTGGTAGTTGAATTCGGAGTCAATCTGATCTAAGTAATAGAAAGCGTGATACTCTTGATTGTTCCAGCATCTAAGAAAGGCTTGAAGTTGAAATGATATTGCGACCATCTCCAGCACGAATATTGTTACGACGTTTGCTATTGCGAACACAATTGACTTCTGTTGAATTTCCTCGAATGTTTCGGCGAAGCACTTGATGCATAACACTAAATTGCCTATTATGCCCCCAGTTACGTACAGTAAGTACAACACATGGTATCGACGAGGTTTCAAAAGATTATCTGTTCCGGAACAGTAGTGCAGCTTTAACATCGGAGCAAAGGCACTTATAAGAGGGTTTAAGGAAGCCATGCTAGCTAACTGGAGAACATCCAAAGCTGAACTACCTAGAAATATGGCGGGCAAGCAACGAAAAGGTGATGTCGATTAATTATATTCTTGTGATTTATTTACTGTGGGGGTGCATTAGCATTTGAGGGAACTAGGAACGTGGTTCATTAGCTTTGAAATATATGAAAATATCGAAAATCATGCTGAGATTACACAGAAAAACGAAGGCGTTGAAGAACTTGTTGATAGCTCGTGGAAGAACAACTAGGTCTGCTGCTCGAGATGTTGAAGACAACCACCTACGATATGATCTTTTCCGCTGCTGGTCCTCGTTGTATGCTATCAACAAAGTGCCCAACAAGGGTTACCGATCATTAAATAATCCTGACTGACGAACGCTCGTCAGAGCTACCTGGTGCGTCCATCTTGCTTACTTAGTTCCAGAGTTTCACGCTCAGGGTTACTATCCAATGCGCCCAAGGCTTGTCATGCCCTGGGCTTTGGATCAATATTGTCTAGGGAAGAGTGTCTTTCTGAGGGCCCTCTTGTTTCAATTTCAATTTTAACAATTCAATTTCAACATATTTATTTATTACTTTATTGTACTTTTTTCTGATATAACAACATTAGGACACAGGAGTGACAATCAAAGCCACTTATGTCCCTGGATAATTCGATCTAGTAGCCAACGGCTTCCTCAATGGCCGACTGGGTGCGTGCTTTGGGTGGCGGATTTAAGCAAAGGAAGGGGAATCATACTTCGATTGACTTCATCGGATAAAGTGCCATCCGATAAGCGGTCTTGTGTGAATCACCTTCCATCGTCTCGCAGTCAAAATTGAATTTAATAAAGCGAATGAATGTTAAAAAAACTTAATTATTAAATCAATTGTATTACAGATTTGTCCTCATTTCAACTCTAATTTTTTTTTTCTCTTCTTTATTAGGGTGATTTTTAGCGCCGATGGCTAGTTCATCACCATTTAAACTCTAAACATTATTTTCAATACTGTATTAGTTTCAATATTTAGTTATAAAGTTTAAGAAAAAGTATAGCTACACATGACTGTGAGACGACGTGGACCACATTGAGGAAATAATTAGTCGATATAGGGTAGTTGGACCATTAGGGAGGGGCCTCTATTTTGGCCATTTTTTCTGCTGTTGCTCGGCCGGTTGGACTGGTTGACCGTATTTCTTTTGCGCGGTGAGATATTTGCATTATCTACCCAAGCACGGAAATTTGGGTCAGTTGGTTCGATGTTGATTGGGTTGTGACAGGGGGATGTCCGAGATGGTTGTCACTGCCCAGATGGTTCGGCATCCTAATCAAATGTTGAAATTTTTAAAGGCCCAGCTATGCTGCAAATACAAAATATTTTATTTTCTTGGAAATATAATTAATATTATTCATCAATTACATTAAATTATGATTGATATTCGTGACGATTTTTTTCCTGTTTGATCACATACACACTAATACTAAAACAATTACTAACATAAACATAATTACTAATCAATTTTTCCTTCTTTGTTTTTCTCAATAAAATGTTGCATGGTTCGGATCCTTGCGAAACATGAACGGTGCATGAGCACAAGCTTTTTCAGATTAACATATGGAAGATCTTCGAAAGACAACCAGAAGCTAACAAACACAATCTATGGGGGAAGTATCATCGACATATGTAAGTAAACAAATGTAAAATACTCTCCATGGAACCTGAATTCTAAGCGTGCAAAGGTAAATAACTAACATACGGCGGGAAACAAGAATTTATCAGGAAACTAAGTGGATGGGAAATTGTACTTCGGTTTTTCGCATTGTAAATGAATATTTAACTAACGTTACGCGTACGAACGAATAACTAGTTTTCAAGTAGTTTTCTTCTTTTCAAAAGCTATAATTCTCTTTTTTTTGCAAATTTGTGGAACTTCTTTATCGTCGAATTTTGCAGCCGAATAGCATTGATATTTTCAAGTCCATACTAACTCCCGGCGTGAGTTGCAACACTTAATTTTGCTTATAGTTCCGAAGCTAACGCGTGATCAATAACTTAAAATGCTTTGTTGACGTCAATGCGTCGCGACTCGACGAAAACTGATTACCTACTTCTTTGACTAAGCTGGACAACATTACTCAAGGAAGATAATTTAACGTTTTTAAATGTTGGTATTATATGAAAAGTGAGGGAGTCACATGTTTTCTACTAGAAAAACTAGTAGGACTGACAGAACAATTCGAAGATTTAGCCGTATATTGCCAGGATCTAGGAACAAATCCTGTTAGGTGTTAATTAATGATTATTAGTTATGAAGCTAATGCGTTATCAATGAGAACAATTAGTCTGGACATTTTGGATGAAAATTACTACTTATCTTAAATAATGTTCTGCAATAAATGATGCAAAAACATTATGACCAGCAATTACTGACATAATGAACATAACAACTTAATATAACACTTCAATAGAGTTGAGACTACATATTTGATATGGGGCAAAACAGTAACGCTACTTAAGTTTGGGAATCTAAGGCAACTAACTGACAAATTGACTAGGACCTAATATACAACATGAACCTTACTACAGAAACCAATTTCACACTTTCTACCGTATTTGCATTATTGTGTCTCAAGTCTAGTCCAATACCTTTCCCCAACCTATACCATTACCCTTCCGATGGTGTTCATGTGGTCCGCACGGACTATTACGGCCATTACCCCTCCTTGATCTTCGGCATTGGATTGACTTGCGCTCTTATTGCCCCACCAACTGCTGCAAAATGAAAATGAAAATGAAATGCGTCCAAGGCTTGTCATGTCTCTCACACTTCAATTTACCAGCATGTTCCTACTTGTTTTAACCCTTCAGGACGCACGCCATTGTAAAAAGTACAACACTACAAAAAATCCTCAAACAGCGCGAGCGCGGTGCAGTTTCGGGATCGAATATGCGCACGTCCTGAAAGATTAATGTTAAGCCCTGAACGAGAAAACTGCTTTCGAATTTTCAATGATGACGATTATGTCAATGACGAATCCTTCAACCTTAATCACATTAAACTCCACGCCGACCGTCGCTGCTTTGTGTTCCAGGTTGAGCTCTGCTTTTCGTTTCAAATACTCAGGCCATTAATTTTATGTCATCCGCTAAGCAAACAAATTGACCAAATTTCGTTGAAAATTACACCTACGACGGCGGATTACACCTACCAAGACGATGTTTACCAGAAGGAAGGAACATCTATAACGTTGATACTTTTTGCAATCCCCCGCGAGATGCAAATAAAGTAGACAGTTCACTTGAGGCCTTTATACGATTTACGGGTTTACACAACGCATATAAGGCTATCTGACGTTTGATCACCTTTCTCTGTTTCGCACCCGAGGAGGGTAGGTTTGTTTTCATACGGAAACGTTTCCGTATGAAAATATTAAACAAAAAATTGCTATCTTCTGTGAATGCTTGAGAGAGAAAGGTGATGAGCGCTAGATTGCCTTATACATATTTGCTATAATAGCAGTCTCGTTGGCTTCCTGGAAAAGCCGTTTTCGTTCGTGATTACCCATAGCTCTATGTGGTCGACATTGTTGTGTGCCACCTTGGAAAAATAACGTGTTGGGATCAGGTATTCACGACATTTATTCGCTTTAATTGGTAGACGACGTAAGTGTAAGCATATTTGTTAAGAAAAACATGTCTCTAGGTATTTAATTCAATTACCACCAACCTGTGAAATATAATAAATATCATTTTGTCATTCTGCATCATTATTCGTAATATATAGGAAGGTGTCTGTCTGCAGAGCATACAACGACATAAGCTACATTGAGCATATTTTGTTCTAATAATACTCCTAGGCTCTAATAAACAGCTGGATAAACTATGGATACAAATTTCCGGGTAATGAACTGGCTCTATGAGATAGTTGGATAATCTTTAGCCACCATATGCCCAATGGTTAAGCCTAGAAGTCGCACTGTGCATTTTGTACAACACTTTGACAAAGACTTGCACCAGAAGTTTAATTCTCGCGTTTAGTATCATACGGGCGTACCTACAGAAGCGTTCTACGCGTAGTTAGAGCAAACATACGATGGTTGCTCGCCGCGTGACGTGAAAATCGTTGTCGGCGACATGAACGCGCAGGTAGAAAGGGAGGAAATGTACAGACCGGTAATCGGGCGAAACAGCCTGCACGCCGTATCGAATGATAACAGCCAGCGATGCGTAAACTTTGCAGCCTCCCGTGGTATGGTAGTCCGAAGCACCTTCTTCCCCTGCAAAGATATCCACAAAGCCACCTGGAGATCACCCCACGTTTCAATCGACGGTAAATTCTTCTCGGATATAACCAATGTCCGCACATACCGCAGTGCGAATATAGATTCGGATCACTACTTAGTCGCTGTATGCATGCTCAGTCGAACGCCGCGGCTCAACATCGAGCTGCGTAACGTAGAAGTGGTTCAAGACTACGCGCAGCAGTTAGCAGTAGCCCTACCAACGGAAGAGCAGCTTGGCGCAGCTACACTTGAAGGATTGCTGGAGGGACATCCGATCCGCCATAGGTACCTCGACTACAGCACTAGGCTTCGCGACTCCGAATCACAGAAACGACTGGTACGACGGCGAATGTGAACAGTTGAAAAACGAGAAGAATGCAGCATGGGCGAGAATGCTGCAACACCGTACGAGGCACCGTAATGAGGCACGTTACAAACAGGCGCGGAACAGGCAGAACTCAGTCTTCCGGATGAAGAAGCGCCAGCAGGAAGAACGAGATCGCGAAGCGATGGAAGAGCTGTACCGCGCTAAGGACACACGAAAGTTCTACGAGAAGCTGAACCGCTCGCGCAGAGGCTTTGTGCTACAAGCCGACATGTGCCGAGATAATCACGGGAATATTCTCACGAGCGAGCGTGAGGTGGTCGAGAGGTGGCGGCAGCATTACGATAAACACCATAAGGCTCAAGTATCCGTCATCATTTTTCGGAAAATAAAAAGCAGTTTTCTCGCTGCAAATCAAAACAAGGGTCATGAAAATATATTCACTGCATTATATTCCTCATGTGGAGTACAGTGAATAGATTTTCATAGCAAAAACTTTTGTTTTGAAAGAAAAAAACTGCCTTCAAATGTTTGATGATGACGATGATTTCAATGACGAAAAGTTCAACGTTAATGGCAACGTTGCAAGTACCGAGGGTGGCGTGGTAACAGATCTAGGAGTATGTGCACAGGACGAAAGACTTCCGGCCCCTGACATCCAAGAGATTTTGGAGGAGGTTGGCCGGTTGAAAAACAACAAAGCCGCTGGAGCAGATCAACTACCAAGCGAGCTTCTAAAATACGGTGGAGAAGCACTGGTGAGAGCACTACACTGGGTCATTACCAAGATTTGGGAGGAGGAAGTATTTCCAGAGGAATGGATGGAAGGTATCGTGTGTCCCATCTACAAAAAGGGTGACAAATTGGTTTGCGGGAACTACCGCGCGATCACACTACTAAGCGCTGCCTACAAGATACTCTCTCAAATTTTATGCCGCCGTCTATCACCGATTGCAAGAGAGTTCGTGGGGCAACATCAGTCTGGATTTATGGGTGAACGCGCTACAGGTGTCGCACAAAATGCCGCGAATACAACGTGCCCACACATCACTTGTTCATCGATTTCAAATCGGCGTATGATACAATCGATCGAGAACAGCTATGGCAGATTATGCACGAATACGGATTCCCGGATAATCTGATACGATTGACCAAGGCGACGATGGATCGAGTGATGTGCGTAGTTTGAGTATCATGGACACTCTCGAGTCCCTTCGAATCTCGCAGAGGGTTACGGCAAGGTGATGGTCTTTCGTGCTTGCTGTTCAACATTGCGTTAGTGGGTGTAATAAGGAGAGCGGGGATAAACACGAGTGGGACGATTTTCACGAAGTCCGTTCAGCTGCTTGGTTTCGCCGATGATATTGATATTATTGCTCGTAAATTTGAGACGATGGCGGAAACGTACATCCGACTAAAGAGTGAAGCCAGGCGAATCGGATTAGTCATTCATGTGTCGAAGACAAAGTACATGATGGCAAAGGGCTCCAGGGAGGAAACACCGCGCCCGCCACCCCGAATTTATATCGACGGTGATGAAATCGAGGCGGTTGAAGAATTCGTATACTTGGGCTCACTGGTGACTGCCGACAACGACACCAGCAGAGAAATCCAGAGGTGCATTGTGACAGGAAATCGTTCTTACTTTGGACTCGAAGTTAACTATCTACAAAACGCTGGTTAGACCGGTCGTCCTCTATGGGCACGAAACATGGACCCTAAGGTGTTGCGTACCATCTACGGCGGAGTGCAGATAGAAGATGGGACTTGAGGAAGGCGAATGCACCACGAGCTGCTTCAGCTGCTAAGAGAACCAACCATCGTCCATTCCGCGAAAATCGGGAGACTACGGTGGGCGGGTCACGTCATCAGGATGTCGGATAGCAACCCGACTAAAATGGTTCTCGAGAGTCATCCGACCGGTACAAGAAGACGTGGAGCGTAGTGAGCTAGGTGGGTCGACCAAGTGGAGGACGATCTGCGGACCCAACGCAGAGTGCGGAACTGGAGACAAACAGCCATGGCCTTCGCCTGATCGGTAAGTAAGTTGAGTAAGGTCGATTTCTCTTCATCGGTTTTCTCTTCGGATTATTTCAGAAAACACGACCATTTTTCGGATAATCTCTCGGTGCGTTTCGGTGAAAGACGACTAGGACTAGCATCTAAAACAACAAAATCAACCGAACATGATTTGCCAGCCAAGTTATTAATTAAAGATAAAATCGACGTAGAGAAATCGATCATTGTAGATACACCCGTATGATACAAAGCGCGAGAATTGGATCTAAAAAACAGATGGATGAGCTGTGGATGCAGAGTTCAACTGGTAGTTCCTTAAACGGAATGTTTGAACGACAATTGTTGGATGATTTCCTTTGGAGAAGAACAAGCCGAATAATCTGCGCACGCATAACTGCATAAGACAGACTAGCCTGGAGGACGAGCAATCGGTGGTCGCACAAACCGTTGTCCTCTGCACGTTCTAGAGCTGAATATTTTCATTGTCAATGAGTACAATCATCGAGAATATTGAATTACGCTCTGCTCCTAACGGCCTCGAGCAGCGAGAGTGAACGAATGAAAGGTGGCTGCCGGAGAGGAACCATCAAGCGGAGTGGACAAAAGAATGGTGGCTACCGAAGAGGAACTCTCGGGTGCACTTTACCGATGATCGGTAAAGTTAAGCTGGTGTTTGCTAATACGCTCGAACCGTCGTAGTATTTTACGCCCCAGCGGCAGGTTCCACCGAAAAACAGAAAACTAACGGATAGAAGACGTCGATTTCTTAGAGTCATCAGAAAGAAGACGTCGATGTTCTCAATAATAAGCTACACAAGGTACACACTCTTCAAAGTACACTTTTTTCAGTGTGATTCTGAAAAATTACAAGCAGGTGAAATGAATGTTGTTAGAACTCTCCAATCAGTAGCTCTACCAAAATCCACCACGGAAATGGCCCTCTCAGAGTCTACGTAACTTATGGACTGGCCCTCTGAGCGAGCATGGCGCCTGCTACGCCAGGTTGCAGGTCAAAGTGAGGAATAAGAGATGTTTGCAATCGCTTGCCTACGGCAGACCGGCAGGCTATTGAGCAGTATGGGACAAACATCAAATTCTCGCTCCAGTTGACTTTTTCGATTCCATTTAGGTCTCATATGAACTGTGCAAAGTTTCAGCGCAATCGGTGAAACTATAATTTTGCGCAAGCGGTTCAAAGTTTTCATAGGATTTACTATGGGAAAAGTTACACTTTCAGATAAAAATTCCCAGAGGTCGCCCCTTGTCTCGTTAATTCAGATCGATCAACGCTTCTTGTATAGAAATCATTTATGGAAGTTTCCTTCGAAGACCGTAGACTGAGTCGGGGCCCGTGGCGCAGTGGTCCACACGTTCGCTTCACAAGCGGATGGTCATGGGTTCGATCCCAGCCCTGGCACTTGCAATTTTTCGTCAGTTACTCTTTCCCCGAGAGCAACTGACACCTGACCCTCTTCTGAGCATATAGCTCCAACGCACCCGGAATTTGGATATCGGCGAACCGCAACTCATAATGGACGACCCCCAATCGGACTGGAAAAGGAACAGCAGCCACACATCAGCATCATCGTGCTCATCATTCTACTGTGTTCTGGGTAGAAAGGTTGAAGCAGCACAAGGCGCCAGTTCGATATAGTTAAATTAGAATAGAATACGTGTAGGCGCTGTACAAAGTGCAGCGTCCAATTGGAATCGCTCACGTAGTGCCCTAGTGGTTAAAAGAGCTGTAAATTAGGTTAAGTGATCAAGACCGTAGACTGTACTGCCGTGAATCGCAAGTCAGTCCCATATGCAAAAAGTAGGCATTGAGAAAATGGACTCTGAAGTTTTCAAATTCGGTTTCTATGTGAAACTTCAAAAAATCGCCATGAATTGAAACCTTTTGCGATCATCATGAAACTTTCACACATTGCTTCAAACGTGAAAACATAACAGTGAAAAATATAAAACTGGCTAAAACAGCGTTAGGTTTTGTATTGGAGGGTACACTAGTTCGTAATAGGACTGACTTGCGATTACATTTCATTATGGGACAATCTGACTTGATGTTGTTTTTCAATTTTACTGAACAAACTATATATTTTTTTTCACGCAGCTGAAAGATCATCCGAAGAAAGATCGAAAACGGCCATTAACTGATTTTTGCCCAAAATTCAGATGGGACTGACTTGCGATTCACGGCAGTGTAGCTGCTGCCTTGGCTGCTGCTGTTTCTGGGGGTGGTGATGCCACCCGCCACCCCATGCAGCAACGGCAGCAGCAGTGCTGCTGATAAAACAAAACAAAAAGCCGTTCGTTGGATTACTAATCGGTAATAAATCAATAACTTTTTCCACAAGCATCCAATTGTTTTGCGGTCTTCGAAGGAAAGTTTCATAAATGATTTTTCTACAAGAAGCGTTGATTGATTTGAATTAAGGAGACAAGGGGCGACCTCTTGGATTTTTTGTTTGAAAGTGTAACTTTTCCCATAGTAAATCCTATGTAAACTTTGAATCGCTTGCGCTAAATTATAGTTTCAACGATTGCGCGGAAATTTTGTACAGTTCATATGGGACCTAAATGGGATCGAAAAAGTCGACTGGAGCGAGGATTTATTTTTTCCATACAAGCGTGTCCCATACTACTATTGAGTCCTTTGCGTATTGTAGGGGGGGGGGGGGATGTCGGAGTGTTTGGACGGTTCTGGAGTAGAGGGTTCACTTTGGTGAGTTGATGCCGTTTGATAGGCGAACTCCAGGATGTAACAATAAGCAATACATGAAAGATTGCACATGAACTACGACTAAAAAAACAATGTTGCAACATTCTTTTTGCTTACTGGTTTTAGAGACATTGCCCATCAATACTGGAACAGAAACTGACATAACAGAATAAAGTAAAATCTGTCTTTGGATTCACACAAATCTATTTTTTTATTTAGATGTTTTAATACCATTGTTTGCGGTACATATCAAATTATAATACTTGGCACATGAGAAAGTTACAAACGGTTCACAATATTGCTAAACGGCAATTCCGTTCATCCGTTTGTTAATTTCGGAATTATGCAGTGTCAAAGAGAGGTCCTCAACGGTTAAATCTTCGGGTGGTAGATTTGTTATTAGAACTATGGTTTCTGAAAATAGGCAAAGGTTTCCATTATGAAACGTATTTATTGAGATGCTCACTTGTTACCGGTGTGATTTTCATTCATCGTAGCAACTTCGCCGTTTTCAGCAACCTCGGCACGTTCGGCAACTTCGGCATTTTCAGTAGTTTCCTCGACCATCGATAGTCCGTCTGGCTGGCTGTTGGAGTCTGTCGTGGTTGTTTCAGTGGTTCCCACATTGGTGATCTGACTTTTTCCACTTCGATCGGAAGCAAAACTATTTCTTTTGGATAGATAATTGTTGTCGTTTTCCTTCAACCAGCTCCGGTATTCCGAAGGAGCCGTTTTCGGTCTTAGCTCTCTTTTGCTGAATCGTGAACTCTGGAATGAAATGAGGAGTAGTCTTTTTTTGGCTTTATTAAAAAGGCTTTCAGCCAGACGCAGGTTCACCTCTCAGAGGAGTAGTTGTTTACAGTGTACAAATATAAACTAATCCAAAAGAGGAACACAATTGTCTGTGGTTGTAAGCTTGCAATTTTGCAGGTGTTATGACGTGCGATGGCGTATATGTCCAAGAACTTTGAGAATATTTCCTTTAAGAATGGATTCTGGACCGACCAGGAATTGAACCCATCACCCTCAGCATGGTCTCGCTAAATACCCGCGCGTTTATGGATCCGGATCATATACCCGAAAAGTTAAATCGTTTTGGTCGAAAGTTGCAGACCGAGACAAGCGGTAATAAACCCTGAAGTCAGTTGACTAGGGCTTACAAATCCATAAAAATTCTTAAAAACTTCATATGAACGAAAGTCTACATGGGGAGAAGTATAGATGATCAAAATTGAGTTTACGTACACTACCCGTCATAAGTATAGACTCGCAAAAATTATTGCAACAATATTGCATCAGCCTGACTCACCTCGATATCTCTAAAACCAGAACACCTACAAAAATTGCCGTCTTCAGAAAAGTTGTTGCTTTTGGGCTCCTGAATAACTTTGTTGAAGACAGCATCTTTGTATGTCCTCAGGTTTTGGAGATATCGAGGTGAGTCAGGGTGATGCAATATAGTTGCAATACTTTTTGTGAGTCTATACTAATGACGGGTAGTGTATGTAGGGTAGTTATGGGCATCGCCTTACTGCACGCTGGTGAGTTTTTCACTTGTCCCAAGTATTGCCCAGCCTGTTTATGGTTATTTTTATAATCTTTGTAAGAAGCAGATACCAATTCATTAACAAATTGTTGATGGTTCACATCCATTTCTATTGTAATTATGAATTTAAAATTTGTCTGTTTGTCTGTGTTGGAATCATACTAATATAAAAAAAATGGTTCATGAATTTTTCAGTAGTTCTGTTAATGGATTGTATTGTACAGACGTATCACTTGGAACAAATTGCGATAAAAATCATCGTTACGAAATCATAATCGCCCAATGCTAACCACGCTGTGTTACGCAAACCACTCAGTAGGTGGCGGTAGTGAGCAAACGTCAAACAGAAGCGAAAACTATGCGAGCCCCGTGACCGAGAGATTTGCGAACTACAAAATATTTGAACTGACCGTTAAAAAGGGTAACGATGGAAAGTGAGTAGAGTGAGACGTCTGTTTGTCTGTGGTACAGAGATACATTACAACTTTCGAAAATGATTAAAAAAGGTTAACAATCCAGGTTAAAGTTAAGTGTGTTGATTCTTACTAGTATTATAGATTGCTATTGAGATTTTAATATTTATACGGGTGTTTGACTCTAATTGACACCTGAAGCTTACCTTTCGGCGGATTCCGGTGCACGGGCGATGACTTTGGAACAGTTTTGAACTTTGCTCTAGCATAACGCGATGAAAGTTTATCCTATTGGTGAGGAATTGTTTGTTGGAAATAATTGTTTTCACTAGCCAATTGACTCCAAGCATCAGACCGTCATATTCATCTGACTCATCCTCCCAGTTACCGCATGCTTCCAGCATGCAGGGATTTCTAAATTTATTGGCTAGGAACTCAACGTCTAGGTATTCACATATATCTATGCAATCCACAGAACCTGGCAAATCCTGCTTATTGGCAATGATGAGAAAAGGTTTGCCTATGAGGAAGTCATGTGCCATCAGGTTTTTGAATATTTTGTAAGACTGGCATATGTTGTTGATACTGGAAGCATCTATCACGAAAATAACGCCATACATCTGAAACAACATTTCTTTAGAGAAGTGAAAAATACTGACGCAATCAACGTACATCTAAAAAGTAATATTTCCAAAGGTCTCGGAACTCCGGTGCTCCTCCAATTTCCGTCAACTGGACTTTAGCATCAGCTAGAACAATAGAAATGAGTTAGGTTTATTAGCTCTTGAAACTTTCTTCAGCATACCAATATTTGCATTGTACACCCGACATCCTTTAGTTTGCAAAAACTCATCACGCTTATTTCCACATATTTTATAGGCTAGTTCCGTTTTTCCTGTATTGTCTAGTCCTATCAATAGCAGTCCTAATGTTTCACTGAAATTTTTATATTTGTTAGTTTTCAATGCATTCATTCGATTTTGTCAGCACTAACTCGTTTGGTTGAGAACAAGAACAGCAGCGTTGAATCAAGTTTCCCATTGGATAAAGCAATTTCGTTTATATATTATAGGTGCGACACGAGATGAAAGTAATGTTAATCAACTTTGTTGATTTATAACTGGACGTTAATCTTGTTAGCACTCTATTACAATATTGTAATTGAATATTACACAATTTATTTTGTTTATTCATAGCATAGTAACCGTTACCAGTGGCGGTTGCCAAGGCAACCAAGCATAGTAATACAATAAACAATGTGCAACACGTGGCAGTTACTCTGACTTTTTGCATATACCAACGCCAGATGGAATAGGATTAGGGTGCCGGCACCAGTTTTGGCCAGCCTAAGGAAAATCATTTCTATAAAAATAATAATCCTATGAAAGCTACCAATGTGTTAAATGAAAGATTTCAATCTATTGGCCACCTTAGTGACATTTCCCTTTCAAACTTTCAAATTTTCACCACATAACCTGTGCTTTTAATCGCCAATACTTTATAAGAAAACTACCGAAATCAAGACAAGATTTTTGCATTAAAAGTGAGACTGTTCAAAATAGAAGCACTGCGTCAGTTTTGGCCATATTCTCAACTTTTTGGGTGGTGATATTATTGGAAGCACACTGGCCAAAATAGACATGTGGGGATGTCCATTTATTACGTAAGGGAATTTTCACGATTTTACGACACCACTTGTAAGATTTTTTTTGTATTTATGAGAGCCAAAATATTTTTGTATGGCGTGTAAGAATTCTCAGTCATATCGCTCCTCCCCCCAAAAAAACTCTTACGGAATTAATAGACAGCCCCTAAGAGCAATTTTATTTAAGGAAAAATATTTTTTCTTGCATTTTTCAATCAAATTCTTTGGTTTAATCATCATAGTATATCAGGATTTCGCAGTAAAAAAATTTTTTTTTGCTAGTTTCGATTGTAACAGATTGAATAACGCACTAGGGCCAAACCACTCGACTGTCTGAAACTGACGCTTCTACCCTATTTGTTTTTGTTATGTTTGTTTAATTTCCAATACAGAATTAGAATATAGCAGAACTGGTCTGAGGAACGTTGTTTGATTTTCATGCTCCCCGTGGTAAAGAAGATTTTATATTATTTTTCAGATAGTTGAAGTTTTTGATTGAAATACATATAACAATAAATACATAAATTCAGTAACAAATTTTGAAAACGACGTATAATCAATGCTACACCATTGATTATACGTCGTTTTCAAAATTTGTTACTGAATTAATAAATCATAGAGAAGAAAAATGAACAAAAAATGAAGTAAATTCAATTTTAAGAAATCTGTAAATTTTGACAGATCATGCATGAGCGGTAAAATGGGACACATCATGGCAACCGTAACATCACAGACAAACAGGCGTAGACGATTGTTTGGATTGTCCAAAAAAATGCCAGTGCACAATGGTTTATTTTCCCATTTTCACGCTCTTAATTAATAGCTCGTAGGATTGAGGAAATAGAGCAATGGTGTCTTCCGCAAAGTTGACGGGAATGACCAGCACCATCTTTGAACAGTTAGAGTTTTTGGATCAATCCCCCTAAAAGTGAGATGCAGTTTTTTTTTTCAAATTGTTGAGATAGAGGGTTGACATCTTTGGCAAAGTAGTAGCATTTTCGATTCCAAACAACTTTTCTGAAGAGGTCAATGTTGTTGTTTTTACACCAATGAAGATAGAGGCCTGTGTTTGAAAGTTAACCCCAAAACACGTTTTTTAAGTAAAACATTCCCGTAACGTGAGTAGATCACCTTAGAACGGTGCGTTACGGTGTAAGATCTACCACATTGCATCAAATTTTAATCTTGCTATTTTACTGCCCAAAGTGGTAGCATACCAGATTAAAATTTGATGTATTTTTGTAATGGTTACGTTTTAATTTATGTTTTATTTTTAACTGCTAATAAACCTTTTTGTTTCAGGAGGATTCAGGTAATTTTATTGTATAATAATACCATGTTTTAAAAAATAGTAACTATAACGAGCGTATCACTTATGCCTTATTCAGTATATATTACTTAATCCTTTATTCTCTTTTCAGTGAAGAATCTTACCACCATTCCTGGCGCACTAACCAATATTTTTTAGCAAATCACCGTATACCACCGTATTAATACATGCGAACATGTAGGGTACTGGCTCCCTTATTAAGCATGTGGTTCCCATTTTCATCCTACGAAAAACAAAGGATTGAAGCGTTGTTTGTTTTGTTTCTGATTTTTGTATTTTTTGTTAGGAATAAGCACGCATGAAAACAAAAAGAACGGAATCAATCGGTGCCGTAATCGCTAGTTTTCGAATAGGGTGAATATGGGAGCGTGAGATTATTGATGGAACACATACCCTATTAAATATCTATATCATTATCTGGAAGCGTTTGGTACGGGAGGTCCACGCTTCCATCTTTCCCCTCGATTTCAATGTGTAGAATGTTTTCAAATATTGACTATGTTGAAATCTTTCTATCCCTTGAAATCTTCTCTGCGGTACATGCTGCGCAGTTGGCCTGGCCGTTAGACAAGAAAAATGATAGACTTGAAAAGTCTTCATTTTCCAGGATGCATTCAAAAAATGGCTGCGTTAATAGGGAATCGCGCCACTTGGGCGGTGGCTTCTATATTCGTCTGTTTTCCACTATAACTCAGTCAAATTTGAACCAATTAACACAACTTTTGGAATGTGGTGAGATAGGTATAGTATCTACCCGTGTATAACATTTCAAGTCAATTGGTTCAAAATGGACTGAGTTATAGTGGAAAACAGACGAATATAGAAGCCACCGTCCAAGTGGCGCGATACCCTATGAGATTAGATTAGATTAGAAACACGTTTTTTAAGTAAAACATACATTTGCTGTATTTTTAGACCCATACAATGTTCTGCAAAGTTGTATGTATCAATAAAATACGCAACTTTGCCGAAGACATCAAAGCTGTAAGTATTAAATGAGACGAGTTATAGATAAATTTATGATTTTTTTCATCGACTTTTAGGGATAAATATCTTTCTTAGGGGCAAAAAGGTGCAGCTGAGGATACCCTTATCAGAAAGTACATCTGAAGAGCTTTCAAATAAGGGTTTGTCCGTCCATGATCGTCTACTGAGGTGAAACCGAAATTGGTTGCATTATGAACCATAATGCAATTGTTTGATATCATGCGGAAAAGTAGGCCGTAACCTTACCGAAACAGCAGGTATAAAATATAATTTTATAGTGCTCGGCAAGCCTCGTTGGATAAATGTACGACTCGTGCTGAAAAATTCAACTTTTTGCAACTCGTTACATAAATAACTACTATGCAATTCAGTATCATAATTTCCATTTTATACTACTCATTTCAGTATCATAATGGCCTAGGGTAGTGGAGGTATTTTGGACCGGGCAGGTATTTTGGCCCACCTAGGGAATTTTATGATATTTATCACATAATTTCTACTAAATCTTGGTACATTTTTATTGGAACACGGAAAGTATTCAACTATGTGATGATCTTTATTTTGGATGTCAGTTAAATATGCTGTTCAGTATCAAAAATAGAGAAAATGTTTTCACTTCCAAAGAAACGCACGGAAAAGTACCAAAATCAAAGAGGGTGACAAATTTGTAGTCGGCTTCGAAGATATGTATATTAAATTTGACAAATAAATATTTATTTTATGTGAATGTAGTTAGGGCCTTGTTAGAACTCAAAATAAACTGTTCTTAACCTCGGTGGAGCGATAATATTTACTAAAGTGGTGGTTTGAGGTATGGCCAAAATATGTTCAACATAATCAGGGGTGGACATATTTTAGACCACCTGTCAGATCCATCTCTCCAGTTCCTTCTAAAGGGAGAAAACATTCATGCCAATGTAATGTACCTACTCTGAAAACAGATAAATAGAATAAGTTGAGACCTCCCGTGATCTGGGTTGTTATACGTTTATTATACAATGAGATTGTTGTGGGTTCGATTTGTTCTAATAACTTTTCGCCAAGTTAAAAATTTCGATTCGATTTGTGTCCTAACAACTTTTCGAATTTGAAATTTTCAGGTGTTCAGTCATCCAGTTTAGAAAAGTTGTCTTTCTTGGCAATTAGTTGATGACTGAGACAATGTGTTATCTAATGTATGTTTGACAAATTAGGTATCATTCAAATTACTTTATTTTTGATGGCCTTTCCACTCATTACAATATGTGTTGAGTGCCCTTATGTTTAGCAAAATCACTAGACCCTCACACTTCCTATGAATTTATGCATGGTGACTGACGTCATGCAATAGTTAATAAATACACGTTTTGCAGGAATATTTTACGTGGCTTCCGAATTTCAGCTTATCGTCGATCATGACCCCCAATTGCTTCAGTGAGCGCTTAGAGTTGATCGTGCATCCACCTGTGGTGACCACTGCCTGCTGTTCAGACTTGCGATTGTTTACAACCACCACCTCCGTTTTGTGGTGCGCGAGTGCCAAATGTCTCGACCTCATCCAATCCTCCACTATGCCAATTGCGTGAGTTGCTGTCAGTTCCACTTCCTCTATCGACTCGCCGTATACTACGAGCACAGACAAACAGACGTAACACTTTGAACATTTTTCGATTCAAATCATAGTCACGGAAACATAATCGCCCAATGCTAAAAAAACTATGTTTGGCCGACCATCAACTAGGTGGCGGTAGTGAGCAAACGTCAAACTCGAACAAAAACTATGCGAGCGCCACGGTTGGGCAGTTGGCCAACTATCATATTTTGAAAAAGACCGTTTAATCAGTGTGCGATGGAAATTAACCCTTATGTGGCCGACAGGGTACCCGGGTACCCAGCGCCCATTTAAAAAGCACGGTGTAGAAAAAAGCAAAAAGTTTGTCGGACACATAACGGTTAACAGAGTGTTACGTCTGTTTGTCTGTGCTACGAGGGTAATATCATCGGCGAAGCCGACCAGCTTTACGCCCGGTGGAAGTTTGAGCCTCAATACGCCATCATACGCCGCGTTCCATAGTACCGGGCCCAAGATGGACCCCTGCGGTGATTTTGTAGCTCCTCTCTCCTTCCTCGGTGTCATAGATTACCCAAGTAACCACAAGCATTATATCATAACATTAATTCAATCGTATTATAGTTTAGCTAATGCGAGATAACTTTTATTCTACACCTGTCAAGTAATAAAGCGTTTAATCTACGTTATGAAAGCATTGAAGCATTATGGGATTTTGACAGTTCGGTATAGTTCTATAGGGACGTTGTCTGATGCTTCATTGCATTACCATGTTTAAAGCTTAATGGCAATCAATAATGCAAGGATTTATTACTTTATACATGCCTTTACTAATGCTTTCATAGTTGTAAACAGAAAAAAACATCAGTTCGAAAAAAAAATCTGTACAACCTTTTTAGAAACACAACCATTTAAAATAAAAGAAAAACAAACTCAAATTTTCATGGATTGTTGCGTAGAACTTGGATTATCATGCTCAGATGTTGCTAAAAATTTATATTGTGCATGGTTTTTTTTATTCTGCTTGGGACATAAAGACAATCAGATGCTGAGGAAACAAACATTATGTGGGGTCGAGGTATTGGTTTCCTTATTTAACATAGTGCTCCGATTTCATAAAATAAATGGTAGAAGTGAGCACGTATGAAAACAATAAGAGCAGAATCAACACAGACTAATTTATATCTTTATATTATCTTCGTTTGTGGAATCAATTGGTTCTGCAATCGCTTGTTTTCGAATGAATTTGGGAGAGTATGATAACTGATGGCATTCAGACCCTAGCACAACTTTTTAGAGCTGCTGAAAACACAAATCAATAAAGCACGAGCTAAGTAAACGTTACTTTATGTTGCACATTTTTCCGGGTGCAAAATGCATGGTAGTCGTAGCACAGCGTTAGCACGTCCGAGTTTCATCGCAGTCCAGTTTCAGCAGTCTAGGTTCAATTCCCGAATTAGAATAAAAAACATCAGAGTGAGAGTATCGGAGGTATGAGAAGATAAAAATAGACAGAAAAATGAAAAAATACTTTTTTTCTTTTGTTGACATGATGCCTTAAGTATACATTCCATACTATTTCATTGCATTAGCTATATGGTGCAAGCATTTTATATGCTTTAGCAATCACCACAGTAAAGCTTGCTTTAAATCAACAATAGTAGCGCCACTTTCGACTTTAAACCTGCTTTAATGGTACCTATATGACAAAACAACTTTACATCGCATGTCATATAATACACTATAAAGCGAAATTAATGCTCTATATGCAGCGTCATGGTTACTTGGGTAGCACTCTATTCTGGAAGTAGCTCTCCAATATCCGGCATAGGCTAACCGGGACTCCTAGGTGGTGTATTTCGCACTCAATGGCGGTCCAGCTGACGCTGTTGAACGCATTCTTAACGTCCAGCGTGACGACCGCGCAGTAGCGGATTTCTGTTCGCTTCTTTTGGAGCGCTATTTCGGCCGTTTTGGTTACAGCCCTAATAGCGTCCACCGTCGATCGACCCTTCCGGAAGCCGAACTGGTTATCCGAGAGACCAGAGTCATCGGGTTTCTCGGTATAGACCATCAGCCTCGACAGAATGATCCGTTCCAACAGTTTTCCGGCGGTGTTTAGCAGATAGGTCTGTATGCCGACGGGTCGCCAGGTGGCTTCCCGGGTTTGGGCAGTAGAACCAATCTTTGCCTTTTCCACCTCTCCGGAAATTCGCCTCTGTCTAGGCACATCTGCATAGCCATTCTGAACATGTCAGGCTTAGCCTCGATGGCCATCTTGATGGCTAATGTCGGGATACCGTCCGGACCCGGAGCCTTGTTCAACTTAAGCGACTTCGCTACTGCAATGAGTTCGTCGTTCGTCACTGGGGCTACCTCGCTATGGCCGGTTTGGCTATAGGGAACGGGGGCCCATGGTCTTGTGTCGTGGCGCGGGAACAGCGTTTCCACGATCTTCTGCAGCATCTCTGGGGAGCGTTCTGGGGGTGCTGACGCGCCCTTCGTTTTGGCCATGACTACTCTGTAGGCATCACCCCATGGGGTCGTGTTGGCTGCCTGGCAGAGATTTTCGAAGCACGCCCGCTTACGAGTCTTAATCTCTTTATTCAGTGCCAGTTTAGCCGCCACGCAGGCCTCGCTTCGTTCAATTCTATCCTTATCGGTACGAGCCCTTTGCATCCTCCTTCTAGCTCTTAAACAGGATGCGCGGAGTTCTACGATTTCTGGACACCACCAGTACACCGGTTTGCGTCCATTGCTGGGTAGGGATCGCCTTGGCATAGCGGCGTCACATGCATGGCTTAGGGTTCCGACTAGATCGTCGCTGGATAGATCGTCGGTGTTACTCTCCATAAACAATCGCTCCACAAATGCCGGCTTATCGAATCGCGAAGTCAGCCATCCCCGATGACGGTCGATGATCTTCGGCCGTCTTCTTCCGTGTTCCACTCTGTATCGAATCGCCAGATGGTCACTATGCGTGTATCCATCGTCGACCCTCCAGTCCGAGCTAGGGTTTAGACCCGGGCTCCAGAAGGTCACATCAATGATGGACTCTGCGCCATTCCTACTGTAGGTTTTTTTGTCGCCTTCGTTCGCGACATCCACGTTTAATCTAGCCATAGCTTCGAGTAAGGCCCAACCTCTCGCGTTAGTCAAGCGGCTACCCCACTCAATCGCCCAGGCAGATCACTACCAAAACAACTGAATTGAAAATGCGTTAGAAAATTTGATATTTGGCCTAATGCGTTGAAAAATGCATGGAAAATGCACCAAAAAATTCAATGCGTTGAAAAATGCATAAAATACTCACGTATTTTTAAACCCTTATCCGCTACCCAGTTTCCGTTATCGGGAGGAATGCGGTATGAGTCCGATAGTAGTGCGATGTCTGTACTTGACTCCGAGACTGACTGCCATAGCAACTGTTGTGAGGCTTCACAGTGGTTCAGGTTTAGTTGTGTAACCTGCATTATCGTTTGGAACTTCGACCTCTTCGCGTGCCTGGACATTTAGGCCCGCCCGTCGTGTGGCCCTACGACAGCTTAATCACAAACAAATAGACGTAACACCTAGAACAATTTTGACATGATCATCAAAAGCGTGGTTGATGGGATTTTTTTCCAGTGCTATGTCTGTGTGTCTGTGGCTAAATGATGCAGCATGTAACCCTAATGAATTTCATCTAATAGCTTCGTCTCTTTGTCTGTGGTTGTATTGTGCATCCTAGCTTAATCACTCAGATCCTGCTGATCTGAGTCAGCCGCCATAAGATTGCGCCCGTTTGATTTGTACACGGCGGCTGCAAAACAGTTTTAGCCAAGGTGCACACCGTGTACAAATCATACGTGCGCGGTCGGGCGCGATCTGAAACTGCGCGTTTCGAACGCAGCTTGCTGAGAATCTAAGATAAGCGCGACAATACTGTAAGCGATGATGAATAAATAATAAAATCATGTGTGACAAAATCACAATCATGGCACTATCAAAAAGCAAAACAACGTTCAGTCAGCAACGAGGTCAGCAAAGTCATTGGCCGCGGAAATATCCCTCTAACTTTTTGCACTGTAGCACAGTAGGCTCGACAGTTGGTATTTACAAAGTGGAAACTAGCCATAATATTATTTGACATAAACTACATCTATGGGGAAGGTACGGTACTGTACCACGGCACCGGGTGTAAAATGAAAATCTAACGGCGATGACATAGTGCTGCTTCAAAGTGAGAGTGGGAGTGCGCGTCCAAAGGATTTTCGTGGATTTGCTGTTGTTGATATTCTTTTTTGCGGCTTCGCACACGCGCACTCTCACTCTCACGCGTAACTATAACAGCACCCTAAACTTTGCGACCGTCACGAAATTATGAAAGATTTTGCACGCTAATAACTCAGCCATTTATTGACCGATTTTTAAAATTTTGCCATCAAACAATTGCAAAACTATGTCCCTTTCATGTCAAATAGAGAAAACTATTGATTTTCAGCAGCAAACTATTGAAAATTGCGGAAAAGTGAACCTATGTTTTAATTTTATTTAGCCAATCACGAGCGAGCACATTTTTTGGGTTTTCTCGCTTAGTATATAAGTTATTGTCTTCTTCTCATCTTCCATTATTCTTCCGCGACACCTCGAGGGGAATGCATCGGAGGACTGCTAGCCAGTTTCTCCGCTTGCTTCTCCCTTCAGTATGCTTTGGCTAGCCGAGCGTGGTGGTCGTCGGCTGTTGCCACTTGCTTTACCAGTCGTCGTCGCGTCGCCGTGCGCGGTACCAGCGGGGCCGCCAACCAGACCGGATCAGCTCTGCGAAAATTTTCTTCATTCTGGCTTCATCGGGCGTCCGGGCAGCGCAAGCCAACATTGGCATTAACACAATTATGGAACGCGCTTGCAGTAATACTGCAAGTGAATTAAAACAGCCCTTGAAAGGGCTACGAAAATGTCCCACGGGAGTGAACCGAACAGTATGTTTTGTCTAGCCGTGCGCGGTGGTCGTCGGCTGGCTGGTGCTAGTCGTCATGGCAACGCCGTGAGCGGTACCAGTGGGGCCGCCAGCCAGTTCACACCGGATCGGATCTCTGCTAAAATCACCAGGGTGCGAGGCCGCCATTTTTAAGAATTCAACATCTTGTATGTAAACATTTGTGTATCCACAAAGGAATCCATTGTGGATACACGATAGATGTTGGCTCCTGTCAGATGTATTAGGTGGGATTAGGGCTGCCACATACGTGGCTAAAATTTTCTTCATCGGGCGTCCGGGCAGCACAAGCACAAGAAATTTTCATCTTGATGAAATATATTACTCAGTGTTGCCATATTTCAATGTGTGTAGTGTAGATCTTCGCAAAATTCTTAAATGTTCCTTACAATTTTGCCGAAAAATTTGCATGATTCATAGAAATTATTTGTTAAACATTATAATTGTGCTGATCGATTTGAAAAAGTTCAATGAGATAATTATAATTCGAAAGCAATTGGTATGCATTGTGCAAAAATCTGTATGACATCACTAATTTTCACCCCTGTTTCAGCACCCCTGTTTACAGCATTTTTGAACTCGGTAAGCTGATGATCATTTTTGGTGTAGAATCATGCCCTGAGTTCGGAAACGCGAAGGAAAAAAATTACAGTAGAGCGGAAATTTTTTCGACTTTCCATACAAGGTTGATAATTTGAAATCGATTTTTGTTCTATTTTTAAGCAAAGTCGCTCACTTCAAACATCTCATTCTCCATAATCAATGCTCCGATTGAGCTGAAAATTTTACTGTAACTCGCCTACATATGATATGTCAAATAAACGTCGAGAAAGAATTTTTAAGTTGGTTTTTTCTTATTGAAAAAAATACATTTCTTCAAAAATTTTTGGGAATTTTGCTAAAATTTAAGAAGATCGTCCCTAAAACTCGCCAATATCTAGAATTTCATCAATCTGACGCGAAACCTGCTTTCAGATGATCGAATGGTATTGTATTCAGCTTTTAATTTATGGAAAAAGATTAAAAATTGGTTGAACAAAACGCAATATATTTAGATTTTAGTAAATTACATATTTTGAAAAGTTACAAAACTCGATATTGAGCTTAAACTCAAAAACTGTTCTACTTAAAATTTTTTGAAGGTCGGTTTCGAAATCAGCACTAAATTGTGCTTAAAAAATTTTGGTCGTTGACAGAAGTTCACGACTTTCGTTTTATTTTGTAAACTTGTGTTATTTTTACAAAGCCTATCATTGTCGCTGTTCTGACATTTGCTGGCAGAACAACGAAATTATTGATGACAAATGCTATATTTTTAACAAATTCTTGTTCAAACAGTCCTTTTGAGAGCAGTTTTAACCCTTTATAAGACCGAGAAAACTAGTAGAGTTGTCAACGTATAATATCATGGAAATGATTACATTATTACATGTACAAAGCAATTTTTATTTAAAAGAAACTCTCAAAAATCTAGGTGGCAATATAGTTGCCACTGCCCGGTAACCCCAAAAACGAGCTTTTGAGGTGGCAATATAGTTGCCACTGCCCGTTTAGGCCACCAGCGCTGGTGGCAATATTCTTGCCACTGCCCGTTTAGGGTACTTTTCTTCTTTTGACTTCGACAAAAAGCTGGAAAAGAGATTTTAGAGTGGATTAGGGCTTAACCCATAATATAAACTGTGTTGTTCAGCTCATGTTAACCCATAATTTGATTATTTCTTAAAATATTTACCAAATCTAAAATTTTTCAATAAGTTTGAGACTAGGTTTGAGCTTATTTTCTTCACGCGGTCAAATTTAGCCATTTTTGAGAACACAAATAACTCCCAAATTGTTGTTAAAGCTTTGTTTAGCACCAAAAAAATACCAGGTGTTGTTGGTAATCCCAATTTTGCGTAAACCAAAAAAAAAAGTTCGAAATAAATTGTTGCAACACAGATAAAAATACAAACAGTAGGTGGCAATATAGTTGCAACTGCCTTATAAAGGGTTAAGAAAGAGTAAACGGTAGATTTTCTGACAAAGTGACGCTGGCCACATAAGTGTCAAATCCGCCGAATTTCGAAAACTACTCCTAAACTAAATGGAACAGCTTGTCTTATCATCTGGTCGTGTCACCGAATCTGGCGAGTACGCTTTCTTCTTGTGTGTACAATAGACGTTCGATAAGTGCAACATGTTTACGTTTCAGTTACCGAATGAAATTCGCTAACTGCAACGACTGACAGCCGTCAAACAGTTGTCAATTGCTGCTGGACGCAGCCTGAATGCACTCAAAAACATCGAAATGCAGCTGTAGTGCATCCAAAAAACATCGCAACTCTGTTGACGTTTTGTTTTTGACAGATAGCGGTGCGATAACTGCAAAATTGTTGCACTTAGCGGACTTGCAGTTAAAAAACATTGCAGTTAAACCGTTTGCACCGAGCGAACGTCTACTGTACAGTGTATAGCTATAAAGGAATTTCTTCAGGCTTTGCTTATGTTTCAAACTTTGTTATAAATATTTCCAAATCAAATCCCCAGAATCCACCAGAATCTTGCAGAATTTACTTTGTTAAAATTAACGATTTTTAAAACTATGAGCCACTACAAATTCTAATATTGATTCAAAGAAATTGCATAGTAGTCCTATGTCGTTCATAACAAACTGCTTTACGTAGTTTACGTCATGCGGTTGTGTCTTGCACACACCCCTCTGATTTTTTGTCTGTATTAACGAGATTTTTAACCCTAGGCGACACATTTTGTGAGTATGTCGAGAGTGGGATTCGATCCCAGGTCCTCGGCGTGATAGCATAGACTAATTTCAAGACCTCGATGTACCAAAGAAAACGATCAAATTTTCGGTGACCAGTCCGGTACCCAATAAATATTCATAACCTTGTATTTTTTTCCGTGTAAATTGCCTTTTGTGTAAATTTTATTTAGCGTGTTACACTGATCTGACAGCTCTGACAGTAAGGGACTAAACATAAATTACGTAAAGTGAGTACCGAGGATTATTCACAATCTGCGAACTTGACTGCGAAAAAAATGCGACCATGACGCCGCTGGTGATAGCACAGACAAACAGACGTAACACTTAGAGGAAATTCCTCAAAAACTTTTGCCCTGTGTCTTTTTTATGAGCACACTGCCACCTGTTGGTAGAACCGCGCGCGACACTGTCGGCCATAATGGATTTCGATTTGATGTTTGTCAAACACGCACACTACTACACAAACCGCCTGTAACTTTCGATTGCATCATTCAGCAACGTGTACACTGGCAAACGTCAAAGCGATCGAACACTAGCGCATCTGGTGGAACTATCGCGCAAATCAAATGAAATTTGAATTGATCGTTAAATGCATGTGCCAAGCCGTTTTGAAGAGTGTTACGTCTGTGTGTCTGTGAATAAAGTTTGCAGTGCAAAAATATCACGGCCTCCCGTATAACCTTAAGTCAGCTCCATTTACACTAGACAGCCTTTTTTTAAATGTTTTGAACAATCAAATTTTGCGTGTAGAATTAGTAAACATGACCAGTTGTCAAAAAATATTGTTCAAAAGGGAAGAAATTCTGGTTGTTCCGGAAAATTGTATTTTTTCATCCGAAAATGAAGTCTGCATTGATGGTAGCTGAAAAGCCGTCGCTGGCGGCATCATTGGCTACAATTTTAAGTAACGGGAAGTGTTCCAGCCGTAAGGGTAAGCAATAAAATGATGTAAACCCAAAGCACACCTTCCTCCCTCAAAACTAAGGCTGTTTTGTTTTACAGTGACTTACGGTCATATTAGTACAGGGCGGTGGTTTTGTAAAAACCGGCTTTATTTTTATCTCATTGTACATGTTTAACTCTCTTCAAATTTACTTGGTTTGCATGATTATTTGATAACATTGGTACAATTTTACAGGTTCAAACAATGCATGCTCAGTGCACGAATGGTACGGGAACTTCCGCGGCGAGCAGGTAAAGTTCAAAATGACTTCCGTGTGTGGACACATCATGGGCTTGGAATTCGTTGGCAAGTTCAACTCGTGGGATAAAGTGGATCCGGCCGAGTTATTCTCCTGCCCGACGGAGAAAAAGGAATCAACTCCGAATCTGCGTATGCCAGCTTTTTTGAGCCAGGAAGCAAAAGGTTGCGAATATTTGATCCTTTGGCTAGATTGCGACAAAGAAGGAGAGAACATCTGCTTCGAAGTTATGGCGGCAGTGTCCGGTGTTATACGGAATGTATTCTCCAACCGTGTCACTTACAGGGCAAAATTCTCGGCCATCACCGATAAGGACATAAAGTATGCCATGGATAATCTCATACATCCGAACGAGAACGAGGCAAAATCTGTCGACGCTCGTCAGGAACTGGATCTGAGGATTGGATGTGCCTTCACTCGATTCCAGACCAAGTTCTTCCAGGGAAAGTACGCCGATCTGGACGCTTCGTTGATTTCCTATGGTCCGTGTCAAACACCGACTTTGGGGTTTTGTGTCCAACGGCACGATGAAATTCAAACCTTCAAACCGGAGAGTTTCTGGTACGTCCAGGTGACCGTGGGGGAAAATCCGGAGATCAAGCTTGAGTGGTCCAGGGTGCGGATCTTCGAGAAGGAGGTTGCCTGCATGTTCCTGAACAAAGTGAAGGACCAAAAAGAAGCTCTGTGGGTACATTCAACATTCAGTAACTGTCCATAATACGAAATTTGGCAGAACAACTGCTATTTCTGTTCTTGTCCGTCACAAAATAAATGAACTGTTTAATTATTTCCAGAGTCGAAAGCGTAACTTCTAAGGAAACGTTTCGCAGCAGACCTCAGGCTTTGAACACTGTTGAATTGATGAGGGCTGCCAGCGCAGGATTGGGTATCGGTCCACATTCTGCAATGCAGATAGCAGAAAAGTATGTGCTTATCTGATATACCCTGATGTCTGAAATTTACATTTTTTGAACTTGTTTTCAGATTGTACACACGTGGCTACATCAGTTATCCGCGTACTGAAACTACTCAGTATCCAGCAAATTTTGATTTAGTGTAAGTGAACTCTTCTAAGAAATTCTTATGATCTGTTAGTGTAAAATATGGAGAATATGAAAGAACACCTTCCAATGCCAAATTTGATCTTTTTGTTTGAGGCTTTTAGTAATTTTAAAACAACTTTTATTCCAGTGGCGTGGTGAAGCTCCTTCAACCATCTTCAGAATTCGGCGAGGAAGCTCGAGACATTCTGCGTGATATGAACAGTCCTCGCAAGGGAAACGATGCTGGCGACCATCCCCCGATCACTCCAATGAAGTTAGCATCGCGCAACGAATTGGATGGAGGGGACACTTGGCGCCTGTACGATTACATCTGTCGTCACTTCCTGGGAACCATTTCGCGAGATCTTAAGTATCGACTGACAACCACCAAGTTCAAAATCAACAATGAACTATTCACCAACACATCAAGTGTTCTGATCGATGCTGGTTATACGAAGATTATGACGTGGCAAGCGTTCAACAAGAATGAAATCATCACCCCATTTACGGTGAACGAAAAAGTTAAAATCAACGACGTTCGGCTGGTTGAAAGCCAAACTGGACCGCCAGACTATCTGACCGAGTCGGAGCTCATCTCACTTATGGAAAAGCATGGTATCGGTACAGATGCTTCCATTCCGGTACATATCAACAACATTTGTCAAAGAAATTACGTTGCAATCGGTGGGGGACGTACGCTGACCCCTACGAATCTGGGCATTGTGCTGGTGCATGGATACCGAAAGGTATGTAAGTCAACTAAAATCATTTTGACCTTAGCCGAAGTTTTGATATTTATGATTTCGTTTGAACATTTCTGTAGAGATCCTTGGTAAATTTTATCAATCATCCTTTGCTAATATTATTGGAAAGAGTTTTCGTGAATTTCTTTATGAATTTTTGGTTGATACGGGACGAGATCAATGATAGATTTTTCATGAACAGTACATGCGGCCCTTCAAGCCTTTAAATATGGCCAAAGAGGTACTTCGAGACGTTTCGAAATATGGATGTGATCAAAACTTCTATTTTTCTTTCACGATCTGAAAATTTCTGTACTAGACAAACGTTTATTTTATCTGTTTATTCACTTAACAGATTAAATAACTGCGTAAGCCATGATCGACGATCTTTATTTATACATTGAGTCTAAGTTAAATTAAATACGAATAACAAATTATGCATTTTTTTCTGTCCTTAGATTGATCCGGAGCTGGTGCTTCCTACAATGCGTTCAGCGGTGGAACAACAACTGAATCTCATAGCGCACGGATCAGCAGATTACCGTTGCGTTTTGAAACATGCAGTGGAAATTTTCCGTCTAAAGTTTCTATACTTCGTGCAGAACATCAGCAACATGGACATACTATTCGAGGCAACATTCTCATCGTTGTGTTCCTCGGGTAAAGCACTATCACGTTGCGGTAAATGTCGCCGCTATATGAAATATATCCAGACGAAACCAGCTCGACTGCATTGTTCACAGTGCGATGAAACTTATACAATGCCTCAAAAGGGAATCGTGCGAGTTTATCGTGAACTCAAGTGCCCACTAGATGATTTCGAGCTGCTAGCATGGTCAAATGGTGCTAAGGGAAAATCGTATCCCCTGTGTCCGTACTGCTACAATTATCCTCCATTCAGGGATATGCCGAAAAACTCTGGTTGCAACAGTTGTCCACACCCGACCTGTGCCCATTCGCTATCTAGCTTGGGCGTCTCGAGCTGCATCGAGTGTGACCGAGGTGTCCTCGTGCTGGACTGCACCATGTCTCCGAAGAGCTGGCGGCTTGTGTGCAACTTCTGCGATGTTATCATCAACTGCTTCGATGATGCTGTGAAAGTCAACGTAGAAGGTAGTACAAATAGAGAATATATGATAGACGTAAACCTCAAAATATTATGATTCCAAACATTTTCAGGTGATTCCTGTGAGGAATGTGGAGCACAGCAAGTAACTGCCATTTATAAAGCTGAGAAGACTCCTTTCAAAGATGATGTGACAGACAAGAAAGGGTGCATTTTTTGCTTTGAAGATTTTATTCCGCTGGTGAGTTTTCCGTACATATGTAGTGATTTTTTGTAGCAACTAAGCAATCTTAAGAAACAAGAGTGGGTCATCGTTTATATGGAAAAATGAAAAATTCAATGGTATCCCATCAGATCAAAGCTTTTTTGATCCCATTTCAGGACTCAAATAAGTGTGCAAAATTTGGGCACGATCGGTTATGTCTACGTTTTGCGCATCGCTTTCGAAGTTTGTATGGGGTTTTACATGAGAAAACACACTTTTTTGCATTTCTCTTATAACAAGCTCGAATTTTCCTAAAACCATGTAACCGATAATGTGAAAACATAGCCTTGGGTGTCCTGAAAAACTTTGTCAAAGACCGCGAAGTGATCTGATGCTTATGAAAAAAGTTATAGCGTTGGCATTGCTTGCTTGGTGAAACAGCATGATTTTGTTGCTATTGTTATTCCTTTACATGTTAAAACATAAACACATGCATGCGGTTCGTTGGTTATAATTATTTTCACAAGCATCGGATCGCTTTGCGGTCTTCAACAAAGTTTTTCAGAATATCCTAGGCTATCATTTTACGGTATCGGTTAAAAAGTTTCAGACAAACTTTTTCAACTTATGACAAAAATGCAAAAAAGTATGTTTTTTCATACAAAATCCCATACAAATTTCAATTGCAATGCGCAAAGTGTAGACGCAACCGATCGTGCTCAAATTTTGCAGAGATACTTAGGACCCGAAACGGAACCAAAAAAGCTTTGATCTGAGAAAACGGTTCCGATGACCCACACTAGTATACATATGGGAATAAAACATTTTCCATGATGTAATTTGGCATTGGCGTTTAGCATATTGTTCGTGCAGTTGAAAATCGGAATTTTTGACACGCGAAAATCGATTTTTCTCCGAACCCGTACGTCGAACGTACGTCGGGCAAAGTGCGCTGGATAGAGGGTCAAGATCCGCTGCCCAGCGCAGTACGTTCGACGTTAGGTTTCACGTATGGATTTGGAGAAAAATCGATTGTCGCGTGTGGGGAAACATCGGGTTTCAACCGCGACGACAAAAACGGTCAATTGGTGTAACTTGCACAGAAACCGTTCGTTTTTTCCGGTGTCAATGTCTACATCGGTACAGTGCACCGTCGGGAAAACATACATTCGACATTAATTGCCGTTCTTACTTTACAGGTTGAGAAACATAAAGCAGTGGAGATGCGTCGAGCGCAGGGAGGCCGAGGCAGGGGTCGAAGTGTGCGCGGGCGCGGAGGTAAAAGTGGCAGAGGGCGCAACAAGCCACCGAAGGACAAGATGGCTCAACTCGCGGCCTATTTTGTTTGATCAGTATAAGTGTTCTCCTATTGTACTAGGCAATTGTTTCTAAGTCATTCTGGAAAGCCGTCAATCACGTACATTTTGACATTCTTAGTCAATATTGCTCTCGGTTAATAAGTTTGAATGAAAGTGTTCATAGAGCACAGGTTTCGTTCCAGTTAAAACATCACGCCAAAAATAAGAAAAAGCTTAGTTTCCAACTAAGATGCATGCATAGTTCATAGTTAAATGTTCCTTCAGGGGTAATTAACAAATTACGCGAAAACAAAAACCTGTCTCGAAAAAATCATAAAGGCCCTTATTATGGGTGTCACTTTACGGTTAAAATATGGCAAACCAGCTGTTCCAGCAAACGTTATTTTTGAATGGATTACTGAAGCCAATTTTTCTGGCAGTGAGCGCATTACAACAAAGGAGTCACCGTATGAGGGCTTTGACATTGTGACACCTGTCCAATTCGGTCAAACACATAAGGTTATGGTGTCGCCATCTATATGTTCATTTCATAGGGCACTGTATGAAATTCCGTCCTTCTCTTTTATCTTACAGAAATTTTGTAAACAACAAGACCAAGAAACGTCAAAATACAATACAAAATCAAATCAATGCAGTGCCCTATAGCGGCCGTGCAATAAGGCCCAAAAGCTCATCTGGAATGTTTTCTTTTCTATAAAAATCTGAATAAATAAATTGCAAAATTACTAGGGTTGACGGCTTTACGGCTAATGAAGTTGTAGACATTTCCTCTACATACATTTAGCACTAACAATCAGCTAGATAAAACATAAATATTTGATGTAGTTGCTGTATTGTTCATGCTGAAATTAAAATAAAGTGAGTAAAACATTGAAACTTTTCGTTTTTTTGTTATCGTCTTTCTGTAGAGGGTAGGTACGTTTCGAATAAGCTAAGCACATTTGGCATAAAGGACGTCTGGCTTGAAGAAAATATGATATATATTTTCTACCGGGGAACAAATAAAGAACGACCTTCAGTAGAAAAAATAGCAAACTTTTCAGTGGCGCATTATATTACCCCTCATCGCATGTCAGTCCCATGTTGCGTCTGATACGAATCATATTTGATATGTTTCCCGGTAGCATTACAATGAGCACGTTGGCAGTATGGCAACGTTGCAAATACCGAAGGCGGCGTGGTAACAGATCTAGGAGTATGCGCACAGGACGAAAGACTTCCGGCCTCTGACCTCCAAGAGATTGAAAAACAACAAAGCCGCTGGAGCAGATCAACAACTAAGCGGTGAAGAAGCCCTCCTGAGAGCACAAGATTTGAGAGGAGGATGTATTACCGGAGGAATGGACGGAGGATATCGTGTGTCCCATCTACAAAAAGGGCGACAAGTTAAATTGCGGGAACTACCACGCGATCACACTACTGAGCGCTGCCTACAAGATAATCTCTAAAATTTTATGCTGCCGTCTATCACCGATTGCAAGAGAGTTCGTGGGGCGCGTTGGTCCTCTGCATGTAGGGTCCATGTTTCGTGCCCATAGAGGACTACCGGTCTAACTAAAGACACTATATGCAAAGACACGAAATGTTCCAATTGCAATTCCAAATTTGCTGTCAATGTTATTCCAATCGAGCAGGAGACCTGTTAAACGCGCTTTAAAAGCATTGCTCGACAGCATCATCGTCATGACGCGACAATCATCATCAACAGCAACAATCATCAGATTTCGTGTCTTTAGCATACAGTGTCTTTAGGTCTAACCAGCGTTTTATAGATAGTGTTACCGTGCGGTAACATTTTGATTTTTCACAATATGACGTGGGACTGTAGGTGCATAAAATGTAAGCTAGCCAACGTTTAATTCAAACGGTGCGGGCGGCTGCAGCGCTAACGCTCCGAACGCAAAACAAAAGATGGGTGACAAACTGATCGTGGCGGCGATAAAAGGGCGGATAAAACGGTCACCCGCATCGGGAGGTTGAGTGTCTGTTAGGGGCTGAGAGGAGTCGATAGCCTGAGGGACGGGCAGTCGAGTGGCATCTATCAACCGGTGTGCATTACCCCAAGAAGATTTTTTCCGAGTTTGTCCATGGAGATCATTCCACGTGCCTGTTAACGAGTGGGTCATTTGGCCCGTGAAGAGAATCGTGTTATAGAAGATTCCGGAATAGAAGCTACGTTACCAAGCTTCGCCAAGTGCCATCAACAGCCACGACTGGTTCCGGATCTGGTCGGATCATCAGCTCAAACCGGCCACGTTTCGGTCGGTCCGGAGGCCACCTCAATCGTACGTACTATCTTCAGCTCGGTGACAAGTGTGCGCCGTAGTCGCAAAAAGCCACCGCTAGGCTCCGATTTCCGACCACCGGTATACTTCGTCGAAACCCCTTTCACCGGGTACCGTCGTCCTGCCGGCCCGATTCGCCATCGATCCGAAGAAGGTCAACGTTAGATTGCTGCAGACCTTGGCCGTCCCCGCAGTGTTTGGTCGAAAAAGTGATAAGTGAACCACTCGGTAGTTTTTCTTCCCTTTTGTTGATTCTGTTTAAATTACCAAGCGGTGTATGTTCTCTCTTCGAGTCGCATGGTTCACGAAGGAACACAACGAAGATACTCCGATCTAGACAAGCTGCGGCGATGAGCGGGCATCACTATATGTAACACTTACCGATGATCTCTCATCGTTGGCTTGGGACAACTGTGAATAATCGTTATTTTTATCAGTATTTAATGCGTTTTCGCTTTAAAAACGTGAACTACTATTTAATTTAACTGTATTCATGACGTTGCAGATTGTGTAGTCACAATAAAAAAGAATTATGACAATAAAATATTCTTACCGAATGCATCGCTTTCATTAGCGTCATCGAGCATCTTCTCTCTTGATTGCGCTCTCGTATCGAACCGGACAAGAGAATGAACAGCATTTCGAGGAGCGTTCCCGAGCATGTCGGTTCACGAAATGTTACATTCGCAAATGTATCACTTGCTGAGTATGGACCATTCAGACCAGCTGCTTGGGGCTTAGGCTCGTCCCCCTCTGGGTCGGAGCGATTGACTCCCGGGGTCAAAAGTGGTTTCAATAGTTAACTTCGTGTTACGGCGAACTTTATTCGATCGTAGAGTTCTGCGGAGTCCAAAGTAAGCTCGATTTCCTGCCACAATGCGTCTCTGAATTTCTCTGCTAGTGTCGTTGTCGGTGGTCACCAGTGAGCCCAAGTACACGAATTCATCAACTGCCTCGATTTCATCACCGTCGATATAAATTCGGGATGGCGGACGCGGTGATTCCTTCCTGGAGCCCTTTGCCATCATGTACTTTGTCTTCGACACATTAATGACTAATCCGATTCATCTGGCTTAACTCTTTAGTCGGATGTACGTTTCCGCCATCGTCTCTAATTTACGAACAATAATATCAATATCATCAGCGAAACCAAGCAGCTGAACGGACTTCGTCAAAATCGTTCCACTCGTGTTTATCCCCGCTCTCCTATTGGATGGAGCAACGATCAAGATGCTCTAACCGTTACGGCTGTGCTGACAACTGTGAGCTTTCGCATCTGGCAGCACAAAGCACCGCCTGCTGCGACGGCGCGATTCCCTTGCGCGCCATTCATCAATGTGTTTTTCCATTCAGTGATACGCCATTCATGTGTGAACACGTTCGTTTGTCAATTAGTCTAGTTTAATTAATAAAGTTATTTCTCTACAGTAGTTTCCTGCACTATATAGTTTCCGCTGTTTAATGAAAGAACCGCCCAATAGGTTATGGTCCCGGTAGTGTAGTGGAAGCTGTAGGAACAATCTTCCGGTGGAATCGAAGTTGCATCTCGTGAAATTTTTTTCGGTTCGGTAGCGACGATGCGTGTGTGTGAGAAGCAACATGGCGGACGTAAAAGTATCGTTCGAAAAATTGAATGACAATAATTTCGCGGTGTGGAAGTTCAAGATGGAACTTTTCCTGGTGAAGGAGGAACTGTTCAGTGTTGTGGTGGAAGACAAGCCCGGTACGCCGACGGCCGACTGGACCCTGAAGGACGGGAAAGCTCGGGCCATGATCGGTCTGGCTGTGGAGGATACGCAACTCGTACACATCATCAGGAAGACGACTGCAAAGGAGATGTGGGACTCGTTGAAGAAAATTCATGAAGAGCCGTCACTGTCATCTACTTTACACGTGCTGCGAAAATTGTGCTCGATGCGGCTATCGGAAGAGGGCAATTTGCTGGATCATCTGAACGACATGACGGCATTGCACAATCAGTTGGAAGTGATGGGGGAAGGATTAAAGGACAGAGTGTTTATGGCGTTAATTCTCTCGAGCCTTCCGATGTCGTACGGTAGCCTCATTAACGTGATTGAGAGTCGACCGGAGGCGGAAGTGACAGTCGAATTTGTGAAGAGCAAATTACGCGAAAAGTGGCGTCGTCGACAAGTGTGTGGGGGTGGTGTGGAGAGCAGTGACAAGGCTCTGAAGATAATGAGTGGCAAAAACAAATTCGAAAGGAAGAAGAAAAGTGTTGTGTGCCATCATTGTCACCAGCCCGGACATTTCCAACGTGACTGTCCGAAGAGGAAGGAGCAGTCGGACAGGGACAAAGTGAAAGACACGGGAAAAGCGAACATGGTAGCTGAAGTGTCCAGTGGAGTGATGGAAATGTGTTTGGTCGCGGCGACTCCGTGCGAGTCCGGAAAGTGGTACCTGGATTCCTGAGCGACCTCGCACATGACGAGTGACGTGAAGCTGCTGAGCAACGTGGATCGAAGCAAAAGTGCGGAAATCTGTCTGGCCGACGGAACCTGCTGTAACCGTTTGGTTACAAATTGTTGATTTTTGTTTTGTATTTGTTGTATTTATCGGACCCTACACGTTTCTTGTGCAAAAACAGAAGGAAATACCACAGAAGTGATAGGGTTCAGTACCGCTGCAAATAAAGCCGGCTGCTACCAATTTTGTAATATAGCAGAATGTAGGAACAAATTGGAAATATGTGTAATGACGGGATAAGGGAGAACGAAAGAATAAGAGGCCATTGCATTAAATCGGCAGCAATTCTAATCAGGCGTCCGTGTGCTGTAGATGTCATGTTTGTGCAGTGGTTAAATATAGTTTTCAAAGAGTGAACACCCCCCCCCCCCCTTAACAAGGGCTACAATTAGCTCCGGGGAAATACCGTTCAGGTAATTTGTGTACCCTGCACATTACATAAGGACCTAGCTTTTAATTTGAATCGTCCTTTAGGACCTCTTTTGTTGGACCTAAAATAGGTCTCCGTCCAGCACACGGCTCGGCCCGTGGAACCGGGAACGGTTCCCGCGCCTAACCGTCAAAGATCGCCAGTCCTCATAGGAGGATTAACAGCTCGGGCCGAAGGCCCTAATCGTAAAGGAGCTTTCCCCTCTCGGCCGTCCAAGGTGGTTAGTCCACGGCCGGCCGATTGCGTCCACGAGGGAAGACGCCAGTGATCCCCCCCCCCAGCAACGCCCGCTGGTCCCGTCGGCCGAGTACCGGCCCCGCTCGCCTCGTCATCCGGCGAGATTTCCGGCCGCACAGCTGGACAGGAGTCGCTGTGTCGGCCAACGAACCCACCATCATCAAGCAGCGGTATGTACCGGTACCAACGTTAGAAATAGGCCACACTTAACAAATTAACACAAATTTTATTACACAGAACAACACGCACACGACACAATTAGGAATTTTAATAAATATGTAAGTAACGTGAAAGTTCCGTGTTCTTAGTTTTTGTATCGCGAAAAGCCCTTGATTACCCAGTAGCTAGCCGACCCTGGGATTGCCGGAGTCTCTTGTGTCCTGAGTCGGCCCGGCACTGTTATATTGACGATTAGTTTCACTTGGCACCCAGCCAAAAGTCCGCGAAAGGTAATCAAGGGACCGAAGTAGCATACAAAAATCTAACGATTTTTGCCGACGGGAGGTGGCAGGGATACGTGCTTGCACGTATGTCTCGCCCCTTACGCACTGTCCTAAACTCAGGTGATTTAACTGTGATATTACGAAGCTTTTGCTTCAAAAGAGGTCCTGAGCACATCACGGACACATTTGCTCTTGATTTTCGTTTTTACCGTCCAAAAATTTGTTGATGTTGGCAAATTTTGTGTTTCGTGAACCGTTTATGTATTGACGCAACATATATCATAATTAAACTTCACTGTTTTTGTCCAATCATTCATCATGACAACGCAATCGCACAATCTATTTTAACATGTTTGTTTTGATCCGTCCCATTGTTTTATGATTTTATTTTTTCACCCACAACACACTCATCCGATTCTTACACAATGACTCGCAAGCGACGAGCAAAGGCTGAAGCCAATTATAAACCAATCAATTGGCAGCCGTCGACGTACGATGCGGACGAGTCGGACTTAGAGGAATGGTTTGAAATGCCTCGTCCGTTGCTCTCGACGCATCCTAACTACCCGCTAGAGGAGTTAGAGCTGGACCTCGAAGAAACTTTGTCGACCATTCGGGAGCAAAGGACTTCGGGGGTGATGATGCCAGCAGACGTCATAAAAATTAAGCGAATAATCTACCTGTTTATGCGTGACATGAACATCGTCACATGCGATGTTAACTCTCGCTATTTGCCCCCCAGCGCGACTTGCGAATATAGGGCGCCGGAATCAGAACCAGAGGAAGAGATCGAGTTGATCATACCTAGTTCCGATTCCGAAGACTACGAAATGTCCTTCAGCGAGCCCGAATCTGATTCGGAAGACCTGCTTCAGGTCGAAAAGGGAACGAAAAGGAGCCCTGTGTCACGCTATTCTTCTGGTTATTTCTCTCCCGAATTTGACACCAGTAAGTCGGTGCTTCATTCATCGAAATTTCCCCGAGACTTACCTGGTGAAGCTTTCCTTACTTCCAAACAACAAACTTCGAACCCCGAATCCCTCCGAAAGCAGACCCGGTCGTTCAAGATCCGGAAAAAGGCCAACCTAAATCTTCGAGCGGAACCTACGGCCAAAGAACTGTGCAGCGAACCTACTTCGATTTTGGAAATCTACCCTTCTTTGAACAATCCCAGTTCCGGACGCACACCTGGAACCCCCCAAAAGGTGTTTTCATTAAATAAGAAAAAGAAGAAACACTTCTAAATTTCTACTTAAAAAAAAAACAATTTATTTTTCTTTTCATTTTCACATTCTATTCTTAGGCAGTTTGCCATCTATCCGGTGAGGTGCGGGAGTAATTATCTATCCCCAGTCACCGGCGGCAGACATCGCTGGACGAATGTAGATCTGAAAAGAAAGAGGAAATGAACCGTTTTAGCAATTTTCAACACCGAAGGACTATGGAATTGTTAGTCGATTGTGTTAGTTGTTATGGGAATCGTTAGCTGTTAGTCCTAGATTAGTCGGACCGACGGATGAAAGACTCCGATCGGTCGTGAAGAAAGGCTAGCATGCGTGGAAATTAGATCAAACTTACCTTGATTTATAATCGGGGATCCATACCGGGGTTGGCGGGACCGGCGGAAAATGCGAGGGATTGAATATTTTACCTCCTTTTCCCCACCTGCAGAACTGCCGGAAGGGGATCGCCCAACTTGAATTTAATTGGCCAAAGTCTAAAATAAACATCAATCACCTGAGATGGGTTGATTATTTCACAGTGTACACTGAACTTACCTGATTTCGTCTTGCTCCGCCAAAATGCCCGGATAAAAACTAACCATAGGATGTTTGGTGAAAACCATTCCTGCACCATACAGTGTACCAGCTACAATAAAGTGTATTGTAATGAAATGGTTCGCTATACTATACATTTACATTGGATTTTAATGTAACAATGTATCATTCTGTTTTTCTTACGTTTGGACCATTCACTTTTCCGAAACATTTTTCCGTGAATTTTTAATTATTTATTCAGTTTCAGATTTTGTTGATGGTAGTGACTTTTTTATGCAAAGGAAAGGAAAGAGAAAAAAGTGAATAAGTTGAAACATTAATTTAAAGTCAATAACATGTTTAAATCAGTGGTAAACCAGATGTCCTAAGAACTGCAGGTCCAAGCAGGGGTCCAAGAGATATGGCGGGCTAGGTGTGTAGAGTGCGATGAGAGAAATACGAATGTAGGCCAACCCGGAAAAATGCAGGTCAGATTACCGTAAATCAGTGGATGAGTTCAACACTATTCTTTCTGTATTTGCATTTAGGGGAGTTTTCTCCTCTTCTCTCATGTGAACTTGCCTTCGACCACAATCGAATCAAATGCGGTTGACAAACTTTATCTTTGACGTAGAGCCATCTTTAACATATGGACTGGACTGAACACTGAAATGACTTCTAATATAGGTTCGTCTGCGGGTTCGCTTTTTAACCTAATTTATATTTGATTCGAACTTGACAGTTTTCTCATGAGTTGTTATGTATTTCAAACTTTAGTCAAACTGGTGCCTCAATATTGCAATAACGGTTAAGCACGCTGTAATGATACTTATGTACCTCGTCACCCACTTCATGCAACTACATTAGTGGTCTAATAACACTTAGCGCGCTCGGCATAGTTCCATCATGCCGCTCAAAGTGTTGCCACAAATAATGCTTAGTTTGCAAAACCCGGTTATCTGGCTGGTGGGGCAAAGGGAGCCTAAGCTTCAACTGTTAATGCAATCAGAGACTATTCAGACTTAGACGTGGGCGATCCTATATATGAAGGGTTGTCCAAAACACTCTGGAGAACTCCCAAAGCGCATTCTAATAAATCTAGTAAGCCTAAGATGCCATTAAGAGACGGAAAATGACAAGATAATATAACTATATATGGCGTATGTAATGTAAAACAATACAACATAACAAAAGAGAACCATTCCAAAACCATTTGATTAAATGTATAACCAGTAGTGTCATTACAATTAAAAACTATTTATTTAGGGTACAATTTATTGTTTGAAACCATTCATGTACCATACAATGTATGGTATATTTAAACCCACGTATCAGTATTTTGAACAATTCATTAACAATAAAATGTATGGTTTTGCAAAAAAATATATATGGGGAAAACTATTTTTTTATATTGTTACGATACTTAACAACCTGTATAATATATTGTAAAAATCTTATTTACAATTCACGGTATGGGTGTCTACATTACATCTTATTGTTTTTGTATTTTTATTTTTACAGTGGTGTCTATTGTAAAAATATAATTCTAAATAGTACTGTTACAATACAACGTTCGGTTTTTCTACTGTATTTTTTATTCGGGTGGTCATCAAGGTCCCGGGACCATTATGGGTTTGCTATGGGCCAATCTTTCGTCGCAAAGATTGTTGCCGCATAGCCCAACAACCCAAGAATGAATCGATTTCATTCACCTAAAAAGACACATATACATCCGAAGATTAGTCTTCGATATGTTTCATTAATGAACGTACGTATTACTTACCACAAATACACGAAAAGGGCCACTTTTGCACTTTACACTTCGATTCTTGACTGCACAGCATAAAGTAAACATAAGCATAACGAACAATAGAGATGCTGTGTCAGTCCACTTTGACAGACTCATGACATTTCGCAAACTGTCACTGTCACTGTTGTGTCAAACAGTTTGCCCGCCGGCGAATCAATCCCGCCAGGGGATTCGGCCGTGCAGATCGAATGTGATCTATGTGTTGTAAATAGTTTTAAATAGGGTTGTAAAATTGTTTTTCGTTGCGCAACGTGTAAATAGAGTTGTCTACCAATAATACGGGATATTTTATAAGATTTTTAAATTGTTATGTACATATTCGGCATGTTTTAATTTATTTCATTTTTTGATTTTAATTTGTTTATTTGTGCACGTACGTAGAAAATATTTATGCATGTTTTATTATTTATATTTTTAATTTGTTGTAAAGTTTAATTATGATATCGCGCGATAGCAGTTAGTACATTTTTAATTTGTTGTTTCTTGATTTTATAAATATTGTGAATTGTTTGTTATACATCCACGAACCGATGGCGGCCGAAGATGACTTGAAAGAGTGAATTGAAAAAAAAAATGCAAAATCTCTTCGCGCTTTCGCATTTTTTTCATCGGGGTGGTGGATAGTGTAACCGTTTGGTTACAAATTGTTGATTTTTGTTTTGTATTTGTTGTATTTATCGGACCCTACACGTTTCTTGTGCAAAAACAGAAGGAAATACCACAGAAGTGATAGGGTTCAGTACCGCTGCAAATAAAGCCGGCTGCTACCAATTTTGTAATATAGCAGAATGTAGGAACAAATTGGAAATATGTGTAATGACGGGATAAGGGAGAACGAAAGAATAAGAGGCCATTGCATTAAATCGGCAGCAATTCTAATCAGGCGTCCGTGTGCTGTAGATGTCATGTTTGTGCAGTGGTTAAATATAGTTTTCAAAGAGTGAACACCCCCCCCCCCCTTAACAAGGGCTACAATTAGCTCCGGGGAAATACCGTTCAGGTAATTTGTGTACCCTGCACATTACATAAGGACCTAGCTTTTAATTTGAATCGTCCTTTAGGACCTCTTTTGTTGGACCTAAAATAGGTCTCCGTCCAGCACACGGCTCGGCCCGTGGAACCGGGAACGGTTCCCGCGCCTAACCGTCAAAGATCGCCAGTCCTCATAGGAGGATTAACAGCTCGGGCCGAAGGCCCTAATCGTAAAGGAGCTTTCCCCTCTCGGCCGTCCAAGGTGGTTAGTCCACGGCCGGCCGATTGCGTCCACGAGGGAAGACGCCAGTGATCCCCCCCCCCCCAGCAACGCCCGCTGGTCCCGTCGGCCGAGTACCGGCCCCGCTCGCCTCGTCATCCGGCGAGATTTCCGGCCGCACAGCTGGACAGGAGTCGCTGTGTCGGCCAACGAACCCACCATCATCAAGCAGCGGTATGTACCGGTACCAACGTTAGAAATAGGCCACACTTAACAAATTAACACAAATTTTATTACACAGAACAACACGCACACGACACAATTAGGAATTTTAATAAATATGTAAGTAACGTGAAAGTTCCGTGTTCTTAGTTTTTGTATCGCGAAAAGCCCTTGATTACCCAGTAGCTAGCCGACCCTGGGATTGCCGGAGTCTCTTGTGTCCTGAGTCGGCCCGGCACTGTTATATTGACGATTAGTTTCACTGCATCAAGTCCGGTGGTTCTGGAACCGGAAAGGTGGCATCGATAACGGGAAGTGGCGTCCGGATGAACGTTACGCTCAACGACGTGTACCACGTACCGTCCCTCGCAGGTAACTTGCTGTCCGTAGGTAAGATTTATGATCTTGGGTACAGTGTAGTATTCGAGAAAACGGGTTGTCGAGTCCTTCGTGACAAGGAAGCAGTCCTGGTAGGCGGGAGGAGTGGTGGGTTATACCGACTGAAGCAGTTCCCGGAGCAAGCACTGGCGTCGACTGTGAACCATCCAGAATTGTGCGAGCATTTGTGGCACCGTAGGCTCGGTCACCGTGATCCGGAAGCAGTAGCGAAGATAGTGCGACACGAAATGGGATTCGGTCTGAAGCTTCAGAAGTGCAGTGTGAATTGCGTTTGCGGCGTTTGTTTGAAAGGGAAGATGAGTCGGAGTTCGTTTCCGAAGCAGTCCCAGAGTAAATCGTCAGCGGTCGGAGATCTTGTGCACTCGGACGTCGGTGGTCCAATGGAAGTTGCCACACCCAGCGGTAATCGATTCTACGTTACTCTGGTGGACGACTACAGCGGTTACACAGTGGTATATTTGTTGAAGGCGAAGTCAGAAGTTGATATGAAAGTGCGTGAGTATTGCAGTCTGGTGAAGAATCAGTTCGGCCGGTATCCTCGTATCATTCGTACGGACGGAGGAGGAGAATACTCGAGCACGGCGTACAAGCAGTTTTTGGCCGAGAACGGGATCGTCTTGCAGCAAACCGCGCCGTACTCGCCGCAGCAAAACGGTAAAGCGGAGAGGAAGAATCGGTACGAAGTCGAAATGGTTCGTTGCTTGCTTCTCGAGTCGGGCTTGGACAAGAGGTATTGGGGTGAGGCTTTGAACACGGCGAACTATTTGCAAAATCGTCTTCCGTCGTCGGTTCGTGAGAAGACACCGTACGAGTTGTGGCACGACAAGAAACCGTCGTATGTTCATCTGCGCGTTTTTGGTTCGGAGGCGTATGTTCATGTGCCGAAGGAGAAACGAAGAAAGTTGGATCCGAAAGCAGTGAAGTTGGTCTTCGTCGGTTACGCGGAGGGGAGAAAAGCATATCGTTTCCTGAATCCCGAGAACGATACGGTTTTGATAAGTCGTGATGCGAAGTTCGTGGAAGTGCGTGAAGAAGAAGTGCCCCACGGGCGCCAGGAGGAACTGGAATCTCCTGAGGACAAATTAGAAGTGTCAGTGGTTCCTGAAATGAAGAAAGAAGAAGTCATTATTTCGCTTGAGGGGAAGAAAATTGAAGAAATTGTTCCAGTACCCGGAGCCGAAGAAAGTAGTGATGAAGAAGAACCGGATGAAGAGCAGTTGGATGTTTCCGAGTATTCAGTAGCGTCTGAAGGTTCATTCCATGGTTTTCCGATGGACGAAATCGCAAGAAGGTCTCAACGGTCAACGAAGGGTATAGCTCCACGGCGTCTGATTGAGGAAATTTTCGTGGCAGGCACTCTTCCCCCAGAGGAGGAGACGGAGCCGAGAACGCTTCAGGAAACCTTGAGCTGTGAAAAGAGTGCTGAGTGGAGAAAGGCCATGACGGAAGAGCTGCGGTCTCACGAGGAAAACGGAACGTGGAAGCTGGTGGACCCCCCGCCTGGACGGAAGCCAGTTGGGTGCAAGTGGGTCTACAAGATCAAACGGAACGCTGCTGGAGAGGCTGTGAAGTACAAGGCTCGTCTGGTCGCCCAGGGTTTCAACCAGAAATACGGGCAGGACTACGATGAGGTGTTTGCACCGGTCATCAAGCAGACGACGCTGCGGACGCTTCTGGCCATCGCTTCGAAGAGGAACTTGGTCCTGAAACACTTCGACGTGAAGACGGCGTATTTGTACGGCACACTGGAAGAGGAGCTATACATGCGGCAGCCGGGTGGCTTCGAGGTCGCAGGACAAGAGAGGAAGGTGTGTAAGCTGGTGAAAAGCATCTACGGGCTGAAACAGTCGGCTCGGTGCTGGAATCATCGTCTGCATGCTGTGCTTCTGGGGCTCAAATTCAAGCAAAGTCGAGCTGATCCGTGTCTTTATACGAAGGTCGTCAACGGGAGGTGCATCTACTTGTTGGTCTATGTCGACGATATTCTGGTCGGTTGCGACAGCGAGGAGGAGATCGGAAAGATCTACGCAGCCCTGAGCAAGGAGTTCGAGATGGCCGACCTAGGAGACGCGAACTATTGTTCGTGCAGTTGAAAATCGGAATTTTTGACACGCGAAAATCGATGTTTCTCCCAAACCCTGTGTCGGACGTACGTCGGGCACAGTGCGCTGGATAGAGGACCAGGTCCGCTGTCCAGCGCACTACGTCCGACGTTAGGTTTCACGTATGGATTTTGAGAAAATTCGATTGTCGGGTGTTGGGAAACTTCGGGTTTCAACCGCGACGACAATATTTCCTGGGAATGGAAGTCCGAAAGGAAGGTGGTAAGTACGGCATTTCGCTGGAAAGCTACATAGATCGGATCGCTGATAGATTCGGTCTGGGTGACGCAAAATTCGCGAAAACCCCGATGGAGGATGGATTCATCAAGACCAGAGAAGACAGTCCTCCGTTGAAGACGAACACGCAATACAGGAGTCTGGTGGGAGCGTTGCTGTACGTTGCTGTCTGCGCGAGACCGGATATCGCTGCAAGTGTGTCCATTTTGGGGAGAAGCGTGTGTGCACCAACGGAAGCCGATTGGGTGGCAGCCAAACGAGTGGTCCGCTACCTGAAAGGTACAAAGGATTGGCAGTTAAGATACGGAGATCCTGAAGGCAAGCTGGTTGGTTATGCGGATGCGGACTGGGCGGGCGATTTGAAGTCTCGCAAGTCTACGACCGGTACCGTGTTCATGTACGCTGGAGGAGCGATTTCGTGGACAAGCCGTCTGCAGGATTTCGTGACACTGTCGTCAATGGAATCGGAGTACGTGGCGTTGAGCGAGGCAAGCCAAGAGGCAGTTTGGCTTCTGAAACTTTTCGAGGACTTCGGAGAACCTTCGTTCAAGCCAGTGACGCTGTGGGAGGACAACCAGAGCTGCATCAAGTTCGTCAGTTCTGAACGGACAACCAAGCGTTCCAGACACATCGAGACCCGTCAGTGTTTCGTGAAGGAGTTGTGCGACGCAGGAATCTTGAAGCTGTTGTACTGCTCCACTGAGGAAATGACTGCGGATCTGCTCACCAAGGCACTTGGGCAGATAAAGCTTCGGAAGTTCGCTGGTATGGTAGGACTGACCAGCGGAGATCGTTGAGGAGGAGTATTGGATGGAGCAACGATCAAGATGCTCTAACCGTTACGGCTGTGCTGACAACTGTGAGCTTTCGCATCTGGCAGCACAAAGCACCGCCTGCTGCGACGGCGCGATTCCCTTGCGCGCCATTCATCAATGTGTTTTTCCATTCAGTGATACGCCATTCATGTGTGAACACGTTCGTTTGTCAATTAGTCTAGTTTAATTAATAAAGTTATTTCTCTACAGTAGTTTCCTGCACTATATAGTTTCCGCTGTTTAATGAAATTACGACCCAATATCTCCTGAGTACACCTTCTAAAGCAATATTGAACAGCTAGCACGAAAGACATCCCTTACCGTTACCCTCTGCGAGATTCAAAGGGGCTCGAGAGTGTCCCTGATTCTCAAAATACGCACATCACTCGATCCATCGTCGCCTTGATCAATCGTTTCAGTTTATCCGGGAATCCGTATTCGTGCATAATCTGCCATAGCTGTTATCGATCGATTGTATCATACGCCGATTTGAAATCGATGAACAAGTGATGTGTGAGCACGTTGTATTCGCGGCACTTCTGCAACACCTGGCGGATGGCGAACATCTGGTCCGTTGTAGCGCGTTCACCCATAAATCCAGCCTGATATTGCCCCACGAACTCTCTTGCAATCGGTGATAGACGGCGGCATAACGTTTGAGAGAGTATCTTGTAGGCAGCACTCAGTAGTGTGATCGCGCGATAGTTCCCGCAATCCAACTTGTCGCCCTTTTTGTAGATGGGGCATACGATACCTTCCATCCATTCCTCCGGTAATATTTCCTCCTCCCAAATCTTGGTAATGACCCAGTGTAGTGCTCTCACCAGTGCTTCTCCACCGTATTTTAGAAGCTCGCTTGGTAGTTGATCTGCTCCAGCGGCTTTGTTGTTTTTCAACCGGCCAACCTCCTCCTCAATCTCTTTTGGGGGTCAGGGGTCGGAAGTCTTTCGTCCTGTGCACATAATCCTAGATCTGTTACCACGCCACCTTCGGTACTTGCAACGTCGCCATTGAGGTGCTCATCGTAATGCTGCCGCCACCTCTCGACCACCTCACGCTCGCTCGTGAGAATATTCCCGTGATTATCTCGGAACATGTCGGCTTGTGGCACAAAGCCTCTGCGCAAGCGGTTCAGCTTCTCGTAGAACTTTCGTGTGTCCTTAGCGCGGTACAGCTCTTCCATCGCTTCGCGATCTCGTTCTATCTGCTGGCGCTTCTTCATCCGGAAGACTGAGTTCTGCCTGTTCCGCGCCTGTTTGTAACGTGCCTCGTTCGCTCTCGTAAGGTGTTGCAGCATTCTCGCCCATGCTGCATTCTTCTCGTTTTTCAACTGTTCACATTCGCCGTCGTACCAGTCGTTTCTGTGATTCGGAGTCGCGAAGCCTAGTGCTGTTGCTGTAGCCGAGGTACTACCTATGGCGGATCGGATGTCCCTCCAGCCATCTTCAAGTGTAGCTGCGCCAAGCTGCTCTTCCGTTGGTAGGGCCACTGCTAAGTGCTGCGCGTAGTCTTGAGCCACTTCTACGTTACGCAGCTGCTCGATGTTGAGTCGCGGCGTTCGACTTCGACGCGTGGTGATAACTGTCGAAAGTTTTGAGCGCATGTATACAGCTACTATAGTGATCCGAATCTATATTCGCACTGCGGTATGTGCGGACGTTGGTTAGAGAATTTATCGTCGATTAAAACGTGGTCGATTTAGGTTTCTTTATTAAATAAAATTTGATAGATTTAAGCATTTTATGTTAGTAAGCAAACTTGCATGCAACTTTTGGAGGGTGACTTGTATGGGAAATATCGTACCTTACATTAATCATTTAAAACTATCAAATTTGATTTGGTAAAACGAAATATTTTGCATGAGTCGTTAATTTAGATGTTAATTGACCAATTTACCCTTTGGTTGTTAAAAAAAAAATCTTTCCATGCTTAATGGTTGGCAGTCAAAAAAGGCCAAAATCTCATATTTTGCCCTATAAATTGGGGTATAGCTCAAAATTGTGACGAGTTGGAGCAAATTTGAGCCCGGATTCGGATTCAGCGGCCCAAAATCTGTCAGAGACACATAAGTTTGCTTTTGAGACAAAAACATGTTGCGCTGTGTTACCGGTCTGTACATTTCCTCCCTTCCTACCTGCGCGTTCATGTCGCTGACAACGATTTTCACGTCACGTCGTATGTTTGCTCTAACTGCGCGTAGAACGCTTCTTTCTCGTCATCGGGTCTCCCTTCGTGTGGGCAGTGGACGTTAATGATGCTGTGTAGTTGAAGAAACGGCCCTTAACTCTCAACAGGCACATCCTTGCGTTGATCGGCTGCCACCCGATCTAACGTTGTCGCATCTTGCCCAACACTATAAATCCTGTTCCCAGTTCATTGGTGGTGCCACAGCTTTGGTAGAAGGTGCCGCTCGATGCCCGCTTTTTCACACTTTCTGTCCAGTCCAACAAAGTTCCTGCAACGCCACGATGTCGAAGTTGCGGGGATGTAGTTCGTCGTAGATTATCCTGTCACATCCTGCGAAGCCTAGTGACTTGCAATTCCTTGTTCCAAGTTTCCAATCGTAGTCCTTATTTCGTCGCGTGGGTCTTTGCCGATTGTATCGAGTCGTATTTTCTTCTATGTTATTCGCAATGGGGATTTTTACGGGTGGCTTATTGGGCCTACGCCAACACTCCTGTCTCGCCGGAGGGCCATCGTGCCAGTTCTGTTTAACGTCCCAACCAACACTGGGACGACCACGCTGATGAGGCTACCACCTTGGATCTAGCTGGGCGTGGTGCAGCGTTTCTTACTCAGCCACTGGATGCCAGAACAGACGCTGTTTGAGCCGCACCTCCTTGGTGAACAAACGCTTGGATCGTACCTCCTCAATCTAGCTGAAGTCAGAAGGACAACAGTGCCCAGGCTGCACTACCCGGATAAAAACTAACCATAGGGTGTATGGTGAAAACCATTCCTGCACCATACAGTGTACCAGCTACAATAAAGTGTATTGTAATGAAATGGTTCGCTATACTATACATTTACATTGGATTTTTATGTAACAATATATTATACTGTTTTTCTTACGTTTGAACCATTCACTTTTCCGAAACATTATTTTTCCGTGAATTTTTAATTATTTCTGGTGTTCGATTTGTAACGTTTTGACGTTTTTATTCTTTTAAGTAAAATAAAGTTTGAATTCAATTAGATTAAATTGATATATTTTCTGAATATTTTGATTTTGATTTTAGAATTTGTTTTTTTTTTTTATAATTAATTATTAGTTTTCATGATTATTTTAGTTAATTTGTAGCTTTTGACGTTTTTATCTTTTCAAGTAAAATCTTAATTGAATTGGATTCGTTGAATTTGCCTTAGAGTTTGAACCGTTTCATTTAGTAGAGATTATCCGTTTCATATAAGGTTTGTGTCTAGGCTAAGCTAATGACGATTCATGTTATGTATCTTATAGGGTTTTTTCGATGGCGCAAAATAGATTTGCAGCCATGTGCGAGTTGAATTTGGCGCACTTGTAAATAATTGTTTGTACATTCAATAGACGACTGCTTCAATAGCAGGAAATTTACTTGACTAGAGAAATCGACTTGACTCCATCACTTTATAGTTAAGTCGGCTGGAGAGCAGAAGTGAGCTTCGGCGATCTTCTCCCAGTTTTTAGTTTGAAAAGGTGTGTAGTGTTTTGTAATGATGTAGTTTAGTTAATTATTGTTGTTTGAAGTGAATTTGATTTTAATGGTCTTTGTTTTTCGTTTAATAGTTTTATTTTGTGGATTTTGTCGCCAGGGGCAGACACTCTGCTCCCTGTGCACGTATTTGTCGTTTTCAAAGGTAATATAGAATTGAATTCGTGTTTAGTGTATATTGTTTTAATTCTGTGTTTCGTCCTTGGACTTCAGCGTCCAAGAGGCGCTTTTTATTTTGGGCTTTAAGCCTAGTGCTCGTCCTCGCCCGCCAGTAACTGGTAGCTAAACGGACTCAAGGGGAATACTTCCGGCCTACCTGCGTGCAGTTTAGGCACGATCAGGCAGAGTACCGGGCCGCCGACACCCCTCCGCACCTATAATCCGGCGAACATTAAGGAGAGCAATGTCGACGATTGGCCACGAAGAAGCACTGACACCGAAAAAGCCTGCGCAGGTACGTCGTTTTGAGTTCATGGCCATGATTCTACACACACACACACACAAATACACACGCAACACTTTTGACGACCATTTGTAAAAACAATATATCTTAAAATGAATTCGATTGTTTGTTGTTCTTGTTCTATTGCCTTTGTTGTCCTTAAGATTTACATAGTTTGTTCTAATAAATTCACTTCAGCGACCATTGTCCTTGTTATTTATTCAGTTATTTGGTAATTTTTGAGTAAGTTCCTGTTATTGTTTCAGTTTTTACGGTTTTATGTATTAGTTTATAGTGCGTTTGGTGATTTAAGTCGAGCCACGACCGTTCGAGAAAGCCCTTGAGATGAGAGTCGTCACTTTAGTCGGGCAAACTTGAATTTGAACCGGTGGTCTCTCGTTCGCGAGAGTGGCGCGAAAGCCACCGAGTTTTGAAACTTCTCAAGCTAATTCGACGGACGGTTACATTGGCGCCCAACGTCAAAAACTAGGAATTTCTACTAAAATAGAAATTGTTTTGTTTGCGTTTTTGTATTTTTGTTTAGATTTTGTAACTTTAATTTCCTTTTTAGCTTAAATTTGATTAAGTTTTTACTTTTTTTTTAGATAATGTTGAACTTTCAAGTTGATTTTTAGTGTAATTTACGGTTTTGAGTTGAAATGAATTTGATTTTATTCTCCTTTTTAGTTTTTTTAAAGTTTTGTTGATTTTTTCAGTATTTTAGATTGAGTTTCGGTAAATTTTTAGTTCAGTTTTTTAGTTAATTTATGTTCAGTTGAATCTAATTTGACGCAAAGTGTTACTAAGCATGACTTGCATGTAGGTTTTTTTTTCATGACGAAGTTTTATTTTTTTTTAGTTTTCAAGTGCATTTTAATTTTAATTTTTTTTTTTGTTTGAGTGAGTGATGAAGAATTTGCAACAATTTTTTATGAATAATAGTAGAATAATTTGAACAGAAAAGCGTTTTCGACGTTTTTCTCTTTTTAAGCAAAATTACCATTGAATTCTATCAATGAAATTTTGTGTATATATGCATAAATGTGTTTCTTTAGAAGTGTTTGGAAGACTGCTATTAGCTAGTCAACCAAATATTTGTCGCTTAAGGATATTTTTTGGTTAGCGTAAAGGCTTACGTGACTAATTTAGTATCTTTGCTTATGTTATGTTAGCTTTTAAAACTAGAATTAGTTCAAAAAGAAAAAAATGACTTACCCGTTGATCCGGCGTTTCGTCGCATAAAATTCCAGATCCATCGCCGGTGCGGATCCATGGGAGGAACTTATCCGTCGTCCAAGTGAGGTCGTCAAGTTCCATTTCGCGTACTACTTTTCCTTTCGCCCGGTAGCATCGATATTTTGAACTCCATCGTTGGCTAGGAGGTCGTCTGAATCAACGGATTCAGGAACATTCCTAGCGTTCCATATAACCGTGCTATTTCTTTCACGTTCCGTTTCGATTTTGGTACCGTTGCCAAAGAGATACCGTGGTCGCGCAATCTGTAAGCAATTAACGTGAATTAGATTTGATGATAATAATAGTATTTTCGGATAAGTTTTGGTAAAATATAGTTTTTTTTTAGAGTATCAATATCCGCATATATTAATACTCAGTAGGAAACCCACATTTTTCTGTAAAAGCCTTGGGTACATTCCCCTGGCAACTGTAATAGAAGTTAATCAATCGATCGCGTACGGGAACAAAGTCCGTTAGCGATGTTTACTTTTCTACCGCAGCGAAGGCGATAGAAAAGCGTAGCCATGTTGAGTTCTAGAGGAATTTTATTAGTACTTTACCTTTTTTACCATTACCGCTTAATCCGCTTCTCTACGACGAAGCCCCTCGACGAATACCTGTAAATAAATCAAAAAGCAATCAATTCTTATGTCTAAAATAAAATAGTAATGAATACTCCCCCGGTTTATCGAAGAAAATCCGTTTTTTTTTTCTTCGATTTTCGACCGCGATCGCGACGAGCACCACCGAATCACCGGTTTGGACCGTTGTTTTTGTTTTCATTTCCTTTTTTCGTTCTTTTTCTTCTCGCGGCGGTGACAGCGCAAATGTCAATCGCGTTGACAGTACGTTTCGTTACAGTTGGTAGTAAAACTTGCATGCAAGATTTTATGCTGTCAGTTTACATCAGATGTTTACATAGAGCTGTGCGTTATTTTTTGCAGATTCTGAGTTTTGTCAAATTTAGTTTGATGTTTAGAATTTATTTCTGCTTACGTTTAGGCAGCGCTCGATTGCGAATGAGTCAAACAGAGCTTTGATGTGCAATCAGCTGCGGTTTAGTTCCGTTACGTTAAGGAGAGTCAGGGAGGAGGTCAGACGCAATGGGCTGATGGACTCTGACGATCCGAGTTTAAGCAGTTTGGTTTGCGATTGTGTCAACAAGAGTGTTGATGATGCAACCAGCTGTAGTTCCGTTACGTTAAGGAGAATCAGGGAGGAGGTCAGACGCAATGAGCTGATGGACTCTGATGATCCGAGTTTAAACAGTTAGATTTGCGAATGCGTCAACGAGGGTGTTGATGATGCAATCAACTGTAGTTAAGATCACGGCTATGTAAGTTTTTTGACATTGAGGACTTTCCATTGTGGTAATCGTTGAAGGAGTAACGGTTATGTAAGTTGTTTGACAGTGGAAAATTCCCTTTGTGGTAGTCGTGTTCGAGTCTTTCCGTGTTGTTAATTGCTCTATGACCATCATTGTAAACTGGACATAAGTTTTGTGTTTTACGTTAAGTTTTGATTCAACTGAGTAGTTTTTTTGAGTATTTTGTGAGTTATGAAAATTTGATCAGTTTCTCTGATCAAATTTTCATAAAACTGGGTGGTGTGATGTAACGTTTTGACGTTTTTATTCTTTTAAGTAAAATAAAGTTTGAATTCAATTAGATTAAATTGATATATTTTCTGAATATTTTGATTTTGATTTTAGAATTTGTTTTTTTTTTTATAATTAATTATTAGTTTTCATGATTATTTTAGTTAATTTGTAGCTTTTGACGTTTTTATCTTTTCAAGTAAAATCTTAATTGAATTGGATTCGTTGAATTTGCCTTAGAGTTTGAACCGTTTCATTTAGTAGAGATTATCCGTTTCATATAAGGTTTGTGTCTAGGCTAAGCTAATGACGATTCATGTTATGTATCTTATAGGGTTTTTTCGATGGCGCAAAATAGATTTGCAGCCATGTGCGAGTTGAATTTGGCGCACTTGTAAATAATTGTTTGTACATTCAATAGACGACTGCTTCAATAGCAGGAAATTTACTTGACTAGAGAAATCGACTTGACTCCATCACTTTATAGTTAAGTCGGCTGGAGAGCAGAAGTGAGCTTCGGCGATCTTCTCCCAGTTTTTAGTTTGAAAAGGTGTGTAGTGTTTTGTAATGATGTAGTTTAGTTAATTATTGTTGTTTGAAGTGAATTTGATTTTAATGGTCTTTGTTTTTCGTTTAATAGTTTTATTTTGTGGATTTTGTCGCCAGGGGCAGACACTCTGCTCCCTGTGCACGTATTTGTCGTTTTCAAAGGTAATATAGAATTGAATTCGTGTTTAGTGTATATTGTTTTAATTCTGTGTTTCGTCCTTGGACTTCAGCGTCCAAGAGGCGCTTTTTATTTTGGGCTTTAAGCCTAGTGCTCGTCCTCGCCCGCCAGTAACTGGTAGCTAAACGGACTCAAGGGGAATACTTCCGGCCTACCTGCGTGCAGTTTAGGCACGATCAGGCAGAGTACCGGGCCGCCGACACCCCTCCGCACCTATAATCCGGCGAACATTAAGGAGAGCAATGTCGACGATTGGCCACGAAGAAGCACTGACACCGAAAAAGCCTGCGCAGGTACGTCGTTTTGAGTTCATGGCCATGATTCTACACACACACACACACACACAAATACACACGCAACACTTTTGACGACCATTTGTAAAAACAATATATCTTAAAATGAATTCGATTGTTTGTTGTTCTTGTTCTATTGCCTTTGTTGTCCTTAAGATTTACATAGTTTGTTCTAATAAATTCACTTCAGCGACCATTGTCCTTGTTATTTATTCAGTTATTTGGTAATTTTTGAGTAAGTTCCTGTTATTGTTTCAGTTTTTACGGTTTTATGTATTAGTTTATAGTGCGTTTGGTGATTTAAGTCGAGCCACGACCGTTCGAGAAAGCCCTTGAGATGAGAGTCGTCACTTTAGTCGGGCAAACTTGAATTTGAACCGGTGGTCTCTCGTTCGCGAGAGTGGCGCGAAAGCCACCGAGTTTTGAAACTTCTCAAGCTAATTCGACGGACGGTTACAGATTTGAATAGATCGTATGTTTGCTGTGATTCCTATGCAGATTCGACCTATTCAAATCAAACACCAGATTAATTCAGTTTAAGATTTTATCCGTGCTTTGTTTTGTTGATGTTTGTGACTTTTTTGATGCAAAGGAAAGGAAAGAAAAAAAAGTGAATAAGTTGAAACATCAATTTAACCTTTTGGAATCGATTTTTTTCGCCGCTGTTGACGCAACGTCGCTGGTGTCGAACACATTTGTTATGCTCGGTTTCATCGCCGGGGTCATATATGACCCCTCCGGCTCCAAAGGGTTAATGCCAATAACATGTTTAAATCAGTGGTAAACTGCAGGTCCTAGCAGGGGTCCAAGAGATATGGCGGGCTCGAGGGTGGGCTAGGTGTGTAGAGTGCGATGAGAGAAATACGAATGCAATGTAGGCCAACCCGGAAAGATGCAGGTCAGATTACCGTAAATCAGTAGATGAGTTCAACACTTCAACACTATTCTTTCTGTATTTGCATTTAGGGGAGTTTTCTCCTCTTCTCTCATGTGAACTTGCCTTCGACCACAATCGAATCAAATGCGGTTGACAAACTTTATCTTTGACGTAGAGCCATCTTTAACATATGGACTGGACTGAACACTGAAATGACTTTTAATATAGGTTCGTCTGCGGGTTCGCTTTTTAACCTAACTTATATTTGAATCGAACTTGACAGTTATCTCATGAGTTGTTATGTATTTCAAACTTTAGTCAAACTGGTGCCTCAATATTGCAATAACGGTTAAGCACGCTGTAATGATACTTATGTACCTCGTCACCCACTTCATGCAACTACATTAGTGGTCTAATAACACTTAGCGCGCTCGGCATAGTTCCATCATGCCGCTCAAAGTGTTGCCACAAATAATGCTTAGTTTGCGAAACCCGGTTATCTGGCTGGTGGGGAATGGGAGCCTAAGCTTCAACTGTTAATGCATTCAGAGACTACTCAGACTTAGACGTGGGCGATCCTATATATGAAGGGTTATCCAAAACGCTCTGGGAATTCCCAAAGCGCATTCTAATAAATCTAATAAGCCTAAGATGTAAAAAATGTAAGAAATGTAAAACAATTCAACATAACAAAAGAGAACTATTCCAAAACCATTTGATTAAATGTATAACCAGTAGTGAAATTACAATTAAAAACAATTTATTTACGGTACATTTTATTGTTTGAAACCATTCATGTACCATACAATGTACGGTATATTTAAACCCACGTATCAGTATTTTGAACAATTCATTAACAATAAAATGTATGGTTTTGCAAAAAAAAATATATATGGAGAAAAATATTTTTTTATATTGTTACGATACTTAACAACCTGTATAATATATTGTAAAAATCTTATTTACAATTAATGGTATGGTATCCTACATTACATCTTATTGTTTTTGTATTTTTATTTTTACAGTGGTGTCTATTGTAAAAATATGGTTCTAAATAGTACTGTTACAATATATCGTTCGGTTTTTCTACTGTATGTTTTATTCGGGTACCAGCTAAGCACACAACTCTTAGCTGGCGGTCTTTGTCATCGCTTGACCCGTGGAAGCATGAGGTAGAAACTTGTGAGGACCAGAGCTACAGGGGGTGGCCAAAATGTTTGGGATAGGCAACTTTTTTTCTCCCACAAAAAAAAAACTTTCTTTGAGTGCATAAGAAAATCTCAAATTTCGACTGCTTATCAACCTGTTATATGTGCATCATTGGTACAAATTTGAGCTCGATTGAATAGTTTTTCGCGAAGTTAGAATCATTCGGGTAAAACACTATTTTTTAGACAACTCATTTTTGAGCTGTCATATCTCGAAAACCAGTGAACCGAATTGAATGATTTTTTTAACGTTTATCAACGATATATTGATACTCAATACAAACTTATAAAATGTTATATTGGGTTTCTCATTAATGTTTAGACTACTGTGATAATTTGAGAACCCACTGAATCATCATTTCCCAGCGATATTTCACACTAATCAAACTTATTTTGTTTACCTGTTGTGCATCCGGCGCCCCTGTCATGAACTCAACCGAACTTGTGTATGCCAGCCGCTGCGAAGTCGTGTGCGAAATTCAACTGTGATGATAATGAATTTCGGCCGAGTCTAAATGGGTGCAAATGTCGCAATATTTTCTCACGGCGAATTAAGTTATACCGGGTTGCAATTTTCAACCCATATAGAGGAAAATAAGTCAAATTTACAATACCACACAAAAATTACTAAATGTGTTCTTCCTTTAATCTTAATTGACTCTAAAATATCTGATTGAAGATAACTTGAGAAAAGAAGTGGAAAATCCTCGGACATCAACACTAAAATTTATTGACATTGACGTAAAATATTACATTTTTTCGAGAAAAATCCAAAAAGTGTCAATCCATGATAACTTTTTTCAACGTTCAAAAAGTATCTATGTTTTAATAGTTTGTGAAGCATTTGTATATTGTTAGTGTACGTTCAAAATTTCATTCAATTCGGTTCACTGGTTTCGGAGATATGACAACTCAAAAATTAGTTGTCTAAAAAATAGTGTTTTACCCGAACGGTTCTTACTTTGCGAAAGATTAATCAATCGAGCCCAAATTTGTACCAATGATGCATATAATATTTCAACCAAAAAACCTTTGGAATACACTTTCCGTAATAACACAAAGAGAGGATCGATGAAGAGAAATCGAAAATGTCAGTTAGGCCCCAATGAAGAAAGGCTGCAAAACGGTGAGTTGGTAAGGAGAGCGTCCAATATACAGGGGATGGCCAAAATGGTTGAGATAGGCAACTTTTTTTCTCTCACAAAAAAGTACAACATGCTATTATAACTGTTCATAGAGTGCATCAAAAAATCTCAAACTTTGACTGCTTGTCAACTTATTATATTATAATGGGTTGACAAGCAGTCAAAATTTGAGATTTTTTGATGCACTCTATGAACAGTTATAGCATGTTGAACTTTTTTGTGAGAGAAAAAAAGTTGCCTATCACAACCATTTTGGCCATCCGTATATTGGACGCTCTCCTTATCGACTCACCACTTTGCAGCCCTTCTTCATTGGGGCCTAACTGACATTTTCGATTTCTCTTCATCGATCCTCTCTTTGTGTTATTACGGAAAGTGTATTCCAAAGGTTTTTTGGTTGTAATGCGAAGACGACTACATCTTGCTTTAGAAACAAAAAGAATAATGATTTTAACACCGCTAGCCATGATGGTCTCCAATAGCGGAAGGTCCGAAAGAGCTTGAAACTATTGAGAAATCATCATGTCTACAGGTCGTAAGCCCTGATAAAGTGTGGAACGTTTTGATGGCTGTGATCCCTGACCATCATGTCAAAACCCAGGGATACCCAAGTGACCATACTGTTAGGGTGTAGGGGTTGCATGTGTGAGGCGCATATATTGACAGGCATTGCTATGGACCGTTAGGGCTGAGTAGGGTCGAGGAATGGATCTACGATTGCTGAATTATACTGAAAAAGTCGTGATTCAGCAGTGGTGGCACCGCTTTCCGCTTTTCTTCGGCCTTGGTGGTTTGTGTGGGGTGGTGCGTGTCGGTGTGTGTGTGTGCTTTGTGCGTGCGGTGCTTACGGCTTCAGCAGGGTGGTTACTTGGGTAGTGTGGGATAATTGGGTTTGGGACTGAGGGGGTCGTCATTGATAAGGCCGACATCATTGAGCTCAGTGTTGGCGGTTCTATTGGTGACGATTTCTTCAGCCTTAAGATCTCATTTATACCACGCACAGATTTTTGGGAAGAGGGAGTACTTTGTAATGCAAGAGAGGGATTTAAACTCTGCGTTACGGGTTGGGCGAGGTCATGCAGATAGACTCAACCCAGGTGACCGTGCGGCTCGGACAGTGATGCATGAATGAGTGCGGTGTGGGTGAGGTGCGCTGCCCTGTGGGTGCAGCTGAGTCCGGGTTGGAGTGGAAAGAGACCCTTCTCTACTCTAGGTCGGTTTCGGTTGTACGGGCGTGGAAGTGTTTGTGTTATTTGTGCCGTGTTGTGCGTGATTTGCGGCTCGAGCTGCGTGGTTACTTGGGAAGTATTATGCTCTGTAATCTAGATTTTGGTTTTAAGGTGAAGCTAAGACTGGGCTGTGCCTCGGATTTGTTGGGCGCAGGTCGGGAGAGCTGGTGGCAGTTTGTGCTGGGGGGTTTACTCGATTTGTTATTCACTGATGGTGGCCAGTCGATCGACTTATCGGCGCTGCCTGTCATTTGGTTCTTGGGGTTTGTGCTCTCGAGGCTCGGGGCGTTGCTTCGTTGTATCTTCGCTTTAATACTAATATTCCTTGTTTGATTTAACTGACTGTTTTTTACAGGCGTTTAACTCATTCTATTTCATAGATTGCCAAATTTAAGGGTAATGGTTCAATAGGGTGTTAGCTATCAGAGTGGATTAGAACGAGTTGGCGCCTACAATACACCAACACTGACACACACACTCCAATACTTACACGCACACTTGCACCTACAACTAGCTGTAAAAGACCAGTGGGCGGGACAATGGTGCCTACCCAACAGTTGTAGGTGGGGTGTTTGGCTTAGCTACATGACTTGGTCCGGCAAGCCCATAAACATCAATTGGTAGACGTATTGCCTAGTGAAAAGACAACGCAGATGGGCGAAAGCCAGGGGATGCGTTGATAATAGCAGAATAGAATAGTAGAAAAAGAATAATGATTTTGTTTGTTTTGATCCAGGCCCCTGACACGGCCTATATCAATGCATTGGAATCATGGTAGACAGGATGTCCTGGGTGCTAATAAATAGCGCCCACTGTCAAAAGCGAAAACATCAACAATTTTTTGTTTAACGTTTATTTTGGTTTGTTGATCAGTTTTTGGAATCATTTTTCCCACCACTTATGATCACAAAACACTTCAACCTCGCTTTAATATTAATGTACGGTAAGAGGAGCATGCGATTAGTTGAATAAAGCAACCCAACAAACACGCATTGTGAATGTGATTTCGTGTGCGGCTCACAACATCAAACAAAAGCTGCGTTTGTTGATCACACGCTTGTTACAATTTGCACGAATATGAGTATAAGGCAGTTAGATGTTGGCTACGATAAATTTCATTCATGCCAGGGGCCTGTTTTGATCAGAATGCCAATAATGCAACTGGTGTACACCCGATACTTTTTTTTTGCACGGGTCTTGGTTTTTGCTATAGCTCAGTCAATTTTTAACCGATTTTCACGAAATTTTGTACACTGTTAGTACTATTCGTGCCAACATGATGATGATGACGGTCAGGCTAAGGCCGGGGTGGCCTCTGCTGTACATAGTAGCCGCCTCCATTCCACTCGGTCCATGGCTGTTTGTCTCCAGTTCCGCACTGTGCGTAGGGTCCGCAGATCGTCCTCCACTTGGTCGACCCACCTAGCTCGCTGCGCTCCACGTCTTCTTGTACCGGTCGGATGACTCTCGAGAACCATTTTAGTCGGGTTGCTATCCGACATCCTGATGACGTGACCCGCCCACCGTAGCCTCCCGAGTTTCGCGGTATGGACGATGGTTGGTTCTCCCAGCAGCTGATGCAGCTCGTGGTTCATTCGCCTTCTCCAAGTCCCGTCTTCCATCTGCACTCCGCCGTAGATGGTACGCAACACCTTCCGTTCGAAAACTCCAAGGGCGCGTTGGTCCTCTGCACGTAGGGTCCATGTTTCGTGCCCATAGAGGACGACCGGTCTAATCAGCGTTTTGTAGATGGTTAACTTCGTGTTACGGCGAACTTTATTCGATCGTAGAGTTCTGCGGAGTCCAAAGTAAGAACGATTTCCTGCCACAATGCGCCTCTGAATTTCTCTGCTGGTGTCGTTGTCGGCGGTCACCAGTGAGCCCAAGTACACGAATTCTTCAACCGCCTCGATTTCATCACCGTCGATATGAATTCGGGGTGGCGGGCACGGTGATTCCTCCCTGGAGCCCTTTGCCATCATGTACTTTGTTTTTGACACATTAATTAGATTTGATGAATTAGATTTGATGATAATAATAGTATTTTCGGATAAGTTTTGGTAAAATATAGTTTTTTTTTAGAGTATCAATATCCGCATATATTAATACTCAGTAGGAAACCCACATTTTTCTGTAAAAGCCTTGGGTACATTCCCCTGGCAACTGTAATAGAAGTTAATCAATCGATCGCGTACGGGAACAAAGTCCGTTAGCGATGTTTACTTTTCTACCGCAGCGAAGGCGATAGAAAAGCGTAGCCATGTTGAGTTCTAGAGGAATTTTATTAGTACTTTACCTTTTTTACCATTACCGCTTAATCCGCTTCTCTACGACGAAGCCCCTCGACGAATACCTGTAAATAAATCAAAAAGCAATCAATTCTTATGTCTAAAATAAAATAGTAATGAATACTCCCCCGGTTTATCGAAGAAAATCCGTTTTTTTTTTTCTTCGATTTTCGACCGCGATCGCGACGAGCACCACCGAATCACCGGTTTGGACCGTTGTTTTTGTTTTCATTTCCTTTTTTCGTTCTTTTTCTTCTCGCGGCGGTGACAGCGCAAATGTCAATCGCGTTGACAGTACGTTTCGTTACAGTTGGTAGTAAAACTTGCATGCAAGATTTTATGCTGTCAGTTTACATCAGATGTTTACATAGAGCTGTGCGTTATTTTTTGCAGATTCTGAGTTTTGTCAAATTTAGTTTGATGTTTAGAATTTATTTCTGCTTACGTTTAGGCAGCGCTCGATTGCGAATGAGTCAAACAGAGCTTTGATGTGCAATCAGCTGCGGTTTAGTTCCGTTACGTTAAGGAGAGTCAGGGAGGAGGTCAGACGCAATGGGCTGATGGACTCTGACGATCCGAGTTTAAGCAGTTTGGTTTGCGATTGTGTCAACAAGAGTGTTGATGATGCAACCAGCTGTAGTTCCGTTACGTTAAGGAGAATCAGGGAGGAGGTCAGACGCAATGAGCTGATGGACTCTGATGATCCGAGTTTAAACAGTTAGATTTGCGAATGCGTCAACGAGGGTGTTGATGATGCAATCAACTGTAGTTAAGATCACGGCTATGTAAGTTTTTTGACATTGAGGACTTTCCATTGTGGTAATCGTTGAAGGAGTAACGGTTATGTAAGTTGTTTGACAGTGGAAAATTCCCTTTGTGGTAGTCGTGTTCGAGTCTTTCCGTGTTGTTAATTGCTCTATGACCATCATTGTAAACTGGACATAAGTTTTGTGTTTTACGTTAAGTTTTGATTCAACTGAGTAGTTTTTTTGAGTATTTTGTGAGTTATGAAAATTTGATCAGTTTCTCTGATCAAATTTTCATAAAACTGGGTGGTGTGATGTAACGTTTTGACGTTTTTATTCTTTTAAGTAAAATAAAGTTTGAATTCAATTAGATTAAATTGATATATTTTCTGAATATTTTGATTTTGATTTTAGAATTTGTTTTTTTTTTTATAATTAATTATTAGTTTTCATGATTATTTTAGTTAATTTGTAGCTTTTGACGTTTTTATCTTTTCAAGTAAAATCTTAATTGAATTGGATTCGTTGAATTTGCCTTAGAGTTTGAACCGTTTCATTTAGTAGAGATTATCCGTTTCATATAAGGTTTGTGTCTAGGCTAAGCTAATGACGATTCATGTTATGTATCTTATAGGGTTTTTTCGATGGCGCAAAATAGATTTGCAGCCATGTGCGAGTTGAATTTGGCGCACTTGTAAATAATTGTTTGTACATTCAATAGACGACTGCTTCAATAGCAGGAAATTTACTTGACTAGAGAAATCGACTTGACTCCATCACTTTATAGTTAAGTCGGCTGGAGAGCAGAAGTGAGCTTCGGCGATCTTCTCCCAGTTTTTAGTTTGAAAAGGTGTGTAGTGTTTTGTAATGATGTAGTTTAGTTAATTATTGTTGTTTGAAGTGAATTTGATTTTAATGGTCTTTGTTTTTCGTTTAATAGTTTTATTTTGTGGATTTTGTCGCCAGGGGCAGACACTCTGCTCCCTGTGCACGTATTTGTCGTTTTCAAAGGTAATATAGAATTGAATTCGTGTTTAGTGTATATTGTTTTAATTCTGTGTTTCGTCCTTGGACTTCAGCGTCCAAGAGGCGCTTTTTATTTTGGGCTTTAAGCCTAGTGCTCGTCCTCGCCCGCCAGTAACTGGTAGCTAAACGGACTCAAGGGGAATACTTCCGGCCTACCTGCGTGCAGTTTAGGCACGATCAGGCAGAGTACCGGGCCGCCGACACCCCTCCGCACCTATAATCCGGCGAACATTAAGGAGAGCAATGTCGACGATTGGCCACGAAGAAGCACTGACACCGAAAAAGCCTGCGCAGGTACGTCGTTTTGAGTTCATGGCCATGATTCTACACACACACACACACACACAAATACACACGCAACACTTTTGACGACCATTTGTAAAAACAATATATCTTAAAATGAATTCGATTGTTTGTTGTTCTTGTTCTATTGCCTTTGTTGTCCTTAAGATTTACATAGTTTGTTCTAATAAATTCACTTCAGCGACCATTGTCCTTGTTATTTATTCAGTTATTTGGTAATTTTTGAGTAAGTTCCTGTTATTGTTTCAGTTTTTACGGTTTTATGTATTAGTTTATAGTGCGTTTGGTGATTTAAGTCGAGCCACGACCGTTCGAGAAAGCCCTTGAGATGAGAGTCGTCACTTTAGTCGGGCAAACTTGAATTTGAACCGGTGGTCTCTCGTTCGCGAGAGTGGCGCGAAAGCCACCGAGTTTTGAAACTTCTCAAGCTAATTCGACGGACGGTTACAGATTTGAATAGATCGTATGTTTGCTGTGATTCCTATGCAGATTCGACCTATTCAAATCAAACACCAGATTAATTCAGTTTAAGATTTTATCCGTGCTTTGTTTTGTTGATGTTTGTGACTTTTTTGATGCAAAGGAAAGGAAAGAAAAAAAAGTGAATAAGTTGAAACATCAATTTAACCTTTTGGAATCGATTTTTTTCGCCGCTGTTGACGCAACGTCGCTGGTGTCGAACACATTTGTTATGCTCGGTTTCATCGCCGGGGTCATATATGACCCCTCCGGCTCCAAAGGGTTAATGCCAATAACATGTTTAAATCAGTGGTAAACTGCAGGTCCTAGCAGGGGTCCAAGAGATATGGCGGGCTCGAGGGTGGGCTAGGTGTGTAGAGTGCGATGAGAGAAATACGAATGCAATGTAGGCCAACCCGGAAAGATGCAGGTCAGATTACCGTAAATCAGTAGATGAGTTCAACACTTCAACACTATTCTTTCTGTATTTGCATTTAGGGGAGTTTTCTCCTCTTCTCTCATGTGAACTTGCCTTCGACCACAATCGAATCAAATGCGGTTGACAAACTTTATCTTTGACGTAGAGCCATCTTTAACATATGGACTGGACTGAACACTGAAATGACTTTTAATATAGGTTCGTCTGCGGGTTCGCTTTTTAACCTAACTTATATTTGAATCGAACTTGACAGTTATCTCATGAGTTGTTATGTATTTCAAACTTTAGTCAAACTGGTGCCTCAATATTGCAATAACGGTTAAGCACGCTGTAATGATACTTATGTACCTCGTCACCCACTTCATGCAACTACATTAGTGGTCTAATAACACTTAGCGCGCTCGGCATAGTTCCATCATGCCGCTCAAAGTGTTGCCACAAATAATGCTTAGTTTGCGAAACCCGGTTATCTGGCTGGTGGGGAATGGGAGCCTAAGCTTCAACTGTTAATGCATTCAGAGACTACTCAGACTTAGACGTGGGCGATCCTATATATGAAGGGTTATCCAAAACGCTCTGGGAATTCCCAAAGCGCATTCTAATAAATCTAATAAGCCTAAGATGTAAAAAATGTAAGAAATGTAAAACAATTCAACATAACAAAAGAGAACTATTCCAAAACCATTTGATTAAATGTATAACCAGTAGTGAAATTACAATTAAAAACAATTTATTTACGGTACATTTTATTGTTTGAAACCATTCATGTACCATACAATGTACGGTATATTTAAACCCACGTATCAGTATTTTGAACAATTCATTAACAATAAAATGTATGGTTTTGCAAAAAAAAATATATATGGAGAAAAATATTTTTTTATATTGTTACGATACTTAACAACCTGTATAATATATTGTAAAAATCTTATTTACAATTAATGGTATGGTATCCTACATTACATCTTATTGTTTTTGTATTTTTATTTTTACAGTGGTGTCTATTGTAAAAATATGGTTCTAAATAGTACTGTTACAATATATCGTTCGGTTTTTCTACTGTATGTTTTATTCGGGTACCAGCTAAGCACACAACTCTTAGCTGGCGGTCTTTGTCATCGCTTGACCCGTGGAAGCATGAGGTAGAAACTTGTGAGGACCAGAGCTACAGGGGGTGGCCAAAATGTTTGGGATAGGCAACTTTTTTTCTCCCACAAAAAAAAAACTTTCTTTGAGTGCATAAGAAAATCTCAAATTTCGACTGCTTATCAACCTGTTATATGTGCATCATTGGTACAAATTTGAGCTCGATTGAATAGTTTTTCGCGAAGTTAGAATCATTCGGGTAAAACACTATTTTTTAGACAACTCATTTTTGAGCTGTCATATCTCGAAAACCAGTGAACCGAATTGAATGATTTTTTTAACGTTTATCAACGATATATTGATACTCAATACAAACTTATAAAATGTTATATTGGGTTTCTCATTAATGTTTAGACTACTGTGATAATTTGAGAACCCACTGAATCATCATTTCCCAGCGATATTTCACACTAATCAAACTTATTTTGTTTACCTGTTGTGCATCCGGCGCCCCTGTCATGAACTCAACCGAACTTGTGTATGCCAGCCGCTGCGAAGTCGTGTGCGAAATTCAACTGTGATGATAATGAATTTCGGCCGAGTCTAAATGGGTGCAAATGTCGCAATATTTTCTCACGGCGAATTAAGTTATACCGGGTTGCAATTTTCAACCCATATAGAGGAAAATAAGTCAAATTTACAATACCACACAAAAATTACTAAATGTGTTCTTCCTTTAATCTTAATTGACTCTAAAATATCTGATTGAAGATAACTTGAGAAAAGAAGTGGAAAATCCTCGGACATCAACACTAAAATTTATTGACATTGACGTAAAATATTACATTTTTTCGAGAAAAATCCAAAAAGTGTCAATCCATGATAACTTTTTTCAACGTTCAAAAAGTATCTATGTTTTAATAGTTTGTGAAGCATTTGTATATTGTTAGTGTACGTTCAAAATTTCATTCAATTCGGTTCACTGGTTTCGGAGATATGACAACTCAAAAATTAGTTGTCTAAAAAATAGTGTTTTACCCGAACGGTTCTTACTTTGCGAAAGATTAATCAATCGAGCCCAAATTTGTACCAATGATGCATATAATATTTCAACCAAAAAACCTTTGGAATACACTTTCCGTAATAACACAAAGAGAGGATCGATGAAGAGAAATCGAAAATGTCAGTTAGGCCCCAATGAAGAAAGGCTGCAAAACGGTGAGTTGGTAAGGAGAGCGTCCAATATACAGGGGATGGCCAAAATGGTTGAGATAGGCAACTTTTTTTCTCTCACAAAAAAGTACAACATGCTATTATAACTGTTCATAGAGTGCATCAAAAAATCTCAAACTTTGACTGCTTGTCAACTTATTATATTATAATGGGTTGACAAGCAGTCAAAATTTGAGATTTTTTGATGCACTCTATGAACAGTTATAGCATGTTGAACTTTTTTGTGAGAGAAAAAAAGTTGCCTATCACAACCATTTTGGCCATCCGTATATTGGACGCTCTCCTTATCGACTCACCACTTTGCAGCCCTTCTTCATTGGGGCCTAACTGACATTTTCGATTTCTCTTCATCGATCCTCTCTTTGTGTTATTACGGAAAGTGTATTCCAAAGGTTTTTTGGTTGTAATGCGAAGACGACTACATCTTGCTTTAGAAACAAAAAGAATAATGATTTTAACACCGCTAGCCATGATGGTCTCCAATAGCGGAAGGTCCGAAAGAGCTTGAAACTATTGAGAAATCATCATGTCTACAGGTCGTAAGCCCTGATAAAGTGTGGAACGTTTTGATGGCTGTGATCCCTGACCATCATGTCAAAACCCAGGGATACCCAAGTGACCATACTGTTAGGGTGTAGGGGTTGCATGTGTGAGGCGCATATATTGACAGGCATTGCTATGGACCGTTAGGGCTGAGTAGGGTCGAGGAATGGATCTACGATTGCTGAATTATACTGAAAAAGTCGTGATTCAGCAGTGGTGGCACCGCTTTCCGCTTTTCTTCGGCCTTGGTGGTTTGTGTGGGGTGGTGCGTGTCGGTGTGTGTGTGTGCTTTGTGCGTGCGGTGCTTACGGCTTCAGCAGGGTGGTTACTTGGGTAGTGTGGGATAATTGGGTTTGGGACTGAGGGGGTCGTCATTGATAAGGCCGACATCATTGAGCTCAGTGTTGGCGGTTCTATTGGTGACGATTTCTTCAGCCTTAAGATCTCATTTATACCACGCACAGATTTTTGGGAAGAGGGAGTACTTTGTAATGCAAGAGAGGGATTTAAACTCTGCGTTACGGGTTGGGCGAGGTCATGCAGATAGACTCAACCCAGGTGACCGTGCGGCTCGGACAGTGATGCATGAATGAGTGCGGTGTGGGTGAGGTGCGCTGCCCTGTGGGTGCAGCTGAGTCCGGGTTGGAGTGGAAAGAGACCCTTCTCTACTCTAGGTCGGTTTCGGTTGTACGGGCGTGGAAGTGTTTGTGTTATTTGTGCCGTGTTGTGCGTGATTTGCGGCTCGAGCTGCGTGGTTACTTGGGAAGTATTATGCTCTGTAATCTAGATTTTGGTTTTAAGGTGAAGCTAAGACTGGGCTGTGCCTCGGATTTGTTGGGCGCAGGTCGGGAGAGCTGGTGGCAGTTTGTGCTGGGGGGTTTACTCGATTTGTTATTCACTGATGGTGGCCAGTCGATCGACTTATCGGCGCTGCCTGTCATTTGGTTCTTGGGGTTTGTGCTCTCGAGGCTCGGGGCGTTGCTTCGTTGTATCTTCGCTTTAATACTAATATTCCTTGTTTGATTTAACTGACTGTTTTTTACAGGCGTTTAACTCATTCTATTTCATAGATTGCCAAATTTAAGGGTAATGGTTCAATAGGGTGTTAGCTATCAGAGTGGATTAGAACGAGTTGGCGCCTACAATACACCAACACTGACACACACACTCCAATACTTACACGCACACTTGCACCTACAACTAGCTGTAAAAGACCAGTGGGCGGGACAATGGTGCCTACCCAACAGTTGTAGGTGGGGTGTTTGGCTTAGCTACATGACTTGGTCCGGCAAGCCCATAAACATCAATTGGTAGACGTATTGCCTAGTGAAAAGACAACGCAGATGGGCGAAAGCCAGGGGATGCGTTGATAATAGCAGAATAGAATAGTAGAAAAAGAATAATGATTTTGTTTGTTTTGATCCAGGCCCCTGACACGGCCTATATCAATGCATTGGAATCATGGTAGACAGGATGTCCTGGGTGCTAATAAATAGCGCCCACTGTCAAAAGCGAAAACATCAACAATTTTTTGTTTAACGTTTATTTTGGTTTGTTGATCAGTTTTTGGAATCATTTTTCCCACCACTTATGATCACAAAACACTTCAACCTCGCTTTAATATTAATGTACGGTAAGAGGAGCATGCGATTAGTTGAATAAAGCAACCCAACAAACACGCATTGTGAATGTGATTTCGTGTGCGGCTCACAACATCAAACAAAAGCTGCGTTTGTTGATCACACGCTTGTTACAATTTGCACGAATATGAGTATAAGGCAGTTAGATGTTGGCTACGATAAATTTCATTCATGCCAGGGGCCTGTTTTGATCAGAATGCCAATAATGCAACTGGTGTACACCCGATACTTTTTTTTTGCACGGGTCTTGGTTTTTGCTATAGCTCAGTCAATTTTTAACCGATTTTCACGAAATTTTGTACACTGTTAGTACTATTCGTGCCAACATGATGATGATGACGGTCAGGCTAAGGCCGGGGTGGCCTCTGCTGTACATAGTAGCCGCCTCCATTCCACTCGGTCCATGGCTGTTTGTCTCCAGTTCCGCACTGTGCGTAGGGTCCGCAGATCGTCCTCCACTTGGTCGACCCACCTAGCTCGCTGCGCTCCACGTCTTCTTGTACCGGTCGGATGACTCTCGAGAACCATTTTAGTCGGGTTGCTATCCGACATCCTGATGACGTGACCCGCCCACCGTAGCCTCCCGAGTTTCGCGGTATGGACGATGGTTGGTTCTCCCAGCAGCTGATGCAGCTCGTGGTTCATTCGCCTTCTCCAAGTCCCGTCTTCCATCTGCACTCCGCCGTAGATGGTACGCAACACCTTCCGTTCGAAAACTCCAAGGGCGCGTTGGTCCTCTGCACGTAGGGTCCATGTTTCGTGCCCATAGAGGACGACCGGTCTAATCAGCGTTTTGTAGATGGTTAACTTCGTGTTACGGCGAACTTTATTCGATCGTAGAGTTCTGCGGAGTCCAAAGTAAGAACGATTTCCTGCCACAATGCGCCTCTGAATTTCTCTGCTGGTGTCGTTGTCGGCGGTCACCAGTGAGCCCAAGTACACGAATTCTTCAACCGCCTCGATTTCATCACCGTCGATATGAATTCGGGGTGGCGGGCACGGTGATTCCTCCCTGGAGCCCTTTGCCATCATGTACTTTGTTTTTGACACATTAATGACTAATCCGATTCGCCTGGCTTCACTCTTTAGTCGGATGTACGTTTCCGCCATCGTCTCAAATTTACGAGCAATAATATCAATATCATCGGCGAAACCAAGCAGCTGAACGGACTTCGTGAAAATCGTCCCACTCGTGTTTATCCCCGCTCTTCTTATTACACCCTCCAAAGCAATGTTGAACAGCAAGCACGAAAGACCATCACCTTGCCGTAACCCTCTGCGAGATTCGAAGGGACTCGAGAGTGTCCCTGATACTCGAACTACGCACATCACTCGATCCATCGTCGCCTTGATCAACCGTATCAGTTTATCCGGGAATCCGTATTCGTGCATAATCTGCCATAGCTGTTCTCGATCGATTGTATCATACGCCGATTTGAAATCGATGAACAAGTGATGTGTGGGCACGTTGTATTCGCGGCATTTCTGCAACACCTGGCGGATGGCGAACATCTGGTCCGTTGTAGCGCGTTCACCCATAAATCCAGCCTGATATTGCCCCACGAACTCTCTTGCAATCGGTGATAGACGGCGGCATAAAATTTGAGAGAGTATCTTGTAGGCAGCGCTCAGTAGTGTGATCGCGCGGTAGTTCCCGCAATCCAACTTGTCGCCCTTTTTGTAGATGGGACACACGATACCTTCCATCCATTCCTCCGGTAATACTTCCTCCTCCCAAATCTTGGTAATGACCCAGTGTAGTGCTCTCACCAGTGCTTCTCCACCGTATTTTAGAAGCTCGCTTGGTAGTTGATCTGCTCCAGCGGCTTTGTTGTTTTTCAACCGGCCAACCTCCTCCTCAATCTCTTGAAGGTCAGGGGCCGGAAGTCTTTCGTCCTGTGCACATACTCCTAGATCTGTTACCACGCCACCTTCGCTACTTGCAACGTCGCCATTGAGGTGCTCATCGTAATGCTACCGCCACCTCTCGACCACCTCACGCTCGCTCGTGAGAATATTCCCGTGATTATCTCGGCACATGTCGGCTTGTGGCACAAAGCCTCTGCGCGAGCGGTTCAGCTTCTCGTAGAACTTTCGTGTGTCCTTAGCGCGGTACAGCTCTTCCATCGCTTCGCGATCTCGTTCTTCCTGCTGGCGCTTCTTCATCCGGAAGACTGAGTTCTGCCTGTTCCGCGCCTGTTTGTAACGTGCCTCATTCGCTCTCGTACGGTGTTGCAGCATTCTCGCCCATGCTGCATTCTTCTCGTTTTTCAACTGTTCACATTCGCCGTCGTACCAGTCGTTTCTGTGATTCGGAGCCGCGAAACCTAGTGCTGTAGCCGAGGTACTACCTATGGCGGATCGGATGTCCCTCCAGCCATCTTCAAGTGTAGCTGCGCCAAGCTGCTCTTCCGTTGGTAGGGCCACTGCTAACTGCTGCGCGTAGTCTTGAGCCACTTCTACGTTACGAAGTTGCTCGATGTTGAGCCGCGGCGTTCGACTTCGACGCGTGGTGATAACTGTCGAAAGTTTTGAGCGCATGCATACAGCGACTAAGTAGTGCCAACATGTGTACACAATTTCATGAGAATTGAAAATTGACTGAGTTATAGCAAAAACCAGACCCGTGCAAAAAAAAAGAATCGGGTGTACCAAAATATGCTGCCACAGCATCAGTTGCTTTGAAGGCTAGGAAGTGTTGGCTGTGATATACAACGGAAAAAAGATGAGACCATTTTTTTCGATTTTTCTCTCCTTGTTTTCATTTTCTTTTTTTCTCAACTGAAATCGATAGTACATCTTTTATACATTGGTTCTTATTTTTGTTATTGTCTTAGTATGACACAAAAATGAATATACAAGTAAGTTAGACTGTTTTAATAATAAAACTCTTATTTTGAAGACTTTTGTTTTGTTCGAAAGTAGGTTACTGATGTTTACAGACTTGTAAAAGAATGAGTGCAATATTAGCTCAATAATGAACACATGTTAGAGATTTTACTTAATGTATATGACAGTAATTATCAATCTGGGTATTTTCATGTTCACTGTTCTTATGCTTCTGTCTTCAGAGCACTGGAAGCGTATAGTTACTTTCACTTTAGTTCAATTTTCATTTAGAGCAAACGTACTGTTCATAACGAAATACATGTGTAACAAATGCACTGGGAAATAACTATGTTTGTTACGTCAGTCATACGAGTCGTGGCAGTATAAAAAAGTAAACTTATCAAAATGACGAACAGAAAGGCAGTGTCTTATAGACCGTAAGCAAGTGTTTTTATTTGGGATTGAATATCTGATGTGCATCATTTTAAATAGTAGATATCGTTTGTTTAGTCACTTTGTCGATTCGTTCATAAATACTATCGTTATTTGGCACATATTCGATTTGATTGGATAATCTAAGGAAACTTGATATGAAAAGACCAAACAAATGAGGAGTGGAGTTCTGTCGTACCTACACTAAAAGATCGACGATGCTCGAAACGAACGGGACTATATCCAGATGCGTCCACGTTAGTTGCGCAGTAGAGTTGGCTCCGGATAGGGAATCGTTATAGCAATCGTGGAAGTTCATTCGTATCGCAGATTGTGACTACACGTGGTTCGGTTTGTAATCCTGTACAAAACTTAAACAATCGGCGGTTCAGTGCCTAGGTCTACAACTCTGTAAAAAAAAACAACGCTCAAATGTTATCGATTTCAATATGTCCAATTTTAATGCTTAAAATGGGCGGTTAGTAAAATGATAAGCTGAGCTTATTACATCTTCATCTTCTTTATGGCTCTACGTCCCAACTGGGGCTTGGCCTGCCTCTCTCCAATTTAGTGTTATTTTGAGCACTTCCACAGTTATTAATTGGAGGGCTTTCTTTGCCAACCATTGCATGAGTTTGTATATTGTGAGGCAAGCACAATGATACACTATGTCCAGGGAGTCGAGAAAATATTCCCGACCGGAACGGGAATCGAACCCGCCGTCTCCGGATTGGCGATGCATAGCCTTAACCACTAGGCTAACTGGAGACCCCAAAACTAGGTATAATTAAAAATTTGTATCAAGTAATTTTAAAAATAGACTGGAATCCACAATTTTCAGAATTACTAAAGACACTATATGCAAAGACACGAAATGTTCCAATTGAAATTCCAAATTTGCTGTCAATGTTATTCCAATCGAGCATGAGACCTGTCAAACGCGCTTTAAAAGCATTGCTCGACAGCATCATCGTCATGACGCGACAATCATCATCAACAGCAACAAACATCAGATTTCGTGTCTTTAGCATACAGTGTCTTTAAGAATTACTTGTTTAAAACAATATCGCATATGGTCACAGTGCCATTAAAAATCCGTTGCCCCCAACATCCTTAGCATGTGTTAATAGACTAGAACATTATTATTGTTAGTTAGCCACCGATCCAACAATGGCGCTCACATTATTCTTGTTAGTGAGATTTTATTTTTGTTAACGTAGGTACAAGTTTGGCCGAAGAATCTCAGATTTTTATGATTTTTTTTTCACATTCAGGGTTTATAGGAGAAGCAGGCAAAACAAAAAGAATTTTTGTGTATTAAATAATATTTCAAAGTGTTACATCTTTTTTTTTTTCATTTTTTATTCATATACGAGTCCGTTGCTGCATGGGGTGGCGGGAGGCATCACCACCCCCAGAAACAGCAGCAGCCAAGGCAGCAGCTACAGTGCTGCTAATAAAACAAAACAAAAAGCCGTTCGTTGGATCGCTAATCGATAATAAATCAATAACTCGACACTGATTCTTCATTAGGGCCTAACTGACATTTTCGATTTCTCTTCATCGATCCTCTCTTTGTGTTATTACAGAATGTGTATTGAGTTTTACCAAATTTTTTGGATTGAAATGCGAAGGAGATGACTACATCTTGCTATAGAAACAAAAAAAATAATGATTTTGTTGATCGATTTGAATTAAGGAGACAAAGGGCGACCTCTGGGATTTTTTGTTTGAAAGTGTAACTTTTCCCATAGTAAATCCTATGCAAACTTTGAATCGCTTGCGCTAAATTATAGTTTCACCGATTGCGCTGAAATTTTGTATAGTTCATGTGGGACCTAAATGGAATCGAAAAAGTCGACTGGAACGAGAATATGATGTTTGTCCCATACTAATGGTCACAGTGCCAGTGCCACAGTGAAAAATCCGTTGCTCCCAACATCCTTAGCATGTGTAAATTGACCGGAACATTATTATTTTTAGTTAGCCACCGATCCAACAATGGCGCTCACATTATTCTTGTTAGTGAGATTTTATTTTTGTTAGCGTACAAGTTTGGCCGAATAATCTCAGATTTTTATGATTTTTTTTCCACATTTAGGGTTTATAGGAAAATCAGACAAAACAAAAAGATTTTTTTGTATTAAATAATATTCAAATTTCAAAGTGTTACATCTTTTTTTCATTTTTTATTCATATACGAGTCTATCCCGCTTGTTATAGGGGCACATGGTAGGGTAAAAGCACTAGACCTCGCCACTGCTCTAGTCTTTGCCCTCCTCAAACAAATTTCATTATTTATGTATGAAGTGAATGAAGAGCAGAATTTTAGGAGAGCGAAGTCTAGTGTTTTTACCCTATCGTTTGTATTGATTCTGCATATAACAACATCAAATTAGGCACTGTTAGAGCTTGCATAGAAACAACCGTTTTTGTGTGATGTAAACGATTTACTCGAAAAAGTTGTGTGCCTCGACAGAGTAACCATCTATGTATTAGAACATGTAATTTATACTAACTATGTTGTATAAGAATTATATTTGTACATAAAGACTGTACTCGAAAAAAATGAGACACAAAGAATAATGTATAACTTTTGATTGCGTGCACAAAAAAAAGATGATTTTTTGACCAGGAATAGTACATTATGTGTAGCTAATACCATAAAAATTTCATCAAAATCGGTTTAGTGTTGGCGGAGATATCGTCGAAACAAGAGACTTACCATTTGTGAATCTTGGGCCAAACAAACACTTTCAAAAATATCACATTTTTTACCTAAAACTGTAGAGCCAAAAATACTGAACCGATTTCAATGAAAATTTTTCTGTACAAAAAGTATGTATGTAGATGTATTGTGTCAACATTTTATTCAATTTGATTTGACCTTTAAAAAGTTATAACCATATATGTAGCACTATGTCATAATAAGCAGATGTGGTTTTTTGTATAGTGACATTCAAACTGCTCTAACTTTTAAAATGTTCAATCAAAATGGCTGAAATTTTCACTGAGAACAGATTAACACAACGATTTTACACTGTCAATATTAAAAAAAAAATCGGGACAGTGTTGCCAATACTACAATCAAAATAATGCACACTGATTTTAAAATGTTAAAAAGTGTCAAAAATTTGAAAACCCCGTTTTTTTGTTTGAATTGTTAAAAAAAAGTACTGAACCGATTATAATGAAATTTTTCGCCACTTATTAGGACTTACTTGAAGAACTTACAGTCAAATTTTCAGACGTTTTGATGAGCTAACAACCAAGTTATAGCCTAAACAATTTTTAAAATGGAAGCCCAAAATTTCCAAAATCACATTTTATTGTATCGACAATATTTGCGCCAATACCGAACCGATTTTGATGAAATTTTCAGGGCTTAACTACACATAACATGCTATTCCTGGTTAAAAAAAATCAGTTAGTTTTGTGAACGCAATCAAAAGTTATACATTATTTTGAGTGTCATTTTTTTCGAGTCCAGTTTTTAAAATACACAAAATGAGTTTTGGCTCCGCAAAACGTTAAACGCGATTGAGCCCCAAATAAATAAACTAGTTAAAAAAAAATGTAATCTAATTGAAAAATTTTTTTATTGGGAGATTTTCGATATTATGACTTTATTTTTTCCGTAAAAATGTCTGAATACTAAAGTTAATTTCAGTGTCCCGCTAAATTTTTATGACAGTCGACGTTATGATCGAAGCACTAGACACACTTCCTTATTTTTTTAAAATTTGTTCCAGCAATTTTAAATGAAATAAGTAAAAAGTCTACAATTTAGCCACATTTCACTATGTCATATAGTGATTAGTGGTAATTATGTTTAAAACGGATCTGCGTATTGAGGATCCGGGGCAAATTCTTTAACTACAGCCTGATTAACGTCTATGCGCCGACCAACGAGAAAATCGATGATGTGAAGGATGGGTTTTATGAATGTCTTGACAAGACCTATGGAGAATGCCCAAAACACGACGTTAAGATTGTCATCGGTGACGCCAAAGCGCAGGTCGGAAGAGAGGACTTTTTCCGTCCAATCATCGGTACGGAGAGCCTTCACTCCATCACTAATGACAACGGCCTGAGATTAGTCAACTTTGCTGCCGCCAGGGGGATGACCATTAGTAGCACCTACTTTGCACGCAAGGATATCCGCAAGCACACCTGGAGACACCCAAACGGCGATACTTGCAACCAAATCGACCATGTGCTGGCCGACATTTCTCGGAAGTAATTGATGTTAGAACTTTTCGAGGTACCAACATCGACTCAGATCACTATCTCGTAGTTAGTAAGATTCGAGCTCGGTTATCAACCGTGTCGGGCTCTAGGAACCGGCGATCGATGCGTTTCAACATCCAGCGGTTTTCAGCAGACGGTACGGTAGCAGACTATCACCAGAAGCTGGACGAGCGGATAAGTGAGATCAACGAGAGCGATAATCTCAACACTCTGTGGGAGTCTATCCACGGAGCGATGAGTACAGCAGCGCGGGAGGTGATAGGTACTGCTCAAAGACGACCTAGAAACGGGTGGTTCGACGAGGAGTGCCAGAGGGTGACGGACGAGAAGAATGTTGCCATAAGCCGGATGTTGGTGTCGAGGACCCGGCAGAGCAGGGAGCGATATAGGGAAGTAAGAGTAGCCGAAAAACGAATCCACTGCAAAAAGAAAAAAGAGCACGAGGAAAATGTGATTGCTCAGGCACAAGAGAGTATGAAACAGAATGATATGCCGAGAGTTTACTAAACTGTCAATGGCGTGCGGAGAAAAACAGCGCCTTCTCCCATCATGCGTAATGGAAACTTGCTGACAGACAAGGCAATGGTGGCTGCCAGGTGGAGAGAGCACTTCGAGGTATTGTTGAACGGTGGGAGTGGAAGAGCGACGGACAGAATTCGAATCGACGACGACGGACAAGCTGTGGAACCTCCAACGCTAGACGAGGTCAAGACAGCTATTAGGGAACTGAAGAACAACAAGGCTGCTGGGAAGGATGAACTCCCGGCCGAGCTTCTGAAGCACGGTAGTGAACAGCTGTATCAACTTTTACACCGTATTATATAGAAGATATGGAAGGAGGGAGAACTGCCTGCTAGTTGGTTGGATGGTCTCATTTGCCCGCCTTTCAAAAAAGGGCATCGACTGGAGTGCGCGAATTACAGAGGAATAACTCCTCAATTTAGCATACAAAATTTTGCCCGGAATTCTGTTCCACAGGCTGAGGCCGATTGAGGAGTCCTTCGTCGGCGAATATCAGGCAGGATTTCATGAGGGCCGATCAACGACGACCCTGCGGCAGATTCTCGATAAATTTCGGGAGTACAACTTGCAGACCCATCATTTGTTTATTGATTTCAAGGCGGCGTACAATTCAGTGAAGAGAAACGAGTTATGGCAGATTATGATCGAACATGGATTTCCGGCGAAGCTGATTAGACTGATTCGTGCGACGCTTGACGGATCGAAATCAAGTGGACGGGTTGCGGATGAAATTTCGTCATCATTCGTAACCTTTGACGGACTGAAGCAGGGCGATGCTCTTTCGAACTTACTGTTCAACATAGCACTGGAAGGAGCGATAAGAAGAGCTGGTGTGCACAGGAGCGGAACCATTGTCACGAAGTCGCATATGCTCCTGGGCTTCGCGGACGATATCAACATCATCGGAATCGACCGTCGGGTCGTGGAAGAAGCGTTCGTACCTTTAAAGAATGAGACTGCGAGGATTGGACTTACGATTAACACCACAAAGACTAAGTACATGATTGCTGGTGTTAAACGTCGGTCCGGCCGTGGTAGTGGTGACGAAGTGATGCTAAGTGGGGAAAAGTTTGAAGTTGTGGATGAATTTGTTTATCTTGGTACTCTATAGTGACGTGCGATAATGATGTTACCCGCGAGGTGAAAAGACGGATTGCGGCTGCAAATCGGGCCTTTTTCGGTCTGCGAAACCAGCTGAGGTCCCGCAGGCTGCAAACGAAGACAAAACTTGCGTTGTACAAGTCTCTGATTCTCCCTGTCGCTTTATACGGTCATGAAACATGGACGTTGAAAGAAGTTGATCGGAGAGTCTTTGGAGTCTTCGAACGTAAAGTGCTGCGAACAATACTCGGCGGTAAACTGGAGGACGGCATCTGGCGGCGTCGCATGAACTACGAATTGTACCAGGTATATAAAGAGATGGATATAGTGAAGCGAATACAACACGGCAGGCTGCGGTGGGCTGGACACGTAGCTCGTATGTCGGAGGAACGACAAGCTAAAATTATATTCAGCAGAGAAACAGGAAGGGGTCGTCGGCTTCGTGGAAGGCCGCGCACACGTTGGCTTTTTGCAGTTGAGGAGAACCTAAGGCCTCTAAACGTTCAGGGCGACTGGAAGCGATTGGCCCAGGATCGAGGCCAGTGGAGGCGGATACTTCATTCGGCGTAGACTCACCGCTACGAGTTGTAGCCCATCAAGTATCAAGTAAGTATGTTTAAAGCAAGTTACAATCGAATACTTTAATTCTTAAAGTATGGGTTCGAAATGGATTATAGGGATATACTCATGATTAATAGTACCAATAGAAAAGAATAAGCGACCATCTGTTTGTTTGAACAAGCTCACGTTTCGAGCAGCATATTTGTCTTTTCTCAACTCTATTTTTGAAGTACAACTGGAAGCATAGAATTCTCGTGATTTCTTATATAAAACTAATCATATCCCAAAATACTGAAAGATTAATGGTTCAACAGTTTAAAAGTAATAGTTTGAGCTGTTAAACAACATTTGCATGTTAAGTATGTACGATATGTTTTCGTTGAATGTCATAAACAACGCATCCGTATATGTATCTACAGTTTAATAACACTTCATTTTTTATAAAGTTTCTAAAATATTTTACCCATCCGCCTAATACCAGTGTGCGGTGGAAAAAATGTATATATTTTGATCTATTTTCGAAGCCATATTGGACGATTCTTATAATTTTCCATCGATGCTCATACGCAAGTGCTTCTTTTGCTTTACTAATGTTAGTTTCTGGTTTCATTTTGCACTAAAATACTGCTTCGTTTAATTAATTTAATAAGTCTTACTCGTTTTCGGCGGTATGTACAGTTTGGTTTTCTTCATTTTCTACATAGAAATAGGCTATCTACAGTGATCTTGACATTTCTTGGGCTAAATTTTAAATTGATGCCTAATTTTTGGGATGTTTCATAATCGTACATTTAGCATGGTATTGCATGTACTAATCATAAGAATTAACCATTTGCTGACACACGTGTTCAAATAGGCGCTATTATAGGGCCTCGGATAAATAATGTGAACGGGTGGTGGTTCTTCTACTTTATCGAACTCAAAAGGACCAAATATATCATCTCCCTCGTCAAAATCTGGATACATAATGGAAGGACTGATCCATTTAGGACTTTATGAGAAATTGCAATGCGAATAACGTTACCATTTCCATTGGTTTGCATGAAGGTAAATATGAATAAATGATTTACATGAAGTCAATGTTAGGAGGTATATTGTTAGTGTTGGGTAAATTATCCTTGTGAATTGGAAAAACTTTGACTATAATAAAAAACAAAAAAAAAACGGAAGTAACATTTGAAAAGGGTATATAAGCATTACTAAGCAATACTTTCCACGTCGCAGCAGAGGGGCTGTCCATAAACCACGTGGTCATTTTTTTGGGACTTTTCAAACCCCCCCCCCCCCCATCCCACGTGGTCATTTGTCCATACAAAAATTTTAATTTGTCCTTACAAAATGATCATTGGCCGACCCCCCCCCCCCCCCCCCATGACCACGTGGTTTATGGACAGCCCCAGAGCCCCATCTACTTATACAAACAAACTGATACCGATCAGAACTGATAACTAATCAGCAACAGCAAAAATTAATTTTCAGATTAATAGTGTTAGTTAGCGTCGGTGGGCTGCTGTTAGGACCTAATGTGCATTAAAAAAAAAGCCACGAGATATTTTAAACCCGTTGCAAATGTTGCCAGAAATGGTTCAACAATATGTAGGAACTTTATTGACGAACTGTGAGGACTGAGAAGAACAACGCCAAGAGTCGAATGGTAGTGGTCAGTGTTCGGTTCAACAGAGTGGTGCAGCAGCGTTTTTTACCACTGCTGGAAACCCTAAACAATTTGGAAACTAGGTATAGGAACATCGCGTAAGGTCGATGACAATGGTAGTTCCACTATACACTCAGTTCAACGCTATTTAGAGTTAAGCGAGAATCTGGTTAAACATTTGATTAAATATTAAGTTTTTCCAATTCCACAATGTTTATTTTCTAAAGCTAAATTTTGGACTTAAGTACTTACTCATCACAAACATCAACATTAACCGTCCGAATAGCGAAGTTTTCCAGTGGCACGGCTCGGGCCGTGTCGGGATTTTCTATCACGTAGACGCATCCATTGAAGCTCTCGTTGAACCGTTCTCCTGTGAAACGACTCAGATGAGGTGCTCCACCTGTAATAAAATTGTTTTTAACACCCGATTGCCCAAACAAGACAGACCAGCATACCAATATAGAGATTTCCTGGAAGATGAATCTCTTGCTTTCCGGTGGGGCGAGTCTCTCCATGTGCCGAAAATTGATCCACCTCTAACCGATTTCGGTTGGCTTCACGGGTAATTACGGCAATGTGCTGCTCGCCGTCGGCAACAAATACGTCCTCGTTTCGCAACGTCGACTCTTGTCCATCTAGACGCATTCCGAATTCTAAGTATCCTTCATGCACGGACAACGAGATGTAGTCGTCTCCGGCATAGTTGTCTCCATTCCTTTGTCCGTACCACAGAAGCATTCCATTACTGTGTGTCGTGCTGAACATAACTGCTAGTTTTGTTCCATATTGATCAACTTCTTCTGTGATTGCTCGCGGATTGATCTCCAAGAATCCGTCTCCGCTGAACTGTGATCCTACGTTAGTAGCGTAAGCGTGCTCACAGTTTCTTCCAAGGAAACCCGAGTGACATTCGCATGTGTACAAGGTAGGGTCCTGTTTAGTTTGGCAGTGTCCTCCATTTTCGCAGGGTCTTTGCGCTAAGCAGATGTCTACGACAATGTCACAATGCGGACCCGCGTAACCTGGTCTACATGGATCGATTTCATTATCTTCGTCATTGCCGTGGTCCACTCCACCGGTGTGCTGCTGATGACCACAGTTGTAGAGGTTCGCAGATTCTTTGATGTCATCAATCATATTTATCACATTTCCGGAAATTTCAAGCTAAAATTAGAGTTAACAATTTAAAATCTTGAGACAAAATAAGAATTCTGTCAATTGTTACATCTGACACGCATCCTTCGAATCCTCGATTCACTCCAACGGCACGATTCAACAATATCCGCTTATCGTATCCTCCAACGTATACATTCGACTTGAGAGCAATAGCTGTCGCTCTGCCCGATTTTGACTCATTGATCAAAGGTTCTTCATCGACCTGAAGATATGCCAATCCGCTACGGCTGCGACCAGCAGATATCTCATGCCAACGATTAACTTCTATTGGCACCGTTGATCGGAGTGTCACTGGTGGTATTTCTATGGAAATAATTCAAAATAAATCCTGATCTTAAAATACAATCGAGGTTTCCTTACTTCCTGCGACACTATAGCGAAGCTCGACATGGCCGTCTCTCAACGCGAGGGAAATGAAATCACCATACGTCTTTTCGTTCTCGGCCGCATACAATAGCACACCATCAGTCAAGGAATCGGGCTTGATGCGGAACTTGGCGCTGCGCTTGGTTTGGAATTTGCTGCAAATAGATTATAAAATTTCCACATAAGAAACGAATCGATTGGTTACGATTGATTTTTTTCTAGCAACTCGTTCAAATGTGTAAAATAATAGCAAAAGAAAAAAAATGGCATCACTGGGTTTTTTATTATGTAAACTTCAAGGGACGAAGCAAGTGGCACTGTCTAGGCGTATCAAGGTAGAAGCTCTTTGTATTAGTATTCGTAATCTTTCATACATAACCCAACATCCCCACTAGAAATGTCTAAGAAATGGGCCCCTATAACTTTCTAAATATAAATCGCATTTCTCTGTTTTCTACCACGACTTTTAGATACTCAAGTCAGCTATCATATAAGATGATAGAAAGGCCAAAAGGTTTGAGACATGGTTCTTGACAAGTAATCTTCAAAACATGATCCATCTTGCCCCACCTATTTTTAACGGGGGCAAGATGGGTCAGGTAATAGACAATTTGATATTTCCCCAACAAAAAAATCGACGTTTGCCGGGACTGCTAAATAATCATAACTTTTTTCAAAGTTTAAAAAGAACCTATGTTTTTAAGAATTTTCAACCATCAATATATTATTGATAATCGCTAAAAATTTCATTCAATTCGGTTGACTGGTCTCCGAGATATGACAATTCAAAAATTAGTTGTCTTAAAAATAGTGTTTTACGAGAACGGTTCTAGCTTCACGAAAGATTTACCAATCGTGCTCAAATTTGTACCAATGATGCACATATAATAGGTTGACAAACAGTCAAAAATTGAGAATTTTCGATACACTGTATGAAAAGTTACAGCATGTTGATTTTTTTTTGAGAGAAAAAAAGTTGCTTATCCCAAACATTTTGGCCACCCCCTGTATATTAGCGTGGTTCAAAAAATCGTTTTTGCTCCACCCCGCTTATTCGATTCCTAACCAGATGATATGCCTTTTCCCAAAATTTGAGCTCTATTGGTTTAAAATTGAGACTGCACAAGCCCTTCAAAGTTTGTATTGGAATTACTATGGGAAAACGAAGTTTTTCATTCAATCGACTGTAGCATTTTCCTAAGTGCTCTAGAGGGTTAGTTGACCTTTGGCACAACTAGGCTACTCTATCAGCTACAGCTTTGCCGAAGACCGCATTCGATTCAATTCGGACGCCCCATTAATTAGTTACCGATTTTTTATACAGAATTGAAATCTTTGCTCGTGATGGTTAAATTATTCGGTGGGCATCACTGTATTTTGCAGTGAAACATAGTAGCCATGATTTCAGTGTGCTATCTTTGGCGCCATATGTAGCAATGTTGCCTGCCGGGAAGCTGGAGGATCACTGTTAAAGTTTGTCCAGTTGGATACAAATCGATAACTAATTAATGAGGCGTCCGGTCTGAATGTGGTCTTCGGCAAAGTTGTAGCTGATAGAGTAGGGAACTTGGGGAAATGCTACGATCAATTGAATGAATAATTTTGTTTTCCCATAGTAATGCCCATATAAACTTTGAAGGGCTTGTGCAGTCTCAATTTTCAACCAAGTGAGCTCAAATTTTGGGTGAGGGCATATAATCTGGTTACGAATCGAATAAGCGGTGTGGAGCAAAAACGATTTTTTGAACCACGCTATATATATATATAACTGTGCGCACTATACACTTCAAAAGCCTATATTTTCGGAATTCATTTTTTTATGCATGCCAACAACCACTATCTAATCTTCCATGGAAAAAAGTTTACACTAAAGGAATTCACTAAACAGCGTAAGCCACTGATTAAATATATCCTGATATTATCATGATTAAATATTGCGATCGCCAAGGCAATCTGTGATTGTTCCATGCAGAATTGCTTGAAACATTTCAATATTCATCAGATAATCATGGCTTACACATTTATTTAACGTTGAGCAATTCATCATTGAAACCATCGTCATCATCAAGCATTTGAAAGCAGTTTTTTTTCGTTCAAAACAAAAAAAATGTAATGAAAATGTACAGTCAGGTTTTTTTACGCGGGGGATACATACCGCGTAAAAAAACCGCGTAAAAATAAACCGCGTTAATTCAAAAATCCGCGTAAAAAAACCGCGTTAATTCAAAAATCCGCGTAAATGAAAACCATGTTTTATAAATTTAACTCAATAATTTCCTTTTTAATTTTATATTAAAAAATGAACTCAACGAATTATTTTAAGACAACATTTTAAGATTTTTGCCTGTCACTAAAAATTTCTACAAGTTACACAAACTGCCAGGCTATTGTTTAAAGGTTTAAAGCTTTTACCATCATTGATGACGTCAAACCCGACATCAACCTATCATTCACCTATTTTTATTTTGGCCACCAAACCCAACATTGGGCCCATTTGGTCGATGTTGGTCCAACAGTGACTCAACATTCGATCAAAATTGACCCAACTTTGACCCGACATTCGATATTTTTTCAGTCTGGCGGAATTTTGCAGGGTTTTCTCGTGTTTCGTGCCCAGCTACTCATTCGAGTGACAATGTATTCAATTGACAAGGATTCGCTTCTCATAGGTGTCCTGATTGAATGAAATCGTTTTTAACATGAATAGAAGGAACAATGTTTGAAAAAAATTGTTGGTTAATGTTCAAATGAATGAGATGAAGTTTTGCAACATTGGTTGTTAAGACTCCATCTCACAGTTGTCGCATAAGTGTCGAAGTACAGGCAGTGAATCATGTTCACTTAACCTTCCGTAACTCGCGCGGTTGCCCACCACCGTCAACACTACGCTAATTACTGAACACGAAAAGCGAGATTATTTCAACATGTTGTACAAAATACAACAGCGCGATTGCTCGAGGGTTGGTAGTTAAAGGTCACAAAGCATTCTTAGAAAAATTTGGCATATTCCAGGTAATCCTAAGTGATCTGGAACTCAGTTTTTAAAGTCTATGGCTATGACAGTAGTTTCTCAAGCTAAAATTAGTAACTATACATAATTAGACAGGGTTTAAATCAATAATTATTCCAAAATAGTTTTAAAATATTTCAAATCAGCCAATTGAACAGCCAGAAATAGACATAATAGACATAATTATCTGATAGATAGATACAATAATAGATATAATAATAATCTCTGGACATAATAGATTACAAATCGTAGATTTGTACAATGAAAAAAGTTCATGTAATCTCAAGAACGGTTTGGATGTCCTTAGACATCTCAATAGATCTGAACTGTCTATTAAACTTTGAGATGTTCAGTAAGTCATGAAAGATTACAAGTCGTAGCTTTGTATTATGAATGAAGTTACCGCTGCACCCGTAGACTTTAGGATCTAAACTCCAGAATAGTTTGGATGACCTAGGATATCCCGACTGATCTGAAACTGTCTATTGAACTTTCAAAAGACTTACTGGGCTTAATAGATTACAAATCGTTGCTTTGTATAATGCAAGAAGTTACCGTTACAGACGTAGACTTTAGGATCTAAACTCAGAACAGTTTGGATGTCCTTGGATATCCAGAAAATCATTCTGCATCATATTCTACCTTGTTAATGCTGTTAAGCTCCAAAACTTCAGAAATATGTTGAAAAGCTCTATAATAATGCTTGGAAAAATTCCGGCTTAAAATTAAAAATCCACGTAAATGAAAACCGCGTTAATTAAAAAAACCGCGTAAAAATAAACCGCGTTAATTCAAAAATCCGCGTAAAAAAACTCGTAAATGAAAACCGCGTAAAAAAAAACCGCAAAAAAAAACCTGACTGTATTCACAGTATTCAACATGAAGAATGGAATGCAGTACATACATGCATTTCCATGGTCATTCCCAACTAACATGTTTGCTGCATAAGAATTTAAGAGAGCTTTCTTTCAAAGGCGTTTACTTTATAAGCTGTTATGCAGCTACTTTTGTTAGTAGGGTTGTATTTATTCTACAGCGAAAAAACTACTTTTCATGTTCCGAAAAAAAAGACTTGAGCCGTAATCTGTTTTAGTGAATCCCCTTTGGCTGAAACAAATTTAAATTTTCTTTTATGTCACCCACACCCCGGAAAATTTTGGTCTGATTTCAGCATTTTAAGGTGAACATAATTTATTTATTGACAAAACTTAAAAAATAAAAGGGTAAACTCTGAGTCACCCAGATTTTTTTCTAACAAATCCGAGTTTGATGATTTTGCCTGATCGTTTGGGCATTTTTTCACCAATTTCATTTATTATTTATCATGCCTCCCTTGACGAATCAAGAAACTCTGTGATTAAAGAAAAAAACATTATTAATGGTGTTTTTTTTAAAGAGCGCTTGGCAAAATAAGCTTTGTATATCAGGAATGGTACTTACTCGTAAGCCGCATAGCTGCCATCTTTGAACGCCAGGGTATCATCGGCGTAATGTTCGGTGTACTGACATCGGTCACCAGTTTTATGGATGGGGCAGTAGCACTCGGCACCAGTTTCCGTCTCTTCGCAACGTCCTATTCCGCAAGTGTTTGGCATACACCTTTGGCCTTCGATGCTACAATCCTTGCCGGTGAATCCCTCCTGGCATACGCAGGAATATCCAACAGATGTTTGTGTTTCCAAGCATATTCCCGCATTTAAGCATGGATCATCAGCACACGATTCACAGGATGTCGTGCCTTCGTTCATAATTGCCTCTTGATGTAGTTGAATTTCTTGTCCGTTGATAATCAACCTACTGATGCAACCCACGAAACCTTCCTTGTGCTCTACAGCAGATGCAGGGATGGCGCCAAAGTTGGAAACCCCTCCAATATACAAATTGTCATCCAAATTCAAACCATGAAACTTTAGTTTTTCGGGGAAGACTACAGGACTTTGATCGTCAACCAACATGAACCCATTGTTTCTAACTCGGTTCACCTTAACCGTATGCCACTGACCCATGTGGATCGGTTTTTCAGGTTGCAAAGTAACCTGCTGACCGTTGAAATCGAACCGGAATTGTGGGAATCCGTTTTTCAAAGACAGGGATATGTAATCTCCATTTGGTGTCCGTTGACCGTTATGCAATATAAGGCCATTCATTTTCTCAGGTTTAAAGGATATCTCAAAGTTAAACTTTGAGTAAGTGTTCTCGATCTTGTTGAACGCCATGTAGCTTTTCGGAGATTGTGGGAAGTAAGGGATGGCTCCGCTGACTACAAGTGTAGTTAGCACGTCCACCGTGTGACCATTGTGACGAGCTGTACAAATGTATGTTCCTGCATCGGCCGCTTGCACGTCTGTCAGTGTGAGGATTGGCTGTCGGAAGAAATATTCATGATCATGCTTCACGTACCTATTGGGAGAAATAAAGAACTCACGATGGTGATATTTTGATCGGCGTTAAACGAGCCTCGATCGCGTGACCACTGGAACGATGTAGGGTGAATGTCGGTGTTACATTGAAGCTTCACCGTTGAGCCACGGCTAGCGTATTCCACTTTGGAACTGCGCGATGTCTCCGGCAGTCTTCCAGGACTGACTTGCAGTTCAAAGTCCGAGATGTATTGAAGTCCATCATCGGTACGGCAAACACAGGTATACTTTCCCGCATCGCTTTCGGCGACATTCTGAATGATCAGCCTGTTTCCATCTTGCTATAATTGTAAAGGGATACTGCAGTGATGGAGATGGCTTGGAGTTTAGATAGTAGATTCGTCATACCCTGAAGTTGTAAGGCAATGGAGTGCCTCCCATCCTTTCCCATGTAACTGGCACATGTGCTCCGGCAGACGAGCTGCAGTCGACAAATCCTGACTCACCTGGGCTTAGGTATGACACGGTCGGTTCCAATCGAAGGATTGGCAATGCCTGGGGAGCTAGCGGGAATAAAAGTGTTTGTTAGTGGCTAGCTATATTACAATAAGCAAGATTGATCCCAAGATACATAATTAATATTTTCGTTAGTTAGTCATATTATTGCAGTTAATTTCGTTATTTTGATTTCCCATAATGGTTACAAAACATATCGAAACATATATTTTATTTGTTAGATGTATGGTGAAGCGGCCAAGGTGTACAATTGGTGGTTTAGTGTAATTGATTGATACTTGATATATGTAAGTATGATGTCTGTGAAGTGTGTAGTGAAACTGTTAGTGAAATGAAAGTGAAATTTCAAAATGGGCACCTCAAGCACAGTATAGTATGGTCTTAAATGGAAAAGCCATGTAAACTAAATCTTGGAGCACATTAATAGGAATCTCTTTTTTATTTTTCAACTAATGTAAATTATATCACAATCGCACACAAATCAGAATTTCGATGCATTTTTCTATGTTGGGAAGATCTTTTTTGTTAGCACAGCAGCCCTGAAAAAGTATGGTTAACACTTAATATTAAATCACATTTCAGAGTTTAAATACTATCGTCAGAAAACTAGCACACGCAGATGCCATTAACTGATCAAACATGTAGCGGATAGGTCACACATAAAGCTCAACAGATAAGCACACAGTTGTAGTTTGGATTCATGTTTTCGTGTAGTGTTTGTACAGAGTAATAGTATTTGAAAAAACGAAGACAAAGAAATAGTGTTTTCACATAATCTATGGAGAAATCAGATTGTACACTCGGAAGCAGTTAAGAGCATTTTGAAGATCATTACAATAGTTAAATTTGGGTGTATGAGAACAGTGTCTAAGTTTTACGTACCCTTGCTTTGGGAAGTGTGATACCTGATTCTTTGTTCCCGAATTCAGATGCGAACTTGTTCTTCTACTATGGTTTGGTCAAAACAAATGATGAACATATGTAGCTACCTCTATCGAACAGATTTCGGACGTAACTGTTTTGTTTTTTTGTTGGCTATTACAAGGTGTAACCGATATGGAAACCAATTCTTAAATCCACACCACCTATGGCATATTCATATTGAAGGGTGCTATCTATGCATTACTCGTACATTTTTGCGATGGTTCATATGGTAGTTTGTTCAAAAAAAATAAAAAAATAAATTGTGTATCTGGTTATATATACAGGGGATGGCCAAAATGTTTGGGATAGGCAGCTTTTTTTTCTCTCACAAAAAAGTTCAACATGCTATAACTTTTCACAGAGTGCATAAAAAATTTACAAATTTTGACTGTTTATCAACCTGATATATGTGCATCATTGGTACAAATTTGGGCTGGATTGATTAATTTTCGCAAAGTAAGAACCGTTCGGGTAAAACACTATTTTTTAGACAACTTATTTTTGAGCTGTCATATCTCGGAAACCAGTGAACCGAATTGAATGAAATTTTGAACGTACACTTACAATTTACAAATGCTTCACAAACTTTTAAAACATAGATACTTTTTAAACATTGAAAAAAGTTATCATGGATTGACACTTTTTGGATTTTTCTCGAAAAAATGTAATTTTTTTACATCAATGTCAATAAATTTTAGTGTTGATATCCAAAGATTTTGCACTTCTGTTCTCAAGTTATCTCTAATCAGATATATTAGAGCCTATTTAGATTGAAGGAAGAACACATTTAGTAATTTTTGTGTGGTATTGTAAATTTGGCTTATTTTCCTCTATATGGGTAAAAATTTCAACCCGGTATAATTTAATTCGCCGTGAGAAAATATTACATTTTATAACGTTGTATTAAGTATCAATATATCTATATATATAAAAATGAGTTTGAAATCCCTTTGAGGCAACAAAACTCACAAACGGCTGAACCGATTAGGATGGCTCTTGCACTGTTCGATTCGTTTTCATGGTGGCTGTGTTTATATGTACAAAAAGTTACGAAAATCCTTTAAAAAATTATAAAAATTGAGAAAATACTGATTTTTGATGAACCGGGAAGAAATTTGGCATGATCGAAATGAAAACAATCTAGAGTGCGTTGCTGCGATAATCTCAACAGTTGTCAAACCACCACAAGACTGGCAAGACAAAGTTTGCCGGGACAGCTAGTTGTTGAGTTGTCAAAAAAATAGTGATTTACCTGAACGGTTCTAACTTCGCGAAAAATTATTCAATCGAGCCCAAATATGTACCAATGATGCACATATAACAGGTTTATAAACAGTCAAAATTTGAGATTTTTTGATGCACTCTATGAAAAGTTACAGCATGTTGATTTTTTTTGTGGGAAAAAAAAAATGCCTATCCCAAACATTTTGGCAACCCCCTGTATATCATATTATATATTTATAATATTAAACGATATCGACCACTTAATACAAAAACCGTAAGGTTTGATCTGTTTTGCACTGAGAGTTTGAATTTGTAGAATAAAATTAACAGCAACTTTGAAGAATAAAGTGGATTTTCCATTCCCCAAATAGCCTAGTGGTAAATCTTAAAATTTCCAACCCAGAGATGGCGGTTAGATTCCCGTACCGGGCGAAAAATTGTCTTGAGTTGCTGGGTATAGGTATCATTGTGATTGTTTCAAGAACAGAAGAAAAATCTTTTCAATAAATAACTGTAACTCAAAGTACAAGACCCTACTCGGTAAATTTTCCCAGTGTGATAATATATTTGCAGCTGGTCGCTAGACTCAACTTCGGCTAGATCTGATGGGGATTTTGAATCCCCTCAATTGCACCTACCTGAGTATTTCTTACAGGACTTTTTATGAGGAATTACTGTGAGCAATGTATCAACACTTAATTTCGAGCACCAACAAAACGACGTGCACCGAAGGACGAAGTGCATCTGCCCGCTTCCAATGGCCATGATCTTGATTTTATGAAATTTATTGCTCTGAATTATGTAAGTGGTGGCTTAAATTACGAAATAATGATTCACGATCATCATGGACATCTTTTCTAGTTTCATGATTTGTAAATAACGATTTCTGGATAAGATTTGTTTCCCGGTGGAGCATTTCCGAGAGGAAAACCAGGAAGACTTCCGGAAAGAATCCGAGTGGGATACCATGAATGATTCTATGGAAAATACCTAGATAAATCGTAAAAAAAATCAAAAGAATTTCAAAAAGAATTTCTAGAGGAATCACTGGAACAATTTGGAAGTTATACGTGGGGGAATCCCTAGAAGATTTTGTGGAGGAATTCATTGAGAAATCGCTGAAAAAAATCCCGGAAGTAGTATCTAGAGGATTAGAGATATCACAAAGAGAATTTCCGGAGGGATCCGAGCTAGAAATCTTAAAGGAATCCCGGATGAAAACCTCGGAGCAAACACATAATTTCGATGTCAATAAAACGATTTTTTCATCCCTGAGTTCTATCTGGTGGGATGATGTGTCACTAATGATCATATTAACAGATTAAACGTTATCTGCTGAATATCTAGAATTAATATTCGCATCAAACAAGTTGTACAAATTCGTAGGTAGAACAGCCCTAGACTGTTGTTATGTTAGTTCACACAGATGTGAGATTAATCTCTGAATCTTGGACATGATTGAGGCAATCCTACAGCAATCGAGAGCTGCCATGGCCACGTCCTTGTGACAGCTAGGGATGGGGAAGGATGTTTACTTGCAAGCCTACTTAAGAAAGTTACAGAAGTTTTTGCTCCCCTTATATAAAATGTTTAGCGAGATAATCATTTATGCAGAATAAATACCCCAAACTTGTACACTCGATTCTTTTTTTTCACTGGTCGTTTGTTTTTGCTATAAACTCAGTCAATATTGAACCAATTATTTTGGATGAGTGTAATCAGTTTCGTACCTTTTCCGCCCTATGTTGCTTATCCTTTGATCAAAGAATAAGCTACATAGGGCGGAATTAAAAGGTACGAAACTGATTACACTCATTCGAAGAGGGTATTCTGCTTAGAGGGTTCGAAAGGTCGGTACAAGATCAATTATTTTGATTTTTCTTACAAAGATAGTAGTAATTGTGCGTACATGTGTACACATATTCATGAAAATCGGTTCAATATTGCGCGGCGTGTGAGGTGAGACGACTAATGTAAATCACCTCACCTCACACGCCGCGCAGAATAAGCCTGATTGACTGAGTTATACGCCAGGGTGCGAGGCCGCCATTTTTAAGAATCCAACATCTTGTATGCAAACATTTGTGTATCCACATAGCATTTCATTGTGGAAACACGATAGATGTTGGCTCCTGTCAGATGCATTAGGTGGGATTAGGGATGCCAGAAACGTGGAGTTATAGCAAAAGCTAGACCCGTGAAAAAAAAGAATCGGGTGTACCTTTTTGTTGGGCACTGGTTTTGTTTTGAGACCTAACATTGATGTCAATATCTGAACAAAAAAAATCAATATTTGTACACGCTTTACTTCCAACACTTCCGAACCGATCGCAGTAATGTACCGAAGAATGCATTAAATAGAGCGCTGTGCTGTATGTGTTTGGGACTAATACAGTGAATTATCCACAGTTCAACTAAACGAATACAACCTAGGATGAATACAAACACACTAAACAAATTCTAAAACATACATTACATAGTTGTGTTCTCGCAAATTGAGGCGTCCTCTATGCCAATAGTGTGATTTAACCAAAGAGCGGCATCGCGTTTTGTGCAATTTGGCAGCGGCTAGGCTTGTGGGTTTGGTTTGAGCTTTTGTCAGGCTGGCACAATTTGCTAGAATTTTTGTTTGTCTGTGGGTAATCTAAGCGAGTTTGGGTTTAAATACGAGATATTGGAGTAAAATAGATCTTAGGTGCTAAGCATTGAAAACAAACCGAAAAACATAGTTGCAGGTCGCGTCAGAGGAGAATCCATGGCCGAGGTGCGAGGTGGTAACCGGTGGCGGAGCGAATGACGTTGACCGCGGGGGTTTTCGTCCGGGATTTCGTAAACAAGCTTTCCTCGACGCATCACGCGACAGTTGTGAACATCGGAGAAATTGCCACAATCCGGAATGCCATCGCAGATCCAGGCCGGTACGCAGTTCTTGGACACAACTATGGGTGACCCGCAGATGTATTCAGTGTAGGTGCATTCAACACTGATCAGTCGGGTTGTTCCGGGACCTTTATGGTTAGATGGCACGATGGTCATTGGTCACGCACAGGTTGATTTGAGTGGATCGTTTAGGGCACGCAGTGTATTCGAGTAATTTAAGCGGGCGATTTCAGATTGATATTTTCAAGTGGTTACAATATCGCAAAACCAAAAATGAAAAATGTCAGTTTAATAAAGGGGAATAATGTGTGCGTATAACATAGCAGATCATTTTGAATAATTTAGTTTATTTTTTACCAATTGATATTCACGATATCCAACAATTTGATATTATGTAGTGCGATTACGCTTCAACAAGCTAAGTTCAATAACAGTATACATTGTCGGTAAATAGAGATAAATATGGTCAGAGACATTAGCGGAGCCAGTATTTTCTTTTTTCTTACTCACTCTTCTAAACGCACACGAGAAAGATAAAGATAGAAGAGGGGGCAGCTTGCCTCCTCTTTCATCCCGTTCCTTCTCGTGTGTGTTTAGGAGAGTGAGTAAGAAAAAAGAAAAAGCTGGCTCCGCCAATGATCAGAGATCTTGACTGATTTTGATCTTGCAGCTTGGAGATGCCACAATGAACATTATACCAAAGATCACTGTATCAAGAAGACTTGGAACTCTGCCCTCTTCCGTATACTGACATCAAACTTCTCCGTAGGCAGGGCCTCTTAGGCTGTGAACCATTTCGCTTGTTCGTTTAACTTTTAGTTAAAATTTGACACTTCGATAGTTATTTGCCATCGAAAAGTTACAAAATAACTACGACGGCGGCCCATTTGAAATTTGACAGACGTGTAGTTATTTGGAACAAAATAAAGTACGCAGCCAAATCATTGCGAACAAAAAGTAGCTATCGAACTGTCAAAACTAACCCTGGTCGGGAGTAGGGTAATTTTGAACCGGGCGCAAAATAACTATCGAAGTGTCAAATTTTAACTATAGTTAAGCGAACACACGAAACGGTTCATAGCCTTACTGAGCTAAGGTTGTGCCACTGTATAAATAACAGTGTAAAAGTGTGTTGGTACGAGTATGAAGTTTCATATGTAGTGTCATCCATAATTTCTCTTTCATGCATGGGGCGCGCTGCTAACAGTGTCTCTTGATTTCCAGCAGTGCTGCAGTTAGTCTTCTTGATAAAGTGCTCTTCGTTTCTGCTTGATTTGACGATTGACTATTTTTTGATGCGGATAAGATAAAATATCGCCGGACCTCTTGTTAACCCAGAGGCTATTAAATTAAAAGTTTTAGCTTAAAACAAAAAGGGGACTCACTAAACAGTATAAAAGGCTGCGTAAGCCATGATTTTCTGTTATTTGAAATGTTTCATGAAATTGCGAATGAAATAATCCAAAATTGCCTTGTTGATCGCGACGTTTAATCAGAATTATGTTTAATAAGCAGTTTACGCTCTTAAGTGAATCCCCCTTGAGATTTTTCTAAGTATAGTTGATGAATATTTAAATACTTTACATGTATACTGTAATTGAACTTATGGCTTAGAGCGACATTCATTAAACCAGTAATAATTTGATGATTTTGCTCCAGATGTTTTTATTGCTCATTTTCAGGAAATCTAAAAATATTAGGAAGTATACCAACAGCCAATCAAACCATGCTTTTACTGAATTTTCCGTAACAGTCGGTTAATTTTATGAGTTCTCTTCCGTTTAGACCAAGCTACATCGATTTTTATTCTGGCAGGGAGCAAACAATTGATTACTAAATATGCGGCCAAAATGTCAGTTTATTATTACATGATTCTAGGGCTGGGAGGGAAATTTTGGTAATATGATGGATTAAAATATGATGATCAGGGTTTCTTTTAGCGATGTAATTTATTTCAAGTTGGCTTAATTTTCCGATAACATAATCTAGGAGTTGATGCTATTTTGCCATTTAAAATATACTACTATCTTCAGGTAAACACAATTTACTATTATTACACTAAATGACTATCTACCAGAAATTGCAACTGAATGTATCTGAGCTAGCTCGTGGTGGAACGTAGCTTAAGTTATTCAAGTTTATAACTAAATAGAAGAAGCGTGAAAGTAAGTGTTAGGTAGAAAGGTTCTATAAGACTTAAAGGTTTTAGGACGAAGGTGACTGAGAAAGAGAGAAGAATTACTTTTTGCCATTTTTGTTAATATATTCCCTGTATTGAGTCATGTTAGCAGAATGATAAGTAGATTGAATTTTAGTTCGAAATGATTTTGTTTCTCTACGTTATCAAATTAGCGTTAATTTTCGTTATACATAATATTGATGACACATATACCAATACTGAATTCCAATGTTTTTCAATGAATTTATCTTTCTTTATCTTTTGAAGTAATACCCCGTTAAATCTTTTAAATTCCTATCTAAGATGTTTTATATAATCTTACGTTGTTTTTTTTTATCAGATATTTACAGAACAAACCTATAAAAATAAAATGAAATGCCCAAACCCTAACAGTCTTCTTGCACGAGAATTCGAGTTACCAGCGCTTTCAACTTACGTATGTTAACTTTTGCAGGTAGCGATCTGGCAGTGTATGGTGAAATTGTTATGTAGGCAGTATGACTTTTCCTCATCCACCTGGCAGTGCTGTGAGTAATAGGCTATGGTATGGGCATTACATTTCATCATAATATTAACTCACTTCAAAGAAAGATAAAGATAAGTTAAAAAACGCGAGTATTTATCCATGCATTTTTACTAGAAAGCTCAGTTCCTGAATTCAACTATGGATGAGTTCACTAGGATTTTCACTGAACGTCGTTTGCTGAGAGGCTGTAATCAATAATATCTCCCGTTTCTAGCCCACCACCCATCACCACGAGTAACCGGTTGTCGAGCATATCGATACTTACCCCTAACGGATACGTCTACATAGTCGTGCAAAACCGATCCGTTCGGGTTGGTCATTCGGCACTCATATCGTCCGGCGTCTTCATATCGGATGTTACGCAGTTGTAGCACTTTGTCGTAACTAAGCACATGGTGGCCTGAGCGACTCCATTCGTACTGAAAGTGAATAGTTTAGTTATAGCTGTAGCACAAAATTCGCCTCAACACTTGCCCTCAAACAAAACAGTCCATTTTAATCGAAAGTTTTAAATAGAGTTCATAATGCAATGTATGAAATGGCTTGATTGAGAAAACATCGGTCCCAGAGAATATTCCCATTGATAATTAATTTGATTGCAATAGATTTCAAAACCTACCCGGACATTCTCTGGGTAATAATGGCTTTCCAGTGGTCTACATGTAAGCGATACGGATTGTCCTGGCATCACTTCGTGGTGACGACCTTGCTGAGGGATTTCAGGAATCATTTCATTTCCTGGAATAGAACATAAATTTAGTTCACAGATATTACCGGATTATGATTTTTTAAAACGATGCTATGTGACTTTTATTTATACAGCAAAGTACCATATCTGTCCGAAAACACAAGACATTTTCCACATCCACATCCAAAAAAGTCGATATTTTTAAGTAAAACAAGCTGTCCCCGGCAAACTTTGTGTATGACTACTGCATTTTTTGACGTTTCAAGCATTGGCGTATCTGGGATTTTTTCCTAGGGGGTGCCCAAGGGGTGCCAGTTTCAGTGGATTCCAGGTTGTTTTGTTTTTTTTTAAAGGGAAATACCGATCCACTCTCAATTTCTTAGTATAATGATATACTGCGTCACGGGAAAAATTAGCCCGTAAATTTAAACGCGCTGTATTATAAAGAATTTTTTTTTTGGAAAATCCAAACCATTGTACTGATTTAACACTTTCTCCGCCATGTGAGGTTTGAAAACTTGATTGCGTATAATACATGGAATTTGCATTTTCAGTTTGAACTTAACAATTATCGCGATAACCTCTTTGCTTTGAGGATAGAAAACATTCAGGTCCGTAAAATATATTTTCAGAGCAATTATTAGAAGTGTATATCTCGGAAACTATTATAAAATATCCACAAATTTGCGTGTAACTTGTATTATAGTTCCGTGCTGAAGCTTCACGAACATATTATCAACCCAATTGAAACCTGGAATTTGGTGCGAGCAACCTTCGATTTTTCTCTTCGGGGTTCTGATGCTCACACTAAATTCCAATTTCGACTGGATTGATATTATATCTGGTGAAGGGAATGGTGTATAAAGCTAAAATTTTGACTTACGTTAAACCAACATTGTGGTAGTCAGTCAAATTTTTAGCTCCATACATTTCGGATAATTGATTCTGGTTTTTATACGTATAACACAAGAAATTTGTGCTCTCGGCAGAACATTCTTTTGGTAATTCCTCAGGAAATATTTCCGTCAATTTATTTGGAAATTGTTTAGCAATTTATTTCAATCGAGACTTCTTTTGGTAATCTCCCAGTTATTTCTTTGGGTTTTGTAAATTTATTCGGTTATATCTTCGGATCCTCTTCGGCAAATTTTTTAAGAATTTATTTGGTAATATGTTTGGAATTTGAATTTGGTATTAAGCACCTTTCACACCTCCTTTGAAAATTTCATTGGCAATTATTTTGGAAATTTCTTTGGCAATTCCGTTAGGAGTTTATTTTCGTTTTTTTTTTATTTCATTCGAAATGTTTTTTCGGGATTTCCTTTGCCAATTTCTTTAGTAGTGTTTCAAGCATTGTTTTGTTAATGTCAGCAATTTTATTGATATTTGCTTCTTTAAAATTCTCAAATTACTCTTCAGGTAATTCCTTTGGGAATTCTTTTAGTGAAGTCTTTGGTAATTCACACGACAATAACTCTGGGAACTTCCTCACATTTTATATGGAAATGTCTTCGGCAAGTCATTCTACTTTTTTTTTGGTATTTTCGTCAATTTTTTGGACTTTCATTATCTATGCTACTCAGTGTTCCTTCGCCAATTTCTTCGAGAACCCCTTCGGAAACTCTTTTTTATAAATTGCTTCTATAATTTTAATGTTAATTCTTTATACAATTTCTGCAGTTATTATGTAAGGAATTCCTGCAGCAGGTGATTTTGGACTATCTTCGGCAATTCCGATGTTACTTGCATTGATAAATTTATTTGGGATTATCATCAGCAATTCTATTGGAAATTTAGGAAACTTCGATTATTACTTTGGGAACTTCTTGGATAATTCCTTTGGAAATCCATTCGCGAAATTTCTTAGAGCCTTCCTTCGGGAATTTATTAAAAAAAAATCTTTGCCAGTTCTTTAAAAAATCTGCCACGGTGATTCTACGGCGAGTACTTTTGGCATTACATTAAAGTTTCTTCAGAAATGCCTTTGATGATTCCGGAAAATTCTTTGAGAATTTCTTCGATTTTTTGTGACTGTTTGTGGATATTTTTTAGAATATATTTCGGCAATTTATTTTGAGATTGGATTTGGCCAATTTTATTGAAAAGTTCCAATATTTTCTTCCGAAATTCCTCTGGTAATTCTTATATAAATGCTTTTGGCAACTACTTTGAAAGTTTTAAGGTAATTTTGATGGATTTTTTTTCCGGCAATAGGCTCCTAAAGGCCTATCTCAATTTTTGCATAAATCGATCAAGTATTGGTTAATATGACATATTTACTCATTTTTCATGTATTCCTGTCAGGTAAAGCCCATAAAATAACAATTTGAAATTTTTTTTAAAACTCTTCTTGTTTAGCACTCAATTTTGAATAAATTTTGTTTACCGTGTATGTCAAACAGGAACATTTGTTGTCAAAAGTGAGCCAATGTGATTTCTTTTGCAACCCGTCGGTCCACTTTCGTTATACGTCAAGGTTGACCTCGAAAGTCAAACAAGAACTGTTTACCATTATTTTATAGAGCTTGCTGACGTTTATTCACTTCTCTCTTTCAAACATGCAGGCGGAATAGGATTTGTTGTCATCAGGAAAGGTTTCCCGATGAAAACAAATCCTGTCCCGCCTGCATGCTTGAAAGAGAGAGGTGAATAAACGTCAGTAAGCTCTATTTTCGAGTTTATTAGCAATTCTGTTATTGTTTAAGTTCGGAAAAAATCTATTAAGATCAGAATAGCATGCTTTTTCGTGTTATACAACAAAATCGGAAAAATATTTTTCATTTTAGGAGCCTATTGCTTTGGGAATTTGTCAGGAAGGTTTTCGTGAATTTCATAGGATTTTCTTTGAGCAAGTCCAGTTGAGAATTTCTGAATTTCCAGTTCAGCAATTCACGGAAGCAATATATATGAATACAATTAAATCATAGAGAATGGCAAAAGTAATCACGTTAAAATTGCCTAAGAAAATCGCAAAAAAACTGAAAAATAAATTGATGAAATAATTTCAGAGGAATAGCCATTGAAATTATAGAAATAAAAATCCAAAGAAATTGCTGATTAAAGACTACCACAGAAATTAAAAAAAAAAAACAACCATGACGAAGGAACCCTCTAAGTCTAGCGAATACGGAGTCGTGGGTTCGAATCCCACCAGAACGCGATTTTTTTTTTCACAAATTCATCTCTCAATTTGTCAATGAGCAACATTCGGTGCCTTCTAACCAATTAGTTTTTCCCGTACATTCCTATAGGATTTCACTAGAGATTTGTCTAGTAATACCTCCTAGGATTTCTCTGCAAATTCCAACTACTCTTGAAATTCGTTAAGAAATTCCTACAGAGATTACTATTGGGATTCCTTCAGTGGAATTCTTTGAAGAAGGCCAAGAGGAGCTCCAGGAGTAAAACCACGATTAATTTCTAGAGTAATCCATGGTTAAAAACTCTAAAGAAATTCTTGGTTGAGTCTTCAGAAAAATCCCTGAAAAAATCAAAGGCATTTCTGGAAGTATCATAGGAAAATTTCCTAGAAGAATCTCAGCAAGAATGCCTGGAGAAATCCCTAGAAGGATTCCTGCAGGTAGTTCAGTAAGAAATTCTGGAGGAGACCTAGGAGGCATGCCTGAAACAGAAGCAGCAGGAATAGCTTATGGAATCCCAGAAGGAGTTCCTGGATGAAAGTCAAGAGGAGTTCCTGGAGGAATCCAATGAGAAATATTTGGAGAAATCCCAGGTAAAAAAACTCTTTAGGATTTCTAGGAAGAAACACCGAAGGTACTTCTGCAAGGATCCTAGGAAGATTTCCTTGAATAATTCCAGTAAGTTTTTGTAGGAATCCCTGTAGAAATTCTTAGAAGAATCCCTAGATGATTTCGGAAATGTATTATAGTAAGAATTTCTGGAGCAGTCCTAGGAGAAATTGCTGCAAGAATTACAGCAGAAATAGCTTGAGAAATCCAGCTGAAATTCCTGGAGGAAGGCCAAGAGGAGTTTCCTGGAGAAAATCTATGAGAAAATTATGAGAGAATCCTTGGATAAAATAGCTTGAATAAAAAAAAAACCTGGAGGAATCACCGGAGAGCTTCTGAAGACATCACAGAAAAACCTCAGGAGGTATTCTTAGAAGGATTCTGGGATGTATGATTGTAGATATCTCACACAGAAATCCTAGGAGGAGTTGCTGGAGTAAAATATACAGGAATTTCTAGAGAAACCCCATCAGGAATGCCTGGGGGAAACTAAAGAAAAAATCCTTCGAAAACTAGAGAAGCCCCTGCAAGAACCGGTAGAGGTATTCTGGAAAAATATGTAATGAAGGCCCTGAAGGAATCACAGGAGGAATTCCTGAAAGAATCTCAGGAACATTTCCCAAAAGAATTTCAGCCGTAATGCTAGGATAAATTCATATAGGAAACACTAGAAGAATTTCTGGACATATCATAGTAAGAAATTCCGAAGGAATTGCTGGAAGAACCGCAGGAGGAGTTGTTTGAAAAATTCTTGGAGGAAGGCCAAAAAAAGTTTCTGAAGGAATTCCATGAGGAATTTCTAGAGGAATCTTTGGATAAAATCTCTAAAGGAATAACTGGATGAGTCCTTGGAGAAATCCCTGGTAGAACCATCAAATGAATTTCTGCAAGAATTTCAGGGAGATTACCTGGTAAGATCTCAGCAAAAAAGCCAGGAGAAAGCTTTAGAAGAATCCGTAGCATAATTTCTGAAGTACATACCACAATTAGAATTTCTGGAGGAAGAATAGCTGGAAGAACCCTAGGGGCAGGACAGATCTAACGAGAGCAAATCTGTGTTCCAGATGTTGCTCAGAATTCCTCACAGTTCCTCAGAATTTCTCCCATTTATGCCAAAGTGTGATCGAGCAGAGTCTAACAAAAAAATGATAGCAAATTGAAAACTCGATTTGTATTCAGCAGCAAATTGATATTATATTTTGATATCAGTTGGTCTTGACTAAATTTGATTTCAAACTTAGATTTCGTTTTGCTGTCACTTCAAACAATTATAGAAAAAAAAAATTAAGTTACTTCAAAACTTCTACGTAACCTTGTATAATAACTCTAAGAATATACCATTGGTGTAATTATCTTCAGTGCTGAAAAATTCATTTCGTCATATCTAAATTCAATCACCTACAGCTCATTTTAGAAGCTGAACCTGAGAATATGGTATATGAAAAACTTGTGCGGCTAGACCAGTTCTGCAAGAAAGTCACGGATAAAACGATATTTTTCGAATATTTAAGGTAAATGTCACTACCTTCGAAAAATGCAAATGATATTCACGGTGAATATCATTTGGCATTTTTCAAAGGTAGGCCGTGACATTTACCTTAAATATTCAAAAAATAGCTGTTTTTCCGTGACTTTCTTGCAGAACTGGTCTAGCCGCACAAGTTTTTCATATACCATGTTCTCAGGTTCAGCTTCTAAAATGAGCTGTAGGTGATTGAATTTAGATATGACGAAATGGAATTTTCAGCACTGATTATCTTATGGCATTTAGAATTTCATATCAATCGAAAACCCCCATATTTAACGATTTTTCCATTTTTACGTACTGATAGCAAAAACAGTTTTCAATTTGCTATCACTGATAGCAGGAATTGTTTTCAACTAGCTGTTACGGGAACATTTTTCTGCTCTCATTTTTGATATTTTAACCGTTAAAACGACCAAAACGACAACAACCTGAGTTATCATAATTTGCAATATCACAACATCAAAATTAGTTTTCAATTTGCTGTCAGACCTTGTTTGGGACCAATGTCAAACTGCAAAGTGTTGCATGTGCTAAATGAAAATTGCAGTTTTGGGGATGTCTTTCGATAAATTTCGTCGATCATTGCTAAAAAGAGTTACTCAGAAATTCTCAAAGTTGCTCTCGTTTGCAGTGTCTTGCCCCTAGGAAGAACCCCAGGAATTGCTTAAGGAATCCCAGCTGGAATATCTGGAGGAATTCCTAGAATTTCGGAAGGTATCATAGAAATAATTTCTAGAGAAATTCTTGAATCCGGAATGTCGGGGGTATCCTAAGTTCCTCTAACAAATGCATGGAGGAATACCTACAGCTCTCCTTGAAATAATCGGTAGAAGTTTACTGGAGGAATCCCTAATGGAATCGCAGGAGGAATTTCTGGAGGAATTACAGGAGGAATGCCAGAAGAAACCCCTAGAAGTATTTCTGAAGGAGTTCTAAAAAGAATTGCTTAAAGAATTCCAGCTGGAATTCATGGAGAAATTAATAGAAGTTTTTGGAGAAATCCCTTGTGGAATTTCTAAAGGATAAATCTTTGAAGAAATCTCGGGAAGAATCATCGAAGGGATCTCTAGATAAATCCTAGGAAGATTTTCCGGAAGAATTTCCAGAAGAACTTCCCTAGTAGAATTCCTAAAGGTACCAGAGTGAGAATTGTTGGAAGCGTTCTAAGAGAAATTGCTGGAAGAATCTCAGCAAGAGTTGCTTGGGAAGTCCTAGCCACAATTCCTGAAGGAAGAGCAATATAACCTCTTGGAGGAATTCCATGAGAAAGTTCTGGAAGAAACTCTGAATAAAATCTCTGAAGGAATTCCTGGAAGAATAACCGGAGAAATTGCTGGATCTCTCTGCAGAAATTTCTTGTATGTACAACCCCATCAAGGCCGAACCTAATGTCGTTTTCGTTTTTGCGGCGGTGCTACACCGCTTCGTGCTACACTTTTCACTGCAAAAACGAACATTTTCGGTGCAGTTGCATTGGTGTGCGTGAATAAAAACCAAAATATTTACAACTTTGCAAACGCTGATTGGTGGACACGGTGTACACTCGCTACACTCTCGAATTTTTGAGTGCTGCACTATCTTGAGCGGTGCAGAAAAAGTGCTACACCGGTGCAGTACGAAAATCAAAAACGAACACTTTCGGTGCAAAAGTGCTGCACCGGTGTAGCACCACCGCAAAAACGAAAACGACATAAGGGAAGTTTATTGAAGAAATATCGGGAGGAATCCAAAAAGGAGGCCTAGAGAAATCACTGTATAAATAGATAGAGGTATTTTTGGAGGAATCCATAGAGAAGTCTGTTCATTGTTCTTATCAATATCCAAAACGCATATAACAGGTATATAAGTAATTCCAGGTGTGCTTGAGTTTTGTTCAAATGTGACATTAATAAATATTGGAATTTTTGTGTGAAGTTTTAAATTTAAGGTGCCTGACAAGGAAAAATTCTAGGGGGTGCCAGGCACCCCTGGAACCCCCCCTAGCTACGCCAATGGTTTCAAGTCCCTAGCCAAGCCCAAGTCCCCGTTCAAAACGTATGAAAAACCGATTTCTAAGAACTCTTTAATTCTCGTAGTCTCTTGCCTCATAAACCTCCCTTGGGTGAAAACTAACAGAACAAAACAAAGACGACCCGAACCGGACGTTCCGTTCGAGAGTTGTTAGCGATATAGTGCAACTCCGATTATCGTGAAATTTGTAAACTTGTTTTTTTAAAGCTATTGAGTTCTATTTTTCAGGAAATGCGTTGAATGGGCAGAAAAATGTGCAAAAAATATACAAATATATTAGTTTTTTTACGCTTTCATGGTATTTTTTCCTAAAAACTAAAATTCAATAGCGTTCAAACAAAAAAAAAGAAGTTGAAAATCGATTAACTGGTTCAAAATTCATGATTTTTTGAAAAAAAAATAATTTTGAAAAACCAGGATTTTTAGGACCACCTTATCTGAAAATTGGTCGCCCTAATGACGAAATAAAAAAAATACAGGTCTAATTATTTTCGATGTACACCAAGTTTCACGATAATCGGAGTTGCACTATATCGTTTTTCTATGGAATGGCTGTATAGATAGATCTGTCGGCGTCCTTAGCGGTTGAAGGACATGGATCACATAGTGATCAACTTCAGCACGGTGATCAACAACCCCCAGATTACGGCACTCAACAAAGGTGAGTTCTTCCTTCGGAAAGGAAATATGTGAAGCAGTGGGTCGAGAATGGCTTGACGGATCTTCGTGTATGGTATGTGGCTGCCTACCTAATGCTCCTTGGTACACGTGTATTTAGCTGAAATGGCGGACGAAAAACCTTGTAATTTTCCTATTTTTCAAAACGCTTCCCTCAGATTTATGAGTTTTTATTCGGGAACAATCCGAAAAGGTGAAATTTGGAGTGGGACAAAACAAAAGTGGACTTTTTGTTGGTCCGTGTTATTGGCCCTCATATGCATATAGGTTGGTTTTACATAATGTCGGGTATTGCTATTTTTGTGTTGTGTCTAATATGTGCAGAGTTGGTGAAGCAGGTTTCAAGGGTTTTTAGAGAAAAAAAAGAAAGAAACATCACCAATCCTGTCGTGTTCGATAATGAATTACAGCACTTTGCGGTATGTATATTCCAGAGAATAACTTACGGTTTACGATAACTTCTGCCACTTTGGTAACGTTTCCATGCCGGTTGGCCGCAGAACAGTAGTATCGTCCGGCATCGTCTGGTGTGATTTGAGTGAACTGCAGGTATAGTCCCCTGACCCGTATCCTTTCCGGTAGATACTGGCCGTTCTCTCCGTGCCACCTGACATCGATGGGCTGTTCTCCAGTAGCGTTACAGGTGATGATTACTGTTTCTCCCGACCGTACTACCATTGGCATTGCAGGGCTGAAGGTAATGCGTGGTGGTTCGATGACTTCCAACATGATCTGCACAATAGTAGTAGGAGCTGAAACGATATCATGTGCAATGCAGTCATACATCCCCGTAGCGTCGTGACCAGTGTTCTCGATTATTAAATGACCGTCGCGGAGCGTTGATCCGTATGGAAGTCTTCTACCATCGGTACGACGCCATTCAGTGCGGGCACCACTTGATGCCTCATTGCACAGCAGCTCAGATCGTTCTCCAAGGATGGCTTTGTAGGTGTGCTGCTGTGGGCTCCCGGGATACGTTGGGTTGGTATATGGTGGACGTGGATGAGGGTGAGGATGAGTTTCTCTATCAGTGTCGTGAGATCCTAGGTCTCCTCGTTTCTCCTGTACTTGAATTGTGATGAAGCGCGAATCAGTGCCTGCAGGACTAGATGCGACACATTCGTATGTTCCGGAATGTTTAGTTTCGGCTTGGAATATGTGAATGTTAGCCGATCCTAAACCTTCAAATCGCGACAAATGCCTGGAGTCGATTTCGTGATGTTGAGGAGGTTTTATTTGGACCGTTGGTTCTGGCTTGCCTCGTGCTGAGCATTGTATGCTCAGTTCGTCTCCTTCGTAGAGTTTGTATTCATCTACTGCCGGAGAGATTGTAATTATTGGAGCTAACTGAACATCAACTGAAGCTGTCAAGGAGGTAGAGCCAGCAGTGTTTTCTGCTCTACACTCGTATTCGCCGGCATCCTCTAGAGTAACTTCGCGGAGCCTAGATATAAAATTCAATTATTTACAACGGTATACTGAGCTTTGCGGTAATACATACGTAATTACTCCTGGGTAGTCCTCTAAAACTCTCGACGATAGCGGTCGTCGATCCCTGCGAGCCCAAGTGAGTGTTGGGTACGGTACTCCGGCAGTGGCCCGACAAGACAATCGAGTGGATTCGCCAACCTTAATTACCTGCGGTTCGGTTGGATAGAGTTCCAAAACTGGAGCTTCGCGACCTGGTGAAATAAGTTAGGCATTACAGGAAGCATAACAATACGAAATTAAGCGGGTGAACAAAATCGAAGCCGTTGAAAATGGAGTTATTTTTCTTTATATGTTGGACTCAGTGGACAAGCTGTAGAGCCCCCGACGCTAATTGAGATTAGAACAGCAATTAAAGAACTGAAGAACCTTAAAACTGGTCAATCCCCTTCCACGTCGAAAAAGGCGCCATACACTTGACAGGGTTCAGTGAAGATGGATTCTTTTTTGGACGTAGATTCAATGGATAGAATTGTAGCCCAACAAGTGACTACTAAACACAGAATCCCAACGGCTTGTTTACATAATTTAGTTTCGTATAGTTGAAAATTTACCGTTAGCATCGATAGCTAGGAAGCATTTTGAAGGAATATACGTATGAGTGGTAAATAATTTAACCTACATCATGAATTAACGTATTTCAAACTTACGATCAATATCCACTACGGTGTACGACCGATCCATGCCCTCACTGTTCTCCGCCATACAAATGTAAACGCCACCGTTGGAAGGCTGAGCATTGAGGATCCGGAGAATGTTTCCGTTTTGTTGCACGTTGGGTGCAAATGGTTTACCACTCTGTGTAGGAAAATAAAAACATGGTAACTCAAAGTTTTGCTGTTCCCAAAAAAAAAACATACCAAGGTCCATTTGACTGTCGGGTGAGGATTTCCACTAGCTTCACACGGTATGGTGTAATCGGTTCCTTGGGTCACCAAATGCTTATTTTCCAAAGGTTTCACCCGAGGGGCGGTTCTGAAAAAAAGAAGTTTAATCACCAAATCTTTCAAATTGAGAAATTCCAAACGCTCGTACTGGTCTGGTCTCATTGGAGAAATCATAACGTCAACGTAAGATGCTCGTTCTCGGCCACTTGGGAAAACGGCAGTACAGGTATATCGGCCAGAGTTGTCCAGTGTGGCATGATCGATGATGAGTAGTTCGTTCTGGACATAGCTGTTCCTTGGTAGGGTGGGTTCTCCAGCTTTGGACCATCTAATTTGACCATGTGGTTTGCAAATACAGGTCAGCGTAATTTGTTCGCCGGAACGGCCTTCATAATTGCCAGGATCTATTTGTACTGTTTCGTGCGAAGGCTCCTGAGGTGGTCTGGCTTGCCGGACGTACACTTGCAGAATTTTGTCGGATTCACCAATGTCGTTGCGCGCTGAGCAGCGATAAGTTCCTTCGTCAGATTTGCGGAGGGAGTTGAAGCGCAGCAATCCATACTCAATAATGACGTTGGATGAAAGCGGGTGCCCGTCCATTCGCTCCCATGTTATCACGGGCGTTGGGAATCCAGTAGCGGTGCATGTAACATCAGCGGGATGATATTCTTCGAGATCGACATAATCAGGTGAAATGGTAACTTCTGGCTTACGTTGCGGTGAGCCACCTGGGAAGAAAAATGGAACGATTAGTAGGAAAATCTCTATTTGTAAAAAAAAGAAGAGCAATTTATGTAGACCTATGAAGTGTATTCCCTTTTTTTTCAAAAAAAAAAAAAAATAGCTTGAGTAAGACATTAATAGCATAAAGCATGAACAAATATTTAACCCTCGAGTGATCGTGCTGTTGTATTTTGTGCAACACGTTGAACAAAAATCTCGCCTTTTGTGTTCAGCGTTAACGTGGTGCTGGCGGTGGTGGCCAACCGCGCGAGTTACGGAAGGTTAAGAAATTCTTGTTTAAACCATTGAATAATTTTGGGCGGAATTCTTTAAGGACAGACTTGTTAGAATCCCAAAATGGCCGCCACAATGGCCGACTTTGGCACCTACTCACGATTTTGAGGGCACAAATCTCTTCGTAAACAAAACCAGCGCATCTGAGTTTTTTTTTATTTTAAGCTAATTACAAGTGAGCAAGAACAGAATAATAAAATGCATTGTTGTTTGAAGCTTGCTTCTTGAGATTTGTGCATCTGAAGTTTTGATGCAAGGTTGAAGCGGGATTTCAAGACGTGTGCCCTTAAAATGTCAATATACGCATGTGCAAAATATATTGAAAATCCTAGTAAGGACATTCGGATGAATATTTGATAATAATTTTGACGAAATGTCGCCAGAAAAATTACACGGAATATTACACACCACTGGAGAAATAAACATTCTTGAAGAATAACTGATTTCTTCTTCGGATCGAATTTTTGGAAACAATTTCTGAATTCAGATGCGACTATATCATGGATAAATTTTTAGATGGCTACATGTAAAGCCATAAGAAGGATTTCTGTTAGTATTTTGTGAGATAAAGACATGAACAATCTATTTTGAAATAACCATAATCTGATCCATAACATTTTTGAAATATTTCTGAAGATTTATGTACAAAATCTTGAAAATCTGAGGAAGAATTACTGTAGGACTTTTTTTCCACAAGAAACTTGTGGGCTTGTTCTCTGAATGGCGTTAGTTGTCTGGGTCAGCGTTTTTAGTATTATGGGTAGTGGATCACTGGTGGGTCGCGGGCTGGTGGATGGAATTTATAAATACTCTTCTGGAGAATAGACAGAGTTATCTTGGTAATTCAGTTTCTCCTTAACTCTGGTGCTCGTGCAATTCTGATTCGGCGGATTGCTGCCTAATTTGGCTTAAAAGTGTTGAATTGCAACCGAAACTGGATATCGAACAAAGGAATGGTGATGATGGTGCTGCGAAAACTGACGCGTTTGGCAGTGGTGTCGCGTTCGAGTATTTTTTGAAATTGGTTTGTGAACTCAGTTGATGACGTTACATTTTCTAATCACACATCTTATTCAGTGATAGGAGCTGGTTTTTTGTGTTGTTGTGAAATTTATTAGTGTGAACCAACTTACCTTCGACGGTTACTGTAACCTGCTGGTAAGCTGTATCTGGACCGCTTCCCGCTTGGCACACGTACACACCGCTGTCCGAGATTTGAACGTTGGTGATTATCAGGGTGCCTCCCCTGTCGGTGTAGGCTCGGTCGGGCATACCGCCATTTTGCCGGTCCCATCGTACTTCGATTGGTCGCTTCGATACAGTATACCGAGCGGTACAGCCTAGCCGTACGTTGCGGCCAACTTCTACGATGTGGATTGTTGGTGAAGCCACAGATACTTCGATAGTCGGTGGCGGCGTCGGACGTGGAGGAACCACTCCACCATCGGGATGTCCTGATCATGACAGAATAGTGAGGATTAAAACACGACAGGTGTCTCTTTTACGTTTGCGATAGTTTCTTTGTCCGGTAAATACATTTTAATAAGCTTTTTGGTGATAATATTAGCGCAAGTGGATCAGTTGGACTTACATTCTCTAAAGTTATATTAGTAAATTTTGAAGGTTATTGAATTAGTACACGTAAAACTATGAGAACAGTTGGAATTTAGAATAAATTCTTTATGATTTTTTTTATTTGCGACAAATTGTTTCCCGAAGTCAGGTAGTTTTCATGTTAGGGAAATAAGGTTTGTGACTCAGAATATAGTCTATTTGTATATATAAAGTATCGGCCAATTAAAATGCACCAAAGCCATCTTTCCATACAAACTAATTAACTTTGGGTCTCCAGTTTGCCTAGTTGTTAAGGCTATGGATCGCCAATCCGGAGACGACAGGTTCAATTCCCGTTCCAGTCGGGAACATTTTCTCGACGCCCTGGGCATAGTGTATCATTGTCCTTGCCTCACAATATACGAACTCATGCAATGGCAGACAAAGAAAGCCCTTCAGTTAATAAATGTGGAAATGTTTAAAGAACACTAAGTTGAAGAGATGCAGGCCAAATGCCAGTGGAAACTTAGAGCCATCAAGGACAAGTAGAATTAACTTTGGAATACCACATCTCACTCAGTTCTCAACCGATCGATTTCATTTTTATGTAACAAACTACAAATCACTTCAATTTTTAAAAACTATTGGAAATTTGGGTTTTAACTATTGATCACAATAGAAATACACTAAGACAAAAAATCATGTGGCAAAAAATGATGACGTCCAAAAGTATTGGTGTCTTCAACAAATACGTTTTTTTGTGAGAAGACGAATAGATGTGCCGAAGACACCAACCAGGTTTATAGCCTGCTTTTTTGCTATATAATTTTTTGCCTTGGTGCATTTTTATTTTTCGCTTGCAACTGTTTCATGGGTTTACTTTTTCAATATTTTTTAAAAACTGAAGTGTTTTGTAGTTCGTCACAGGAAAATGAAATCGATCGTTTGAGAAATGACTGGGATGTGGTATTTCAAAGTTGACTAGTATGGGTAAACGGTTTTGGTGCATATTAATTGTCCGACACTTTATCTTCAATGTGGGATGGTTTTCGCCGTGGCAGTCGCAATCGCAATCGCAATCGAACGATCAGATATTCTTATTCCATTGTGTTGTTAGTAGAAGTGCGAACGGATTTCGGCAAAAACATACCTAGTGTTCAAGAAACCGATCCCAAGGTTTTTTTAATAACTTTTTAGAACGGATTATGCTTCCACAAAGCTTTTCAAGACGAAAGCACTTCTAATATGACAGATCGGTGGAGTACTAGATTTGTAGTAATGAGCTGAATTTTAGTATGGTGAGAAGGTCAATTCTCCGTTTCTGCAATTAAGGTGAAACATCAAGAAATCCCATTGCAATTTTGCATACAAACTTTAGAGGCACAAATCTGACGAACGAAGCATCGAATCATGCCGCACTTGATTATCCTGGCTTTGCTCACTTGTAAAAGGAGGCAGCTTTTTCAAAGCGAGCGCATTTGTTTACGAATTTTTAAGATTTGTGCTCTTGAAAACGTGAGTAGGGGTCCAAGTCGGCCATTGTGGCAGCCATATTGGTATTCTTTGAAGTTTCTCCTTAAATAATGCAAAAAGCGTGACTATTATGATTCCTTGCCTAATTTGATGCTGTTTGAGCAAAACTTTGGACAACAATGTTGATGTTTTCTCCATTTCTTGCCACATAAACAACATAGTTATCCAATGTTTTGCTCAAACTGCATCAAATTAGGCAAGGAATCATAATCAGTCCTGCAAAATATCAGAGTCAGTGCCTGTTTTTCAGCCGAAAATGAATGACTGCGGCGGTCGTTTTCAGTTCCTCGATGTGAGAACTGACAGAACCCGAGAGCTCCATTCGTGAGCAACCCAACAAGCTCAATTCCCGATCATCCACACACTACTCATGCTGACAGGCTATTCGTCTCAAGCGGTAGCTTGTGAGAGTGAGTGCCCTATACGCTACCACGGGTGAAAACACTCAAATACAGAAAATTGAATGGAAATTTAGCCCTGTCAGCTCTCGCTTTCAGCACGCTGCGTGCGAGTGTGAGTACCTATTTCATTTCGCTCCCGTGTTACTGATCGGAAAGCAACATTGACAGGAAAAACAAAACAGAGAAAATGAAAAAAGCAAAATATCGCTATCATAAAGGCCTGTCGAAAAATTGCAGCACTGATCATAATACCCACGCTTTTTGTACCATTTCATTGCAGAAACAGGAAACTGACCTTCTCACCATAATAAAATTCAACTCATTACTACAAATTTAGTACTACACCGAACGTGCCCCACTCCCTTCGCGATTACCCTGTCTATGGCTGAAAATCCCGTAATAAAAAAAAAACAAACTAAATTTCTAATTCCTGGAAGAAGATGTAATATACATCGAAACGTCGGATGAAGAAGAATATGTGATCGTTTGATTGTAATTGCGACTGCCAAAACCATCCCAGATGCCTAGATTCCTCAGTCAATAGCTGCCATCATATATCTAATATCTACTATTAGTTTATATTTACTATGAGTGAGGACGTGATAGAGAAACTGATTTTAGTTAAATAAAAAATGCTCTTCCTATGATACCATGGAATAAAGAAGTGAGGCGAGTTGCAATGTACAAAGATGAAGACATGAGAAGTTTAATGAACGAATAAGAGCTTTGGCGCAGCTGTCATTCTGAATGCAGCCAATATAGTTTACAGGCCCGGATTAAGGATTGTGGGGGCCCGGGGCCGGAGCGAATGTAGAGGCCCCTCGGATGTACAAATGTGATGACCAAAAAAGTTTGCCTTTGTTTTTGAACAATAAAGTTAATGTTTAGCAAGCAGAAACGGGTTTTGTGGGGGCCCTAAAGTGTGGGGGTCCTGCCCCCCCCCCCCCCCCCCTCGGCCCTCCCTTAGATCCGGGTATATATTATTTCTTTTACTATCAGCTACACATGAGTCAGGCGGTGTTTGTATACCTACAATACGACAAGAGTAGCTCAGTTTGAAGACTGAGGAAAATTAATCCGAATTTACAAATTGAACTAACTTTAATAAAAAAAAAACACAAAAGTCGATCCAATTTTCAAACAGAGTTTCGGGAAAACATGCACATCTCTTTAGAAAATTTTGAAATGTCGTAATAATTGGTGAATTAGTTGCTTATCAGGATAGTTATTTGATCCTGTTTTATTTCGTTTCACTTTTTACTTAACGTTTTACTTTGATATTTCAAAATAGGCGTGCCAAAAACATCAATATTATATATATTGTTCATATTTTTATATTCTAAACCAACCGTAATCAACAAAAGTCGCATTGCTCTATTGACTTTCACATATTTATGACTGCTGTGAATGTGAAAAGTTGCACTATAACGCATGTTATATTCAGAAGACTTCCTAAAAGCAAATAGGATCGCATACAATGGATTCCGTAAAGAGAGCATTTGTGTACAGCAGGTAACGAATAGTCGACGGACATTTTTACAAGACGTTGCACAATTCTAAGAATAATCTGAAATAAGACAGTAGGTTGTCCAAGCTTTTGTTGGAAAAGTGTAAAATCTGGAATTTCAAACACTGTCTTTTGAAGTGGAAGATTTTTAAAGCAATGGTGGTTCTCTAAAATATAAAGTTTATTTTTTGCAACGATATCTAGACATGTACGTACACGAAACCAAAAAAGGAAGGTGGGATCAAAATTTTGAAGTTGTTTCAAATGGGTATTTTTAAATTATAAGTATTTAACAAGTAGTTGTAAATCAATAGCTAATTGATTGTTCATCAAAAGCTCTGCTATTTAAACTGTTACTTACGATTCGAAAAAAGCGAAGAATTACACTCCTTTTCTAAATAGAATATTGTTCTATTTGTTATTTCAAAACTTGCTGAAGCCACTCTTCCCAATGGATACCGAAAAAGACGCCAATATAAACAAAACAACGTTGAATTGTTTTTAAAATTCTATGGTAATTCAACAATCGAATCTGATCTACTTCGAATAAAAAATAATTTACTTCCAAGATGTGCATTTTGTGCACCAAATAAATTTCAAGAATCGAATCTACCACCATAGCTTCCATATTTGTATTTTGAAATCCCAAATTTTTCCTACTGTTTGTCCCTTAAATAAGACAGCTTAAGGAAAAAAGCACGGTATGGAATGGAAATGCAACAACAACCTGTGAATGATCGCTTTCTCTTATAAATGATTCCAATTTCTACGCCTTTTTCATCGCGAATCTCATAGTGATCGAAGCTGTCATTTTTATTGTAGAGTATGATCGTGTAGTCGGTGCAATTGACTTTATGCCCTGTGATATTTTTCACAGAACTTGTGAATTCACCTAAAATGTAAGTCACCAATGTTGTAGTATGTATGCATGATGATGAAATTTTATGGAAATAGTTATTAAATTGATCTGAAGCAGGAAAACAATGTCAACACTTTAGGAAGAGATCTTACCAAACAAACTCATATGCCTTTATGTGATAAAAATTAGTGCGTGTAATGACATATGGCGATATATTAATTCAGTGCGTTTACTAAATAATTTCCGTAAACTCAAAGTTTGTCAGGCATTCAGAAACAAAAGCGTACTTACGACTATCACAGCTCGGACCGTAAAAGTTAGGAAGACAGTTGCATTTAACATCACCTCGGCCATTCATTTCGCATGATTCTGCATTTTCACACGGACATGGCTTACACACTCCATGAATACCAGCCGAATGATCATATACATCTTTGTAGTGCAGGTCATCGCATAACTACGATTGCGTTGGATATTAAAGTATATTTTATACAGGAGTTTTTAAACATGTAAACTTACTTCACAACTGGTTCCGCGGTATCCTGGTGGACAGCGGCACAACTCGACTTCGTCGGCTGGTCCTTGATCGGTTTGTGCTGTCACAGCGGTTCCCAGCGCAATGTCACTGATGGACGACCTGGTTGTGTAATCTCGTACTGTCGCCCGGACCAAAATTTGATCCAGGTTTGAGAGTACCGTCATCAGATCATTACGAGTGGCTTTGTAAGGACTTCTGGGGCCTAGCACAGTCCAGTAACTTTCCAAAAGTGGAACCGAGTATGCCTGTAACAAATGATAATTTAAACCAGTCCTGTGATACATCACATTGACTTACCCCATCTTCGTAGTGTGGTCTAGACCAGAAAAGTTTCAACCCATTGCCAATTAGAATGATATCTTGATCAGGAATGGGCTCCGAGCCAACGGTAGATTGTGTAATGGATAAGTTTGCTCCATAAGACAGGATTTGGCTGCCCAGCAATCGTTCCGGCAGGCTCCAGTAGTAAGTATTTCTGTCTCTGAAGTTGTAGCTGATTTCGTTCCTATATGGTGCTACATCGAAACCTTCCTTACTGAACACGTGACCGTCGCGATTTGTGATGGAGAAGCCTTCTTCTCCGGAAATAAACAAAGGCAAGTCTTCACGGAACAAACGGGATTTACCGCATGATTTGGTAACTCCAGAGCAGAAGCATTCCCGGCATCCATCGGGATTATTTGCGTTCAAATCGAACGATCCTTGCCGACATTGATCACAGCGATATCCTTCAACCAATCGTTTGCATTCGCATGATCCATCACATCTGCCTGTTGAGCCTTTTACATCGCAATGCTTGCAATCATAAGTAGGATCCGAGGTACCAAGAGTACAATCATTAGGAGTTCCTCCGGTAGCATTGCCAACGTATGGTGATTGACAGTACTCGCAGTTGCTACCGTAGGTGTTGTGTCGGCAATTCATACAAGCTCCCGTGACAGGATCACATTCATCCGAGTGATCGTTACATTCGCATTTCTCGCACAGTCCAAGATATAGACCACCGTCACCCTTGTAATAACCGGGTGCACAATCTTCACACGAGAGACCAATGTGTCCTTCTGTACACTGACACTGCTCAACAGGCCAGGCGCGTGTGCCGGTTCCGTAGTAGTCCGTATCTGCCGCCACATCTAAGCTGACATGTGACAGAGCTGCCTCGTTGGAAATGGTATTATAGGTGGCCTTTATGAAAACGTCACTTACGTTGGCCAGCGCCATCAGCAAGTAAGGACGAGAAGCTTTGTTTCCGTCTTCGTAGTTCTGCCAGAAGTCTTCCAAAATCGCAACGGTGTATGTACTGGATCCGACCGGTGAAATGCTGCCCTCATTTCGATAGTGATGAAGCTTAATCTTGTTACCCTGAAAGAAGATGATGATGAGGAGGCTGGTTAGTGGAACCTTAGTTACCTAAAAATAGATTTTTGGGCTATTTTAAAGTGCATTGTCACGCAAGACTAGCGTGTATCTTCCATAGAGAAAAAGATAGTAATCCAATCAAAACTGTAACAAGGCGGACAAAAAAGTTATCCGCCAGAGACGAAGTGTGCTACAAAGTGAAAGAGGCATAAACATTTTATTTTATCTCCAATGAAATTGTTCGAAACTTTGCACTATGGGGCTGTCCATAAACCACGTGGTCATTTTTTTGGGACTTTTCAACCCATCCCCCCCGCGTGGTCATTTGTCCATACAAAATTTTTAATTTGTCCATACAAAATGATCATTGGCCGAACCCCCTCCCCCCATGACCACGTGGTTTATGGACAGCCCCTATGTAATATTATAAGCAACGATAATTAAGCCCCTGTGGGTGGGGGGAGGGGGTAGGGTGGTTTGTGTTCAAATTTCTTCACACTATTTCATTATATTGAGATATAGGCCGGTAAATTGGCATTGACTGCCAAGCGCCTGTACACTTGTATTTTATGACAAGCCAAACGAAAATCCGAAAATTTCATCCACCCAAAAGGTAACACTTTTTTGGGTTACCTTATTTGTTTATTTAATTGTGAAAGAAAATTCGAAAAAATCTGTAAAGCTACATAGGCACTTTTGTTGTAGAGCTTTAACTCACTGGAAACGGAACGCGCATTGAATAGAAAGACTTCAACGCAATCACAATAACGAACCCGATTTTCATCACATGTGTTCTACTTACGCTGTGGAGAACAACATCCGGGGAGCTGCTTCTCGATGCTCCTCCCGAGGAGTGAGGCGTATAGCGTAGGGTGTAGTTAAGGAAACCTCCGTATGATGTCAATTTATTGCCGAGGAATCTGTTTGGATAAAATGAAAAAAAAAAAAATCAATCATTGTTACGGCGGTACTTGAATTACTATTCTTACTTAGCAGGTAATCTCCAATAGAAAGTATCATCGCTAGTACCGAAGTTTCGGTACACAATCTCGCTTCTAGAGGCTGGTATATTTGTGGCGACAATTTCTGGATTCGTATAGTCGGAAATAAGTGAGAATCCAGATTGGCCGTCACTGAATGATGCTTGAATCGTATCTCTGTACATGCTAGTGCTGGAACACGTTCTGGATACTCCCATACAGAAACACTCAACGCAGCCTTTGTCGTGCATGAAGAAATGTTCTGCCTGGCAGCGGTCACAGTATGTTCCAGTAACTCCATTTTTGCAGATACAACGACCGTCAGATAATGATTGTTGTGTGCCTTCCGGATTGCAGTTGGAGACCGGTGCTGGGGAACAACCTTCTCCCATTGGATTTCCGATGTATCCTGGAGCGCACTGTTGGCACCTGTCACCGATATAGCCTCGATCACAGTTACATACGACATTATTTCGGCTGTCAAGCTTACACGTCTTTGCCCTGGACCTATCTCCACTTATCGGACAGGGACATGGGTTACATGGAATTCCTCGGTTGGGATCTCCATAATACCCCGGACGACATTCCTGTGCTTTGGGAACACATCGTCCCAGCCAAGGGCCGCTGCTTTGTCGCTCGTAGTCATAATCACAGTTTTCGCAGGATAGTCCCCTGTATCCCGGCGGACATCTACATTCCTCAACTAACGTGGCCGATCCTAGTCCACGATCCTGATTTGCTGCAGAATCCATAGAGATGTCCAACAATTCAATATTTCGTTCAACTCCGTCAACGTACAGCATTTTTATAAGTAGACTTTCAACGTTGGCCAACACCATCATGAGGTCTTCTCGATTAGCCATGGTACCGTCATCTTTGCGCCATACTCCAGGTAGGAAAGTAGCTGTTACCTGGTTCCTTTCATCTGGATAGAAAGGAGCATTGTGGTTGTAGAGCAATGTGAATCCGTTTCCCTGGAATACAATTGACAGTAGGTTACGTAAACAGTACAGATGATACATTTATGGTCATACCTTTATAATCATGTCGGGAGCAGTATTCGGCCTACCACTTCCATCGTATTCCACAGTGTATCGAACAGATCCTCCGTAGGACTTGAGTTGATTTCCAATGTATTCAACAGGTAGTGAGTAGTACGGAATTTGCCTACTGGGGACAATGTTCGCAAGCCTCAACTGGACGCCGTGCCTCGTTGCAACCAAATCATGATTGCTGAACTCTCCTTCAGTTATTTGCCGCTGTCCGCTCCACGGCCCTTCTACGCCAACAATGGTAAGAGAGGTGACCCGTGGATGTAGCTATATGGTTTATAAGAGGAACCGATTATTTCCATCATCCGGTTTCACTGAAAAAGTGTAACTTACAGCGTATGTGTACAAATCTGCGCTCTGACATTGATTAGACACTCCAAAGCAGAAACAATTGATACATTCGTTGGGGTGCCTAGCCTTGCTGTTGAAGTATCCTGAGCGACAAACGGTGGCATTTCCGGTGACAGTTACAATAGTGTCAGGTGATACAAAGTGAGTTCCCAAAGAGTTTATGATTTCACATGAATAAGCACCAGAATCTATCTGTTGCATATCGTTACAAGTGAGTACTCCAAAACCGTTATCACTAATACTATGACACTTGTCTGGAACGTGTCCCCAGTTGAGCCGCCAAACAATGAGCGGGATTGGAACACCAGTGGCACGACATGTGATATTCAAGATTCCTCCAGCTACAATTTCTCTCGAAGGAGGAGGTGGTTGGATTACCGTAGGGGGCACTGTAAAAAATAGCATGGTTGAGTATTGCAATAGTTTAGTTAGACACCCCTGTTCGATGCTTACTGCAGCCAATTTCATCCGACTTATCGATGCAATCTGGATGCGAGTCGCATTGGAACGACTTCGGGATACATTGACCGCTGCGACACTGGAATTCGTCATACCGACACGGTGCTTCCGGTGGCAGAGTAGCACAGTTTTCCTCATCAGACCCGTCTTCGCAGTCCGATTCTCCATCGCAGCGCCACGTTTTGTAAATACATTTGCTGTTGCGGCACTTGAACTCGTTCGGCTGACAACGCTGCGATTTGCTGCACCCGGTTTCATCGGAACCATCCGTACAGTCGTAGTTACCGTCGCATATTTGCGACTTGGCAATACAGTCGCCATTCATGCACGTTGCTTGAGCAATTGAACATGCTGAAGGAGGACGTTCCGCATAATTGTCTGAAATCATATTCATTGTTATTGTTATTCATTGTTATCATATTTATATATTATTGTTGAATTGTTAGTTGTTGTAGTCTTTATGCTTTTATTTGTCTTTGCTGAACGTAAAATATTTTTATCTATGAATGACTGACGCACCATACCGACTGTTTTTAACACAAAACTTATTACTCAACACATCTTATTTTCATTGTTAAATTTTGATATTTTACTTACAATAGCATTAGATTATTGTCTCTTTCAATTGTTACATGAGCAAAACAAGCATAAAAAGATGCGTCAGTTCATTACTATGTAAAATTACAAATTCATAATATTAATCCAAAATTTAATTATATTAATTATAATAATTAATTATAAATAAATTGAAGTGCTCAATACATTTCCTTCTAAAAGCTAGTGAAGAGCTTTTACTACCTAATTTATAAAAGCTTCTGTTTCTGTTATCTATTAAGTATTCACTTCTGATATAACTTCAAGTATCAGGTCATTGGGCCGAAATACGTTAAACCGATTGGGTCAATTCTAATTTCTTACATTAAATATGGTAAAATGGTTTTTTTAAACGCTTGGAACATTTTTTGACGATCTGTGACATACCTCGCATCTAGAGCTTATTTCTTTAACAATGATTTTGTGCGGTCACACTATGTATTAGGGGTACTCACTAAACAGATTAAAATGCTGCGTAAGCCATGATTTTCTGCTTATTTGAAGTGTTTCATAATTAAATAATCAAAGATTGCCTTGGTGTTCGCGACGATTAATCAGTTTACGTTGTTAGGTGAACCTCCCTATTAGCTTTCCTATCAGAGATTTAGCCTTTTTTTTAAATAGGCTGTTCTTTCGAGGTATTTATGCATATATCATAAGCTAAGCATTCAACTAGGCTGCTCGTTTTCGGTTTTAAACTCATTTGTCATAATGACCAGTGTTGGTAAAATCACACTCAAATCACACTCATGAACCGCTCCTACGTGAGCAAACTCGCGCTAGATTCTGAATCATTTTCTCACGCGCGAGATTTTCATGCAAAATCTCGCTCTCACGAGTCAAGCGCCAAAATCTCGTTCGCTTGTAAAACGAATCCAAATCAATTTGAACGGCATTCGATGTTGTTGTACGCTAGATTGGCTTTTGTTCTATCACATAATCCTAAATACTTCGATGTAAATAATAAGAACACTAAGAAATAAAGCAATGAGTGAAATCACGAGTCAACTCATGCATGATTTTTTCGGCGGTGAGTTTAGCGAGTCAAGAATCGCGCGTGAAACAACTCAACCATGAGATTTGAGAATTTGAGTTTTTACCAACACTGATAATGACCCGACACCGTGTCAAATATTGATTGAAAAAGTCTGACACAGACAAATTGTTTTAAATTTTGTGATTGACAATTCACAAAGAAAGCACATTTAAATTGTTTAGACAATTCATTTTTTTAGATATATTAAATAATGTTGATGTATGATATACGCATGATTTTTTTTACTAACCAAGAATTCAGTACCAGCAGCATGAAAAAAGTAACGATTTATCTTCATTACCCACATATACATGAAATACCAGTCAAACGTATTTAATTATTACCTAATCCAAAAAATTCAAACCCTATGTGTGGCACCGTGCCATATTTTATGATATTGTTACGATTTTTCCTATATTTGATTCTCCACGCTGCATTGAATATGGTTTTAGTTTATGTAAGTATAGGTCGATAAATGTCAACAATAAACTATAGAAATACTTACATCGTTCCACGATCAAATGTACCGTTTTGGTGCTTCCGGGTGTCGATTTCGGATATCCGACAGCTTCACAGACGTAGTCACCATTATGGTCAAACTGTAATTACATGTCAGTTGGTAAAAGTTCGACATAATTCCAAGCTTACGGCGATTTCACAAACTCACCCGAATGTTGGGAATTTCCAATCGGCCGTTCAAATCACGCGATCCCGGAGGAAGAGGCATTCCGTTTGCGCGTGTCCATCGGACCTTGGCCCGAAGGAGACCCTCGTCACGACATTGGAAGACGACTTCACGGCCTGCAAGTCGAAAAAAAATGTTATAACGACGTAACAGCAAATGGGTATAGTAAGTCCCATGATGAACCATAAATATTTATGGGTTATGTGCTGCGCTGAAATAAATATCTTGAAAATTATAAACTTCAGATCTAAATGATCTTAGGTACTTGATTGTTAATAAAAACATGAAATATTCTCCTCATGGAGAAGAAGGTGAGTAGCTACATGGTTTCATATAAAGAAGTATAGTGTTAGATGGATTATGAATATTACTCAACCTTTACGGCAAAAATACAAATACATAGTTGATTAATGGATATATTATGGCATCACATATCTGCTTTACAAGATAAGTACAGTCAGGTCTTTTTTACGCAGTTTCTATTTCCGCGGCCGTGTAAATGAAAACTCCATACACACACATTTTTTCTCATCGTCTTATTTTTGAATTTTCGTCGAGAAATGGTGAGACTTTTTATGCATTTTTTGAGATTTTGAACTGAGTTCACGAATAAGAGCGACACGTATCCCCCGCGTACAAGAAACCTGACTGTACATATCATTTTTTTTTCTTTTTTAACGCTCGCCATACTGCTCTAGATAGGATTCGTGGCAGTATTTTTTCAGAATATAACTGAGCTTTGCGGGTATCGACTTTGTATGATGAATTAAAAAAAGTAAAATCAAAACAGCTCAATAATGAGAAGTGTATGTAGATGGTCACAACTGGTCATATAGCAGAGCTAAATATACTACATATAGACACATTCCACGCACTTCTACACCGCGGTGTTTGAACTTCATTGAACGATATTTCCGTGCTCCTAGCACTAGAATGACGATAATTTCTTTTCTTATATTCTTCTAATAGTATTTGAAACTTTGAAAACTGTTTCGAGAAAGTAGCAAATTACTTGGCGTTAAGTCAAAAGGGAAGGTGTCTCGTTACGCCCTGTTTTTTTTTTAATTTTTTTTTGTCGTGGTAAAAAGATCCAATTTTCGGTTACAAAGCATAGATTGAATCTTCTATTCAAATCTGATCGTCTGACATGCTGGTTGGCATGTATTTAACAACATAACAATTTTTGAAAACCAAAGTTTGATTCTCGCGCAATATGTGGAATGTTTCTATAGGTTGTTATAAATTGGATATAGCCCGTGTCGATCGCGAATAATTCCCTCCACATTTCGCTAAAAAAATATGGGTTTTATTCACGTTAAATTAAAACCAGTGTTTTACAACTTATATCCGTATATATATTTTACAATTAATATCCAGTGATCATTCAGTCAATTCAGTCTGCCGCGTTGTGATCTAGAAACAATATTAAAAAAAAACAAAGTCGATTGGTACAAAATGTGCAACAAAATGTGCAAAACTGAAGTCAAACCACATTATTAACGTTATTTCAAAAAAGTAAAGAGACGAACCAGTCAAGGGCTGAAAGTCTCGATAATATAGCTAAATCAATAAAAAAAGTTGTAAAACTTTGCAACGTCGTTGTAGTTTGAACATCACGTGGAGATACTGTTTGGCTCGACCCCTCAAAAAAAAAAAAAAAAAAAATGCCTAGGAAATTTTTTTGTTTTTTTTTCATTTAACAGCCAAAATGCTGAGATTGTTTCTTTAAGCGTACAAATGTTGGCAATCTACCCTAATTGAAAACGTTGAAACGTTTAAGTTGTAGCATTTAGCATAAGTGTCTCTTTGAAGTTTTGTGAAGTGTGAGTAACATGGCCTGTAAAGTGAAAAAAGGAGTACATATTGCAGTTGCGAATAGCGTCTAACTAATTAGTTCATATTCCACATTTCCAATCTATCGGTATCTCGCAAAAAAGCTTTCGGAGCTTTGAGCGTAAAGTACTGCGTAAAATGTTTAGTTGGAAATTTTAAAAATATGTGTGGCACAGTCTTTCAAGTGTACAAAGAATACTTTAAGACTTTAAGGGGCTGATCGTGTGGTGCAAATGTCGAATGAAACAATATCCAGTAGGGGTACAGGTACAAGTCCATGAATTCATAGGCGGATGCGATCATACTAACTGCACATGATTACAGAGGAACTTAGAACCAAAGAGATGTGGTAAACCAAGGAATATCGACCAAGAGACCGACTAAGGTGAACATCTTGGTAGTTGATTAAAGCTACATTGGAGGTATCAAAATAGGCAATTTCTGGTGGATTTGGTAAATTTTGTCAGGATCAAAGCGAGAAATTTCACAACCAAAAAAGAATAAATTATGAAACACTCAATTTTACTAACTTTTAGCAGCTAGGAATCAGAAACGTGTCTAAGCATATTCTGGAAATATAATATGCTTCGGAAAAAGATTTACGTTCACATAAATAAAAGCTCATTACGAAAACAAAATAAGTTTCTTAAAATGTGAGAATTTTTTGCCGGTGACACCACCTAAAGGAGGGTCCAAATTTCGCCCATATCTTCCAGGCAGTCAAACATGTCGATCCTGTCCAAACCTAACTGGTGAAAATTAAACCATAGGCATATCTATTTATAGTAGTGACTAAAAAATAATAATGAAGATTAAATCGTGTTTCAGCATTGGATTTTTTTAACTTCCCCTTAAGGTACATGATAAGATTAGACCGGTCAGCGCACATGGAGATGCATGCATGCCCAACAAGATATCGATATTGGACTTACCCTCGACTATTTGTCCTATGTTTTTCATTAGTTCAGTTAAGAAAGTAAGTAGGAAAGGAATAATAGATTAGTTTAAAGTGCGTTAATTCAGTTAGAAGCATCAATTTTTGTAACAATTTTGTTGAACTTTGAAAACTATTAAAACATTGTCAATACATATCAGATTATAATTTATTCCAATACTTAGGGAAAAATCATAGATTTCTATCATGGATATACTTACTTTCTTTAATAATCTGTTCATCTGGATATGTTTTCAGGTTCAGTCTCCTGTCTCCTTCGCTTGGGGGCGTATCTGGTCGATGAAAAATAAAAAAATGAGAAGTTAACACCACCATAAAAGTTGTATTGTTGTTATTAGTTGTTTTCCTAATAACGATAAGTAAAGCATGAGTAAAAATCAAATGTCAATTGAATTTTAGGTATAATCTTCCATTAGATAAGAATTCATATTAATACGTTAATTTCTCTCCAATCGTTCTTTCGTTGAGTTAAGCTGTTATTACTCCAGGCGTCTGTTGTATTGCGATGAGATAAATTTATTTCCCAAGTAATCAAACTACTCAAGCCGTAATGCAAGCATAAATTCGGTATAAATAAAGCAAGCATTATTCTGTTTGTACAATGGATCACTAAAATAACTCAAACGACCGCTATGAAATGAACAGATAGCGCCACCGTAGCCTTGTGTGTTTGACGTAACTCGACTGCTGTCACTGTGTTACCGTCCATATACGGTGGCGCTTTTGTTTTGATGCGGTGAGTAGCGGAAAAGTCGGCTTCAATGATTCATTGAATTGGATAGGGATAGGGATCCAATAAAGTTGTATTCTAGCTATTTAAATTCAATTTGGCTTTATGAACTACAATTTGGCTTTATGGCTACATGAATTCAACATAAATTTTACATAGAGAGTTGTGCTTACTTCATTTACACCGTATTTACGCTTGCTTTACGGATTCAGCAGTGTTGTTACTTGGGTTATGTTCATTAAATACCTAGTTACTCAACCCTAATGATGGCTATTTTTCATTGTTTATTTGTTCATCAGCTCCAGTGGGTTAGGAAATTAGATCACCCGAAAAGCACGCATCAGTTGGAACTGTTTGTCGTTTGATAACTTACGCTCTACACAATCTAGTTCATCGCTTGTATCATAAGGGCAGTCGACTACTCGGTTACATCTCAAAGATTGCGGAATACAAGGACCATTCTCACACCTGAACATATTACGATCGCATCTGTCACTATCTGTTTTGATTGGATTTTTTTTGTTACGATGAAAGCAAAGAGGAAATCATAGTGATTAGGGATACAATCTAATACAAGAAACTCCGATTGGTTTATGAAAAAAAAAAACACATTTTTGTTAAATTTATTCCGAGCAGACTTATTCACTGAATGAATTAAACGTAAATGCTGTATCGCGGTAGCAATATCTAAGGTGACAATCACGCCAGAGCTGGTAGTTGTGTAGTGACCCCGATAAATTGGCGTGCAGATCGTTCCAAATAACACGAAAAATTGATAAAAGGAAGAAAAAACCAATGATAGTTTTGGCAACGCCTCCAGTTAGCCTAGTGGTTAAGGCTATGGATCGCCAATCTGGAGACGGCGGGTTCGATTCTCGTTCCGGTAGAGAATATTTTCCCGACTGGACCTAGTGTATCATTGCACTTGTCACACAATGTACAAGTTCATGCAATGGCAGGCAAAGGAAGCCCTTCAATCAATAACTGTGGAAATCCTCTATGAACCCAAGTTGAAGAGAGGCAGGCCAAGTTCCAATGCGAACGTCGAGCCATAAAGAAGAAAATCAAGACTTTTGGCGACGACATAAAGACAATGATTGGCAACTCGAATAGGATTGGGACACGGTTATCAACCGTGGTGAACTCAAATACTTAGCGACTTAGCAACTGACAAATACCTTCTCAGCAGAAGTGGCAAATGGCAACAAAAAAGAGTATGAGAAGAATGACATTATTGAGACGCAATACAGTATGTGTGATTTCAGATGGAACAAAATGATACGGGGAAGTTTTACGACAGTGCAGTGTCAATGACAGTTTGCCAGACGTACGCGAAAAATTATGTCCATTAAAACTCTGTTGCAAACTGACTCGGAAAGTTACGGTAGAAGATTGGAAAGTTTTCAATTGGCCAGTCACCTCAGTCAGTGCCTTGTTATGGTCACACGGTTTGTATTTGTCTTATTGTTTGGTTTTGTGGTATGGTTCAATATGTTTTTCTCCTCTAGCGATTTCGACTGATATGAGTACTTTGGATTTACTTTGTTCTGGCTTGCAGTCTTAATAAGTTGGCCTACGAATTTATTATCTTGGCTCCAACGTTTCGATCCCGATTTGGATCTTCCTCAGGGATAAAGAATTATTCGTAGCTGTCCAAAAACATTCAGCCTGTAGTGTTGTCTATGTTTCGTTGTTGCATGGTCGGTTTGGTGATCTAGTACTACCATTTATACGCCTCCACTGTGTTTTTTCGCCCACAATTCTATATAACACTTTACTCACTGTCTAGCTGTTCAACTTCAATCGTCTTTACTGCCTACGGTATTCGTCATTTTGATTCATTTGTGATCGAAACGTTGGAGCCAAGATAATAAATTCGTAGGCCAACTTATTAAGACTGCAAGCCAGAACAAAGTAAATCCAAATGTTTTTCTCCTCGTTAAGTCAGGTGTCGCATGCTTGTTTTTTTTTCATCGAATCAGTCGAACCTGTATGTTACAGTATCGTCGATCCTGTGTCAAATTGTTTTTTTGATTTTGCTAATAGTTTTCTAGTTCTCTGTGCTCATCTCTTGTGTCATTACAATTGATTGCAATTTTTTTTTAAAATAATAAAGATTGCCTGTCAACTATTATGTATTCATCCCTTTACAAATACTATGAAAAATATTCAAATTCGTTCAATTCTCCTATCGGTCCTACCTCGGTAAACCATGTCATTTTTTCAAGCGTTGCCTTGAAATGTCAACCTAGTCATACACAAGTAACGTTGATCAGATAATGAAAAGCAGTCAGTTTTTTGTCCAAAATGTCACGTCGAACGCATTGACGTCAACAATGCGTTTAAGTGTTCGCACGTTAGCTTCGAATCTATCAGTACAATTAAGTGCTGCAAATCTCCTTCCCACTATTAATTCTTCGGTTGATTTTAATTGCTTTATTTAAAGAAAAATATGACCAAGTAACATTTTAAAAATTCGAAAAAGCGACTATGACATTAATAAATTACTGATCAAAATCAACCGAGAAATGTGGGGAAGAAAGCCCAAACAACATTTTGAAGTCAGCTGGCTGTAAAAGGTTAAAGAAACCTGTCACAAATCCTATAGTACTTTTATTAGGATTTGTAACGATCATCAAAACCTTCTCAAATCCAACCGACTTGAAACTATTGCTTGGGAATAGACTCTACTGAGCCCCGGAGGTTCCTCCGTGTTTATCGAGCATGTCTGATGCATATGATCAGTCATACTCCATCTGCAGCAGCCGGTGACGATGGACCGTTGGAGGCGCATTAAAGTGTTTAAAAGGTGATATGTTTCACTAAAGAACACTACATTACAATAATCAAAATGAAACCCCTTCACTTTAATACCGTCAACCAGTGCGAACTTGGCCAGGGTTCAGAACAACTTGTTTGTTGCATCTTTATCGACTCGCTTAAGCAAAGACGAGTGAATATGAATGGAATGAGACGAATATACGGATCAAGGATCCGTAATCCGCAAATATCGAGGAGTTACAGTCCTTAATTAGGCGTACAAAACCATGTTACGTATTCTCGTATCGATCAACGGCGGATCGAATGTTTACTTTGCAGCAAAAGTGAGATGAACCGATTATGAATGGTTATGAACATGGCTTTCCGACGAAACTAATTAAACTGATTTGTAAAACGCTGGATGGATCGAAATCAAGGGTATGACTTGCGGATAAGATTTCAACGTTCCTGGTAACCGTACGGATTGAAGCAAGATGATTTGAATTTATTGATCAATATTGCTGTTAAAGGAACCATTTGTAGAGTTGGCGTGCAAAGGAGCAGTAATAGTAGATAAGTACGGACACGTTACGCGATATTTTTATATACATACAGGGGATAGACAAAATGATCTGGACAGGCAAAATCACTTTACAATAAATGGTGAAATAGCTGCAACTTTTTGAAAATTGCATCAAAAAATATAATTTTTATACTAGAAGTTGATCAACTAGTTGTATATAAATGAGCAAAATTAGCGAAAGATCGGACTATTCTATATGAAGTTAAAAAGATTCTAGAAAAAGTCATAATTATAAGATAGCCAATTTTGAACTGTTATATCTCCGGATTCAATGAACCAAATGCAATGAAGTTTTGAGTGTTCATGACTTATTTTGGGCACTCGCTGCTACGAAATCGTAGATGGCACTCGTGTTCCACGTGTTTTTCACGTATACAGCGGCGCCACCTGTACCTATCCACCCGAAACATACATGCAAAGCACGGGTGGAAAATGCCACCAGTCAGGAAAAAAGGTAAACAGCTTGAAATTTGTATGGTGTTATATTGGTTAAACATGGACTGACTTAATGCAGCAAGTGCGCCAAATAGGCCCCCTGCCCAAATGGTCCCAGACCCCAACCCTTCTTGGCAAATCAATGAAATTCTGGTCGGGAATCAATAAAACACAGAGACATAAAAAGTGTTAATTCACATTTTTCACAGTTAGTCTTTGGAGCTCGTGTGGCGAATGTGACGCAAGTTTGAATACGATGTTTTACATCTTATATTTTTGTCAATCGGGTATTGAAGAAATGTTGAATCTTTATCAAATTTGTCCAATTGAATATCCAATATTTATTTTAATCAACACTTGCGTCGTTTACAGTTTTGTCCCACAACGTTTGGCCCAACAACGCAATATACACTTACGGCAATTGAGTTCATCACTGCGGTCTGGGCAATCGTAATGTCGATCGCAGCGTTGTCGCGGTTGAATACAAGAACCATCGTGGCAAGTCCACTCGTAATATCGGCATTTCCGCCCTTGTTTTCATTGGTCGGCGTGAATAAAGATTCATTGATGGCGCAAAAATGATGTATGTGTGATGACGAGATGGACAAATGATACATGAAAATACGGAAAAGAAGTGAAATAAATGATAATAAACGAGGAATGATTCGAATCCTGATTGTACCGAAAATAATCACAAAAAATGCTGTACTCACTGCAATCATTCTCGTCAGATCCATCGCGGCAGTCTACCCTCAAATCACATCGTCGGGAATCGGGAATGCACTCACCGGTGTTACACCGGAACTCGCCCCTGGAGCAAGTACCTGCGGAAAATTTATTTTGTTAGATCAGCATTTGGAATTGTTTTTAGGTTTCTTACAATTTCGTTCATCCGATTGATCTCGACAGTCTGGGTTTCTGTTGCACACCAAGTAGTTCGGAATGCATTGTCCATCGCCACAGGTGAACTCCGATGATCGACACGCTAGGTATGGAAAGCGTAGAAGGGCTAATTAGAATATGATATCAGAAGTGTTTGGTGCAGATATTAAGGATACAAAAAATAATTAAAAATGCTACAAAGCAGTTTCAATCAGATTAAGCGTTCATGCATTTTTATCTAAGTGCGAGGGAGTAAATCGTTTAACAAATGCATAACTGAAATGATAAACAAATATGATATTTCATTATTTACATAATCACTTTCACAGTTTTATTTTTGTGGAATGTTTTGAGTTGTTATCAAACTCAACGAGTACGACGGCAGACATCATAAATCGGCAAGGTTGAAAGGTCTAGGGGCTGTTTATTAATTACTGAAGGCAATTTTTACAACTGTTAATTTATCATCAATTTATTGATGAGTAAAAGATTTTTTTTTCTGGTATGAACAGCATCATGCAAATAGGATTTTTTTTGGTGACGCTAACCGCACGGCAACGACGCTCCATCTACATCTTCGGTGGTTTTTGAAGGGAATTTGTGTGGTTTCAGAAGCAGACATGACTGCATTTATTTTTTTATTATAGAAACCATCATGTTATGGTCGCCATGTCATATGCTTGTCTCCATTTTTAGAAGTTTTTTGTAATTACAATTTTAGGATGCGTTGTTCAAAAATATGCCTTTGTTCTTTAAGTAATCTATCAACAAATCTGGATATTTTTGTTTTTCTAATTTGCGTCAACCAGCCGCTTGAACATTGAAATGAAATCAATAAAAAAAAAAAACAATTTGGATGGCGAGCATGAGATTCATTAAATAAACGAAATAATGTGGAGTCAAAAAATATGGATTGAGCATGCTTTTCACAGAACGATTTTTAGGGATATGAAACATCTAAACAGCAAGTAATGCAGAGTGAGTGTCACTATTAACCGAAGCAGTTCTGTTCATCGGAGAAGTCTTTGCAGTCGTAATAGCTATCACACCGCAAAGCGGCGTCTATGCAGTGGTGACCATCTAGACAAGCGAACTCAGTTTCATTGCAAGAACCTACAAATAACACGCAGTGAGCAGCATAAGGTAGACAGGAAAAGTGATTAAGTAAGTGAGAGAGATCACGCATGGAACAGTTTTAGTGCGTTCGAAAAGTACGAAGATGCTGTCGTTATTGTCAAGTTTAAGTTAGTAGATATCAAGTGGTGTAATATTTGATTGCAGCCGCATTGAAAAGTGTTTTCAAAAATCAATAGTGAAGAGTAAGTTGTCCGGTTAGTTCATTGCATTGATGAGCAGTTACTCAAGCATTGGGAAAAAATGGGACTACTTACGGCAGCTGTGCTCATCGGATCCATCGTGACAATCTCTGACTCCGTCGCACAGTTTGGAGCGATCAATACAGGTACCTTCCGGGCATTCGTGTCTGCCTGGGCAACGCTGGAGTTACATAAAAATTAACGATTATCAACTTGCAAATATACTAAGCATAGGTAAGCATTTCTTACTTCGACATGAGGAGGAGGATAATAAGCTCCACAGTCGGCTTCATCGCCACCGTCGCTACAATCTCGTCGTCTATCACAGCGTTGATCTCCGTCGATACAAGTACCGTCAGAGCAGGTGAACTGGTCAATCGTACACCGAGGACCTGTGTGGGGTAGAATTTTAAGTAAGCTACTTCTGAGTAACTTTTTGACATATATTATCTTTTTTGGATCGATAACTGATTTATTGATAGCTTTTTTAAAATCTTTTTCTAATTTTCAAAATTTGCTAACATGCAAACTGTATACATTATTGGCGATGTGTTTCACTCTAAATTTGATTGTGCGATATTTGCCAGAAAACCGTTCGCCAGAAAACCATTCGCCAGAATAACAAACGCCAGAAAACCATTTTCCAGAATGTACCATTTGCCAGAATACCATTTGCCCGAAAGTACTATTTGCCAGAATGTACCAATCCCCAGAATTTAATATTAAATATTAAATTCTGGGGATTGGTACATTTTGGCATATGGTACTTTCGGGCAAATAGAAATTTTCTTCATTTCCTAAGAATTAATTTCAGTCCATTAACATAAAAAATGTCAGTTTCAATCTTTTAATTTAATATGTTCACTGCTAGGAAGATTTCTTGTTTGTTTCGACAAAGAACGACTGGCTAGAACAATGAAAACAACTGAAAATGATTCACCAGTAGTTATTAAGCAAAGAGAAAATCGATGAAGAGAAATCGATCATTACAGATACGCCTGTATGATACTAAGATCAAGACTACGATGTAACTAGGCTATAAGTGCATAGGTCTACAAACATCTGGTATGGTGAAAATACTGCTGACCGAAATACATTAGTCCGACTGGTCAATGGATAGAATGGTGATCACGAATCACTATTCAGTGATTATGAAACAGGAATCGGAACGGTTTCTTAAATTTGTTCGGTTTTCCAATAATTAGCTGATACTTCTACAATATTAATATTTCCGTATTGTTTTACCACAATCAACAATTAATGTCAGAATCTAGTCTTACTAACTGAGAAGAACAGCCTATGTTTAAAAGAAGGCAAAATTCACTAGTTGAACATCAACGGTTTCGATGCAAAAAACTATTTTTTATACAACTAAACTAAACTCTCCTCAAGTAACCATGGTGCTGAAGCCTTTTTGCGTGCAGATATACGATGTATTTAGAGCAATCATTACTTTACATGCAACTTTAAGGTTGATTTAAAGTAGAAATGGTCAATTATAAAATCAAATTAAGATTATACTGGTATAATCTTAGTTCAGTCGCATAATTGCCATTTCCACTTTAAATCAACTTTAAATGTTCATGTAAAGTAATAATTGTTCTAAATACACCGTATATCTGCATGCAATAAGGCTTCAGCACTGTGGTTACTTGGCTAGTTCAAATAGTGAATTTTCCCTTCTTCTAAACACAGGCTGTTCTTTCTAGTTTCATTGTAAGACTAGTTTTTGGCATAAATTGTTGATTATGTTAGAACCATAAAGCAATACTGGTACTGCGGAACTAATAGTTTAATTATTGAAAAAAAAATAACAGATCTTAGACCCGTTTATTGTTCCTATATTTGAAAGATGGAAAAATTCATGGTTAAAATACAGTAACTCCAACTACAACAATTATTTTAACAGCATAAAAAGAAAAAACGAAAAAAATATGGCCATTCGGCAATAGTTATTTATGCAAAGAGTTGCAAAATGATGATTTTTACAGCACGAGTCGTACATTTATCCAACGAGGCTTGCCGAGTTGGATAAATACGAAGAGTGCTGTAAAAATCGAGTTTTGCAACGAGTTGCATACAATATTTTTTGCAATGATCAAAATTATTCACTAGAATATGATCATTTCCATCAGTATCATTGTGCTTCTCGGTGGTCGAATGGGAACGACCACGTGCTCCATCACGAAATCTGAATCAAGCAACACGTGCTATAACCAACATAGTTTTTCAAGCTCTTACTGTGGTAACACAGGTTGTAAACGGCCTTCAGTCGAATGTCCTAACACCATTGATATAAAGATTCTACAACAGTAGCCGGAGCGCCATTAGCCATAATACCAAAGCCCATATATGTTAAGCTCACATATTACAATTATCGTGATAGAAATGGCGCAAATAAACTAAGAAGTTCATCCAGAAAGAACAGCAGATGATCAAAAGAAGGAAAAAACTGCTGGAATTATTAGAATTAATTTCCTCAAGAACAAGCTTTTTATAGCATTTGATCAAGTGATATTCGGCCTAATGGTAATGGCTTTCGGGCAGTGACAGTCAGGCTAATGGTATAGGTGACACCGTCACTTGAGTTATTATTTCTGTGTATTTTACTTGTTGCTTCCAAAAGATTTTTGTTTATGGTATTCGATTGACTTAACCCGTTTCGGTCCTAGTTGGGAATTTAATTTCAAAAAATCACTGTGACTTCATTTTCCAATCGATTTTTACGAAATTTTGTACGAAGATCGCGCTACATCTCTAGTTGTATGGAAAAATATTAAAATGGTATTTTGGTCCTTGGGGTCTGAGTTATTGAAGGGGTTATATGGGTCAAATCAGGTCAAAAATGGACCAACTTCCTTTTAACCACTGATTACTTGTAAAAAACACATGCAATATGATTGCAAACATGTTCAATTATCTTTTCATTATTACAGACGCATAGTTTGAGTAAATTGGGGTTGTCTGGTTTTGGTTCCGGATGTTCCGGGTCGCGTTTGGGGTGCGTTCGGAGGACACTTCTCAAACGTTCCCTACACATGACATTTTTTCTCGCATAATTCTAAAAACAGGCTTGTCATGATTCATTCTTCATAATTTTGTATACTAAGTTTATTGAAGGAATATTCCAAGGTTTTTTTTGACATATTGGCCGCCATCCCGGATGTTCCGGGAACCTGGGACCATCCGGGGAAGTGGCCATTTTCCAAACAGTTATGAAACATGGCTTGCGACATATCAATCTTCATGTTTTTGCCAAACAGGTATGTTAGAGTAGAATTCAGAGGTTTTTAGACATATTGGCCGCCATCCGGGATGTTCCGGGAACCTGGGACCACCCGGGGAAGTTGCCATTTTCCAAACAGTTATGAAACATGGCTTGCGACATATCAATCTTCATAATTTTGCAAAACAGGTGTGTTAGAGGAGAATTTAGACGTTTTTGGGCATATTGGCCACAAATCCGGATCTTCCGGGAACCTGGAACCACTCTTGGAAGTGGCCATTTTTCAAATTGTTATGGAACATGGCTTGCGACATATCAATCTTCATGATTTTGCAAAACAAGTATGTTAGAGGAGACTTCATAGGTTTTTGGACATATTGGTCACAATTCCGGATGTTCCGGGAACCTGGAACCACCCGGGGAAGTGGCCATTTTTCAAACAGTTATGAAACATGGCTTGCAACATATCAATCTTCATGATTTTGCAAAACAAGTATATTAGAGGAGAATTTAGAGGTTTTTGGACATATTGGCCACCATCCCGGATGTTCCGGGAACCTGAAACCACCCGGGGAAGTAGCTATTTCCCAAACATTTATGAAACAAGGCTTGCGACATATCAATCTTCATGATTTGGCAAAACAAGTAAGTTAGAGTAGATTTCAGAGATTGTTGAACATATTGGCCGCCATCCCGGATGTTCCGGGAACCTGGGACCACCAGGGGAAGTGGCCATTTTCCAAATTGTTATGAAACATGGCTTGCGACATATCAATCTTCATGATTTTGCAAATGAAGTATGTTAGAGTAGAATTCAGCGGGTTTGGACATATTGGCTACCATCTTGAGTATTCTGGTAACCGGGGACCACCCGGGGAAGTGACCATGTCCCAATAAATTATGCAACATGGCTTGCGACATATCAATCTTCATGATTTTGTAAATTAGGTGGGTTAGAGGAGAATCCAGATGGTTGTGGACATATTGGATAATACTCCGGATGATCCCGGAACTTGCAGCCATCCAAGGAAGTGGTCATTTTCCCGGAACATCCAGATATGGTTGCCAATATGTCCAAAAATTTCTGAACTCCTCTCTTACATACTTGTTTGGCAAAATCATGAAGATTGATATGTCGCAAGCCATGTATCATATTTGTTTGGAAAATGGCCACTTCCCCAGGTGGTTCCAGGTTCCCGGAACATCAGAAATTGTGGCCAATATGTCCAAAAATATTCGAATTCTACTCTAATATACTTGTTTTGCAAAATCATGAAGACTGATATGTCGCAAGCCTTGTTTCATAACTGTTTGAGAAATGGCCACTTCCTTGGGTGGTTCCAGGTTCCCGGAACATACGGAATTGTGGCCAATATGTCCAAAAACCTCTAAATTTTCCTCTAACATACTTTATTTGCAAAATCATGAAGATTGATAAGTCGCAAGCCATGTTTCATAACTGTTTGAAAAATGGCCACTTCCCCGGGTGGTTCCAGGTTCCCGGAACATCTGGAATTGTGACCAATATGTCCAAAAACCTCTAAATTCTCCTCTAACATACTTGTTTTGCAAAATCATGAAGATTGATATGTCGCAAGCCATGTTTCATAACAATTTGGAAAATTGCCACTTCCCCGGGTTGTTCCAGGTTCCCGGAACATACGGAATTGTGGCCAATATGTCCAAACACCTCTAAATTCTCCTCTAACATACTTGTTTTGCAAAATCATGAAGATTGATATGTCGCATGCCTTGTTTCATAATTGTTTGGAAAATGGCCACTTCCCCAGGTGGTTCCAGGTTCCCGGAACATCCGGAATGGTGGCCAATATGTCCAAAAACCTCTAAGTTCTCCTCTGCCATACTTGTTTTGCAAAATCATGAAGATTGATATGTCGCAAGCCTTGTTTCATAACTATTTGAGAAATGGCCACTTCCTCGGGTGGTTCCAGGTTCCCGGAACATACGGAATTGTGGCCAATATGTCCAAAAACCTCTAAATTCTCCTCTAACATACTTCATTTGCAAAATCATGAAGATTGATATGTCGCAAGCCATGTATCATAACTGTTAGGAAAATGGCCACTTCCCCGGGTGGTCCCAGGTTCCCGGAACATCCGGGATGGTGGCCAATATGTCCAAAAACCTCTGAATTCTACTCTAGCACACTTGTTTTGCAAAGTTGTGAAGATTGATGTGTCGCAATCCATGTATCATAACAATTTGGAAAATGGCCACTTCCTCGGGTGGTTCCAGGCTCCCGGAACATACGGAATTGTGGCCAATATGTTCAAAAACCTCTAAATTCTTCTCTAACATACTTGATTTGCAAAATCATGAAGATTGATATGTCGCAAGCCATGTATCATAACTGTTTGGAAAATGGCCACTTCCCCGGGTGGTCCCAGGTTCCCGGAACATCCGGGATGGTGGCCAATATGTCCAAAAACCTCTGAATTCTACTCTAGCACACTTGTTTGGCAAAAACATGAAGATTGATATGTCGCAAGCCATGTTTCATAACTGTTTGAAAAATGGCCACTTCCCCGGATGGTCCCAGGTTCCCGGAACATCCGGGATGGCGGCCAATATGTCAAAAAAAAACCTTTGAATATTCCAATATACTTAGTATACAAAATTATGAAGAATGAATCATGACAAGCCTGTTTTTAGAATTATGCGAGAAAAAATGTCATGTGTAGCGAACGTTTGAGAAGTGTCCTCCGAACGCACCCCAAACGCGACCCGGAACATCCGGAACCAAAACCAGACAATCCCAATTTACTCAAACTATGCGTCTGTAATAATAAAAAGATAATTGAACATGTTTGCAATCATATTGCATGTGTTTTTTACAAGTAATCAGTGGTTAAAAGGAAGTTGGTCCATTTTTTACCTGATTTGACCCATATAACCCCTTCAATAACTCAGACCCCAAGGACCAAAATACCATTTTAATATTTTTCCATACAACTAGAGATGTAGCGCGATCTTCGTACAAAATTTCGTGAAAATCGGTTGGAAAATGAAGTCACAGGGATTTTTTGAAATTAAATTCCCAACTAGGACCGAAACGGGTTAAGTGTGTGATCAACAATTCCGGGTAATTTTTCTGTTTGGCACAACAATTATTATTTAAGGAGATCATGTTATGGTTATTGTCAAAAATAAGCTTAAAAATTACTTACAATTGCAAGCAGGGAATCTTTGAAAAATATAAGTAAAGCCAAAAGTTCCATATCAGTAAAAGCTGGGAAGAACATCCTATGTGTTGAAGAAAGGAAAATCTTTGATGAGTATTGGTCAAATTCCGTCAAAATAATATTTGATCAATTGGATCCACATCATGATCAACTTGTCCACAAGACAAATGTTCTAATTGAAAAAAATAAGCTGTTGTGCGCAATAAAATATTTGAATAACATAACAGTAACATAACAGTAACATAAAAGATTTAATGTATTGTGAAGTTTGAAAGGTTTGATTTCACATCATTTTTTTGTTTCAGAGTCATTTGCCCTTCTTCAAACTATAGGCTTTTCTTTAAAAGTTACTCTAAAATCATTTCTTGTTTGCTCTTACTTCAGTTCCGATAATTTATTTAACTTTGGCATATAAATCTGAACAAAAATTAAATTTTACATTTTTACAATCGTTATTGTGGGCTAATCGATACCGAACAAATAAAAAACACGATTTACTTTTCAATATGATTTTTTTAAAATTATCATTAAATTGGGAACACTTCTGGATTGAGAACTATGGAAAATTTCTGGGAAATGGTACTTTCTGGGGAATGGTACATTCTGGCAAATGGTTTTTTGGGAAATGGTTCTTTCTGGCAAACGGTTTTCTGGGAAATGGTATTTTCTGGCAAATGTCTTTCTGGCCAATGGCATTCTGGCGAATGGTTTTCTGGCAAATATCGCACAATCCTAAATTTAAGCACAAACCAAAAAGGAGGCATTCATTTATCAACTGATGCCAATTTAGAATGTTATGACAATAGTTAAGAAGCGTAAAATGTGAGGATATTTTCCTAGAATTTTCTCAAAAAAAAAGTGGAATTATTGGTCTGACTTCAGGCAACAAGTAGAAGCTCAAAAATTCTATCTCAAATTCTAAATTTCCAGAGATGTTTTTAACATTTAATGAGTCGCTTGTAGGAATTTGATTTGGTCAAAATATTCTACACTATATTGGAAGTTCCAACAAGCAGCCAGATTGAAATTTTAACTCGAAATTCTTCCAATGTTTCTTCTAAGAATCAAGATTTCAACAGGAATATTTAGATGTTGATATTATTACAGGAACTTAACCTTAATTGTTCTACGAAATGAGTGAAGAATTTGCATTTTAAGTTAAAATACACGTAAATAAAAGCAATTCTCATCACTCTTTCTGAACATGTTCTGAAGATTCTCCAAAATATATGTTAACAAATTTGGAAAATGAATTCTTATAGAAACCCTGTCATTCGTTCCTTCGATGTCTGCAAGTTTTTCAAGAAACATTTTTAGTATAGTTGAATTTTGATTTCAATTAAAAAATCCATCAGGAATCATTGACAATCGTCAAACCGCATTTCCCTAATTTAGCACCGAAACATGAGGACTTATGGACTTGACGTAAAAATCGCTAGGAATGGCGAAGTTTGCCGGAAGCAGCTAGTTATTCATACAAATTTTCAGAAAGTCCAGGAAGATTTCTAAAAGAAACTCCTGGGGGATATAGGATATGTAAGAATGACCGAAGTGGTAAACGCGCGAGTATTCAGCAACCAAGGGTGAATTGTCCAGGAACTCTTGGAGAGACCACAAGAGAAACTGCGAAAATAAAAATAAAAGTTCTTGATGCCAAAATTTGGAAAGAAATTCGAAGCAATTATCAGATTCAAGAAGACAATTCTTGAGGAATTGCAAAGAAAGCAAAAGTATTACTTGCAAGAATCGACTGAAATTCTTAACTTTGAACTTTTAGTGCCGAAACGTTGGGTAGATAATAAACCCGTTTCAAGAATAAAGACTGCGTAGCCACTAAAAGTTCAAAGAAAGCAAAAGTTTCACAAGATTTTCTAGAGGATCTCAAGAATATGCTTGGAAGAATCATAGCTCATATCGCAGAAAGAACTCTGGGAATCACAAAAGAACTTCTGGAGAAAGTATTTAAGATTGCATAGAAGAATTTGATAAAATTACCTGAAGGTTTTTTTTTTAAGAATAAACTTATAGATATACATACCCAGAAAGAAATTACTGGCAGAATTTAAGAACAAATTCATGCAGGAATACGCGAACAAAACGTATTGCAAGAGATAGACAGGTACAAGATTACCTAAAAGATCCCTAGAACTCCTGAGGCATTTTTAAAGAAATCCCAAAAAATATCAATTGGAGAATCTTAAGAATACTTCTGGAGGAACTTCAAATGATTACAAAGAAGAATATTATGGGGTTTCTTGAAGAAATCACTAAAGAAACTCCTCTAAGAAATCACCACAAAAATACTTTCCAACGAATTTTAAAAGATAAGCAAGCGGAATCCTATTAGATATTATCTTAGAAGCAATAAATATTGCGGGAATTTCAAGAATAACTTTTTTAGTAATCCCAAAAACAACTTCTTTTGAAGAATTGTATTAGATTTCTTCAAGGTACCAATAAAAACTCACAGGATTCCCAGTAGGAATCACGAAAGAAGAGAACTTGTAAAAGAATACTGGAAAAACTTATAGCAGGCACGAAATGTTGCTAATTGACAAATTGAGAGATGAAATTTATGAAAAAAAAAACGCATTTTGATGGAATTCGAACCCACGACTCCGTATTCGCTAGACCGGCGCTTTGACCAGCTAAGCCACAGAACAGATTCTGCGGAATAGAAAGTCAAACTAACTCTGCAGGCACATAGTGAACACTCCTATTTCACAAACCCATCTCTCTTTCGGCCTAGATGCTAATCCACAACACACTCGCGTTTGTGCCCACTAACCACAAGTGAGAGCGAATTATTTTTATGAAGCCGAGACTTACTCTTGCACTCCGCATACCTAGCAACCAGGCAGTTTGTGTTGTGGATTTTCATCTGAGCCGAAAGAGAGATGGGTTCCCGTTTGCAACGAAAGCATCAGATTTGATTGTATTCAGCGTGAGCGTGGTGTTGCTGAAGGTGGTCGAAGACGCGACTGCTCGAGGGTTAACTATAGCAATAAAGTAAAACGTCTGTTTTTATGTTCCTTGGCTATCAATAAATCAGTTACACATATCCAATAGGATGTCATCAGCTCTCCACTCCATGCCTTACTATTCAATGTGTTTCAGATGACATTTCTAGACAATCTAAGATTGAAACTCTATTCTAAATGCAACGCATTGAACTTCAAGTTGTGGAGTGTTGACTGTAATTTTGACCGTCGAAGATGAGTACATATTTTTCTAACAATTTACTGCAAATACTGTGAATTAAGCAGTTGTAAACCGAAAGCGTAAGGGTAAAAAGTTTCACACGAGCAAGCAGCAAAAGGAATACTCACCGGTTGGGCAGCCGATCTCGTCCGATCTGTCTGTACAATCGTCTTGACTGTCGCAGCGGAATTCGCTATTTATACAAAAGCCATTGTCACACTGAAACTGATCTGTGGTGCAGGGCCCACTTGTGCCGTTGGTGTCTATGTTGTGTGACAATTAGTGCGGGTTTTCATGGGTTTTCAAGCGAATCAGCGTGTGTGTGTGGGTGTTTTGGAACCATTTTTGTTTATACAAACCAAATCGTATACCGAAGTGAGTTGGAAAATAAGTAAGAAAAATAATCGGATAAGCAGAATTAGTGCAATAACACGCTTGTATGTCAGTAACAAATGTATCCAATAGGTTTCAATGTTGTTAAGTAACTCATGTTATAAAGGGTTATATATAAACATCAATAATACTACATATATAATACAATCTATATACACTTACTACAATCGAGTTCGTCACTATTATCGTTACAGTCCATAACTCCATCGCAACGTTTACTGAACGGAATACATTCTCTACTCTTGCAACTACAATATACAAAGCAATGTGCATACGAAATTGGAGATAATAATTAGAATACTTTTTTAACAAACATTTAAATCTACGAGTTACTTACTGGAATGCGCCGGCCTGGCATATAATACAGTTATTTTCATCGGTTCCGTCATCGCAATCCGGAGAACCGTTACAATATGCTTCCTTAGCTAGACAAATACCATCGCATGCGAATTCGGTATCACTACATTCGTCTAAATAGGTTGGTTGGAAATTAAATACAATTTAGTGAAACCAGCAGTGTACATATATGCATAAGAAGCGGGATTAGCGTGCAGTGAAGAAATATACAGTCAGGTTTTTCTTTACGCGGGGGATACGTACCGCGTAAAAAAAAACTTAGTTCAAAGTTCAAAAAACCGCGTAAAAAAAGTCTCACCATTTCTCGACGAATCATGCAAAAATAAGACGATGATTTTTTTTTTGTATGGAGTTTTCATTTACGCGGCCGCGTAAATGAGAACCGCGTAAAAAAAGACCTGACTGTACTTGGGCTACTAAAACTAAAAAAGTACTAAATATTTATGTCAATCTTTAGAAGCACAAAATCTGAAGAACCTTATGACAAAATCTGAATATTCGATTTGATCGAATAGTCACCTCTAGTATTTGTAAATTATTCAGATTTTAAGTAAACATACCAATTAACTTGAATTTGTGAACATTATGCAACTTTATTTCATTATGCAACTCATTAGTTAGATGTCTACGTGGAAAAAAAATCTTGCGCTTGGAATTATTCATAGATAAAATTACTAAATTGTGTCGAAAACTACAGTGGCGCTTACGTCGACTATGCGGGTATGGGAAGCACAATATATATTCGAAAGTCTTGCGATAGATTACTGTTTCCACCTAATTATGTCTGCTTTGTTTTTGTTGCTGAGAAACGTTGGATTCTCTTACGGTACAGTCACAGACAAACAGACGTAACGCTTAGAGGAAATTCATCAGAAATTTTTGCCCGGTGTCTTTTTTATGAGCATATCGCCTCCACTTTAGCATCTTATTGAACATCATATACGACCGTGTGTTGGCTGGGTTGCAAGTGTACACGTTGCTGAATGATGCAAACAAAAATTACAGGCAATTTGTGTAATAGTGTGCGTGTCAGCAAAACGTCAAATCGAAATCCATCATGGCCAACAGTGTCGCGCGCGGTTATACCAACAGGTGGCAGTGTGTTCATGAAAATGACACCGGGCAAAAGTTTTAGAAGAATTCCCTCTAAGAGTTACGTCTGTTTGTCTGTGGTGCCAAGCCGTCTCGAAGAGTGTTACGTCTGTTTGTCTGTTGTACAGTTATACTGTAGTCGAACGAATAAATGTCACATGTTACATTTAGACATTTTCAAGTTTTTTTTTATGTCAAACGTCATATTTTGATACAAGTGTTTGAAATATTTTGTCAACATATGAATTCATATATATATATTTGGATAGTTGAATTGCGTTGACGTAAATCAAATGTGACAAAAGCCAAAGTTTATTTTGAAACTTCAAATGCGTCTTTCTCGTGTTTTTCTTTTGTAACATGTGGCCTTTATGCGTCCGTGGGCAGTATAGACCATCAGTAAATAGTAAATAATTAGTGGTTTCTGAATAGAGATACAAACTAAGACATTGCACAGTGGGAAAAATCGACCCAAAAAACGGATCTTTTAACGCCGCTGGTTTCGGTACGTGAAGTTGACCATTTCTGACGTAAAAAATTACGAGAAATCGATTGGTGCTAGATTTATTCACCGCACGGCACGGGAAGTGGTCCATTTTGCCCTTTTTTCATACGAGATGAGAGTCAAAATGTACTTTCAAACAACAAGCACGACTGTAGATCGTTGAAAATAGCTTCAGGTATAATTAGAGATTTATAGCAATCATAAAAATACATTAAAGATCATTTCAAATGCTTATTTTGCCCCCTATGCCCCCACAACTGCTGGAAATTCACACTTTTACCTAATTATGAATGGATTTTTAATGTTACTGATTTGAAGTTGATTTTTTTGGCATAAACAAAAAGCGCTAAATCTATTATCACCAGAATCATCTTCAGAAGTTGTCCAATTTGCCTCATTTTGCCCTATTTTCATGGAAAAAGGAGATTTAAAACGTATTTATAAGAAATAGATACTGCTAAGGAACGTTAAAGTTAGTTTTTGGTGCAATTGGCAGCTAACAGTAATCATACTCGTATATGAAAGATCTTTTCCCTATTTTACCCTACATGCCCCAGAAACTGCTGGATGATAACATTTTTTGTATTGTTTTGTAACATCACTCTACATCATATTTGCAACATGAAGTCATTATTAATACATACAAATACGGTTTATCAATTTGCTTTAGAACCACGGGAGGGTACAAACAGCTGTCCATTTTACCCCAATTCGCCATGATTTTTTGTCGTCTCATGAATAAATTGATTTCTCGTGTTTGCTTATGTCCGAATTAATCGACTTCTGATACCAATGTAATTAAAAGGACAGTTATTATATATGGCTTTTTTTCCAATTCTTGCTTTTGGTGGGGAACTGAGGGCATAATAAGCATTAATCTTAATTGATCTTAATCTTAATATGTGGCAAATATGCTCAGAATTGATTAAATGTAGCATCTTTAATATATACATATTGGTACTTATAGACGGCCTATTTAATCAGTTTTGTTTATATTTGGCACATTTTATAAAATACTTATTATACTCTAATTCCCCATGAGAAGCTAAAATTATAGAAAAAGTCATATATATGACTGTATTTTCGATTACATCGGTTTCAGCACCAATGAACATAAGAGAAATTAATTTATTAATTTAATTAATTGATTTATTAGCTTATAATTCATTACATAAAAAAGCAGGGCAAATTGGGATAAAATGGACAGCTGTTTGTACCATTCCGTGAATGATTCTAGCATTAATCGATAAACTAATAAATTCGTATATATCAAAAATGATCTCATTTATGTTTTGCAATCAGTGACATTGCAAAACCATACAAAATATGGATATTAACAATGTAACGTAAAAACCCCTACAAATGCGCATTTTATTTTCCATATCGGGCCCCACGTTTGGGAACTAGATACGAACAATAAAATCGAACATAACAAATGCACAAAACACAAACATGCAACAGATAACATTAATTGTGCCCAGTTATCTAAATAGATAACGTAGTCCAATCGCAGGATGACGAGGTTTCTATTTTGTTCTTGGTCCATCAGTCAATCCTGTAATCGTATTTTTTTCTGGCGGATTGCCTTCTTGTTCGCAGCGTTGGTTGCTTACATAGCTTGTTTTGGTCTAGGAATTTCTAATCCTAAGGGGGCAGGTTTTGGGGCATGTAGGGTAAAATAGGGAAAAGATCTTTCATATACGCGCATAATTACTGTTAGCTGCCAATTGCACCAAAAACAAATTTTATCGTTCCTTAGCAGTATCTGTTTCTTATAAATACATTTTAAATTTCCTTCTATGAAAAAAGGGCAAAATGGGGCAAATTGGACAACTCCCGAAGATGATTCTGGTGGTAATAGATATATCGCTTTTTGTTTATGCCACAAAACTGTATCATTAAAAGTCTATTCATAATTAGGTAAAAGTGTGAATTTCCAGCAGTTGTTGGGGCATATGGGGCAAAATAAGCATTTGAAAGGATCTTTATTGTATGTTTATGATTGCTATGAACCTCTAATCATATCTGCAGCTATTTTCAACGATCTACAGTCGTGCTTGTTGTTTGAAAGTACATTTTGATTCTAATCTTGTATGGAAAAAGGGCAAAATGGGGCAAAATGGACCACTTCCCGTGCCGTGCGGTGAATGAATCTAGCACCAATCGATTTCTCGTATTTTTTTACGTCAGAAATGGTCAACTTCACGTACCGAAACCAGCGGCGATAAAAGATCCGTTTTTTGGGTCGATTTTTCCCACTGTGCATTGCTTAAAGTACGCGTACGCGAAAATTGATTAATTTTATTAGGAATAGTAATTGCGATACACAAAACTTGCGGACATATGTTTTATGAGCATTATTAACCCTTATGTGGCCGACAGGGTACCCGGGTACCCAGCACCCATTTGAAATACACGATGTAGCAAGCAAAAAGTTTGTTGGACACATAACGGTTAAAAATGTAACCATTGTATTCATTTTCAATGCCTCCGCAAGTTTTTGGGTATTGTATCTTTACTCAAGACTTAAACAAAATATTACAAAATTAAAAACTAAATGTTAGTTATATTATATTAGCACATAAGAAGCACACTAAAAATTACCATGAATATCACATTCTTCTTCGTCCTCTCCATTTTGACAATCAATCCTACCGTCACAACGGAAACTGTTGTCTAAGCATCTTCCATCGCAGTAAAACTCATGACTCGCGCATTCCTCGTCGTCTTCGTTAGCTGTTGATGGGATGTCATTTGTTTGTTCGTTTGTTTGTTTGTCCGAAATATGGAACGATTTAGCAACGGATTGAAAGAGAACGTGAGCTATACTTGACCAAAGTAAGCCAAAGCAAATAAACGATGTTTCGAATCTTTGGGGTCAATGAATTTAGTGTGTGCCAATCGAAAAGCCATTTTTTAACAACACAAGCGTGGACAGAAATTATAGTAATTTTGGATGAATGAATGGAAACATGGATCTTCTAGGAATAAGCTTCACCGGTGTACTACTAGTAGATGCTTGATGGATTTCAATGTTGCGGATTGGAAGCTTGTTCCTAGAAGAAGACATCGTCTTCAGGCTTGGACCTGCTGTGGTTGGTTAGGGAATGGAATACCGTATGGACAATCGAGCTCGTCGGACTGGTCGTGACAGTCCACAATTCCATTGCACTTTTTATAGCCCGCTATGCAGATTCCATCGTGACACTGGAAATTGTCGTGTCCGCAGCGAGTGGTGCTGTAACCCGGTTGATGCTGGCCATGCTGATGGTGAGAAACGCTAGCACGATTGTGATGATTGTGATGATCCAATGATTTTAAAAGAGAATTATCGTCTGGATGGTATAGAAAATTTGGCGATCACTGTAAGTCGGTGCATGTAGGGTTTGTTTATGGGTTGTTGTATTTTTTTGAACGAGAATTTAGTTTAAGTTATGCCGAGCTTTTGGAAACACAATGCAAGAATACATAATTGATGCTACATATATTCCCAGCGTTTTTTACTTTGAGAATGAAATCAGATTAATCATGTCTCTAATACTTCTGGAATTGAAAAATATTGAAAAATGAGATTTTTAAAACTGTTTTTTAGGTTCAGAAATAAATTATCGATAAATAAATTTAAAAAAAAAACGCATACAATAGTTATTTATGCAACAAGTTGAAAAATTATGATTTTATCAGCACGAGTGCTAGATTTATCCAACGAGGCTTGCCATGGATGACAGAAAGGCAACATGATGTTTTTGGAAGAAGTTCGTGGCACCTCAGGTAGTATCCAAAGAAATTCACATAGGGTAAACGTACCAATAGTGGTGCTATTAGTAGCTACTTGTAGTAAAACAACTGAATAAAATTGATAATACCATAAAATAAGAGTCTGAATACATTAAATCGGTAGTTTTTCATTTAAACTTGCTAGGAAAAATGTTAAAACCATTGTTTATTTCAGTTTTTATAAAGTCCAGCTAAAAATTTAAGGAAAATAACTATTTAAAATAGGTTTTACGGCAATTCCGAAACACAAAACTGAATTAATGCCATTTATTAGGTATGTACAGGGGGTGACCAAATGTTTGGGATAGGCAACTTTTTTTCACTCACAAAAAAGTTCAACATCCTGTAACTTTTCATAGAATGCATCAGAAATTCTCAAATTTTGAATGTTTGCCAACCTATTATATGTGCATCATTGGTACAAATTTGAGCCCGATTGGTTAATCTTTCGCGAAGGTAGAACCGTTTTCGTAAAACACTATTTTTCAGACTGCTTATTTTTGAACTGTCATATCTCAGAAACCAGTGAACCGAATTGAATGAAATTTTGAACGTTTATCAACAATATATTAGTTCTTCACAAGTTATAAAAACGTAGGTACTTTTTAAACATTCAAAAAAGTTATCAAAGATTGACACTTTTTGGATTTTTTTCGAAAAAAAAATATTTTTTTTACATCAACGTCATTAAATTTTAGTTTTTGATATCTAAAGCAATTTTACTTCTGTTCTCAAAATATCTCTAATTAGATATTCTAGAGCCTATTTGGATTGAAGGAAGAACACATTCAGTAATATTTGTGTGGTATTGTAAATTTGACTTACTTTCCTCTATATGGGTGAAAATGTCAAACCGGTATAACTTTATTCATCGTGAGAAAATATTACATTTTACAATGTTGTATGAATTATCAATATATTGTTGATAAACGCTCAAAATTTCTTTCGATTCGGTCCACTGGTTTCCGAGATATGACAGTTCAAAAAATTGGTTGTCTAAAAATAGTGATTTACGAGAACTGTTCTAGCTTCGCGAAAGATTAACCAATAGGGGTCAAATTTGTATCAGTGATGCACATATGATAGATTGACAAACAGTCACAATTTGAGAATTTTTGATGTACTCTATGAAAAGTTACAGCATGTTGAATATTTTTGAGAGAGAAAAAAAAGATGCCTATCCGAAACATTTTGGCCAACCCCTGTATGATGCATCTATTTAAAATGTCATTTGCGAGCTTTTTGGCCGAAATAGTGCTAAATTGCCACTACCTCCACTATTGGTACTACCTCCACTAAGGGAGCGTTTACCCTAGTCAAGCCCTCTTTTCTTAGAATATATGTAGGTCGTATAGTGAAAGCTTGCACTTTTTTTTTGACGGCCGTCGATGTCTCAAGATTCAAACACGTTGGTCATGCAAAAGCCAAGCATGGGAAATAGGTGTGTACACATTGTAATGGGAAAATATGCTACAAGGGGACGGGGGAGTACAAAATCAGCCAAAAATGCTACGTCATTTATGGACGCTCCCTAAATAAGGCTTATTTGATATATGCTTAGCCCATACGTTTCCAAAAGCTCGTTCAACAAAGTTCGCGTGCGTTGTGAAGTCGTCGATTTTAATATTTATACGAAAAGTTACGACATTTTTGATGAGATAATACATGAATTTACACTGAATGGTTATCGTCACGAGATGTTTCGAATTTAAAAGCCTTTTGAAGCAGTGAAATTTGCTAATATGATAAAAAATAAGCAGTATACAATAATATCAATAACAAATGGACGAAACATTAAAAGCAATAGTATGGCTATTTTACGCGAATACTGCTAATGTAATTATGAAAGTATTTTTCTTAAGCAAAACACATAAATTGACGACACTTAGCTTCGACGACACATACACGCAAAAGCAAAACAATGAAAATGCTATATCGATACTTACCACAATTGGATTCATCGCTGCCATCTGGGCAGTCTTCGTAATCATTGCATTGAGCCGACTTGGCAATGCATGTACCATCTGAACAGGTAAACTAAATTAAAAAAAAAGAATGAACAAAATGAAGAACCAAACCAATTTTTTCCAACTATCATTTAGACACAAAACCTGATAACGGTCATCGCATTTCCTGGGGCAGTCATATTCATCGGAACCGTCACCGCAGTCATTGCGGCCATTGCATCGGTCATGACTGCTGATACATTCTCCATTCAGGCAGGTAAATTCATCAGTACTACATGTTTCAGCTACGAAAATAAATTACAAGCAAAGAAACAAAAACAAAATATTAAAATAAAGAATTTTAAATAAAAAATTATAAAGAAATATCGAATGTGCGTGGATATAGATGTATTGATGAAATAGTAACTCTTTAACCTACTTCTACAACCCTTTTCGTCGCTGCCATCGCTGCACTGGTGAAATCTATCGCAGCGTTGACTCATGGGAATGCAGTAGCCATTGTCACAGCGGAAGTCTCCTGGGTTACAAATTTCTATTGCATGCAGTGTTGTGGAAATCCCATGCAGGAAATACGTTATCGCAGGTTTAGTGGCATTTGTAAGATGCAATAGTGTTAGATAGTAGAAAAAAATCATGAAAGTCATTTACTACGCGGCGATAAACACCAACACCAAGCGGAAGCTGGACAATTACTGAAGCATTACCAATTTCGCATTTGTACGTATGCGGATCTTTACACGTCTTTATGTTCCTAATTATTTTTACCGAGTATTCAATTTGATTTGAACACTGTCAGTTTTCACAGCTACAGAAACATTGTCTATCTTATGTTTGTTTGTGTTTGTATTCGATTTGTAATTCATTTTTTATAGGATTCCTAGACACCTAAGTTGTTTTTGAAACAGATATTTAGAATAAATGTTAAAAATTTCTCCGTTTTGATAAAAAAATGTTCTCAATCCTGTAGGAGTCATGTATGATTTAAGCAAACATCATTTGAAGTTTTATACGTTTTTCTCGTGGTTTTGTAGTAGTAAATAGAAAATAAAAACAAATTTCAATTTTTGACATGAAAGCGGAACTTTACAGAGCAAACACGTAAAAGCAGCTCTACATAAAAAAAAACAGCTAATTCTTTTGCGAAACTTACCACAACCCTTCTCGTCGGATCCATCGTAGCAATCCAATCGTCTGTTGCAATGATATTCTATCGGTATGCAGAACTCATCCGTTACGCATTTGAATTGATGCTCACCGCATTCATCGCCTAAAAACGATGGCTTCAAATTGTATTTTGTTTCGGAATTTCCATCGGATTGTTGAACTCAAATTAACATTTGCTACAACATTATGCCATTTCGTTAAACTTGTTTATTATAAATTACAACTAATCAATTTTATGCAATTGGCCAATTTTTCCGAAATGGTTCATTATGCAACTGAAATGAGTTGCATAATGAAAAATAGTTGTACATATAATTTTCACAATTCAACTCATTTGAGTTGCATTACGTACATTATGCAACTCAAATGAGTTGCATGAAAATAAAATTGCATAAAATTGTGTATAAAACTCGTAGCAAAACTCGATTTTTCAGCACTCGTATTCGAATCGTGCTGAAAAAAATCAACTTATTACAACTTATTACATAAATAACTATTTTTTCTAATGTGAATAGTGGATTTGGATTATACAGTTATTTTCCGATCATTGTCCAAGAGCATGTTATTTTTATCAACCCTTGTCAAATACGAAAACCATTCTAACAAAAAAACACAACCTGCTGTAATTGTGTAACTCATTTTAGATCAGGTATAATCAAAATTAATTTCTTGGCATATGGCTACTTCTTAAAACGATTCATAAATATCAGGGAGATTACATCACAATACTTGACAGAGAATAAAAATTAGCAATTTGAAGCGGGGCGTCAAACCTTTCGCTTTTTGCTTATAAACGTGACTTAAAGTGAGCTCAACGTCCTTCCCAAGAATGTGCTAGGTATTGCAAGCTGCGCTAAATGACGATGCCGTGTATATTGCAAAATGTATCAATTAACACCTAGCCTGCTAGGCCAATTAATTGAGTCGGCAGCACTAGGTAAATCAATAGATGGAAAACTCTAAATAGACGGTTATACTTACTCATCCTCGCCATCAGATACGATTTGCTTTGTCCAGCTTAAAACATACTTGACAACGACATGCACAATCTGGTTTACAACTTGGAAAACGCATCAAAAGCTCAATTGGTAAATAAAAATCTACATCTATATAGCAGAAATAGTCGTGCCTACTGAATGTTCAAAAAATACAGAAAAGGGCATGCAGCAGACTCATGTTTTATTCCCCGTTCCTACACTGGGCTTACTAGGGCAGTTGCGCTCGTCGGAGATATCGTCAGGACAATCGATGTTTCCGTCACATTTCTGCTCCAGAGGTATACACTGTCCGTAATCGCACTGCCAGGTATTTCTGGGACATGCTTTTTCCGATGGCACAAAGTAAACCAAGCAGCAGAAAATATGGATTGTTAGGAGAGAGAGAAGGAGTGAAATGGCGAAAAAAGGTATCGTTAAAAGGAAGCTCAAACGACGGTTAAAAGTTAGCTGTTAGTTAGAAAACCTACGACATTCTTCCTCGTCGGCTCTGTCTCTAGGGCAGTCTACTTTTCCATCGCAACGGCCTATTATTGAGACGCACGAATGATCGTGACAAGTAAACTTTCCTAGTGGACAGAATCTCAGCTGCGTGCTCTTCCCTTGTGAGTAATTCCATTTGCGATGGCGAGGGCGTAAATATGTTTGATCAGTGTTATTGCGGTAGATCGGTCAGTTTTTTGAAACCTGGTGTGCGATATTCCAATTTCCATAATCTGAGATGTATATGAAAAAATATGTGAGGTGTAACCTTGATTGACATTTAGATTGATCCCAGGTACAGATACAAAATCAATCGTAAAAAGGACAGTAAAAACATTCTGGCAAAAGATTTTCATAGGTTTAACTCCCAAAACAACCTTTAAATAAAATCACTCCGTGACAGTGTCCTCAAGCATCGGTAGCCATGTGGGTTGAACACGAGCTCAGGAATCGATTCCATAGTTAGCATCTCATTGAGATTTTTTAACTCTTTCACCAGTCTCATTGGTCTCATGAAATTAGTATGGCGAAAACTCCTAAGGTATTTTGATAAATTTCGTGAGAATCTCGAATTAAAAAAGAACATCAACCACACATCAGCATCCTCGTGTCCAGGGTTTGTTCAAATAAATACAGTGGCGTTTCGGTTTTATCACTAGTCGTTTTAATCACTACTCGCCCAAATTCACGTTTTTCTATTCGATTATATCACGATTTTTATTTCGTTTTTATCACACTTGTTTTAAAACATTCCGAAATCAATATAAAATAAATACTGCATTGTCCAGTCCACCAAAACAGTTAAAAAATATAAGCTACGACTTATATATTTTGCAGCTGAAAGATTTTGGATGACATTTATTTCTCGTTTCGCTAAATTCACGGTTTTGTTTATATCACGGTTAAATTTTTTTGACCGTGATAAAACCAAAAAACCACTATATTAAGTTACGCTAAAGGGGGGGGGGGGGGGCGGCGGGTTTGCGCTGTGTTATGCTACATACAAAATTTTAAAATTTCCCATACAAAAGTTGTTACGTGGGCATCATTCTACCATGCATAGGGGAGGAAAGTAAAGGCAGCACAAATAAAAATCAACCAGTTCGATTTAGTAGAACAGCATACATTTTGGCGCTTAACAGAGTGTAAGTGCAGCTATCAACTGTAATCGCTCGTAGGGTTCTAGTGGAGAATAGAGCTGTAAATTCGGTAAAGTAGGTAGTTGATAATAAAAAAAAAGAAAACCTTTCGGGTGACTTAATGAAATTCTAGAGAAAGTTCCTACAAAAGAATACAATCCAGATAATCTATGAAAAGTACTTGAGCAGCTTTTCTTACTTCAGCGTGGTAGTTTGGCGTTCTATTTGCATCATGATGATGCTCCATTTTATCCTGTACAATCTAAAACTTTGTAAAATAGAGGTTTTCTCTCAGTTTCTATACTGCTTTCGATATTTTTTTATTTTAACATAAAATGAAAAATTTATGCAGTGGCAGAAAACATGTAGAAATTTTGTTTGTTTCATTGGTTTAGGTTATAGTTATTATTATTATTATTATTATTATTATATTTATTCAAGAGATGTTCAACCCAAGGCAGATTAACCTCGGCCAAGTTATAGTTTTGGGGCAAAATTGAACGTTATCGTGATCCGAGCTGCTTGTCTCAAGTAACATTTTAAGTTTTGTTCGGCTCTGTAAGAGGTTTTCATAACCAATTTTATAAAACTTGCAAAAAAACTGATTCATACATCAAAATTTCTTGATAACCTCTTTAATAGCATCATCCGGCTAAGTGGACCACTCTTGAAGAGGTTTTGCAAACCATAATAAAACTGTTTTAAAACCTAGTTGATTTTTTCCATAGTCGAAAAGAGTCCTCTTGTTGTTGTTTTTTTTTCAACAAAAACTACAACAGCTCAAGATGCAGAGAAGCTTCTTCAATGGCACGTAAAGTTCAGGAGGAGATATCATTCGCAAATAGCCAGCAATCATTTCAGAGTAATAATTTAGTAGTTATTGTTTTGCTAGGCTTATGCGCATTCATTTTTACCGTGAGTATTGGGGTTGCAAAAACATAGAATAAATTGTGAATATAATCAATCATCGTGGAATGAAATAAACCAATTTGTTAATTTAGTAAAGCTATCTCGAATTATAAGAAAACTCAGCTGATAGAGCTTGTTTACGTGAAAATGCTAAGGAAGTGACGGCAAACTATCAATTCATTTCAAATTTGAGCAAAATTAACTATTGTTTATTCACGTTATCTTATTTTTCAATATGGCGAGGACCATAATTATCGAAAATTAAATAACGAAAGCAAGATTACTTTGATGATGACCGCAATAAACCTAGCAGTGTCATAGTTTCAGCTTTCCCACCAACAGATGTCATAACTAATCAAACGGATCGCCATCTGTTGAGAGTTTGAACAGTTTTATTGTGGTAATAATTATGCCACAAAAGTTCAGCCTATTGGACGCAGTGGCTTAATTTCCCCAACAGGGGAGGAAAAAAAGGGGCCCATATAGCCGAGGCGGTAAACGCACGGGTATTCAGCATGACCATGCTGAGGGTGACGGGTTCGATTCCCGGTCGGTCCAGGATCTTTTCGTAAAGGAAATTTCCTTGACTTCCTTGGGCATAGAGTATCTTCGTGCCTGCCACACGATATACACATGCAAAATGGTCATTGGCAGAGGAAGCTCTCAGTTAATAACTGTGGAAGTGCTCATAGAACACTAAGCTGAGAAGCAGGCTTTGTCCCAGTGAGGACGTTACGCCAAGAAGAGGAGAGGAGGGAGGAAAAAAAATGAATGCAAAAAGGATTAAATATCGGAGTGTTTTATTTACCCTTAAAATGGTTTTGATAAAAGTAGGCATCAAAATGTGAGTTTTAATTATTGCTGTAATAAAATCCTACTTTCAATACTGTTGTATTTTGTACATCACGTTGAAAAAATCCCGCTAGTGGTACACAACATCAGCGTGGTGGCCGATGGTGTGACTGTCAGAAGGTTTACCCTCTCAAGTAGTCGCATTTTCGATCACCTTCAGTGACACCACGTACATTTTTCATAATGCGTGTACTCAATATACGATGCGACCGCTCCCGGTTAAGGATGTAATCTTTTTAATCTTCAGTCATATTTTGCATTGAATAACATAACAAAAAAGGGTGGAATGGGCCAAAATAGGGAACTTTTCGTGTTACACAAATTTCGACAAAGTTCGTTCGTTTGAAACAAAAATATTCATGTTTAATCGGTAAACTGATAAAATGTTTAAAACTAAAATTTTAATTTTTAAAACTAACTCAATAACACTTTTATTTCGACAATACCCATTGAGGAGCCCCTCGTTCTGCCGTCGAGAACATAAACAAAACTCACAAGTTCCAGCTGCAACATCAAACAAGATTTCCTCCTGCAAAAAAGGCAAGGTTGTTTTCGGGAGCGTATGTTATCTAATAAATAGATGTATGCATGATGTTGACATTGAAAGTATTGCTGTGTGCATTCAAAATGCAAATATCAAATGCGGGACCACCAAATGCGGTAAGATTTTCTAACAAGTAACCCGATGTCAGTGGGAGCTTTCGGTTCCTAGGTTGGCGGTGATATTGGCTATGGTTGCTACGTTGCCTTTGGTAACATGTGTTACCGCATTTGAAGCGCATTTGGGCACCGTTTGCATCTTGAACGCACACAGCAATACAACACGGGAGGTGAGTTTTTCCAGCGAAGGAAATGACTTTATAAGTTTAATGGGAAAACAAATATTTCCGTAGGGCCAACCTGACACAAAAAAAATATTTACATTTATTTCTAACATAATCTGTCAGAAGATGCATTTTTGTTTCAAACATGGATTGAATTTGCTTCAAATGTGACGTTCGATTAGCTCCAAACAGTTTCATTTCTGTGGCCTGAACAAATTGACAATTTATTTGAATTTACCTCAATTATTTTTGAATTTGACATAGTTTTTTCTGCGTGTATGTACAAGTTGTCACAAACTATATCTGATTCTTCAAAACTGTCCACGTCATAACTTTTCTTTATAATGTGGAATATCAGTACAGGTATGTTCCGTTTTTGTCACTATCCGTTTTTATCACTACCCATTTTTGTCACTATCCGATTTCGTCAACATTTCATTCCGTTTTTATCAACACTAAAGTTTTTGTCAAATATTTTCCCTCGAACACGAGTTATTTATAGTTTAACATTAATCTTGAGGCAACGCATCAATAATAAAGTTGAAGCACCCACCAATGATGACATAGAAGACGTATACGTCACAGTAGCTTTCAACACATTTCAAATTCACCTGTAAATCTTGCTGTAAATAACATTAATTCATGCTTTCCAACGCAAATTTTACTTCTTATTTGAATATAAGAAAAATTAAACGGGTAATCCAATAGAAAAAAAAACGAGTCAATTTAATAAATAAAAATCTGACAGGAGGTGGCAGGAGGTAACACGTGAATATCAATATCATCATCAACAATTTTGTCGTTTTGTAAAAGGGCTCAATCATGTTCCAAGTGTAACATAAGTTTCTGATCATGATAGATCAATAAAATATGGGATGTGCATATAAAACCATCAAAGGACGGACTCGATTATCCGGCAATAGAAAAAAATCACCCTGGTTAATCGAACTTTTTTTTTTATTTCATTAGCCTATTAGGGCACCTTAATTGTTGTCCCATCTGGGTATTCCTCCAAGAACATCCTTCTGAAGATCCTTTTTCTCCGCTCTTCTTCTCCTTCTTCTTCTTTACGGCTCTACGTACCAACTGGAACTTGGCCTGCCTCTTCAAGTGTTCTTCAAGAAGTTAAACAGTTTAGGGTTTTCTTTGCCTGACATTGCCTGAATTTTTACACTACTATCTTTTTTACAAGACTTTTTTAAGTGAAATAAATTTTACGCGATTTTTTACAGATTTTCTTGCTTTTCTTTTTTTTATTTTTATTTTTGTGTATTTTAACTTATGCTAATTCTACACTACGATTTTCTTGGAATTACGCGATGTGCTGAATTCTTCTCTCCTGGTCGCTGATTTTTTCCGAGGGGGATAATTTTTTTACCTGAGATCTCTCTTATCATCCTTGATACTGCTACATTCACTAGCCTAACTAGAGATTCTTATAGAATTTTATCCGGGATTTCGTCTTTCGTTTGCTCTAAAAATTCAATCTTGGTTTTCTTCAGTAATTCCTATTAGCGATTCTACCTTGTGTTCCTCCAGATTCTTGAATGGGTTTCTTCTGAGAAATCGTCAGGAAATAATTCAGAAATTGTTTCAGTTGAATTAGGAGTTAAGTCTTTCAGAAATAAGTTTCTCTAGGAAGGAGGAGTCTAGGATCTTGGAAAACGATCTGGGGGATTCTTCAGCAACTCCTGAAGAGTTCCCAAAAGACACTAAGGATTCCCAACAAATTCTAAAGAAATCCCATCAATTCTGAAAGTATCTTTCGAGGAACAATTGGAAGATTTCTATACTAAATCTCTGGGAGATTCCCAGGAAACGCAGTAAGAAATCGGGGAGAATTATTATTTTTATTTTATCTTTATTAACGAGATTTTCAGCCGAAGACTGGTTCATCTAGTAATCATGAGGAAAAACAAAGATGAAAGATATAATCCGTTCGAATATCTTTTGGAACTATTCATTATAAAAGTTCCAGTAAGGCATAACTACCAAAACAAAGTCTTGTAGGAACCCTTCGAAAAAATTTTTGGATGGAGGACATTCCAGGGAAAAATATTATAAGAAACTCTGATGAAATTCTAGAAAAACTGCTGAAGGATTCCCAGAAAGAAATTCTGGAGGAACCCCTGGAGAAATATCAGAAAAAAAATCTGGAGGGATTTCAGTATGCAATCTTGGAAGAATTCCCGATGGAAATTTTAAAGAAACGGAGAAACTCCTATTTAAAATCTTGGTGAATTCCCAAAACAACTCTTGGATGAATTTCAACAGGGTGTCGAGGTTAAATTCCAGAATGATTATCTTAGCCCATGTCGTGCATTAGAGCCATTCTAGACCCGAATCTTACACTACGTAACCGAGCTGTTCCCAACATAATGCATAAGGAAAGTTTATAAATTCCATTTTATGGTGGGATGCCCAAGAAATCTCAAGGAAAAATTTAGAAAAAAGACATCTAGGTTCACCAGAGAAGAAATTTCTGAAGAAATCATAAGGGGCAGAACCTCTTTTCTCTAAAGATTCTTATTGTATTCCAAAAGATAAACAAGCGGCATGGTACAAGGTAACCTAGAAGAATTCTGGAAGAACTTCTAATATTCTGGAGAAGTTACAAGTGATTGCTTAGAAAAATTCCTGGAGATTTCCTAAAACTATCTTAGACGAAACTTTTATAGGAATCTGTGAAGATGATAATCATGGAGAAATGCCTTCTGGACGGAAGTAAACATATCTTTTTTTGTTAGGATATCGAAATTACGTTCCTGGAGATTAATCATTCCTGGAAGTATGTCATATTTTAAAACGTCGATTCGGGTACTGGAACTGTGATATGTGTCATTCATGCGTTCAACGAAAATAAATTTCCAAAAATGTGGTCACATATGTGGTGAAAACCTCTTGTCGGCGTCACAGTCAGAAAACTGTAATTTGAACTTTGCAACCAAGATGTGCTAAAAGACATCAAAAAACAATGAAATTTCATATTAAACTGCATATTTTAAATTTTTGAATGTGTTCTACAGTAAAACTTCCATTTCATATTAAAATGTTGCAAAATATTTGGGCAAAGAAAATTATTCCGTTTTTATCACTATTCCGTTTTTGTCAACTGAAAATCGCGGACCGTGTTGATAAAAACGGAACATACCTGTATCGGGTTTAAGGTTTTTTTGTTTTCATGAATTTTAGCTTGAAACTAGGCTCACATAAGCTTAAAAATATGCAAAATGTAAGTTTTTTTTAAGTTTTAGGTTGTCTGGGCCCAGACTCTGGGAGCAAAATGGGGCATTATCGTGATTTAGACTGAACTATTGTTTATGCTAACTTTGTATCAGCCGATAAGCGGCAAGGGTGTTCATTTGCTTTAAAGTTAAATTTTGCCTTCAAATAGGCGCAAAATAGGTCACAGTTTGTGTTTTGATATGAAAGGTCACAGTTTCCTATTTCTCATGTGTACAAAAATGTGACAGCAAGTCTTCCGCCAAATTGCCTGTTAGCATCAAAATCAAAATCATAGTGTACTGCGCTGACAGGAGGAGGGTCACGAAAATTCTAGGGGTGCGAGCTAGGCGCGTAGCTCCTAGAGAGCCCGTCTCATGTGCTCGTTGCACCACAATGAAGATAATTACTTAAATTTTTCGAAAAGTATTCTAAACTTTCAAAACTGTTTCAAGAAAGTAGCAAATTTTCCTGGCGTTCAGTCAAAACTTGTCATTTTTGGCGATAAGGTCCCGCACGCTATGTCCAAAGGGAAGTTATATGAAAAGTGAATGTACCGCAAAGGGATATGGGAGAACGAAAATTGCCCTACATCTGGTTGGACGAGCCATACTCTCCATATGGAAAAGACGTAGATTGTAAATTTGGATCCAGCGGCTCAAAACCTGTGAGAAACACATAGGTTTGCTTATGTGGCAATTTTTTTAAGTGTTATTAAACAAAATTTCCTTTAGATTGGACAAATCCGGTGGAAGTACCGGATCAAATAAGGGGGAAAGAGGGGAAAGATGCCATTTTCCAAAAACTCATTGTTTTCAATTATAAATAGTCCCATTTGTTGCTCATTCAAAGTGGTAACAGCAAAAAAACTATAGTTGCTTGATACTTCAGCAGTAATATTTACGAAACTAATGCATATTCATCGACTTTAAGCGGTTTTCAAAGTTAGTTTCTAAAATGGAAGTGGTACAAAAAGGCCATCTGCCATGGAGTCTGATGCCACTTAAGGCGAAACTGGATCCATTTCCTCACTTTTTGGTTTTTGATTTTTAATTTTGATTAAACAAAATTTCACAAAAAAATGGTTTCTGCAAAAACGAAAAACATTTTCCACCTAGAAAAAACTCCGGAGATGCCTTGATCCATACTCTACATGTGTACGAAAACCGATTTTGAAAATATTGCTTCGTTGTTTTATTAAAAATCAAAAACCAAAAAATGTGGAAATGCTTCCAGTTTCGCCTTAATAAAAACATTCAAAAATTACGTCCATCATTTTTCGTGCATTTCAGACCTATTTCCCTTCTCTGTCCCGGTTGTCGTATACTCAATACATGGAGTGTCAGACCCCTTCCCATAATCGATAGTCGTCATATTTGAATGACCCCTAACATGGAAAGCGAAGACAACAACAACCATGCGCCTCCATGTGTTTCTCAATCTCCTTGAAAGCACATGACTGGTAATAAAATCACCAAAAAACCCTTATTACGAGCACGAAAAACCGGAAATTGCTTATTTTCATTGCGAAATTGAAAGATTTTCCGTGGGTTTGACTGCCTGGCTTCTAGAAGGATGTTTTGATGCAAACATATCTTGACACCATTCACCTATAGCAATGATAAAACCACATTCAGGAATGATTTTAGCAGTTGGGCCATTTTACCCCCATCTTGGCAACTTGGACTTTGTTTCCCTAGCACAAAAGTTGCCACAGTTCTTTGTCCAATTATACGTTCATCATTTACCTTTCAGTGCGCGCGCCTGTTTGAGGCTAAAACAACTGCACCTCGCTTGGGCTGTATACGACGAGCGAGGTTTTTTGACAGTGTTAGACTTTTTACAACGGCGCGCGTCCTGAAGAGTCAAGAATAACCAACAAATGATAAAATATCGTAAGATGCCAAAATCAGTGTCACTTTGCAGTCCCACTTTCTTTGTTTTTACACATAAGAAAATCAGATTTGGAAATTGGAATATATCACCAGAACTCCGGTCAGAACAATCTGAAATTTTGTGTTAATTTCGATAATGTGTTGTTATATACCTTCGAATTCACAGTCCTCGTCTTCTTCATCTGGACAATGCTTGATTCCGTCGCATACATTGTCCTTCGAAATGCAACGGCCATCGTTGCATTGGAACTCAGTTGATGCACATTCTCGTTCTTGTGTTCAGGCATGCAATGAATTTAAGTGTTCCGAATTAGAATGTGTGCAGTGAATTTTGGATAAGCTTCGAATATGGCCAAATTATGGTAAAACAGAAAATGTGCACCAATGGTAACCAAAATTCGATCAGATAACAAATGAATGACAGATGAATACATATGTACATAGTAGGCGCTAGAAAGCAGAAAAAGAATACTCACTTGAACAGTCTTGCTCATCTTCGCCATTCTCACAATCGAGATGACCATCACACTGGTTTTCTATAGGAATACAATTTCCATCCTGGCACGTGTACTCTTCATGACTGCATTCTGTAAGAGGAAAAGGAGAGAAAATCCCGATGTTACAAGGCATCAACAAATGCTAGCATGATGGGCGCTGCGGAATTGTTATAGAGGATTTCCATGTATTTGATACTACTTGGTTATTCTGTTAGGGATTATTGGCATTTGGCCACCGCATTCGTTTGTGCTACTCGAACAACGACCACAGGGATGGCGAGAACGCGCGGTACGTGCGAATCACGAATAATAACAAACAAGTTTCGCGGATAAAAGATATCAACAGCTTCTCACTCGGTCGTAACTTTATGGGCTTATGTAATTTGCTGGTCTTTGGTGGGTGTTTTGTCTACACATGACGCATTACTAATGCAAAATGATACAGTCACTACCGTTTTGCGGGAACCACTACAAGACGGAGCCTAGGAAATGGGCATCATTCAGTCCATTTTGATTGTGGCTTCTGAGGTTGCTTTCTCTTTTACGTTGGAGTCATGGTTTTGTCGTGCTTTTGTGCTGCTGATTGTGGGAAATGCAATCAAGCTATTTCAATGTTATAAAGTAGCATACCCTAGAAGACATATTACATTTCCTCAGTTTGGGCCTCCTTTTTCCTTTTGCGGAGCTTTTCGTATAGAATGATTGATATATTGTATGTCCTTTAAAGCGTTACGTAATTTTTGAATAATGTAAGTATGACTCCTTTAATGTTTTACCTGAGAAAAAATAATGCTCTTAGCACTTAAAAACGTATTTTTCGGTTGAATGGGACTCATGAAAGTGTATTTGTCCTCTGATGTGCACTTGCTGATGTGCACAGTTCTCAGCACTGGCTGAGATAAGCTAAGCTGATACTTTCGACAGCCTACTTCAAACATTATTTGATTGGCCTCGCCAGTCGCCATCCAAATGCACTGTTCGTTCCATATTTAGGAACCCGAAGAAGAGGTATAGTGCAGCAATAGTTAGCCGAGGCATCACGTGTCCTCTCTACATCGCGCTCCTACCATTAAATTAAAAAAAAAAACACACACACACACACTTTGACAACGGAAAATCGGTGGCAGCCTGGTTTCGAATTGATCTGAAAGTCTCTTCATATTACCGAAGTGAGAAGGGGACAAATAAAAATCACTGTGCCAAAACTTGTGTCGAGTGCTGGCTACTCCTTTTTCGAGGGATAGAACGTACAGTCAAGCCAACTACCGTATATTTTCGCTGGGTGGTTATTGACATCGAATGTCCGCTATGCGGGATTAGTTATAATAGACATTAGGAATCAATGCTTTTTTGGTTGCCGAATATCGAAATTGAAATGACCAAATTTAAGTACTAACGAAATGAATCAATGCCACTGCACGGTTGTTTATCACTATTCCAAACCCTGGCGAGTTTTGCTCTAGATGAACATCGAATGGGAAACTTTTTGCATTCTCGTTTTACTCCGCGTATTTACCTGTTGTAGGTGCTGCTCAGAGTTTTCCAACCTTTCTAGGGAAACGTGTCGCTATACGGAGAAACCAAAGAACTCAAAAGTGAGATCATTCCATCCAACTTTGGGGTTGCATGCGTTAAGCCAATTTTGAAATGATGGAATCGATGTTTATGTTGAGTTGTTCCCGTTTGTTTAATAATAAGTTTTTTTACCCTACAGAGTAGTCATGGCCAAAACGAAGGGCGCGTCAGCGCCCCCAAAACGCTTCCCAGAGATGCTGCAGAAGATCGTGGAAACGCTGTTCCCGCGCCACGATACAAGACCATGGGCCCCCTTCCCTATAGCCAAACCGGCCATAGCGAGGTAGCCCTGGTGACGAACGACGAACTCATTGCAATAGCGAAGTCGCTTAAGTTGAACAAGGCTCCGGGTCCGGACGGTATCCCGACATTAGCCATCAAGACGGCCATCGAGGCTAGCCCTGACATGTTCAGAATGGCTTTGCAGATGTGCCTAGACAGAGGCGAATTTCCAGAGAGGTGGAAAAGGCAAAGATTGGCTCTACTGCCCAAACCCGGGAAGCCACCTGGCGACCCGTCGGCATACAGACCTATCTGTCTGCTGGACACCGCCGGAAAACTGTTGGAACGGATCATTCTGTCGAGGCTGATGGTCTATACCGAGAAACCCGATGACTCTGGTCTCTCGGATAACCAATTCGACTTCCGGAAGGGTCGATCGACGGTGGACGCTATTAGGGCTGTAACCAAAACAGCCGAGATAGCGCTCCAAAAGAAGTGAACTGGAATCCGTTATTGCGCGGTCGTCGCGCTGGACGTTAAGAATGCGTTCAACAGCGTCAGTTGGGCCACCATCGAGTGCGCAATACACCACCTAGGAGTCCCGGTTAGCCTATGCCGGATACTAGAGAGCTACTTCCAGAATAGAGTGTTAATCTATGACACCGAGGAAGGCGAGAGGAGCTACAACATCACCGCAGGGGTACCGCAGGGGGCCATCCTGGGTCCGGTACTATGGAACGCGGCGTATGATGGCGTATTGAGGCTCAAACTTCCACCGGGCGTGAAGCTGGTCGGGTTCGCCGATGATATTACCCTCGTGGTATACGGCGAGTCGATAGATGAAGTGGATCTGACAGCAACTCACGCAATTGGCATAGTGGAGGACTGGATGAGATCGAGACATTTGGCACTCGCGCACCACAAAACGGAGGTGATGGTGGTAAACAACCGCAAGTCTGAACAGCAGGCAGTGGTCACTACAGGTGGATGCACGATCAACTCTAAGCGCTCACTGAAGCAATTGGGGGTCATGATCGACGATGTGCTGAAATTCGGAAGCCACGTAGAATATGCCTGCAAAAGGGCAAGCATGGCGATAATGGCATTGTCAAAGATAATGTCAAATAGCTCGGCAATAGTCTCGAGTAAGCGTAAGCTGCTCGCGGCAGTAGCGGTCTCCATACTACGGTATGGCGCCGCTGCATGGTCGAAGGCGCTAATGGTTAATCGAAACGTGAAGCGACTTGAGAGTACCCACAGGTTGATGTGCCTTAGGGTGGTGAGCGCATACCGCACCGTCTCAAAGGATGCGGTATGTGTGCTAGCGGGCATGATGCCCATAGCTTTAGTGGTGGCAGAGGATGAAGAATGCCTCGAGCGACGCGGCATAAGAGGTGCGAGGCGAATCGCCAGAACCTCGTCTATGCTGAAGTGGCAGAGGGAATGGGATTCCTCCAGCAAAGGTAGATGGACACACAGGCTCATACCGAGCGTGTCCAAGTGGACGAGGTGAGGCCCCATGACGAGGTGAATTTTCACTTGACTCGATTTTTGTCAGGCCATGGGTGCTTTAGGTGGTATCCATTAGCGGAGCCAGCATTTTCTTTTTTCTTGCTCACTCTCCTAAACATACACGAGAAAGAAACAGATGGAAGAGGGGGCAGCTTGCTTCCTCTTTCATCTCGCTCATTTTCCTGCATGTTTAGAAGAGTGAGTAAGAGAAAAGAAAAAGCTGGCTCCGCTAATGGTGGTATCTGCACAGATTCGGACACGCAGGCTCCCCCGCATGTCCGGAGTGTGCAGACTAACGAGACCGCGGAGCATGTGCTCTTTGAATGTCCACGTTTCGTGGAGCAAAGGTCGAGTATGCAGGAGGTATGCGGTAGATATATCACGCCTGACAACATTGTTGAAAGGATGTATACGGGGGCGGACAAGTAGGACTCCGTTACTTCCACGGTTTCTCGAATCGTACTTGAACTACAGAGACAATGGCGATCCGAACAACAGCTAGTTGAGTAGGCCCCCCCCTTCCCCATCCAGGAGCTTGAGTTCAACGGGTAGTCTAAGTACTAGCCAGGACCCGATCCTCCAGGGGAGAGTGAACAACTTAAGGCGGTAGCTGGTGGAACGCTTACTATTAGAGTGTACTCATGTACGGTTGCCCCCCCCCTCCCTTCTCGAAGTCATCCCTAACGGGCGTACCGCGAAGGTAAGGAAGAGAGAGAATGAGTTTTTAGTGGGTCGATCCCCACATCACCCGAGGAACCACCTCTTGGGTATCTGTTGCAGATTTTCTCATTCTATAAAAAAAAAGTTTTTTCACCCAACCGAAAATCGATTAGTTTCTATTCAGTTTGAGTCAATAAATGCTAGAAAACAATTAAAAAAGCGGATTTTGCTCACATATTTCTGAGTAGTTATTATTTGAGAATGTATCCCGCTAAAATTCATCGCTGCACTCACCTATGTATAGGAACCATTTCACCAGAAGCGCACTAGCTTCACGTGGAGCTAAACAAATTTGTGCCAATTATAGCTAACTAGTATGGAAACTAGCAGTAAGTAAAAATGTAAAAACTGTTGATATGCATTTTAAAAAGTTACAGCTTGCTGAAAATTTTCTTCATAGTTATGAAAATGTGTATGATTTTGCAAATGACCAACTAGAGCTGTCTAGTGGCAGAATATCGAACCAATAGGCTCGCTATTCCATTGAAAACCCTTAATCTACCCAACAACTGTATCGAAGATATCAACTCTTAAAGGCTTCATGTACGCAGGATTATATATTTGGCAAGGAATGAACTAATGCAAATTCGAGCGAACTAAACAAGATGTTTGGGCATTGGTTTCTTTTTAGACAAATATTTGACTCTATGTACTGGGGTCGATTTCTTCAATTTCTCGTCTTAATTGGTAGGCAAGGCTTACCCATATAGTTGAACCAGGTTTAACGCTTAAGAAATCGGCCCAAGTAATCAGAATTTTGAGATAGGGTATATGTACCATTCCTTGGCCTAATTTGCAAGCCGCCTAGACAATTTTTACCATAACTCATGAATTAATAGCCCTAGAAATGATATGTCGACCCTATTACACACTCTAGGCAATGCATGCTTCACCAATTGGATGTAAACTAACGTAAATATTCAAGATTTTACTTAAATCAGTTGAAAAGATTCGATGCGATGGTATGCTACGTTGGTCTATGGTACAAAAATTGCCCTATTAGTGGATACAACGTTGGCCTATTGCAATCCATGCACTAGAACCACTAATTATATCATTTTTTCAATATTTCTGCTGAAGTATTATCTCTGTTTGTTCACCAATCTAACTTTTAAATTACATTTTCGGAGCCAAAATTTCAAAAAAACTATAAATAAATAACTTTAACTAAAGTTCTTTCTTAATTTAGTAACCAAAACAACGCAACCCTATTATTGTGTTATATTTTTACAGTCACCACACACAAAATCTTTCTTCCTGTTCGTTCTTTCTGGTTCTTATGCAAGAAATGCTGTTGACGACTTTTTATCGCTGTTTTTGACCTCACTTTACTGATGGGCCAAGATTTGGGTACATAGTGAAAAAAATGTCCTCAATATTCGGCCCACATTCAATTTGTAAATAGTTATTTATGTAACGAGTTGCAAAAAGTTGTTTTTTTTTTTCAGCACGAGTCGTACATTTATCCAACGAGGCTTGCCGAGTTGGATAAATACGAAGAGTGCTGAAAAAATCGAATTTTGCAACGAGTTCCATACAAAATTTTATGCAATGATTTTTTCATTATACAACCCATTTGAGTTGCATAATGTTCATAATGCAACTCAAATGAGTTGCATTATGAACATTATGCAACTATTTTTCATTATGCAACTCATTTCAATTGCATTATGAACCAGTTCGGAAAAGTAGGCCATTATGACATCAAAATGAGTCATATAAAATGGAAATTATGATACTGAATTGCATAAATAGTTATTATTCGTTGAAAACAAATACACAAGTTCAAAATAGCGTCTTTGACCGCCGCATCAAATGTTCAGTTATTGAAAAGTCAGAAATGTTCCAGAATCATGCCATTGATGATCATGTGTATAGACTATCCACTAAGCTGAAGAATCATGGCGTCTACAAAAGCTAAACAAAGTGACATTTTCATTCAATTTTAATGTTCCAAAGTGCTAAAATTGAAACGAAATGTTACAGTTGTTTGGCGCATAGCTTTTCCGATATCCAGTTATGCGTGTTTGTTTGAGTTTTTGGTTTACATTTAGATAGGCCGAACGAGGGGACTATGCCAACGAAGCATCCCGATACCCTACATGGGATGAAAATTTCGCCAGTCTTACGACTGTTTGTCTTTGATATCACAGAAATCAACACAAATTGTAAGATTCATCATTTTATTTGCATCAAGAACCATACATGAGCCGTGAGTGGAGAACCAATGTCGGAGCGTGCTCGAATACACACATCACACATGCTGGTGCAAAAGGTTCGGTGCGCTTCGACGTTCACTTTCGGCAAAGCATCCATCAGCTTATATTTGAGAGCATAGCTAGTAACATGACGAGGCGCATCCAACAACGGGCGCCAAAACAGCATCAGTTATCCGACAACAGTCATGTTTTTTTTGTAGTTGTAGTTTGTTGGTGCACAGGGTGTTTGTGTCTGGGGTGAGAAACACAACAATTCGCTGTAATTCAATCGGCTGGAAGAAAAGTATTTCCCGTCTTTTTATTCCTGCTTTCAAGGATGCGAATTTGATCATAAGGGCTCTAGTATGCATTGTTTTATGTTGTATCCGTTACGTCTTTGGCTAGGGCTTTTATCAATTATGTTGAATATTTTATTGAATTTGAAACCACGCAAATTATATTCATTTTTTTGTGGCTATAGAAAGCTGATTTTCCGATTCAACAAACAAGTTCTTCCTGTTGTATCTCAATAATCGAAACATAATGCATACACATGTACAAGGTATTTTAAAATAACTATTATTTTGAAACAATGACGAATTCATGTAAGAGTGATTCCTTTCATTAACATATTACGAACTGAAAACGTCCGGAAATTGAACAAACTGTTGGAATGGAAAGCGAAGGATATTTAATTAGCTTGGCAGTTAGTGTTTAACACAGAAACCAATACGTTGAAAATTTGATTAACAATAACAATGTGCTAGTATGAAAACTCATTCATATAGTTGCAAAAGATATGTAGAAGTAGAAAACATTATGAACTATTGGAGAGATTCTTAGAACAGTTAGATGAATCTTTGTACTTAAGTTTTGTCTGAAATCAATCCGATGTAGCTTTTGTTGTGTGTAGGTTAAATTTGGTCTGGTTTCATGCCGAAGAAAAAAGTATGTATTACCTATTTTGCATTATCAGCTGTATTTACGATATATATCGGCCCCAACATTTCAAAAGGGTGTAACTGCTTTTGCAACCAATGCCTTCTCACAGAGCTGTGGGTCGTATTTCATTTATCTCACGCAATTCACATCCATTACTCGAAAGAGGAGGATTTTATCTTTCTATGTGTGCTAGTGGATTGCTCGATACGCTCTACAGCTTTGTGAGAAGGCATTGGTTGTAAATGTAGTTACGCCCTTTTGAAATGTTGGTGCCGATATACAACAAAATGCAATAGTGCTTCGAAAGGATAATGATATTTGTTAAAATGCGTCTGGCGACTTAATAATCCCTTCTTGTATAATTTTCGATCTGAAAAATACAAAAAAAAAAATGCAAAATAAAAGCTGCTCCCCATTATAAAAAAAATACAGGTGCGCTGATGTCATCCGTAACACGATTCTATTCTTCAGTCAGACATCAAGAAACAGCTTGAGAAAATTTTCCGGTTGGTATACCGCATTCTCCAAATTATAATATGCAAACGTTTGTCGAGTGCTAGAAATCGCCGAGGTGGTGATATTTTTAGCAATGCCATCTACCAAACAAACCTCCCGACCAGAAAATATGTATCGTACGCTGCATTTGCTACGCGAACAAAAACGCGTCCATCGGAACCGGTGTTTGAGAAGAAAAGCAAACTGAGCGATCTCTGAAGTAGACAGATATCTCTGTCTTTGCTCCAAAATTCAAATATTTTCCAAACATTGCATCATTGTTTTCTTTAATTTTCGCTGCTAGACATGGTGACATTTGTGCAGCCGAGATTGGTGGTGGGGAAGTGGAACCATCTCAGCAAAGATTTTTTTGGCCACTTTTTTGCTATAACTATAAAACTTTGAACCGACACAATTTTTGGAACGCGGTGAGATACGTATAGTATCTAGCCGTGAACAAAATTTCAAGTCAATTGGTTTAAAATTTACTGAGCTATATTGAAAAAGTGCTCAAAACGGCTCGTTACCCTATCTTTGTGAGCTCGAACAGCTTTTGGAGGAAAAATCTCAAATTTAGGAGATGATCAACACATTATGTCAGGTTAGGGCGCACTCGTTGATCCGTCTGCATCTCATAGAGCCACGCTTTATCGACACTACACGCCATTCAGGCAAATCGTTCTGTTTTCAATGATGATCAGAAAAAACGTGGATGTTTGATAAAAACAAAGCTGTTCTATTGTATGCTTAAAACGACCTAGTCTTGAATTGAAGTCAAATTGGTCAATTGTGTACAATTTAGCTTGGTCGGGAAAGATTTGACAACAACTTTAAGTTCAACAGGTTTCAATAACCACCCATAACGAAGAGAGCAAAACTGTCGAAAATACGTAAATTGACCTATGTCTAGGCATTACCCAAAACAAAACATCGTACGAACAATTTGCGCTGATAGAAAATTAAGAAGCTCAAGCTCACAAAATGAGTTGGAATGTAGTTATTAGTTCCTGTTAAATTGTGTTTTCCCTTATATCTACAGTGTTTCAAACAACTGTCTGCACCCCGATTATATTTTGTCATATTTTTGTTTTTTAAATGCTTTACTCACTTTTTTATACGTGAATCAAATCCGATGATATATTTACTAAACCAGTCTACCAGTACTTTCAGTCTTGGTAAGGTAGTATGAACTACCAACCAAGCCGATCTGTTAAAAGTTCAGGTCGTACGGCAGAAGTTTCACGCATTCGATGTATTCGTTCAATACATGGTCGACGTTAATTCAGAGCGGACCAAGTAACAAAATTGATGAAAATGGTATTTATAAGGCATTTCATTGAGAATCACATGATCTACAGTGATAGTCATTCGTTTATCCGAGGCCCAAAAATTTTCAAAAAATTGTCGAGAAACTCATACAAAAGATTTTATGGTAAAACTTTTTCATCGCAGTGATAGTTTATCTAGTACTGTTTTATGAAAAGGGTATACATCACACTTATATATACACTGAAACAAATACGAGGGTAAAAACCCTTCCAATGTCATTTTTTGCTTAGACATTCGTTTAGCCGAGGTAAATAAAAAAAATGTTTTTTTAATAGAATTTTCTTATTTTCGTGAATATATTTCGAGGATACACCCAAAGGTATTTAGTTTATGACGTGTTAGCAAGATAATTGACCTTAAAAGTTTATTTATTTGTGAAGAAAGGATGATAAATTATTTTTTTAAAGTAAAACACTTTTTGTAAACACTCTAATGTGATCAAAATTAGTTGTTTTGAAAATATGGCACAGAATTATTGTTGAAAATATTTAAATTGTTGCATAAAATGTTTTGAGAAAATTAAGTGTACAGTTTTTCGATTGGCTAAACATCAAAATGGGATTAATATAAGCTAAAATAAATAGTTCTGTGTAGAAATAAAGACGTATCCTAATGCCTCTGAAGTATAACTGTATAATACTAGCATTTCTAATTGAATTAGAAGACTGCCAAGCGAAAGAACTGCAACTGAAATTATGAAACAAGAAGTTCATGCTAGAAATGTGAATACTTTGGGTGCCATTTCTCAAAATCTGAGGTATCTAATGTATGTTATTTCAGCCAGAATACAGCCTAGAAGATATTAGGAGCTATAAGAAAACGTAATAGTAGTAAACGCTGTGATTTATGCAAGTGATACTATCATATTTCATCAAAACAATATTTAAATACGTGAGTTTTTGATGGTTTGCAGCATTTTTTTTCTGTCAAAAATTTTGTTTTTCGTATATTTTCAACCTGCACTCATCATGATACTTCTATTAGAACCTTTTGAAACACTTCCGATGAAAATAACTACAAAAAATCTCAATTTGGAAACATTTTCAATATTATAACAGGGAGCGGGCCTGGTGTGGTGGTTAGAACACTTGACTATCACGCCGTGGATCTGGGATCGAATCCCACTCCCGACAAACTCGCAAAATGTGAGTTCTTCCTTCGGAAGGGAAGTAAAGCGTGGGCCCCGAGATGAACTAGCCCAGTGCTAAAAATCTCGTTAATACAGATAAAAAAAATATAACATATTTATATGAGATGCATGTAAAACTAATATGTCAAACACTTCCAAAAACGATAAAATTCATAATTTACAAGATAAACTGTTGCATACTTAACTGTATTCAGCTGGCTAGGCGACAAGCAATTCCGCCAAATAAATAAACATGTGCAAAAGTTCATATTTTTTTAAAATTCTGCCAGTCCATAGGAAACCAATATAGTGGACGTTATATATTTGATGGGTTTGTCGTTTGTCGTTTTTTGAAAAAATATTAGATCATATTTTATTTTTATGTTGACATGACAGGAATTAATTTTAACCCTCTAATACCCAACCCCGACTTAGGGCGGGGCATAGTTTGAAAATTTTTGTATTTTATATCTGAAAGCTAGGATTGTTAAGCATATCTGAAAATAATTTAAAGTGCCTTCTGAAGCGTATTTCCTTTTTTATCATCTAAAAATTTATGTTTTGGTGACCTCTCAGATGTCATTGTTTCTTTTGTATGAAATAGCGACAATTCACATATTTAAAAATTTTCCCCAACCATTCTATCACCGTAAAATAGTTTTGCGGAATTGAACGCTAGAATTATTTTTTCCAAAGTAACACGAAAATTGAAGTTTCTTCTAAAGAATATTTAAAAATCAAAACATTTCAACAGTAATCACAAAATCTCAAAATGTTTTTGACTCAAACAATGAGAACTTAAATTAACTTTAAGAAAAAGGTGTAGTAACATTCAAAAAATAGAAAAAAAAGAAATTCTTAAAATTACGAATAAAAAAGTATTTTTAACCAAATCAAGTGTAAATCGATTTAAGATGACGAATAATGATGATGAAATCCAAAAAAAAGCATACATTTCGTTGCTATAGTGAAAGGATAAACATGAATTGACTTGAATTAAATGGACTTTGTAGCATTAAACTGTCTCTCATCATGTGCGAACTTTTTCCCCAAGTATGGAGCAAATGTTCGCATTGAAGTACTTGCACTAAAAGCTTTATTACTAGAGCTACAAAAAGAACTCGATAAAATCTATTGTCTTTCCGCTTAATAGTTATTTTGTGGAGACTGTTAGGTGCGAACTTTTGCCCCGCACTACTTTATAAGCAATTGTAAGCAAATTACCTCATTCAAATGCGAAAGTACAGGTAATTGTCTCTTTTAGAAAGTCAAAATGATTGACCTATTGGAGACTGTGAGAATAAAATTGTGGAATCAGGGGTCGCCGCACAGTGGTCCGTTGCTGAACAAAAGCCAGCCAAAACCTCTTACCCAAAACCCTCAAAAACATGTGAAAATCATGAAATCTATCGCAAGTTTTCGCAAAATAAATCATACACCAATCGAAAGCACTGGTCTTAGGCTTACACAATTGCACAACCACATCGCGGGCGCGCACGTCCTACTATAGTTTTAGATCAATTTTGACTCAAAAATGGGTAATTTTCAAGAATATTGAAGGATAACTCATTTTTAGGCAGCTTTTTCACAACTCAAATGCCATACAGATGATCTTCACATATCTAAGAACAAAGCCTTTAAAGCAATTAGAGTAAGGTGGGGCAAAAGTTCGACCTTAGTGGATAATTCAACCTATTTCAAAAAATCGAAGCAGATAAAAACAAATAAATACCGTGTGGTGATTCTGCCATCCATGAGTTAAAATTTTGCTGAACAAAGTTACGCCAAATGTCTTTTCAATTTTGAGTTACAACACTTTTTGTATGTGTGTGTTATTCGAACTCTTGCCCCACCACTGGGGCAAAAGTTCGAATCTAGTGTTTCTGGAATTTCGCTAACCGTAGCAAACTATTTTGACAGTTTGGTAATAGGAATACCTGAAACCACTTAATATTTGATGTTAGAACTGGAATGCACTTTAAAATTTGATTTGGATTTTACCCAAATCAGGGTTAAATTTACTACACCAAAAATTAGTAGTTTTCCGCCAAATTCAGATAAAACAACTTTTTTTTCAACTTTAATCGAATTTTCTGACTAATTCCATCACTCTTAGAGATAATATGTACATTTTGCAGAATTTTAGGTTTCTACCTAAAGTTGGCACATGACTCGAACTTTTGCCCCACAATTCGAACTTTTGCCCCACTATGTGTAAAATACGATTTCCAAATATTTTTTGGAAAAAGTTATACATGCTACAGCATCTTCAAAATACACCTAGTTACGCCCCAAAATAAAATATCGAATTCGATTTCATTAAAATTTCATTCCATGCGTTGGAAGGGCCATCGCATGTTACAATTTTTTGATCAAAAACCAACATTTTGTCATAACTTCTCGAAATATTGATCAATTTTCATAATTTTTGGAGTGAAAGACTCTTTTTCAAAAAGGGTTCGAACAACCTTGACACCCGAAAGAAATAATTTGAATTGAGCTCAAAAACTTTAAAAGAAACTCTTGCCCCACTCGAACTTTTGCCCCACTTTACTCTATTATAGTTCATGCGTTTATTAAAGCACGGGACACTGGCATAGCTGTGAATAAACATTATTTTGTATGAAGGCCATAAACCACAGTCCGTTCAGGAGGCTGTCAAAAATTCAAATTTCAATTAATCGATCTGAAATTTTGGATTTCTACAGTTGAAATATTTAGGAATCTGACAAAAATATTATATCTACGTGAAAAGTATTTTCATTTTTTAGGTTTCGACCGCCTTCGCACCACTGTGCGCCGGTAATAAAAACGTATTGTATCTTGAAAACTAACGGAGTTACGAATTTGGCGTCTTCAACAAAGTTATTCAGAACAGCATTTTCTACAACTCTTTGGAAGGCATCAGCCTTGTATCTTGAAAAATTCAAAAAGTAAATTTTCTATCTCACTTAAGAGGGGATTGATCATTTTTACAAATAGGTTAAAAGAAGCACGTTATGGTAGTGAAAAACTTTCTCGAAGACACCATGATGCTAAACGGCATGGTTAAATCGACAATTATGCCATATACTAGTTGGATTCTTTGCGTGCAATATATTTAAGAAATCTTTAAAACATCATTTCGTAAAAACACCGTTTCTCGAGAATGGTTTGACGGATCTTTGTGAAATTTTGTTGGTAGTTGCACAACCCCTAAAGCCCCGTGGTCAACCTGTTCCTTTTTTCGTGCATTTAGCCGAAATGGCGATCGAAAAACCTCGGAATTTTTCGATATTTCAAAATTTCAAACCAATGCCCCTCCCCTCTCCCAGGAGGGGGAGGGTCAAAACTTCAGATTTATGAGTTTCTAGTCGGGAGCAATCAGAAAAAGTGAAAATTAGAGCTGGACAGAACAAAAGTTGATTTTTTGTCGGACCGTGTTATTGTAAAACATCCTTTTTTATTTCCAACAAATTTTATTTTTTACCATGAAAAAAGCATGCAACACAACACATCACTTTGTTCATTTAGAAGCTGCAGAGTCTTTTGAAACTAAAAAGAACTAAAAACCTCTTTGAAGGCGACCTGAGAGGACACCTCAGTATTCAAAAAACAATTAGTATCAACTAACTATCTAGTCACAAGCAATGGTGGTTGGATGAGCAGACGATACAATTTTCAGCGTTCTTTCCAAGTGATCAATCCTGGGAGAAATATGTGGGAAAATGGTGGCTCACAGCTACAACCAGGATCGATCGTTTTTTACACTGATGGTTCTAAATTGAATCATCAAGTTGGTGCAGGTGTCACTGGCCCAGGGATTAATGTATCAATACCAATGGGTAAGTGGTCAACAGTTTTTCAAGCTGAAATTTAAGCAATTTTAGAATGTTGTAGTATCTGCTTACGTAGAAATTACAGGCATTCAAAAATTTGCATAATGTCTGATAGCACAGCGTAACAAAAAATAACTTTTTGTCTGTCTCAAGAGCAAACTTATGTGTCTTCGAAGGATTTTGGGCCGCTGAATCCGAATCCGGGCTCAGATTTGCTCTAACACGTCACAACTTTGAGCTATACCTCAATTTATAGGGCAAAATATGCGATTTTGGGCTTTTTTGACTGCAAGCCATTAAGCAAGGAAATATTTTTTTAAGCAATCAAAAGGTTAATTGGTCAATTAACACCTAAATTAACGACTCATGCAAAATATTTCGTTTTACCAAATCGCAATATGTGTGATCGCTTTAATGAATTGTCTTTCAAGCTCATAAAAACCTCACCAACTTGTCACAAACCTGGTTGTGCCTGTTCTACAATTGATCTTATTGCAGGTAAAATTTTCCCATGTAAAACTCCATACAAACTTCGAACGCGATGTGCAAAACGTAGACATAACCGATCCTGTCCAAATTTTGCACACTTATTTGGGTCCTGGAATGGGATCAAAAAAGCTTTGATCTGATGGGATACCATTGAATTTTTCATTTTCCATATAAACGATGACCCACTCTAGTGAGCGTTATAGAAGACTAAGAGCTTATGGGATTTCGGCTTTTTGGAGGTGTGGCCAATTATCTCGGGTTCTTCTTCTTCTTTATGGCTCGACGTCCTCACTGGGACTTGGCCTGCCTCGCTTCAACTTAGTGTTCTTTGAGCACTTCCACAGTTATTAATTGAAGGGCTTTCTTTGCCTGCCATTGCATGAATTTGTATATTTTGAGGCAAGTACAATGATACACTATGCCCAGGGAGTCGAGAAATTTTTCCCGACCGGAACGGGAATCGAACCCGCCGTCTCCGGATTGGCGATCCATAGCCTTAACCACTAGACCAGTGATTCCCAAAGTGGGCGAAATCGCCCCCTTGGGGCGAAAATCTGTTCCAGGGGGGCGAAAATTTGAGAAATCAAAATTGGGGGGCGAAAATACTAAAAAAGGGGGGCGATTTTTTCAATGATTGGAAACCATCAAAAGCATTGAATTACACGTCGAGAATGTGAACTGAATCATAAAAACTCCCTGACATTCAAGCTTACAGTTCAAGTTTTGTTTGTATAAGATAATAAAAATTGCTGTGACTATTAAACATAAGCATCGACTTAATTCTACAGAATTATTGGTATTTATGTGGACTCTTTGGCAAAATTGCTAGACGTTTTTTCTGAAGGGTTTGTGTGATTCTGGAAGTCTAAATAAAAATATATTTGGAAACTCCTATACAAGGATGGGAACACTCACTTGCAAAGAGTTCACTTGCTGTTTTCTCAGCTCAGACGCTTGAAATCAAGAAACGATGTATGGACGACTTTTGCCTTGTGATTTTGTTTTAAAGTTTTCCGAATAGAGTAGGAGTCGCAAACGCATACCAAAGTCGCGAGGGAGCTCACCTCGTGGAGAGTCGCTTTAACAGCTCTGTCCCGACTTTCAGGTATCAGTAGGTCGGCTCTAGAGGCACGTTCTCCTCCATTTGGGAAATTTGTGCCACCCTTACACTATTCGGCAAACTTTTAGACAAACCCACAAGGCAAAATTCGTCCATATATCATTTCTTGATTGCAAGTTTCTGAGCTGAGAAAACAGCAAGTGAGTGTAACTCTGTGCAAGTGAGTGTTCCCATGCCTGCTCCTATAATGAACATTCATGAATCGTGATTAGTTTTTGTCAATATTATGAAAAGAACATAGTTTTTTTCCGCGAATTAATGAGATAAATTGCATTTCAACCCATATAGCCGAGGCGGTAAACGCACGGGTATTCAGCATGATCATGCTGAGGGTGACGGGTTCGATTCCTGGTCGGTCCAGGATCTTTTCGTAAAGGATATGTCCTTGACTTCCTTGGGCATAGAGTATCTTCGTGCCTGCCACCAGGGATGGCATTTCACACTGAAAATGTGCACAGTGCAGCTCATTTTCATATTAAAATCGCGCACACTTGCACTCACACTGAGGAGCATGCCATCCCTGCCTGCCACACGATATACACATGCAAAATGGTCATTGGCAGAGAAAGCTCTCAGTTAATAACTGTGGAAGTGCTCATAGAACACTAAGCTGAGAAGCAGGCTTTGTCCCAGTGAGGACGTTACGCCAAGAAGAGGAGAGAGAGCATTTCAACTTGTAGGCGGACTTATTCATGGAATTTCCAAGCAAAAACATGAATAGGGTCAGGGACCATTTGGGCAAGAGCACCTATTTTGGGCACTTGCTGCTATAACTCAGTCATTTTCAAACCGATTGGCTTGAATTTTTGCACATGGCTAGATACTGTGCGTATCTGATCGTGTCTCAAAAATCAAGTCAATCGGTTCAAAATTGAATAATAGCAGCAAGTGCCCAAATAGCCCCAGACCCTATCAGTCGAATTTCAGAACACTTTTCTGATGAAATTCTTATCACAGCGTTTACAAACAACTGTGCTTGAAAGTATTTCAGAGAAGCTTCTTGGATTCCAAACTTTACTGAAGTTAATTTGAAAACAATCCAAAAATTCTGCATAAAATACCATTTAAATATGCCATTTAAATCTAGTCATGAATGCCGCATATTTATTTATTTGATATTTTATTTAAAACACGGAAAGCATTCGAATTTATACGAAGCTCGTTTATTTGAATCTGGATGTGGATTTGGAAAAACGTAACTACATTTGAAAATACACCGATATTTATTATTATTATTTTTCATTATTATCGAGATTTTCAGCGCCCGGCAACAAACCGATTTTTTTCTGAGTTGCACTTTTTTCACATAACATATGTTTGTTATTGTTTTCAATTTCTCCACCAGTCTGACTACTTGTGACCAAACCTTGACTCTCAGTTGTTGGAAAAGTCCTTTTAAGAACAATGATAAAACATCTGGTTGGGAATACCGAGTGTTCATATGTGTTCACAGTTCGTTCAATTTCAATTAATAAATGTTCAATTAACAACGGATTGAGAAGTAGGCATAAAAACGATTTTAATATTTTTGTAAGTACGATTTCAATTCACTATATTTTTTTCAAATGCGAGAAATCAACACATTTACAAAACAATTTAATGAAAATGAGAGCGACACAGATTTAGATACACTGAATGGCACAGCTAGATTTGTCACAGCGCTTTTGAAGGCATTAGCTAAGCACAGTTTCAGCCTTCTACTATAGAAAAAATAAAATCTCACCTAGGGGGGCGAAACTATTGTTTTGAAGCTCTAAGGGGGCGATACCTCCTAAAAGTTTGGGAAACATTGCACTAGACTAACTGGAGACCATTATTATCTCGGGTGTGTAAGAGATAGCGCAATACTTTCTTCGGCAAAGTTTTAGGGTTTGAAAAGATCTACTATTCATAGCTTTGGTTCATATGATTACTTGGTATCTTGGCCGCTAGAGGCATCATCAACAGTTTGATGCAAAATTGAACTATAAGATAAGCATGGAGTGTGTAACCAATGACGATTTTTTAAGGTGTGCAATAATTGACGATTTACCCTAATTTTAGAGACTCATTCATTCATTCTCAAAGCCCATCCTTATATCCTTACCACCACGAAAAAATCCACAGCAAATAAGATTCTATTAAGACGGATTTGCATTTGGCATGTCATCACGATAAGAAGCATGCTGACGAGAAATGGAGCAAGAAAAGAATACTCAAACAAACTATCATGTTGGTGGGAATACCGTCTGCGTATTTTCCGAGCTTCGTCACGTATTTAATGAGAATTTACGGCGAGATGTATTGATACAATAATGATCTTATAGTTAGCGTCGAGCAGTCGTCTCCCACTTTGTTTCACGTGGCAATGTTTGATTCTACTTCTTTTTTAAATTTTTTTTTATTTTGCTCCAAGTATTATTTTCACCGGTATAAAAAAGTGCACAGCGGAACTACAAATAGAGCTGCCTAAGATGTGTGCCTAATCAATTATTTACCTTCATTAGGTTTGATTATAGAGTTTTGATGCAATAGCCCAGTATTGAGAACGATACGCGTACTTATGCCCAATGTCTTCTGCACTTTCCCAAGCTTTCCCACAACCCGTGTCGATCGGCAACAAACCTCTCAGCAGAGACGTCTAGATTGTCGTGTATCAGATTTCAAACCAATCAGTCAGCCGCTGCAACAAGACGGCACACAAACCAAATAAATGTCTAACAAACCGCCATAATCCGATGCTTTATGATTTGCGACGAGCTGAGATCGGCATTCAGCCAGCCGTAAGGTACCACCCGCAGCTACGCTCAATAGGGACGGTAGAAACATGAAAAGGCAAAAGTCGTCCATAGAGGGAATGCAAAGCGAAACTGATGAACTCACATTACATCCGACCGATTTTAACTGAGACGAATGGAACGGCACGACGTTTAGCCTAGATGAATATTTGATTTGCATTTTGTTAATAAATACCAATATTTGATTCTTTCAAAAATTGTTTGCTGTCACGTTATCGTTTGCGTTACTCATTGGTCGTTCTCCCTCGTGGCTGGTTCGTTCAATTACTGCCATTGTTTTGGTGATTTACAAATAAAGACATTGACTTGAACAGAGCTTTATGATCTTAGGCGATGTATAAGTAGATACGCGTTTTTATTGGTATATTTTGTGGTCTAGTAAACATTGCGGCTTTGGATGCTTCAACATATTCAGAAAAAAAATGGCTCACTGGCACCTCAACATCATAAACCGAATTTCATTGTTTCTTATAATGTGGGAGATAATACAAGCTGTTTACAGTTTTAGTACCACCGCACCATTGAAAGGTTTAATAATTAAAAAGGATATTTCCAAAAATCAGAATGATATCCATTCATCGCTGTTGCGATGTAAATACATACCCCGAACGCTGATGCATGCTGATTGAGCCTTCGAGGGACTGGTGTTGATCATACACATAAAACAATCTTGATCTGATTTGAGAATCTGTCGAATCCGCAAAATTTCTTTCCCCTCGTGTGGTTGCTCCACGCTTATCCGGGCGTCGTTTGTTATTTTAAGACCGCCTACGGTCAAAATAGTTTGATCTGACGACCTCAGCCAAGCCATTTTGAAGGGACCTAAATTTGCTACCGAACAGGTCAATGCGGCATCTTGTCCAATTGGTATCGTTACGTTTCGAAGGGGCGAATCAAATTCTGGTTCCAGATCGAATGGTTGCTCTCGCGAATTTGGTTCTGTAGAGTAAGACAAGCCGATAGTAGGATGTTTGTCAATGTTAAAAAAATTTGAAGTGAGGCGGTTGTTTAGGAAATAAAAATGTAAATGACATATTCCACGCACTTCTACACCGTGGTTTTTGAACTTCATCGAACGGTATTTCCGGGCTTCTGCTGTTGATATTGATTCATTTTGCACTAAAACGAAGAAAATAGTTCATATTCTTCTGATAATACTCAAACTTTGAAAACTGTTTCGAGAAAGCAAGTTTCAGTCAAAATCTGTCATTTATTGCGATGGTGTATTTTTACCTATCGTACAAATTGGTACCAAGTATCTTAGAATTCAATGCATTTTTTTTCACAGGTAGGGTTCATGTAAATATAAGCAAAAACATAATTTAAAAAAAAATCAGGGTCGCCTAATTTTCCGGAAAACTCTATTGGAAAACCAACATTTTCCACAGACACCACCTACTTTGAAAAATCATAACTCAAGAACAAAGCATCATAGACACAATGTTTTTTTTTGTGAAACATAAGCAAATTTTCTCGGCAATACAAAATGAAAATTGTTTTCCACAAAATTTTCCACCGTTGAGAAAAATCGGTTGAAAAAGTCGGAAAAAATATTTTCGCACTCCGTGAAAATTCTAAAAAAAATATTTTTGTAAGGGAATTACACAAGCTATATTCTGTGAAATTTTCAGGATGTAGTTTTTCTCCTTTCCTGAGTTATGACCAATTTTGTGTAAATTTTCTAGATGTGCTATATAAGCCGTTTTTTTGAAAAATCATAACTTAAGAACGAAGCAACGATGCACAATGTTTTTTTTTGTCAAATCGTGAGCAAATTTTCTCAGCAATCAAAAAAAAAAATACAACATGAAAATTGTTTTCCACTAAATTTTCCACTGTTGAGAAAAATCGGTTGGAAAAGTCGGAAAAACTATTTTCGAAGTCCGGAAAAATTCAAAAAAAAATATTTTTGGAAGAGAATTACATAAGCTATATTCTGTAAAATGTTCAAGATGCGGTTTTTCTCCGTTTTTTGAGTTATAATAACCAATTATGTACAAATTAATTATCAAGAGGGTCTAAAATCAACCAACATCTGGACCATTTCCACAAAACTGTTGTTTTCCACTGGAGTTCTCTGGAAAATTAGACGACCCTGATTTTTTTCAAATTTGTTTTGTTCATATATAGGGTCTGGGACCATTTGGACAGGAGCACCTATTTTGGGCACTTGCTGCTACAACTCAATCAATTTCAAACCGATTGACTTGGATTTTTGTACATGGCTAGATACTGTGCCTAGCTGATCGTGTCTCAAAAATCAAGTCAATCGGTTGAAAATTGACTGAGTTATAGCAGCAAGTGCCCAAAATAGGTGCTCCTGCCCAAATAGTTCCAGACCCTATATGAACCCTAGCAGTGAAAAAAAAATCATTGAATTCTGAGAACTTTGGTACCAATTTGTACGATAATAAAAAAAAATCCCAAACGCTGTTCTACGCAAGCGCAGTGTACATCGGCTTATACACGAAGAAGTTGAAAACCAGTGATTAGTGAAAAATTGAAGACTAGGTACCGTGACAGGACATCTTTTAATTGGAAATATTTCGGAAAGTATTCATTTCGCTAGATCAACAATAGTTTTTACCCGGACGATCCATATCTACCAATCTGATTGAGTTCACCTCAGACAATAGAAATACACTAGAACTCTAATGGCGCTGTAGTCACTTTTCATATTTAATTATTTTAATAACTTTAATTGTAATAAGTCAATATTTTAAATTGATTTGACACTTCTAGTATCACTTCTGATGGCAAACTAGATGTTGGTCACACGAACAGTCGCAAAATTGGACTTCTGTGGCTAGTTATTCTAATCCTCAGACTGTGTTCAAATTGGTGCAAACCTATGTCGCATAGAGGACATTTTACTGCGTCATTGTCGTTTTTGTTGGGAATTGATTCAGTGTGCCACATGATATACGAAATGGTCAACAAGCAAAGAAAACACTGAATTTCTAATTGTGAAAGTGCTCTTAAAACACTAAGCTGAGTAGCCGGCTTTGCCTAGTAAAAAAATAGTGTCATAAAAAAGGCGCCACTTTTATGAATGCTTACTGACTGCTTCAATACTGTTACAAAACAAATATGTCCACCACCAAAATACAACAATCATGCGCAGACAGAGAGAGGGCAATCTATTCCTCATTAGTGTAAACAAATCGAGGAGAAATTGAAAGAAAATATGCCACAGCTGCTGCATTCTCTGAAAGCATTCGTGTCAAAGTAGTTGACAGGGAAGCCGTTCTCTTATGTGCCTCAGCACTTGTCACAAGGCGCAACGCCGTCATCGATGGAGCGTGATATAGGGCTAATTAGGGCAGTACGAATGAAGTCTCAGAATAAAGGAAGGACTCTTCAATTTCCTTTATGCGTGTATAAAAATTAAGTGAAATTACAAAATTTCATAGAAATATGTTCATATTACAAATCTAGTTCACAAATGATGATTGTTCGTTACTGGATCTTCAATAAATAAAGTCTTACACTTTTTATTTCTTTCATAAGTCAACAGGGCATTAATTTACCGGTGCTTCTATGTAAATATAAAACAAGTATTCTATATAAACTTCAGTCCAGTTTTGTGTCACAATACGCCTCGCTATCTCCTACGTTGGAACACCGATGTCGCTCATAATTTTTCCCACCCAACAAGTGTTCCAAATTTTTCGGTTTCAGACCTTCTTCATTATCTTCGCCAAGCCAGAACGTGTGCGCATCATTACCAAGCGAAGATTTGTCAGAATGAAGTTTCATATTCCCCCTACCGAAAATGCACTATTTATGTAATCTGTTTCAGTTCTGAACCTTGATTGCTTCCCTGCTTCCTTAGCCGTCAAAATCCCATGAAGAAGCAGCATCTATCGTTCACACAAATGCGTGTCAACAGAGTAAACAACTATCGCCACACCTTTTGGCTCCGCATGTTGTTCTTGGCGTGATTTTGTAATAAATCAATTTTCACTACACGACGAATATAATATTTGTCAGTTTTACACCCCCTTCCTATCTACTTGCCCATGTTCTAGAACTATTTCGGGTTACAACACCGATTCAATAAGTTTATATCTGCAATCGGATTTCCAGACACATTCATCTTAATTACGGTCAGCGATTCTTCACAGGTTCTCTCGAACTGGTTGACAGGTCACCAATATGGGTTGTGCTTGGTTTCACCGCTTTCTTTTTTTTTCAAGTCTCACCAGCTCAGACTTTTCGCTCTAAGCCAATTGTTGAGATAAAACAAAAACCTTACCATTTCGCATTCGTTGGAAAATAAAGGAAAGGATTCGGAAAACACCCAAACCCGGATTGAGTTTCACTTATAGCAATTAGAAGTTGCCAGCAAGCGGGATAAAATTTGACTAATTAATTGTCCTTCTTGTATCTCCAGTAGCGAAATCATGGCGTGTGGCGAAGCAAAGAAGTGGCAGGTATCGACGAAACTCATCAAAACACCCGATTCTGGAATTGCTTCATTATTTAGTATGTTTGGAAATAATATCGTGTTTCGTTCTGCTGCGCTGGTGATGTGTTTGCTGTGCACTGAACTGTTCGAAAGAACGTCTAGCTGTGCGGATTGAATTATCGCAATCTGGTGATATGGTTGAAATTCTTTCAATCTAGACGTAAACTTAGAATACATACAAAGAAATTAATTACAGCATAGACCCAATTTCTGTAAGCACCATTTTGTGACATTTTTTTACTTTTATTATCTAACGGTCAAATTTTGACCGATTGCCGGGGTCCGCGGCGAAGCAATCACACGTCCGCTTCATAAATGGATGGTCATGGGTTCGATCCCAGCCCCAGCACTAGCAATTTTTCGTCTGTTGCTCTTCCCCTAAGAGTGGCTGGCACTGACCCTCTTTTGAGCCAATAATTCTAACGGACCCGGATAACTGGATATCGTTGAACGGCAACTCATAATGCAGCCCTTATCGATCTGGAAAGGGAACAACAGCTACATACCAACATCATTGTTCTCATCATTCAGCAATGGACAGAGTAGAAAAGTGAAAGCAGCACAAAGGCAACCAGTTCGATAAAGTAGAATAGAATACATTTAGGCGCTGCACATAGTGTAGGTGCAATCGTGGTGGCAATCGCTTCCGGTTGTATACCATTTCTCCGAAAACCATTTCGCGGATTTTTTTTTCGCGGTGTAACATTTCGTGGAATGCACCATTTCGCCGAATACCATTTCGCGGAACGACTTTTCGCGGAATGTACTGTTTCGCAGAATACCATTTCGCGGAATTTAGTACTTTGCAAATAATAATAAAATAACACATTATTTTCTCTGCTAAACTTTACCAGTCCCATCGCCGATTCATGCGCCCCTCAGCTCTATGATTGTACTAATTGACGTTAAATCTGTTACTTTTCTGAACGAAAATTTACCTTCTTTGATTCGTAGGCTGTTCTTGAGAGTTCTGAACGTCATGCCAAAAGCCATTCGGCCGAATGTCTTTAGGTCGAATGGAAATGAGGCCAAATAGACATTCGGCGCAATGACCAACAAGTCATCGTTGTCACATAAGTTGTACTTTCAAGCACTTATATTGCTAACTCTTCCAGAGATTTTGATTTCCTTAAAATAAGTCTGTTCTTTCCAGTAACATTGTTGTTTGGCGACTGAATTGTTAAATTTTTCATTATTTACCTTCTTTTCTTCAAAGGCTGTTTATGTGGTGTGTAGTTTTTAATAATCAAATTGATAACTCTATAGGAGATTTGCCCTTCTTTTGATAATAGGCTGTTCTTGCAAGTTTATTGTTAAAAATGTTGGCTAGTGACCAAACTGCTAACTTGTCTGAGATTTTTCATTCTGTCAAAAAAGGCCTGTTCTTTAGAGTAACAATGTTGATGAGTTTTTTGGTTGCCAGGCTGCTGACGTTAGAGATTTATCCATCTTTAAAACTAGGGCTGTTCATTCAAGTTGCACTGGAGTTATCTATTGGCGGTCTTATTGCTAACTCGGTGGGAGATATATTCTTTAGCTTTTTTGAGGTCTATTATCTTATTGATCTAACATCTATTCAGCCCAATGATTGTTAGGCCCAACATCCATTCAGTGTAATCTCCTTCGGATTAATGACCCAGAATCATAATTCAGGAACTGAATCTGCTTATCAGCTTCCACACTTTCACCTTTATCTATTGAAAGCATTGTAATTATGCCAAAATGATGCTATTTGTAGACAGTGTGACCGCGTAACCCTTAAGCATAGTAACACTCCTTAGTGATAACTTTACCAGATTTCTCTTTTTTTTTGTATGTTCTAACTAACTCAAACTGCTGTAATAGATATTAGAGAAAATCTCATTTGTGTATCACAGGTTTTTCCTTCTTTCAAACAAACGCTGTTTTTAACAGATATGTTGTTATGTTCAATACAAAACTTTCCCTTCTTCTGGTCAAAACTGTTCTTGCATAAATTATATGCATTATACTTATTTTGGCATAACTGCTAAATTAATATTATCAGAGAATTTTCCTTCTTTCAAACATAGGCTGTTCCATTTTTCATCTGTTGATTTGATTTTTTTTTTATCTGTATTAACAAGATTTTTAGCCCTAGGCTAGTTCATCTCGAGACCCACGCTTTACTTCCCTTCCGAAGGATGAACTCACATTTAGCGAGTTTGTCGGAAGTGGGATTCGATCCCAGGTCCTCGGCGTGATAGTCTAGAATTCTAACCGTCACCCCAGGTCCGCTCTACGATTTGAATTTTGAATCTCATCATGATGTTGTCTCTCGATAAGTTGAATTGTTTGCTCTTATTAAGGTGAAACATCAAAAAATCCCATTGCAATTTTGCATACAAACTTTAGCGGCACAAATCTGACGAACGAAGCACCGAACAAAGCCACACTTGATTATCCTGGCTTTGCTCACTTGCAAAAAGAGGCAGCTTTTCCAAATCGAGTGCATTTGTTTACGATTTTTTAAGATTTGTGCTCTTGAAAACGTGAGTAGGGGTTCAAGTCGGCCATTGTGGCAGCCATATTGATATTCTTTGAAGTTTCTCCTTAACGACTTTCCGCGAAACGGTACATTCCGCCAAATAGTTTTCGGCGAAACGGTGCTTTCCGCGAAATGGTTCATTCCGCCAAATGTCATTCCGTGAAATGTTACACCGCGAAAAGGAATTCCGCGAAATGGTTTTCGGCGAAATGTTATACAATCATCGCTTCCACGTAGTGCCCTAGTGAACAATAGAGCTATAGATACGGTTTAGCGAGGAGAAATAAACTTTAATCAATTCATTCATGTTCATCATCAAACTACTGCTGAATGGCAGTAAATAAAAGTTTTGAAAAACTGTTAACTCGTTAGTCGTTAAAAAAAACTGTGTTCCTGAAAAGGGTTGACAAAATCGGGTCACACATGTCACGCACAAACTTGATAACATGATTTGATGTAAAATTACACAATTTATGGAACACAAAAGAAAAATACGGTTAGTTGGCTCGATGTTGCGCTTTAGTTTGATGAACTTCCAATTGATTTATTGAATCACCTAAATGAAAACTTAGGTTACTAAATATTTCTTCAATGCTTCCACAACAACAGGGAAACGCGGCGGCCATTTATGAAAGAAAGTGAACCAAAGAAACATATTTCCTTTGATTTTGCATCGCAAAATGTTCCCCAAAAATATCCAAAAGTGTGATAGATTTTATCTAACTTTCGGTGTAATTGACAGATTGCATCATTGTCATTGTTGTGTCGCGATTCTAAGAAACTGATTTGCTGGTTACGTTACATACTGTGAGAGGGCAACGATATTCTTACGGTCACGACAGATTACATTCCTTGGTAATATGTATCCAATCACAAATTAGAATTAATTCGCTTTATGTTGTCGAATTGTTTTCCCTGCATTATTAATGAAAACGCTTTTAATTTCTTCCGTGTCAAAAGTTCATTAAATACAGCTGATAGCACGCTACCGAAACCCCGTTTGAATGTGTTTTTTTATAATTCATAGACAGGAAACTGCTATCATTCGTGTACCTAATAGGAAACAAATCCGTGCACAATGCCGTTGTGCATTTTTTGTTGGTTCGTGCTGCCTGATGGAACTGGACACCGTGAAACACGTTTCGAGTCAACGAAATTTTTTAGCCCGTTTCCGTCGTGTCATCCGTCCTGTGCCAGGTATACTGTGCAGCTCATTGAAATAAGCCATTTCCCTCAAAGTAGCAGCCAATCAATTTAGTGGCATCGTGGTATCAAACGGGATTCACCTTCCGTCGAGCAGATTTTTTTCGTCGCCATTCCAGGGCCGGTGAAACAATCAGAACATGTGTGTTACAACAATTTACTCTCGCGGCAGGAGTGGTTGGTGAAATGCATAAATCTCGTGGATTTTTACGACTTGCAAACAAATAGCAACAACAGGGGAGCATACGAATGCGGCATGCGACTGATTCGGCAGTCATCGGCGTTGCAGAGTGGTTTCGCGTTTAAATGACATCAGGTAGCATGAGCAGACATGGGTTTGTGCGCTACACGAGGTGTCGTGCTGGATTAGAGAAAATAAATTGATTTCGAGGCATTTAAAACGGAAAGCAATGGAATTGTAGCTCAGCCTATGGATTGGTCTTTTGCTCTCTATCGTTACGTCCCAACTGGAGCAGAGGCTGCTTCTCAGCTTATATGAGAACTTCCATCGTTAATATTGCGCATTAGGGTCACCACTGGATTGTGTACAGTAGTACGGGACACTTGTATAGAAAAAAATAAATCCTCGCTCTAGCCGTCTTTTTGGATCCAATTTAGGTCCCATAAACTGTGCAAAATTACAGCGCAATCGGTGAAACTATAATTTAGCGCAAGCGTTTCATAGTTTACATAGGATTTACTATGGGAAAAGTTACACAAAAATCCCAGAGGTCGCCCTTTGTCTCCGTAGGGGAAGGTGGGGTAATATGCACCCCCTAAGCAAACGTTTCCCTATAACTAAGATTAAGATGATTTTATGGGTGTCTTTCGTTTTGAAAGTTAGTTTACTTAATTGACTAAGAGACACCAACTTTTGGTCCACGTGGTATCAATTTTATAGGGGCACTTGCCGCTATAACTAAGTCAATTTCAACCCGATTGATTTGAGTTTTTATATAAAGATAGACACTGTACGTGCCTAATTCTACGCAAAAATTCAAATCAATCCATTTGAAATTGACTTAGTTATAGTGCCCAAAATAGGTACACCTGCCCAAATGGTACAAGACCCTAATTAAATTAACATATTAAAAAAGTATTACATTTTGAGTGCTGAAAAACTGTTGGGGGCAAAACACACATTGAGGTGGGGCAAGACCTCGATGTACCAAAGAAAACGATCAAATTTTATGTGTCCAGTCCAGTACCCAATAATATTCATAACCGTGTATTTTTTTCCGTGTAAATTGGCTTTTGTGTAAAAAAGACAATCTTAGAACTTGAGGCCTCTGCAGACTGAACATTACAAACATTTGACAACGGACTACACATATAACACCCAGTGGCCCAGTGGAGAATTTTACGTTCGACGAAAAGTTTTCCCCGACTGGGGCGGGAATCGAACCCACACTCCGAGGCTTACGAGACACCTAAACGACTGACACCGCTAACCGCTCGGCCACGAAGCCCACAAATAAATTATATTTAGCGTGTTATACTGATCTGACAGCTCTGACAGTAAAGGACTAAACATAAATTACGTAAAGTGGGTACCGAGGATTGTTCACAATTTGCGAACTTGGCTGCGGAAAAAATCGTGACCATGACGCCGCTCGTCGTACTGCCTGCCTGCTGCGTTTTTTGACATGTAGGTCGGTGGAAAAAAGCCCCGAAAATGAAGTTTCATAATTTTCCGTTTCCATTGCTTTTCTGGTCAATTTCCTATTTTTTTCTGTACGAACACGTCGGAGCCCTGCACAAATGCGATAGTGAAAATTTTTTTTGAATCCGTTGGCCCGATCCCGAGCCTATTCGTGACATACAAACACCATTCCATTTTTATAGATATCAACTGTCCCCGGCAAACTTCGTCTTGCCTACTGCGTTTTTGACGTTTCAATTTCAAGTCCCGTACGTGTTAAACATCATTTTTTGAAAATTCTTTATTTCTCGATGTTTTTGCCTCATAAACCTTTCGTCCCACTATTTACACCTTGTCTTTAAAAATGCCTGAGGTGGCGATTTTCTGAAAGTGCTTGCCAAAAAGTAAGGAAAACATTTGGTTGCTGAAATTGATGGACCCCCGTAAGTTCGAGCCACAAAAATTTTTGCGAACCCCTCGATTTTTGTCAAATGTTGGCTTCAAGTGTTATAACTCGAAAATTTCTTCTGAAACTCGCTCAAAACAAAACGCTGCTGAAAAGAGGAAAGATAGAGCAACTTTTTTCAGTAATAAAAAGTTGGGTCGGCCATATTGATTTTGGCCACCATCTTGGATTTTTTTTTTATTCTTATTCACTTAACCTAATTTACAGCTCTATTGTCCACTGGGGCACTACGTGAGCAATTTCAATTGACAGCTGCACTTACATTTTGTACAGCGCCTAGATTCTATTCTACTTTATCGAGCTGGTTGCCTTTCTGCTGCTTTCACTTTTACTACTTTAGACCTAGTAGAATGATGAGCACAAGGATGATGATGGATGGCCGTTGTTCCTTTCCAGTCCGATTGGGGGTCCATTATGAGTAGCAGTTCGCCGATGTCCAGGAATCCGGGTCCGTTTGAGCCATGGGGCTCAGAAGAGGGTCAGTGCCAGTTGCTCTCGGGGGAAAAGCAACTGACGAAAAATTGCAAGTACCGGGACTGGGAATCAAACCCATGACCATCCGCATATGAAGCGAACGTGTGACCAACTACGCCACGGGCCCCGGCATCTTGGATTTTTATACCAATACTTTTTTTAACCACCAATTTTCAAATTTTTTACACCAATTGCAATCTGACAACATAGGGGAAATTGTGTATTTTCGGCAGTTTTGTTTTCTTCGTCATGCGGGGTTCTTTGAAAGCTGTTGAACCCAGAGTTGTCCTCAAATCCTTCCCAAACAAGCTGAATTATATGACCAAGTTGTGGGCTTCGTGGCCGTGCGGCTAGAGGCGTCAGTCATCTAGACGTTTCGTAAGCCTCAGGAGTGTGGGTTCGATTCTCACTCCAGTCGGGGAAAACTTTTCGTTGAACGGAAAATTCTCCTCTGGGCCACTGGGTGTTATGTGTGTTGTCCGTTGTCTTATGTAAGTGCTTGTTCAGTCTGTACAACCTCTGGTTGAAGACGGTGTAGTGTCTTTTTAAAGTTTCAGGTAATTTGGCCGACAAAAACTCCCCATGACGGAAAGAACAAACCTGCCGATAATGCCCTTTATAAAAATAAAGATGTATTGTTTTCCTATCATAAGTTATATCTGCAGTTTTGTAAATAAAGTCACGTTCTCCCATTTCCATGGGTACCGGCAATGACATGCCACAGCATCAGAGTTTACGCCTGCATGTATACTCATACCCACCTGCAGCAAAATTTGGGAAAATCGGAGGTTAGTTTCCGTTTTTGACTCTTTCTCATTGATGCAAGAATTGCTTTAATACATTTTTTTAGTGTTTTGAAAAGCTTATACACCCGATTTTTTTTGCACGGGTCTGGTTTTTGCTATAACTCAGTAAATTTTTAACTGATTCTCACGAAATTTTGTACCTACATGTGTACAAAATTGCATGAGAATCGGTTGAAAATTGAATGAGTTATAGCACAAACCAGACCCATGCAAAAAAAAATCGGGTGTACCTTCATTATTCCATTAGTGGGTTCAGGTTTTAAATTTGAGTTCGTAAACACTGCGAAATAACGCTGCATTTATGTAAACGTCCGGCACCTGGCCCAGTGCGCAAAATTGGCATGATTTACAAAACTGCAGATAACTTTTTATAGGAAAAACACATATCTCTAATTTTTTGATATGTTGTGTATAATGTCTCAGCTTTCAATTGATGTAAAAACTGTGAAAATCGGTGGTTGCCAATATGGTTGAAAAAAGTTTTGGCCGACCCAAAATTTTACACGCAGAAAAATGACGATTGTTTAAAACAATAAAACGCATGGTTGATTTTCAAACTGAGAATTAACTTACTTCAAAGTTAGATTTCTTTGTTCTAACGTAGAGTTCATCGATAAAAACAACCAATTACCATCATTACATATAATGTTAGAAACTGCATTTGTTTCTATAAAATGGGGACCATAAACATGGCCCGGAAGCACTCACACATTTATAAAATTCTTACCCCAACTTCGCCACAACAAACAAACTGTCAAAAATTTCGACAAATGAAAATATTTATAATATCAAACAATGGAATAGTTCAGTTTAAACTAGAAATCATTTTGTCGCTATAATAAACTGAAAATTCGGTTGATTTGAACTAGAATTTAATTGTGTTTACAATTTATTTTTCTGCGTGTACTACTGTAAATAGTTGCTTTATCTTTCCTCTTTTCAACAACGTTTCGTTTTGAGGGAGTTCTAGAAGAAACATTTGAGTAATAACACTTCAAATACAGGGGATAGACAAAATGATCGGGACAGGCAAAATTTTTACTTCTCAAAAAATGTTCAACTAGCTGTAACTTTTCGAAACGTGCATCATATATTCTCAAATTTTTACTGTTAGATGATCAACTAGTTGTGTATCAGTGGACAAAATTTGGAAAAGATCGGACTATTCTGCACGAAGTTATAAAGATTCTAGAAAAAGGTAAAATTATCCGATAGCCAACTTTGAGCTGGTATATCTCCGGATTCAATGAACCGAATGCAATGAAATTTCGACTATTATGACTTATATAATGAGCTTTGAAAAACTTTTGACACAACTTAAAATTCTTAATACGAAAGAAAATTGTAACGATTACTTTATTTTTCTAATAAAACACCAAATTTTCTAAAACTTCAACATCGTTTCAAAATTCAAGATGCTAATTATAGTTTATATGAAGTCCCTCTAATTGCCTTGAATATACATATGTTTTGAAGGAAAGTAACAACATAGCCTTCAATAAACAGAAAAAGTATTGGGATGCATACTAAAAATAGACAAATTTACTAAAAAGTCATAAATTAAATAAAATCGCTCTAACTTTTTTTTTGTTAATAATTTAAAGTTGTGTTAAACGTTTTTCAGAGATCATTATATAAGTCTTAAATGGTCAAAATTTCATTGCATTCGGTTCATTGAATCCGGAGATATAACAGCTCAAAGTTGGCTATCGGATAATTACACCTTTTTCTAGACTCTTCATAACTTCGTGCAGAATAGCCCGATCTTTTCCAAATTTTGTCCACTGATACACAACTAGTTTATCAACTTACAGTAAAAATTTGAGAATATTTGATGTACTTTTCGAAAAATTACAGCTAGTTGAACATTTTTTGAAAAGTGAAAATTTTGCCTGTCCCGATCATTTTGTCTATCCCCTGTAGGCCAACATTTGACCAAAATCGAAGGGTCCGCAAAAATGGTTGTGGCTCTAACTAACGGGGGTCCATCGATTTGAGTAACCTAATGCATTATCCTTACTTTTTTGACAAGGACTTTCAGAGAATCGCCAACTTAAGCATTTTTGAAGACAAGGTGTAAATAGTAGGACGGTCTCAGCGAGAGTTACTCCCAACCAAATTATTAGCCAGGGCTAGTTCATCTCGAGACCTACGGTTTCACTTCTCTTTCGTTGAAAAAACTCGCACATTGTGAGTTTGTCTGGAGTGGGACTCGATCGCAGGTCCTCAACGTGAAAGTTACGTTCATTAACCATCACCCCAGACCTGTTCTATTTTTTTCACTCCAGGACCGATTGGGAATCGAATTTATCACCCTTATAAAAAGCCATGCTGAATACCCATGTGCTTACCGCTTTGGCTATATGGGTTGTTGGTCTTCTTTCATGTTAACCTTTGTATTTGAGTACAAAGTTATCTCAAAAACTAAAAAAACATACATCTCTGATTTTTTTATTGTTATGCCAAATTTCCTGAATTTTACCATGGTTCCGAGACCATACACGTGGAAAAACTAAAATGGTTGCCTATTTTGGAACCTAAACACAATATGGCCCCTTTAACGTATTTTTCATTAAATCTACAATTCAGTTTGTGTGCCATTGCCAAGTTATTTGGTAGTGTATTCAACAAAATATAATAATAAAAAAACATTTCAGAAGCTTTTAATCAAAAATAAAAGTTTAAACTTGGTCAACTGGTTCAAAAGTTATGATTTTTTGAAAATTTTTAGTTTTTAAAAACCTTGATTTTTGGGACCACCCTATCTGGAAATTGGTCACCCAAATGACGAAATAAAAAAGTGCGGATTTAATTAAGTACATGCGATGAACTACAAACCCACCAAGTTTCATCGGTGTTGCACTATATCGTTTTTCTATGGAATGATTGTATATAAGTACTAGAACTAGTTAGAGATTTATCACCAGATTACGCGCTAATCGAATGCATAAGTAATTTCAGCAAATAAAATTTCGGATTGTTGAAGTCACGATTTGCACAGCAAACATATTTTATGCAATTCAGTATCATCATTTCTATTTTATACTACTCATTTCAGTATCTCAATGACCCATTTTTCCGTGCCGGTTCATTATGCAACTAAAACGAGTTGCATAATGAAAAAAAAAACATTTGAGTTGCATTATGAACATTATGAACTTTTGCAACTCGTTACATACATAACTATTATGAGATGTCTTCTACTAGAAATGTAGCTAGAATCAGTATAACAGAGTTTGTTACTCAGCATTCTACAAATTTAATTTCAGAAATCGAGTTTTGTATAGGAAGAGATGGTGATATAAAACGTAGAGTTCTGCGGGAGTTATCCCTAAGCAATTCAATCTAGTAATATCGCTTTTAGCAGAGATGGGTATGTTCTCATCCCCGATTCTTGAGTTTTACAAAAAAAAACTAAAAAACACCAACGAGCTTGTAGTTGCGAAAAATTTATCTTCATTAACCTTTTTGAACTGACAAACTTGAAGATGCAATTTTAAACATCCAGTGAACTGAACTGAACAGGAAACTAAATCATTTGTTCATTGCATGTAAGCATACATATAAATAATCAATTTTCAATCTCATTCCAGACAGTCAAACCTGAGTTTTGTATCTTCATAATTGGGGAACTTAGGAAGTCCAGCCCTTTCTAAAACACAGCCACAGCATTTTTTCGTAACTTCATACAGAAAAAAAAGAAAAAGAAAACGGGATACCAGTTTTCTGACGACCAGAAGTTTGAGGAATATGCACTTTATTATTCAGCCGTAAATGTGTAACTTAATAATAGTTAGAGACTATCCTTAGTTTGATAATTAATTTTTCATCCGGAATGGTTACTTCTTTTTCTTATTATTGGCGTAACGTGTTCACAGGAACAAATCCTGCTTTTCAGTCGAGGAAGTCAAGGAAATTTCCAGGCTATGGAAGGTCTTAATAGTAACGTATGCATTTAACACAACTTTCTTTATTTTTATCAATTTTTCATGCACACATTTTACAGTCAGGTGTTATATGTTAAAATTTTCCCCGATTCTACAACATATTTACTGATTAAGCTCCGACTTTTGTGGTGAAGCGTCCATTGTGGAGTTATGGCAATGAATGTTTCATCATCAAAACATCATGGGAAAATAGAAAAGGTGTTTCACTAAACAGTGTAAATGACTGCTTAAGTTCATTCTGTTTTTCTGTTTATTGATATGTTTCATGAAATTGTGGAAGAAAAAAATAGGTTACATTGATGATTTGCGCTGTTCAATTGATTTTTTTTAAGATTTTCTACTTTTAGGTGATTGATGCAACAAGTTACAAAATGTTGATTTTTACAGCACAATACGGCCATTTATCCAACGAGGTTTGCCGAGTACTCTAGCATTTCAGTTTACTTCAGCACAAGTGAAAATCAAAGGGGTATCGCTGTCCGATCACTTTTGCACATTTTGAACACCTTGTCACGCCCAGACCTGTGAACGGAAAGTTTTTTAACTTCGTATTCGGAAAATTCAGCATACTTGTAATTCCGTGTCAAAATTTGAGCACAACCCATCAAAGCAAACGTTAATTATAACATCCCAAAGTTGGCCAATTTTCGTTTGTCCGATCAATTATGCACATTTTTGAAGGAATTTCTTGAGAAATTTCCAAAGAAACTTCTCAAGGATCTTTCGCTGGAATTCCTTGAGGAATTCCGTAGATTTATAAAAAAACTGAAAAAAATTCTCAACGAACTTATCAAACAATTTCTCACGAAATTTCCGAAGGTATTCCATAAGACATTTCAGACATATGTCAAAAAAAATTTCCAAACGAACTCCTTTAACAATTTCCGAATTTCCCTTATCAAGGCATTTTTAAAGGAATTCTTAAAAGAATTTCCGAATGAGTTCCTCTAGGAAATAAAAAATCACAAAAAGCATTTCTTCAGGAATTTCCGAAATATTTCCAAGGAAGTTTTGAAAGATTTTTAAAGAAATTCCTTATGGAATTTCAGAAGGGATATCTCAAGAGACTTTTAGTGGATTTTTTTTTCAATATTTTCGAAAGAATTGCTTCAGGAATTTGGGAAGGAATTCTCACAGAAATTCCCGGATGAATTCCTCCTAGAATTTTTGAAGGTATTCATCAATGAATTTTCGGATGAATTCCTTACGAAAACTCCGAAGGAGTTCCTCAAGGAATATTCTAAATCTATTTCAAAAAAATACCTCAAGGAATTCCCGAAGAATCTTCTAAAGGAAATCGTAGAAGAACTCTCGAAGGAATGTCTTATGGAATTTCTCAAGGAGCTTTAGAAATGAAGGAATTCCTCAAGAAATTTCTGAAGAATTTGTCAAGGAATTTCCGGTGGAATTCCTCAAGGATTCTCGAAATAAATTCCTGAAATTAGTTTTTAATTGATTCCTTTAAAACTTTTCGAATGCATTCCTCTAGCAACTTCCAAAGATATTCCTCCAGGAATTTCCGAAGGAATTCCTTTAGAAATTTTCAAAGATTTTTTTCCAGCAATTCCAAAGGAATTAATTAAAGGATTTTTCGAAGAAATTTCTCCAAAAATTTCTTAGCGTATTCCTCAAGGAAAGGAATCTTAGTTTGATTGGATTTTTGAAAGAATTCCCGGAGAAATTCTTAAAGTATTTTCTGGAGCTTCTCAAATGGATTTCTGGTGGAATTAAGAATGATATTTGTAAAGAATTACTGGGGAAATTCTCAAAAGAATGCATGGTGAAGTTCGTAATAAAACTTCTGGAGGAATTATTGAAGAAATTTCTGAAGGCATTCCCAACGGAATTACTGCAAGTTTTCCGAAGGTAATTTCTGCTGGAATATCTACATTAAAATAACCTGGAAAAATATTAAAGAAACTTCTGGAGAAACTGCTGGATAAATTCAAATTCATCATGGCATTTGTTAAGAAATTCCTGAAGCAATATCTTGAGGAATTCCTCAGGATTATAATCATATATGATTCTTCCATTGGTTCCTGTTAATCACCCATATTTCATACTTCACTTTTATTTTTTTTAAATGATGAAGTATTTGAACTCTATGTTATTGCAAAGTGGTTTTCGGTGTAAGGGTTCTCGCCCCCACCTGGCCGAAAAGCTGGCTACGCCCTTGCGCCATTGCCTACCTGATCAAACATTACAGCCGCGCTGTCGTGCATGAGAGTTTCTACGTGGTTCTACCTGATTTCATGTTTGTGAAGTTAGGAAGATTATCCTGAATGAATATTTTTCGCAATTGCAAAAAAACTTTGTATGCAACTCGTTGAAAAACTCGACTTTTTCAGCACTCGTGCTCAAAAAATCATCATTTTGCAACTTGTTGCATAAATAACTATTTCAGTTATTGGATTATTTTTGGAAAATCATTTACAATATATCGGAATAATTAAAAAGCACAAAAAATATCTGGAAATTGTAATGGAAATTATTTAAAATAGAATTTTGAATTCAAATAACATCCCTGTTACCCCCGAGGGTGTTTGCACTTAATTGTGGCTGATGGATATTTCTTCATCTATCTACATTTAAAAATATACCATTGATCCTTTCATATATTTGAATTCACAAGAATAGAAAAAAGGCAGTTATGGTTTGCTTGTTGATTACCTTGTGCGTTGATGATCTGCAGAAGAAGGAGACAAGTCAGCAGTTTCCAAAGCTTAGGCGGACCCATTTCGCACAGGTCAAGCCAGCTTCCGGCTGTCTTCAATCTACACAAGTCACTATTTCTTCCTCTAGCACGGCACTTTTGTTTACCGAAAAGGGATTATTCCAGTTTTTTTTTTAATATCTTCCTTAAAATTTCACCAACCGTTCAGGGCACCTCATGTAGCGGGGATCTGAAAATTTCAAAACACAAACTATTCTCCTACTTTCGGCAACAGGTTGGACGTTCACAGTGCTTCTTCTTCGTCACTTTCGCTAAGCTTCTCGCACCCAACAAGAATCACGCTTTCGTTCACACGTGCCGGCAGCCTCAGCATCATAATCACCATATTAAATGAGTTATGACAGGAACAGTTGTGGAGTGAGTGAGGTGCTGCTGTGCTTATAATAGGGCGTATTGTGTTACGACTAATTAATATTAATAGTTTTTAAAATGCCCTTTAGAGCCACTGTTTGTTCCCCTTTCTGGATTGAAGGTAAGATGAGATTCGTTCGTATTCCATCCTCACATTGCTTCATTTATGTTGTAAGCCAAATAAGTGGATGGATTGGATATAGAGTATTTAGAGATTTTAGGCACGTTCGCATTTTTCTTCTCAAGTGTCACCGAAAGGCGTTGGCTCCTGGTCACAGAAAGACGCACTAATATTGCACTTGTTCGCCACACAATCACGTTGTAAATTACTTCCACTGTGCCAATAAACGCGCGGCGCGACTTTCGCTGTCGCAGATGAATTGAAACAGATGGCAACGGTCGTAACCCTTTCACAGTGCACGCATAATTTCTAATCTATTTCAATCAATCCCAATGCTGGTAGAATGGAGTAGCAGCACATCATCGGTAGCGGCAGCCTGTCAGTGACCGTTCAGTTATTCATTAGGCAGCGCATCACTTTTATAGGATGACGTCTGCCGACGATGCGATGCGATGGTTGGCTCGAAGGGATCGTTAGATTCACGGATTTATGATGCAGTGGCGATTTTGTTTTCAAATAAACATTGACTGTGGTAAAATCATCAAAATGCTCGTAGCTGCACTTTCGATTTAGGTATTGGGATAAATATTATGCCTCTCAAGTAAAATCAGAATATGGCGATTATCTGCCTCTGGCTTCTGTTATAAGCGCGACAGTCACTAATCATAACAGCGTCACCAGATTTAAAAGTATATAATTCCATTATATGGGGTTTGACAGCAAGAACACTCATTCCACTGAGCCACTCTTGCCGTTCGTCACAAATACATTCAAAAACATCTGTCACTTCGCGAAACCGACGTGCTTTTGTTTTTGGCGGGAACACTTTTTCTTTTGTTTTGCCCTGAGTATCGCGGACTGACTCAATATGCTCTCTCTGCGGGAGCCAAACATTGGGAGCCAAACATTGAAGATAGAGGTTATGTTAAACCTTGTTGTACCTGTGTGCTTGATTGAAGAGTATTGTTATCTAGGTGCTGCGGATATAATCAAAACTGTAGTCACGATATCTCCATTTGCCGCTGTCAATCCGTTGGAAAGCGAGGAGAAGGATAAACATTGTTTTGAACCCTTTTCAGCTAATTTTGTAATAACTATCCATCAAAATTTCCATCGCGAATGGAAAATAATAAACTTTGCACACGAAAACAAAACTGGAATAATGGTGGATTGATCATGTTTACCATTTCCGAACAGCGTCGCGACGGCATGTTTGACAACTGCGCTGAGAGAGGAGTTTGCAAGAAAATTGAACGCTCGTGCGTGTTTACAAGCTGTGTGCCGGGAGTGTGTTGGTGTGTGTTAGCTAGCTTGAAAAATAAAACCGTTTCTATTCGCAGCACCTAGGTTTTGCCTTGCGACTGTCATGCGGCGGTATGCCTTGCGAGCGTACGACCGCCGCAGGACTCTAATAAAAGATAAGCGCGACAATATCATTTCTTTTGCACATGTCGTTATTTCGCGTAATCGGTAGTAAACAAGTAAATGGGAAGTTTTCAGATAGTGAGCTCGTTTCATATTGTTTCTTCTATTCGTTCTATATATCAATTAAGAGGTGATTATCTACCAAAATAACTACTTAGTAGAAGATATTGATGAGGACATTAAGAAGACTTTAAGGTGCTAAAATTTGGAACAAAGGTTACGAAAACATCATTTTTTATTTTGATTTAATCAACTCTAGAATACCCTTAAAAATCGAAAAACTGTATATACATATAACTCGTACGATTTCAAGTGACTTGACCCTCCCATACTTCTTCTTCTTCTTCTGTATGGCTCTACGTTCCCACTTGGCCTGCCTCCAAATTAGTGTACTCAGTACTTTTTTTTTGAAAGGTTCTTCGTGGCACGAAGTAATTTGAGGGCTTTCTTTTCCAGTCATTGCATGAATTAGTATATTGTGAGACAAGCACAACGATACACTATGCCCAAGGAGTCAAGAAAATATTCTCGAACGGAACGGGAATCGAACCCGCCGTCTCCGGATAGAATTATAGTGTTCAGAGATAAGGACATAATTTTGTTTAGGCACACACAAATTGTAAAAAATATTACGTTAAGTACTGTTCCTTTGAATTCCACTAAGAATTTGCATCCTTTGACAGATACGTATTTCGACCTCAACTGTAAGGTCGTCTTCAGTGTCTTGTACTTGACTCGACTTAAGTAAGTACGAGTAAGTACGAGTCAAGTACAAGACACTGAAGACGACCTTACAGTTTTTTTTTTTTTAGCACAATTTATTCTTAATCACTTAACCTAATTTACAGCTCTTTTGTCCACTTGGGCACTACGTGAGCGATTTCAATTGACAGCTGTACCTACAGTATTGTACAGAGCCTAGATGTATTCTATTATACTTTATCGAACTGGTTGCCTTTCTGCTGCTTTCACTTCTCTACTCTACATGGTAGAATGATGAGCACAAGGATGGTAGGTGGCCGTTGCTCCTTTCCAGTCCGATTGGGGGTCCATTATGAGTAGCAGTTCGCCGATGTCCAGGTATCCGGGTCCGTTTGAGCCATGGGGCTCAGAAGAGGGTCAGTGTCAGCCACTCTCGGTGAAGAGCAACTGACGAAAAATTGCAAGTGCCGGGGCTGGGAATCAAACCCATGACCATCCGCATATGAAGCGAACGTGTGACCAACTACGCCACGGGCCCCGGCAGACCTTACAGTTGAGGTCGAAATACGTATCTGTCAAAGGATGCAAATTCTTAGTGGAATTCAAAGGAACAGTACTTAACGCGATTTTCTTTTTATTTACAGATATTCCCCTAACAAGCCCAGGTTAATCATCATCAAAAAATATTAGTTTTTGCACGTTTTCATGGTCTCGGGACCAAAAAGGTACTTATATTTTTATTATCAAATTCGGGTATTTTGACGTAACATATCCAAAAATCAATTGTATGTTTTTTGGCCTTGCAGTCTTCGGATTAGTCAATTTTTTATGAAAGCATAGTGACGATAAGAATAGTGACCCGTCATACAAATCTTCCCAAGTGGATAACTGACACAGAGGAAGATTACAAGTGGTAGTCGAAATACGCGTATCTGTCAAAGGCAAAATAGGGTGGAATTAAAAGGTACAAAACTGATTACACTTATTCGTAGAGGATATTCTGCTTAGAGGGTTCGAAAAGTCGGTACAAAATCTTCCCAGTTTTTCCTGACAAAAGTAATTAGAAATGTCTTAAATCTCATGTAATAGTTATTTATGTAAAGAGTTGCAAAAAGTTGATTTTTTTCAGCACGAGTGCTGATGAATCAAATTTTGCATCGAGTTCCATCCAACATTTTATGCAATGATTTTTTACATAATGCAACTCATTTGAGTTGCATAATGTTCATAATGCAACTCAAATGGGTTGCATTATGAACATTATCCAACTTTCTTTCAATATGAAATTCATTTTAGTTGTATAATGAACCGGTACGGAAAAGTAGGTGATAATTATATTGAATTGAGTAGTATAAAATATAAATTATAATAATGAATTGCAAAAAAAAATGAAATTTTGATCATTGTTTGTGAAATTGTGGGTAATTGATGAAGTTCGTCCTAAATTTAACAATATTCTATATGCAATTCTTACCACAACACGAAAAACAATAGCTCTGTAAGTGTGTTCAGTTTTGTTGTTTAGCTTTAAACATGTCCGTATTATTACATAGAACCCTTGAGAAAGATGGCATAGACCATCGAAACGTCGGGCATGAAGAATACATATGTCGTTTTGACTGCACCGAAGACTGCAAGGACGAAAAACACCCCCAAGTATGCCCAAGGGAGTCGAGAAAAGTTTCCAACCGAAACGGGAATCGAACCCACCGTCTCCGGACTCGCAAATCAAAGCCTTATCCACAAGGCTAACAGAAGACCCATTTAAAATAGGTAGGTAAGATATGTTTTACGTCGTAACGCACCTATTAAGTAATTGGTTCTACAACTTGTCGGTGCACTTTGATATTCATTTAAAAAAGAGAGCTATTGATACAGAAAGGGTTTGAAACAGTGGGGAATCTATACCATACGCTTCGTCCCACGTGGGAGGTACTGCAAAACAATGGTAGTATTTATTCGCAACAAGTAGTTTACAGTTCATTTCCGCATCCACTAGCGGAAAAAGAGAATCCGCATGTCTTTACTCTAGATTAATCTATGTAGCGTCCAAGCGGACAAAACAAATAAATTATTGAATCTAGCTAGCCAACGCATCAAAAGAAGCAAGTAAAATGCCGACCGGGGACAATGTCTCCGATGATACCTCGGAGTCCGTGGGGCAGCTTATTCTCACATTTATCCTCATTATGCAGTTTTTCTCCCTAAACGAGCATTCTTAGTCAATTAATATCATATAAAACCATTAACTTTTTAATATCATTACGCTGCTTCCTTTTTTCATCAGCATCGGCCGCCCTCTTTTGCTACGCGTCGGCAACTCGCTCTCTCTCTGAATCTGTGTGACAAAGTCAATGTGACGCCTCGCTGCCGTTTGCAAGAAAGAATGTGGATGTGGATGAGTCAAAGTGTAAGACGTTAAAGAGATTTCCCATTACATCTAGGCAGAGTAGTATTAGAAGGGAACTCTTTCAGAATTGATATGTTTGTTGGCGCAAAGAACACGTTCTGATGCGTTAAATTACTAGAGTTGCATGTGTTTGTTTTCTAAATATATAATCATGTATTGTTAAAACATAAAGTGTTTCAAAATAATACAACTCAACTTCTGATCAGTACTCAAAACTGTAAATTTCTTGTGTTTTCTTACCTCTAAGGTGAAGATGCTTTCAAAGTCTTTCAGGCTAATTTGATTATTGCATTACATTTTCCACACCTTGAAATTGAGGTAGCACCCAAACACTTCATCAAAAGTGCGGTCTACGGCACGCGTATCAAAGTAGAAAAAAAACAGGACAAGTGAAAACACTCTACGCCATAACGCGATAACCTTTAGCGATTATCAGTCACTTTAGCCAGAGTGGATGCTCGATTATAAGAAAGGTTCTTATTCTTGAAGTGTTGAACGCATAATAGCTTGTACAAACGATGCAAAAACGAAACGAAAAGATCCTTGGCGAATGTCAGTTCCTGGAATTGGGTCTAGGCTGAACGTGTGCATGCAGATACTCTAATCAGTGATGCACTAATTAACCTACTGAGGTTCGCAGAAATTCATTATCAGTAATCTCACTAAATATGCATTCTTGTTCATTGTTCCCTCGTATTTACTCAATGGTTATTAGAGATGAAAGTCGTTGAAAAATATGCTTGTCTAATACAGAACATCCTTAAAAGTGAACTCTTGCGTCGGAGGTTCCATGTTGTCACTTTGAAGACTTAATTTGGTTAATTTCGAGTAAAAAATATGTAGGGCAACAGCCCACCACGCTAGATGAAAGAGTATTTTATTTTTGAGTAACGATGATAAACATCGTTAGCAAAACTAGCGAATACGAAGCAAAAACATAGCACTAAACAGGACCGACGACGGCTTGATGATGATTCCTCATGTTTCGTCTATCTTAATTCTCGGTCACGTCGAAACACTGCTCCATCTTTAGCAAACGTTTTACCGCAAAGCTAGTTCGCACAATTCGGCACAACTTCCGTTAATTGTTCGAAAAGCCCTTTCGATGAAACCAAGCATGGTTTGGCAACTTTCGAAATGAAATTTATCCTATTTTCTCGCAGAAATTAAAACTAAAACAGCATCAAATGGAGGGGAGCAACAATATTTTGCGGAGGAAATTTTACGTAATGAAACACTAGGATGGTTTGCTCTACACCTGGCCTGGGTTGAAGTTGTTGATGTACAAACACCGTTATTAAATGTAAGCTGATATCGAGCAGAGAGCACCATGTTAGCACAAAATTAACCCGATGCTGGAAAGTTTTTTTTTATTCTCCAGTTTCTGCTGCAGCTAAGTCAATTTAAGCTAGTTGAGTAAGGAAGATGCTTCAGTTTATGTCCGCGTTCCCTTGAAGGTAGGTAGGTACTGCATACTAGTGGATCCGAAGCAGTTTTTGAATTCATGCTTATGCGATCCAATGTAACGTGTGGCAGCAAAAATGTGTTTCGTGATTACTCATTCTGTCTTTTAGATTCCGGATAGATAAAGGAATGCTGGGGCTGAACATGAAAAAACCATTACAGGTTGGACGTCGTGCACTATCACTTTCTACGGAATAATCGATTTTTTACTATGTGCTTGTCGTGGTGATAAATGTCCTTGGCTAATATTTGTGGTTTATAATTTGCAATGTATGTACTACTGCAAAATTTAACTTGAAGTTTTGATCAACGCATTGCATGCTACTTCTTCTTGTTTTTGGCTGTACGTCCGCACTGGGACTTGGCCTGCCTTGCTTTAACTTAGTGTTCTTTAAGCACTTCCACGGTTATTAATTTTCGCGTGTAAAAATACGTCATTTTTGTAAAGTTCAACTCAATACTATTGGAAAGGCATACAAAACGTAGTTCCATGTAACGGAAACTTTGTTCGTCCGGTCGCAAATTGCAGCACATGCAATATTCGTCGTTTTAGATAGGATGACTTTGGGTATTATCGACATGATTGTTCTATTCGTCTTGAGGGTTTTATCGGCCAAATTGCCTGAAACATCCCGGTCAACAACCCGAACAGAGGGAAAAAGCTCAATAATAGCATATTTTGATATTGAGAACAAAAAGTGATATTTGTTTGTTTGAGATAAGAGGTAAAAGTACTGAAAATAAAATCTCAATTTTACTTTTGGAACATCATCATTATAGCACATTTAGCTCTTGGTAAGATCTAACCAATGGCAGTGAGCTATTTGATTGATCTTCAAATATCATATTTTGCTATTGGTTAGATGGTTCAAGAACAATGTTTTGCTATTATTTTCAGTACTTTTACCTCTCAAACAAACCAATATCACATTTCGATCGTATGTACTTGAACTCTACCCGGGAAATGAGAGATTTTCGATATCGATTTGTATTGAATCGATGGCGAACACTATCGTCAGATAAAGCACTATAAAGGAAATCTGAATCTGGTTGATAGGGATGCTCACGCAGAAATGACGCTTGTTTAACCCTTTGGAGCCGGAGGGGTCATATATGACCCCGGCGATTAAACCGAGCATAACAAACGTGTTCGACACCAGCGAGGTTGCGTCGGCAGCGTCGAAAAAAATCGGCTCCAAAAGGTTAAAACAATAAAACGCATGATTGATTTACAAACTAAGAATTCACTTATTCCAAAGTTGTATTTGTTTGTTCTTACTTAGAGTTTATCGATAAAAACAACTCATTATCATCATTTCACGTTAGAAACTTCAATCGTTTCTACAAAATGAAGTTCACAATCTTCCTATAACTTTCGAACTGTTCGTCCAATCAAGTGAGTGATTGTTTTTGGGATATACAAATGTGTTGGAAATAACATGATGTTGTTGATGGAGCATCGAATAACTTATGAAAATAGCGCATCTTCTTACATATTGAGAGACTCATGAAGATAAATTCCGAATATCTCGGAAACGGTTACTTTCGGAAAGGTTATTACAGTAGACGTTCGGTCAGTGCAAGCGGTTTAACTGCAATGCTTTTTAACTGCAAGCACCTACAAATGTCAAAATGGTGCGCCATGTTAGCCCAAATGAACAGACGGATGAGGTTCACGTTCATTTAACGTCAGTTGATGGTTTGTTGATACTGTCAGGCGTTCCAGTTATCGGATTTTTGTTCGCTAAGGGAAACAAAAACATGTTGCAGTTATCGAACGTCTACTGTATCTTTGATATCCTACTAAAATTTGAAAACGGTCTGATGAAAGTTCCAAACCCCGACTACCTATCGCGTAAGAATACAAAACTAAGGTTAACAGAGAAGAAAGAAAAGCTAATGACCGGATGAACGGGAAGATTGTCAATGTATTCTTGTTTTGTTTCACACCAGACAAGACTTAACAATTGTGCCACAAAACTAACCCAACATCATCTAGACTCTAGAAAATACTGTGCTGTTGCGTCAACAGGTTCTTCGCCACAGCTTCCAGCAGAAAGTATGTTCTTTAAAACGCTGCAAAGCACTGCTGGTTTGGGAAGAATTTGGCAGATTATAACTAAACGATAACTCTGTTGCAGTTTTTTCAAACAAATATGACGCCGTCCCCAAATAACGCGTCGCTCAAGAGTGAGGGAAAAGTACAACCGAACGTTACGGTCCATACGTTCGGGCTGTTCGGGTTCTTTTTCCGATCAGCCTAAATAGCTGTGTAGTGTCGGTAGCGGTTGTCTCAATTGGCTAAGAATAACACTACGGACCGCCTGATCCAGTGGTAAGAGCCCACCAAACAGGTGACCCCTAATTCATGGTGTTACGCGGCTTTATGCTTACCGTGCCAAGGAATGAATGGTAAGGGGGGGTCTAACAAAAACCTAACCACAAACGAAGCCTGTGGAGAATTACTTAAGGCGTCCTCCACAGTATTACGCCCTTACTGCCTTTCCTTATGGATGACTTTAAGCTAGCTATTGTACTCAGCATCTTTTCGCTGATGTTTACCAGTAATGCTACGATGATTACATCATCTGAAGTAGCTCAAACATTAATTTGAGATGCTTCAGTTTGATGGATTACTTAGGTAGTACAGTTCATGGATAACTTAACATAAAATTGCACCTAACCCAACTCTCATGAGCAGAATTTGTCATGAGTTGACTGATTGGTATGTGTCAGATGAGGAGTCTCTATTTGACCTTTTTTGCACTTTTGAGTGTTCCTTCGCAAAATTTGCATATTCAGGCGTCCCTGCTCAAGGGAACCTGCACTTATTGGTTACGACCACATTGTATGGATAACTCGCTTCCATTTCTATTCCAAGAGGGTCTCATTGTGGTTTTGTACCTACAACGCCTTCCATTGTGGTAAACTATAATTAATGCTTTGAGAGAAGCTGGTCCTCTGCGGTCTGAGCAAGAGGTATTCCTGAATGGAACTCTGCTCTGTTCAAGTTCAAAATATCTTCGGATAAACCATTCTTTTGTATAGTTACGAATCTCTATCTTTTGCTCGAGAATTATAGCTATATAATCGACTTAGTTCCGCTTACTTCAAATCTCCAGAAGCAAATGGGGTTTTGTCCTATTTTTATTCAGAGGGATTTGAGTATTTCAAACATGTTTTGAACTTTTGTAGTTTTCTATCGGATAATTTCATAACGTGAAATTACTCCATAGTTTTATCCCGAAAGGGTGCGTGCATTGTATAAAGAAGGGATGAGTTCCAGATTTATCTGGTTACCTCGTTTTTTCTGAAATGCTTGAAACGCATAGTCGATTAACACATCTGTGATGTTCGTCTGGCTATCATGCCTATTCATGTGAACTCACATACCTCCCAATTTGGGATGTCCACAGTGACTCTTTTACACAAAGTTGTATACGTTTTCAAGAAAGTACTCACTCAAACGTAGTTTTTTCTTGAGTGATTTCTTGAATATTGAGGACGCTTTTGATGACGTGTCTTTCAATGTCATATTGAAAGTCGCATGACGCCACAAGCTACCTCCAATGAGCTATAGGCTCTCTTTACGCTTATGCGTTTTACAGTGTCCTTTTCAGGGCACTGATTAAACCTGTTGTGGTATGAGCTATGAGCTCTCGTGGCGCTTATGCGTTCATTCCCTCTTCTAGGGTACCCCTTCCTATTTCATCACCTTTCCCTATCCTAATTCCCATCCCTTGTCCCATTCTCCCTCAGGTAAATGATGAAATTGGCTTATATGTATGGCGATGGCAGAAATGTCCCAAATGGAGGATTACATGCCTCTGGAGCCGGCCTTCTGATACCTGAACCCAACATCATCTAGATTCTAGAAAATACTGTGCTGTTGAGTCAACAGGTTCTTCGCCACAGCTTTCAGCAGAAAGTATGTTCTTTAAAACGCTACAAAGCACTGCTGGTTTGGGAAGAATTTGGCAGATTATAACTAAATGATAACTCTTTTGTAGATTCTTCAAACAAATATGACGCCGTCCCCAAATTACGCGTCGCTCAAGGGAGAGGGAAAAGTACAACCGAACGTTACGGTCCATACAACAATTTTAGGACTTTCATACAAAAATGCGTACCGGAAGAGGGGGGGGGGGGGGGGGTTGTTAAAACATGACGATTATAGCGTTGCGTTCTAAATGAATGCTATAAGTTTTGTTCTATGGCTTTTGACTCGAGTGGTCAGTATTACAAAAATGATCAAAATATTTCGCTTCAATATTAAAAACCCAACACATTTTGAAATTATTTTGTTACAAAAAATGCAGCAAATACTACAATAAATGTGTAAGGATATTTTGTTATAGGTAATTATTTCGATATACATAATGTAACAAATGCTGTTATATATCTGTTTGAATAAATAATACAAGTTTTGTTTTTAAAATAATAACAAATTTTGTTACAATTTTGTTATGGTTATTCACATATACGAATCCTTCCAACAACATTATATCAAAATGTGTTATTTCTAACAACGGTTGTAATAATTTTGTCATAATCTTGTTAGGAGCTTCTGGTCGGGTTTCTTTGCCTTCCATTGAATGAATTTGTATATTGTGAGGCAAGTTCAATGACACTCATTGCCCGAGTCGAGAAAAATTTGCCGACCGGAACGGGTATCGAACCCGCCGTCTCCGGATTGGCGATCCAAAGCCTTAATCACTAGGCTAACTGGAGACCGACATACATCGTGCTGAAAAAGTAAACTTTTGGCAACTCGTTATATAAATAACTATTATCATATTCATTTGGTTTTTTTTTTTATTTATTCAACTTTTTACATAACGATAGTTAAGCTAAATTATCAGTTTTTTTTTTGTGGAGTGACCAGATGGAGCTGCAGGACAGCAAAAACCCACACACAGGAAATTTACTATGAAATAAGCGTGTTCAGGCACATTAAATTACTTTTTAAACAAAATGTAACAGTTCAACAACTGCTTCTTGTCTAGAATAGCTACATTACATCTAAAGGTTCCATAAAAATGTTAACGACACATTCTACCGTGACGTTACAACGTTTTGACGTCTTTTTGGTAAGATTTTTCACTATGATCCGTGAATTCGACCATAAACCCTCAAATATTTTTGCATATTCGGATTCGAATTTCCAATAAGTATGATCTTTTTTTTTTTTTTTACTTGTTCGTTTACTTGGAAGGCTCGGGCGCCACATGGGCATAACTGAGCCGAAATCTTTTGTTTTTACAATGAATTTACATTTTACAATTTATTACTGCCTTAAAACTATGTTAGTTTGGGAAGCCGAAGTACTCGCGGCTGTTTCGAGGTTAAGGATTGAAAAAAAAAATTAAATTGGGAAGGAGGGATTTATGGGTTTTAAACTAAATTATTTGCTAACTTATACTAAAACATTGATGGGACAAATTGTCCATATCTGTAACGGAACCAAAAAGAAAAGACTTTATCGGTAGAAAACGACAAGAAGAGGACAAACGGAAGGGGGGTGACGACAGACAGGGGCGAACAACAAAACCAAAAGGCGGACAACAAAAGCAAGGAACGAACTACATCAAACTCTGACATCAACACGTTTCAAAAACTGATAAATCAGGTTCATGTATTCCAAATCAAGTCCTGCCAACACTTCTCTAACGGGTTTCTGTTGTTTTCCTCGGACTCGGAGAATTTCATGCAGCTCAGATCTGACCTCATGATACTCATTGCATCCCCACACGACATGTTCGATATCCTGGTAAGCCACACCACAGACACAGAGATTGCTTTCTGAGAGCCCAATTCGGAAGGTGTGTGCGTTCAACAAATAGTGGTTGGACATCAACCGACACATCACACGAATGAAATCGCGGCCTAAATCCAACCCTTTGAACCATGGCTTCTTCGACACCTGTGGAATGATGGAGTGCAACCATCTACCCATGTCTCCATCTCTCCATTTGTGTTGCCAGCTGATCAAGGTCTCCTGACGGGCCAATGCAAAAAATTCGTCGAAGGCGATTTGACGCTCGTAAATATCGCGTTTGCTAGCGCCCACCTTAGCCAGAGAGTCCGCTTTCTCTTTGCCCGGGATTGAACAATGTGAAGGGACCCAAGCTATGGTGATGATGTATGAGCGTTTGGACAAAGCACTCAAGACTTGGCGTATTCCTTTCAGGAAGTACGCTGAGTGCTTCATCGGTTTCATTGACCGAACAGCCTCCAGAGAGCTTAGAGACTGTCGGTAAAAATGAAGTAGTGCTCAGGTGGAAGAGTGCGAATGTACTCTAAGGCGTAGTATATAGCCGCGAGCTCAGCAATGTATACCGAACATGGCTTTTGAAGCATGAAGGTGGCGCTATGAAATTCGTTGTAGACACCGAATCCAGTCGAATCATCGGTTTTGGAACCATCTGTGAAGAACTGCCTGGCCCCGCTAACATGCCCGAACTTACTTGCAAAAATTTGTGGAATACCTATGGAACGAAAAGATTCCGGTATACCGGTGATCTCATCCCTCATAGAGAGATCAAAATCCACAAAGGAGCTGTCGAAGTCTGAGAAGTTGTCACGATTGGTGTTAACCGGAGATGGGCTTACCTCCAGCGTCATGTACCAGTAGTACACACTCATAAAACGAGTTTGGGGATTCTGTTCGAGCAGCTTTTCGAAGTTTTCTATGACTAACGGATTCAGAACCTCGCATCGGATGAGGAACCGGAACGACAACTCCGCAAAGCGGTCTGTCAGAGGCTGTACACTAGCGTGGTTCAAAAAATCGTTTTTGCTCCACACCGCTTATTCGATTCATAACCAGATTCTATGCCTTCTCCTAAAATTTGAGCTGATTTGGTTGAAAATTGAGAGTGCACAAGCCCTTCAAAGTTTGTATGGGAATTACTATGGGAAAACGATGTTTTTCATTCAATCGACTGTAGTATTTTCCCAAGTGCTCTAGAGCGTTAGTTGACCCACAGATAACAGATGTTTATGCTAGTACAAATTTTCCGCAGAATCCTGTGTAAATGTTCAAAACGATATACTTTGGCTCACTACCGCCATCTACTCAACTGATTGCGACATTACATCTAACTTGAATGCAAAAATAGTTCAAAGTTCCACTTTCATTCAAGATCGAATACAATCTTGAATGTAAAATTGCGTAGTGCATGCAATCTTGAAAGCGATCACTGACTATCGATCACTGCGCCATCTCTAAATGATTGCCACATGAGTTTCAGCTGCTCGTTACATACAAAATGGCTGTTGAGCATTTTTACACACATTGCCAATATAAGCATAAACGTCTGTTATCTGTGGTTGACCCTTGGTTCCTCTAGGTTACTCTATCAGCTACAACTTTGCCGAAGACTGCATTCAAGTTGCATGTATCATTAATAAGTTACCGATTTTTATCCAGAATCGAAATCTTTACTCATGATGCTTAAACTAATCGGTGGGCATCACTGCATTTTGCTGTGAAACATAGTAGCCATGATTTCAGTGTGCTATCTTTGGCGCCATATGCAGCAATGTTGCCTGCTGGGAAGCTGGAGTATCATGGCTTAAGTTCGTCCAGTTGGATACAAATCGATAACTAATTAATGAGGCGTCTGATTTGAATGTGGTCTTCGGCAAAGTTGTAGCTGAGAGAGTAGCCTAGGAGTACCAAGTGTCAACTAATCCTCTAGGGCACTTGGGAAAATACTACGGTCAATTGAATAAAAAACATCGTTTTCCCATAGTAATTCCCATACAAACTTTGAAGGGCTTGTGCACTCTCAATTTTCAACCAAATGAGTTCAAATTTTGGGAGAAGGCATAGAATCTGGTTACGAATCGAATAAGCGGTGTGGAGCAAAAACGATTTTTTGAACCACGCTACTGTACACCAGCAAGTACCTCTAAACTCATAAGTATGATCTGTTGAACAGTTAGTTTTCATTGGAAAAGTATGTTAAAAAGGTATGTTAGAATGGGAACGTTGTAACGTCACGCTACTCATTACCATTTTTAACATACTTTTCCAATGAAAACTAACTGTTCAACAGGTCATACTTATTGTAAATTTTACAAGGAATCCGAATATGCAATAATATTTGAGGGTTTACGGTCTAATTTACAAGTTATAGTGGAAAATCTGACCGAAAAGGCGTCAAAACGGCGTAACGTCACGGTAGAATGTGTCTAACACAGAAAGTTAACAGCTAATACTAGTAGGTAAGAATGAGGTAAGCCGCGGCCCGTGGCGCAGAGGCTACACGTTCGCTTCTTAAGCGGATGGTCATGGGTTCGATCCCAGCCCCGGCACTTGCAATTTTTCGTCAGCTATTCTTCCCCCCGAGAATGGATGACACCTGACCCTCTTCTGAGCATATGCTCTAACGAACCCTTGGATATCGGCGGAGGAGGAACAACAGCCACACATCAACATCATCGTGCTCTTTATTCTACCAAGGACAGGGTAGAAAAAGTGAAAGGAGCACAAAGGCAAAACCAGTTCGAATATGAATATACAGGTCGGACTCGATTATCCGGAGTCGGGTTCAGGCGCTTCCCATAATAATATCTCGCAAACGGTATGCTGTAAGAAGCTGAAATTTTGTCTGGGCACTAACCAAAGTTGACTTGACAAAATGTCAAAATTTCAGCTTTATACAGGGTGCGGCAGGAAAAAATGCGAAAAGTTCAAGACACTATTACACGCTAAATATAGGATATATATGTGTATTTTTTCATGACAGTGTATCAGTCAATGTCTATATTCTAGCACTGAAAAATAAAAATGAACATATTTGATGTTTAACATGTTATAATGTAGGGCTTATAAGCGGATATCAATAAACTGCGCGCCCAATGGTCATTAAACAAAATGACTATAACAGTAACAAAATTAGCTCAAATTCGATGAACAACCAGACCACACTGATCCAGAGCCATGTAGTTTCACATACCAGATGAAATAAGTACATATATTTGATGATATTGTAGAGAAAATCAAAAATTTTGTTTTATCAGATGCGAAATTTAGCGACCTGTGCGATTTTCTGCGGTTTGAAAATTCTGATTGTCTTCATCTTCAGGCGCCGCCCTGTAAAGGTTAGTGACCAAAATGGGAAATTTTTTAACTAACTTTTCAGAAAACTATCCTATTATAGATCATGGAACATTGAAACATAGATTGGTTAATGTCAAATGGACGAAAATGAGGTTTGAAGTTGAAAAACACTTTCGCATTTTTTCCTGCCGCATACTGTAGAGCATTCCGTTGCCCAGATATATGTTTGAGAAGCATCCGCACTCGACTCCGGATAATCGAGTCCGACCTGTAATAGAAAACATTTAGGCGCTGTACAAAGTGAAAGTGCAACTGCCAATTGGAATCGCTCACGTAGTGCCCTAGTGGACAAAGAGCTGTAAATTAGGTTAAGTGGTTCAAGAATAAAAAAAGAATGAGTTAAGAACTTTATGATCATAACGACGTATAGAAGTTGCAAGAATAGAATTACAATCTAGTCCGCGATTGATCAATTTCACCCCGCTAATCAATTTGACCCCAGTCTACGGTAATATATTTTTTTCTACTTCGGACTCGGACGCAGGACATATTTCTATGCTATAACCGTTCTTCTAATGCCGTAAAATCAGCTAATTCTCTTGCAAATTATACCATCATATATTTATTGTACAACAGATCCCATCTTTAAACCGCTCTAGTGAAGTTTACAAAACAAATCTTATCGAGACTTCACTTAATTTATGCCAACTAAAGCCTGTATCCGCAATAATCGGGACACTGAAATATGGCTGCGACTCTGCAATATATACATTAAAATTGGTCAAATTTTGCTTGATAATATCTCAAGATATGTTTATTTCACCTGCAAAATTTCAATTGAATCGGTGAAGTACCTTTTGTTGTAGCAATGAAACAGTAGAACGCGAGCAATTGAATTTTGTACAGCCCCTGGTTTAGCTTGTCAGCGCTGTAACTTTTGAATTTGGCAAAAGAAATGGCTGGAATTTTGAACACAAACCTCTCAATATACATCCCTTGCATAGGCAAAATTTCAAAAAAATCGATGCACTATCAACAATTTTATAGCCGAAACATATATTGGGGCTAACCGTGATTTTAGCCCCTCAGACAACAATTAGTGAGCACCCCTTATTGTTTCGATTGTATTGTTGAAAGTACTTCACCAATAATCACCAAATTTTGCAGGGATAATATACACATAATCAACTACATTCTGTGAAAATTTCATGAAAATTGGCAGAGATATTCAAAAGTTATGAATGGGTAAACATCGCACATGAAAAACATGAAACATTTTCACTAACACTATCCCCTATCAACACCAGTGTCTTTCAATCCAATCGATAAAAGTTGATGAAATATTGCAAGAAGGTGTCTCTATAAGTATCATAACTGCTCACGAAATTTCATAATTATACTCACAGAACTTTGAATTGTAGCGGAAAAGAACCATCTAGTAGGGGTATTAGGGGCATAATGGACACCCGGGGCGAAATGGACACCCCTGTTTTTGCCGAAACCGTTGACTTTTATGTAAAACTTTTAATGCATAAGTGTAAAGGAACAAGTCATTGTTATATTTTTCTAAAGTACCATTTATATTCCTTCAAAATAACCAAAATATCATTGAAATTGAAATATTGTTTTCATATGGTGGATTTCTTATAATTTCAAAGCAGCAGCAAATAAGGTATTACGAGTGTTTGAGTGTGTTCACCATACAAACAAGTGAATTGTTAGCTTATCTACATGTATACGCAGATTTAACAATGGATGAAGTATTACATTTTTGATCAGAACTTACTGAAAATAACAATTTAAATGTTGTAGTCGATTCGGGGCGAAATGAACACTGACAATTAAGAATGGATGTAAGCGCGTTGCATACTGTTAGGCGTTTTAGAGAGTTTGAAAAAAATCAATCCGATTATTTTTGCCTAAAATTTATTTAATTAATTTTGAAGTTATGTAAACTCGTCTAAGATGGAGTATTATATCTGTGGTATTGATCTCCGTTGGCAAATTACTTAACTGGTCGATATTCTCAAAGATACGGTATAAAATAAGCAGGGGTGTCCATTATGCCCCGATGGGTGTCCATTTCGCCCCGTACCTCTCCTGCCAGCCCCAAAAAACACACGGTTTTCAATTCATTATTTCTTCATAATAATGACATTCTAGCAGCTGTAAATGATTGAAATACGTAGGAAACAAGTTAAAGTTGTAAGCCAACTGATAATATGTAAAATTTTTGTCTGTTACACAGGCCTAACATACTCATTTCCTTAGGGTGTCCATTATGCCCCTAATCCCCCTATACGAATAAAAATTGGTGATGATTGTACAAAATCCTAAAAACCACGTCTGTTTGTTTCTCATCCACAGTTAAAAGTAATGCATCGATTTTAATGAAATTTTGCACAAATAATAAACATACATCAAAGAGTTCTCAGTTAATTTTTGATCAATTTTTATAGATTCAGTACAGAGTTACTGCCATACTTCTGTGTCCCGATTATTGCGGATACAGGCTTTATACCAAAAGTTCCTCCAAAACAAAAAAAAAATCTGTCATACCACGTGAAATGTAAGACTGCAGATCAAGCATATCACGGAATTTCATGAAAAAAAAAATGTCGTGGCATTATTCAATTTCCACCACTTCCGGTGTAAATTTCCGTCAGTTTACCAATCACCAATCAATAATGGTGATTAGTGATGGAAAATTAATGATGTCTTCGATAACCATTTCTTACTAGGGGCAGAAAAGTTAGCACTTAACTAAATGACATTTTTATGACATTTACCATCCCTGCTGCAGACACAATAGTTTCCCGAGAAGAAGAAAAAAAACTCAATAAAAGCATATTTTGATATGGAGATCAAAAAGTTATATTGGTTTCTTTGACAAGAGGTAAGAGCACTAATTTAATTTATTTGTTCTCCAATTTAATTATTTTGTTCTCCAATTTTGCGAAAGCATATCTCAAACGCATGAGTATTTTCACCGACGGGTTTTCAAGATTGCGCAAAAGTATCAAATCGTATGAAAATGATACCTTTTGAAGTAATCTTTCGTATGAATTTAGAAGTTCTGTTAGGTATTCATCACTTAAGGCGAAACTGGATCCATTTCCGGTTTTTGATTTTTATAAAATAACGAAGCAATATTTTCAAAATCGGTTTTCGTGCACATGTAGAGTATGGATCAAGGTATCTCCTGATTTTTTCCAGAAGGAAAATGTTTTTCGTTTTTGCAGAAACAATTTTTTAACAAATTTTCACAAAAAAATGGTTTCTGCAAAACGAAAAACATTTTCCACCTGGAAAAAAAAATAGGAGATACCTTGATCCATACTCAACATGTGCACGAAAACCGATTTTGAAAATATTGCTTCGTTATTTTATAAAAAAATCGAAAACCAAAAAAAAAATGAGGAAATGCTTCCAGTTTTGCCTTAAGATTTGCGTATTTTGGATTTTTGTTTTTTTTTTTTCATTAACTAACCTATTTTAAAATAGGTTTCCATAAACATTTAAAAGACGGGTCTCCTGATTTTTATGCTGGTGGAAAATGTTTTCCATTTCTAAAAAAAAAACCTTTTTTAAGAAATTTTGCTCAAAATTATTTTTGGAAAAACTGACAAGATGTTCCAGGAGGAAAAAAAAATATTCAAGAGATACCTCCTGAAATGTCGTTCAAAACGCATCCAGTTTCGCCTTAAAACCAGTTGCAGAAATCAAAATAGCACTGTTCACATTTGGTGGCGGGTAATTAAAACTATGGGAACCAATCAGCTTATTTTACGAAACCATCTCACGACACCGCTTCATCTGCTATCCATGAATTCAAATCACCAACGAATCGGAAATTCCGCTGCCGCCACTAGCCAACACTGAAGTAGTTCAGCTGAAACGTTAATATTTCATCAACTTTGATGCTATTTCTTCTTTGAATACCGCGCTCCCTCGGGGGAGTAGAATTTCACACTTTCACGCGACTTGAATGGGAGATCCCGTGAATCGAAAAGAACACCGAAAAAAAAAAGTAACTCGGACAGACAGGCATGCAGCATAAGGTGGTGCTTCTCCATTAAGCAGACAGTTTGATATTCGCGCGCATAAAATTTAACTGCAACTATTGCACTTAATTATAAATTCCACTCCAGAGCTCTACGAGTGCAGGATGAAAAATGCTGTGGTCAGGATTTTAACTAGATCGACTGTGAGGGGAACTGTGCCAGGAACTGAATGTTTTACAACGTGAATATTGATAGCATTTCTTCCACCATGCTAAAGTTTTCCAGAATGCACAATTTTCTTATTTGAATCCACTATTTGGCTTACAACATTTCTTCACTTCACAGCACATCACATCACATTAAAAAAAAGCTCATATATGAGCCTCTTATCACTACTGTTCTGAATGCAGATTATCCCGAAGGGTGAAGTCCTGGTTCAGCAGTTTTACTGCTTCGAACAGCAGAATTCCAAGTCAGAACCCCAAGGAAGAGCAAAGTGTTTCACCACAGAGGATTTCCAGAGAGAAGTCGCGATTTTCACGTCTCGTCGGCACCGAATCCCACGGCTAACTGAGCTGAACTGGACGGCCAAACGCCACTGCATGCCAGCTAAAGTGTAATGTTTCATTTTTTTTGCCCCGCGAAGCGCGCGGTATTTTCTGATCCTCGCTGCTGGTGCTGCTGCTGCTGCTGAGTGAAACGAAACGCGATGGTGCCTCGTGTGCGTGATGATGATGTGGGAACTCACCGCATCGCCGCTTCGGTGAAATGTGCTGTGCATACGACGACTTGTTGGTTCCAGATCAGCTCTTATGGGGTGGTGTTTTGAATATTTTTAATCCTTTGATTGCATTACGCCAGTTCATGCGAATTCTGAAACAAAGTGTTATTTATTCTTCATTGATATTCTTGATTTGTGCTTGAATAGCGATCGGATTACGTCATACTTTGAGATGTGATAATGTTATGCAGTAGTTCCAAATAGAATAGGAATGTTGGAGAGATAAATGATCTGCCGATTTCAGTTTTCCTAATCAATCATGAAAATCATTTAATTTTCGACTCGATCAAAATGCAGCATTTCATTGTGCAAAGTTTTTCGTTGCGAAAGACTAACGAATAACCATGCGCCTCCATGTCTCCATGAGCTGTGAAAATAGCACAAAACTCATAGATATTTTAAGGCTAGAGCATTCATCATCATTTTTCGGTAATAGAAAATCAGTTTTTCGTTGTAAATCAAAACAATGACCACGAAAATGTATTCACTGTACTACAATACATATACATACGTGGAATGCAGTGAATTCATTTTCGTCGCAAAAATGTTTGATTTGAACGAAAAAACTGCTTTCAAGTGTTTGATGATGATGATGATTTTAATGACGAATGGTTCCACGTTAAACTTTTAAATTTGATATCATTGTTTATGTCCAGATCGCTGTCACTGTGATTGTCTTGTATTCTATGTACTTGGGTTGATTTTTTGCTACCGTGATTTCGGGTGAAATTGATCACTTTTCACTGTTTTTAGCGTCTCATTTTTGAATGGCAACCGATATGATCAAACTCAATGCTTTCAAACAAGTACGACCATGGATTGCATCTGTCAGTGAGGTTGAAACTTTTACTGCAAATCGTTATAAAGTAATGATTATGATTTTGAATGAAAAATGAATGATTATGCGTTCGGGGTGAAGTTGATCAGTCATTAAGTGCCCTTGCAAGAGCTGAAAATACTTTTTCCAACTAAGTGTGACATCTTAGAATGCAATAAGCTACGCGAAACTTTTACATATTTTCTAAATGTTTAATTAATTTAGCTAAATCCGGCGAAACGCCTGAAAGTATGCAAGTTTCACAGAAAATAAGTAAAATCTTAAGAAAATTGTACATTTATGCATAACTTTGAATATTTATAGATTTTTTGATGACGAAATCTGGTTTAAAGAAATTGTCCAGCTAGAAACATTCATTCAAATGTTCATTGCATGTGCGATACTACCACGACATGGAAAGTGCTAACGTGTCTTTCAATATTGCTTACCTCACAGTTTGAGAAAATATCGAGTTTAATACAAAAATATGTAATTAATTTGCCATAAAACTTGTTAATTCATCATTTAATAACTCTTGAGTCAGATGACGGTCACTTTCCATCTATTGTTTTCAGTTTAAAGCGTTATATTTCGCAAGTAGAATTGGACCTCACGACGATCAATTTCACCCGAAATCACGGTAAGCTATCCCGGATAGAAAAGAATTACGAATGGCAAGTTCTACAATTAAAATAAAATTAGTGAATGTCAATATTTACAATTTATAAAATAAAAGACAAAAGGGTAAGCACAATAACTGACATTGTTCGATGAAATAACTAAAGAATGCCAAATTTTAACATTACAATGGCAAACCACGAACAAAAAAAAAGGGTTGGAATTGCAAAATATACCATTACTAAGTTATGTTGTTGTTAAAACTGCGATGCATCGTCAATCTCGCTAGAAATCAACAATATCTTACCAATTACAAAACTAGCTATGATAGCAATATTAGAATGCCAATAATAGCTCGAATAACAGAGGTGAAGAAATAGAAACTTCACAGTATCTATTTAGGGAGGAAACGACAATTGAGTTTTGAAATTCTCTATCTATAACAATATTACCAGTTATCGCCTTTTATCATCAATCAAACGAATCTCAATTACCGTTAACCGAAGTAAGGGAAAACTCAATCCGCTTGACAATCATTGTTCAGCAAAACATACTGGACAAATAATATGCAGTAATTGAGTCTGAGGAAAAAGTCTCAAGTGTGATCGAAAAATCGGATAAGATTAAACAGAAATATTTGAATGTTTGTCAAACAAAGCCGTTTCTATGTTTCATTCCATCAGAGTCAAAACCACTGCCCCAACTTGAACAAAATATGATAATGATCGTACACAAGCTTAGAGATTTGTAAGCCTTGCGTATGGTAGACCTTGACGAATGGAAAAGTAAGATCTTCAAACTGGAAGTGATAAACAACATCTTAGAGACGGCCCGGTATGTCCAGATGATTTAAATCGCCAGCTACAAGCAGAGACTGAAGGATATCCAGGAGAAGGACTTCAGCACCGAGATCAGTTAACTAGAGAGCCAAAAGTACGACTTCATCATCGACGCCGGCACCGAGCAGACCAAGTCATGGTTGCTCCAACAAAATTTATATCAGGGATGATTTGTCGCCACTATCGATGGACATCTTTCGAGACCTCAAAATGCAATAAAGTTCGTTAAAACTCCAATATGTTTGGCCTAGTCGAAATGGAGTTATACTTGTCAAACAGTTGCAAGACTCCAGGCCTATCAAGGTGCAAAATCGAGCTGATTTGAATAAGCTTCTATCTAGCAGACAGTAAATTCTGTCAACACCACAGTAGCACATAGCTAACGTATCAAAATGGAGCACTTGAATAATGCTACAAATCACTATTTGGACAACGCATCTGCGCAGATAACCTCATCCGTTGGAATAACTATGTTGCAAATTAACATTCGAGGTATCAACAGCTATACTAAACTGGACACTTTTGGCATTTTTCTTCAAAACTTGAGCATAGTAGTCGATGTTGTGGTGATAGGAGAAACGTGGATCAAAGAAGGGTGATCAAAATTTTATAATACTCCTGGATATAAAAGTATCTACTCATGTCGAAGCAATTCCTCCGGCGGCCTAGCAGTATTTGTTCGAGATGGGTTAAACTTCAACGTTAAGAAAAACACGAAGGATAACGGATATCATCATGTAGCGGTAGAACTTCTGGCTTCTTCTAGTCGTGTCATAGTCCATGGCATCTATCGTCCACCTGGCTATGACGTCAACAGCTTTTTAAATCATGTTGAGAATATAGTATCTTCGGGAGACTCCCAATGGCCTTGCTTCTTGCTAGGCGATATGAATATTGCAGTGAATGATTTGGAATCTCAAGGAGCCCAACGTTATCTACAATTGTTGGCGTCATATAATATGATCGTGACAAACACGCACATTACGCGTCCAGCCAGCAATAACTTGCTCGATCATGTGGTTACCCAAGCAGATAATTCCAATCGCATCAAAAACTATACAATCGACTGCAGTCTTAGCGACCACCGCTATGTTCTCACACAATTCACTACAAAAATGACCAAGACTAGTAAAACGCTAACAAAAACTATGGTGAACCACCGATTGGTGAACTTTAGCTTCCAAAGGTTTCTACAGTCATCCGACTTCAGCTTACTCGACCCTAACGATCGTATCTCGCTTATCACCAATAAATACTCTCAGCTAGTAAACAGGTTTTCGAACACAATATCGGTTGAGGTCAAGGTGAAACCCAACACCTGCCCATGGTTTAACTTTGACATCTGGAAACTAAGTAAAATCTCCAATAACTTGTTTCAAAGATGGAAAAGAGATAGACCAAATACGCGCCTCAAAAGTCTTTTGGAACACGCGAACCACAAGCTAACCAACGCTAAACATCGTGCTAAATCAGCATATTATCAACGACTTTTCTCCTCGAACAACCCTAAACAACTTTGGAACAAAATAAACGAACTAATTGGTAGCACATCCGGGAAGGAAAAGTCACCAGTTCTCGAAGCTGATGGTATCGAAAGCGCCAACCCTGCTGATGTCGGACGAATCTTCAATTCCTTCTTTTCATCTGTTGGGGAGAAGCTTGCAAGCAACCTGGTTTCAGACGGAAACATCAACAAATTCAACACGATGACAACATCTAATAGATCAATGTTCATACGACCAACGTCTCAAATGGAAGTTTCTAACATCATCTCCGGATCGGATGTATCCAAGGCTACTGGAATAGATGGGTTCTCGGTTAGGGCGCTGAAACAAAACAGCGTAGCATTGTCTGCCATATTGTGTGATTGTTTCAATGACAGCGTTTCCTTGGGAATATACCCGAATTGTCTCAAAACGGCACTCGTGTTTCCTGTCTTCAAGGGAGGTAATCCAAAGGATCCAACAAACTATCAACCAATATCTGTTCTGTCATCAATCAACAAAGTTTTTGAGAAAATTCTATTCTTGCGGCTAAATGATTTCATGGATGTTACTGGATTGCTTTATCACCGTCAATTCGGATTTCGTCGAGGCACGTCAACTGAGGTTGCAGTATTAGAATTGGTTGATGATATTGCTTGCGCCATCGATCGTAAAGTGTCTGCAGGAACAGTATTTTTGGATCTTTCAAAGGCATTCGACACTATAAATCATCGAATTCTGTTAAAAAAGCTGGATGCATATGGAATTCGCGGAACTGCCAATGATCTTCTGCGCAGCTATTTAACAGATCGCTATCAACAAGTTATGGTCTCTGGAATAAGAAATTCATTCTGTGTCATTAGGTGTGGTGTACCGCAAGGTAGCAATCTCGGGCCTTTACTATTTTTAATATACGTTAACGATATAGCGAGGTTGCATTTGAAAGGAAAGCTGAGACTATTTACGGCGATACGGCAATTTCGTACGAAGCCAGCAATGCTTATGAGCTAAATCAATATATGTCAACCGAACTACAAATCATAATGAATTATCTGGAGAACAATCTGCTGGCGTTAAACCTGCAAAAAACCAAAATGATGCTCATTGGAATCAACGATGCCCAGTGTCGTCCAGTTTTGAGAGTTGGAGGAGTCGTAATTGAAGAAGTCAACCGTTTCAAATAGTTAGGCGTGCTCATTGACAATCATTTAAAATGGGACCTCCACATCCGTGAAATAGTTGCCAAGTGTGCATCACTGTGCGGGATACTACGTAAACTTTCATCGTTTGTGCCACGTCACGTCCTCTTGAAGATGTACTACGCGTTCATCCACTGCCGATATCAATACGGTATATCTGTTTGGGGCTCTTCGTACAACACGTACTTGAAGGAGATACAGGTACAGCAGAATCGGTGCGTGAAAGCCATTTACAGGTTACCATTGCTTCAACCTACAAACACCCTGTACAGTGCAATGGACCATAACATTCTCCCAGTTGTCGGGCTATATACCGTGAAGGTTGGAGTAACAATGTTTAAGATTGTCAACAACGAGAATCTTCACCACAATTGGCGTTTTACTGCAGTTCACCATCAGCATCAAACTAGACAAACTCATCTGCTACAGTGTAGTGGGTTTAGAACTGAAGTAGGAAGAAGAAGATTTGTGAACATGGGTCCAAGTATTTATAATCAGATACCGGATAGCATTAAGAATTCTGCTTCGATTAATATGTTCAAAAAAGGTATAACGAATTACATTAAAACCAATATCCAAAACTTTATTATACACTAATAGATAGATAGCAATAGCTAGTTCAACCTAACGAGCCTGGATAAAACAAAGAGGAGAAACGTCAAAATTGGAACAGGCGATTTAGTGTCATCCCCATCCATAGTTCCAATCGAGCAGGAGACCTGTCAAAACGACAAGGATTCGCCACTTTGGTATACACTTTAGTTCAACCAACTGCTAAAAACGGTGTCAGGCCGAATGGTCATTAGGCCGAATGGTCATCATGCCGAATGGTCATTGGGTCTTCTTCTTGCCGTTACGTCCCCACTGAGACAAAGCCTGCTTCTCAGCTTCCACAGTTATTAAGTGAGAGCTTCCTCTGCAAATGACCATTGTGTATCGTGTGACAGGCACGAAGATACTTTATTGATGCTGAATCTACTGATATTTTACCCATGAATTTTTCCTTTTTTTAAATATAGGCTGTTCTTTCTAGTATCATTGCTAAAATAGTTTTTGGCGCTGAAACTGCTGATATTCAATTCATAAATTTTGTCTTCTTTAAAACATAGGCTATTCTTTCTAATTTCATTGTCAAACTAGTTTTTGGTAAAAATTGTTGGAAAAGGTAAAAACAACGGCTAACTTTCAATTCGTCCTGATGACCATTCGGCCTAATGACCATTCGGCCTAATGACCTTCGGCCTAATGGCCTTCGGCCTAATGACCCAGTATCAAAACGGTAAAACGACCCTTTCAAAGAACATAAATTCATTAGGATTCGTGTAAATTAGACTAATATCAAAGCTTCATGAAATAAATGAAATGAAATGAAAAAATGAAAAATGAAGTTCAGCGAAAGTGACGAGAAATTCCAGGAACTGCTGGATCGCATCTAGGAGCTGGTAGAAAAATTCTCACGGGAGACCGCTCCTGTGCAAAACCTCCTGGGAAAGATGTGCTCCCTCGAAGTGACCACACATACTCAAAAGGAGGTAAGGTACACCGGGGCAAGTTGAAACGGGTGGGGTAAGATGAAACAGCGGGTTAACATGATGTTTTCTAATGATGGTAACAGTTTGAATACCATAACATATAGTTTTTGATACAAACAATCTTTTGACGAAGGATAAATTTCCAAATTGTGTTGAAATCTATTTCAAAACTTCGCGTTTCATCTTGCCCCACCCGTTTCAACTTGCCCCGGTGTACCTTATTCGAAACCTACATAGGGTCAGAGTGCTATTTAGTAATCTCATGCTCCCAAATCCCAAATAAATAATTTGTATGCATTTAAGGCAATTAAATCGGTTCATCCATAGTTAGGGCAAATCGATCGAAATGACTATAAAATTACTGCAAGCTGAACTGAGAGGCGGATAGAAAAGTATGCTAACGATGTATATCTGATTTTCTCCGTGTTGAGTTGCTGGCAACAATTTGAGAAACGTTACTCTAAAACTTATAATATCATTTTGAACGTGCCATTAAGCATGCACAAACATTTCCAAAAGCCGGCAAATATTGTCGCATGTTTATCAAGCAAACACACGAGCAAAAGTCGGTTAGTGAGTGAGTGAGTGGCTCAGCTGACTTCAGTCGGCAACAACTGAAACGTAGGGCCAGCCGAAGCCGACCCGACTCGATGCTCCAATTTCATTCACAGAAATGCTTCGTTCGGCTGCTCTACTACTATAGTGTGCTCGGCCGGCATGCATCAAGTGCGAGCAATATTGTAAACACCGTGTTCGGAAGCTGAAATGGAGCGAACGGAAAAGCACGTGTGAGTACCGAGGCGGCGAGACCAAAACAAATCGGCTCTCAAAGTTGGCGCATGGTCGTTTGTAGCAGCCGACGATTGAATCACCCAGCAGCGCACCACCGCTCGCTCTCACGCTCGCCCACAAGACCGACGGACGACGGCTGCCGCGGCGGAGCTTGCAACAGATGGAGACGACTGAACGATCTTGAAACGGCCATGCAACCAACCAACCAACCAAGCAAACGGTCGGACTCTGGGGAAGCATTTCTTGTTGTTATTCTCATGGTCGTTGTCAGAGTTGTAGACAATTTGCAGTGATTCTTTTCCATGCAACGAAGAGAGCATCACTGTAAAGTGTTATCAGTTTTCGGTATATAGAGCGTGCAATTCTTTTTATGGCAGACGACAGAGATAAGTTGGACTCGCGAGTCGCGGCGGTCATCTTTTCAAGTTATATTATGATGCGTATTTTTCGCAGTCGTGTAGCGTAGGATTAGACGACTTAATTGTGAATTGAAAAATTGTCGGTCATATGCAGATGGAAAAGAATAACTAGAAAAATCATTCAAAGCCATCGGCTACTATATTCGTACTAGGGGTCGTCCATACACCACGTGAACAGGCAAACCTTTATTTTCAACTCCTTCCCCTCGATTTGACCCTTACCACCCTTCAACACTCCTACTATGTCCGCGTGGGCTGAAAAAATTGATTGAATTTTGTTTTTAGGGTTGATGACATAACAGAAGGGTCCATGTAACCGATGCAATATGTGCACGGATATTCAACATGATCGTGCTGAGGGTGGCGGGTTTGTTTTCTGGTTAATACAGCAACTTTTCGTAAAGGAAGTTTCCTTGGTTTCTTGAAGCATAGAGTATCTGCGTACCTGCCAGAATGCCTACGAGAACCCTACCCAAAAATGAACGGAAGCCTGTATACTGGTGGTGTCCAGAAATCGCAGAGCTCCGTGCATCCTGCCTAAGAGCTAGGAGGAGGATGCAAAGAGCTCGCACCGATGAGGGCAAAATGGAACGAGGCGAGGCCCACAGGGCGGCTAAACTGGCACTGAATAAAGAAATTAAAGCACGAAAAACGAGCGTGATTCTAAAATCTTTGCCAGGCAGCCAATACGACTCCCTGGGTATATGTCTACAGAGTAGTCATGGCCAATACGAAAGGAGCGTCAGCACCCCCAGAACGCTCACTCGAGATGCTGCAGTGGAACGTGGAAACGTTGTTCTCACGCCACGATATAAGACCATGGGCAGTCGTCATCCTTGGCCAAAACGAATAAGGGGAGGATCCCGGTGACGAACGATGAGCTCATCGTAATAGCGAAGTCACTCAAGTTGAACAAGGCTGGACGGTATCCCGACAGTATCCATCAAGACGGCCATCGAGGCATGCCCTATCATGTTCAGAACGACTATGCAGATATGCCTGGATAGAGGTGAATTTCCGGCCGATGTGTCTTATGGACACCGCAGGTAAACTGTTGGAACGGATCATTCTGTCGAGGCTGACGGTCTATACCGAGAAACCAGATGGCTCTGAGCTCTCGGATAACCAGTTTGGCTTCTGAAAAGGTCGATCAACAGTGGACGCAATAAAGGCTATAACCAAAACGGCCCATAGTGGTCTAGATTTGAATATACCTGGCAAAAATTGCCAAATCATAGTAGTCTGCTAGTTTTAGCCTATATGAGTGTATTGGAACATGATTGTGCGCTCAATTTCATTTTAAAGGCATTTTCATTTTTTGTCGATTCCTTCGAACAAAATCCGAACAAATTTGATGTTTTTCATACAATTTTAGTATACACATATCATCATGGCGCTATTGTTTTGGCAGCTCTTGGCAGTTGCATTTTTCTTAAACCGATTCTGCATACATAAACGAGCATTTGAATGAAATCTCCGCGCGGGGAGTAGCGGGGAGCGATTTGTAAGACACATTGAAGTCAAACTGTAAGAATTTTTCGTATTAATGACATGTAATGTCAATGGGGTCTCCAGTTAGCCTAGTGGTTAAGGCTATGGATCGCCAATCCGGAGACGGCGGGTTCGATTCCCGTTCCGGTCGGGAAAATTTCTCGACTCCCTGGGCATAGTGTATCATTATACTTGCCTCACAATATACAAATTCATGCAATGGCAGGCAAAGGAAGCCCTTCAATTAATAACTGTGGAAGTGCTCAAAAGAACACTAAGTTGAAGCGAGGCAGGCCAAGTCCCAGTGGGGACGTAGAGCCAAAAAGAAGAAGAAGTAGAATGTCAATTTTGAAGCCAAAAGTGTTATTTTGATCTCTTGCTCCATTGCAGATGTCTGATATACACAAGAACCTACAAATAAACTTTTGAAAGCAATTGTATTACCTATATCAATAGACTTTTGTAGTGGTTTAACTTGTTTGTGTTCTTTATCAAAAATTCAGAACTTTTTCATCAGCAGCTATTCAGTACTGTAACAAGATACAAAATCATTATTTCCATTTTTTAAAATGCCAGTTAGTGCTTCTAGTATTATGGATGAATGCTCAATATACTGTATCCCATAAAAGACATGTTCAAAAATTGAGTTTCTGCCAGCTTTTCTTAAAGTTGGACCTCTGTGCGGCCGAGATAGCGCTCCAGAGAAAGCGCAGGGGGATCCGCTACTGCGCGGTCGTCACGCTGGACATGTGGAAAGCATTCAACGGCGTCAGAAAGGCCGCTATTGAATGCGCCATTCATCTCCTAGGAGTTCCGAATAGCCTATGCCGGATACTGGAGAACTATTTTCAGAATAGGGTGCCACTCTATGACATCGAGGGGGACGTAAAGAGGTACAACATCACCGCGGATGTACCACAGGGGTCAATCTTGAGCCCGGTACTATGGAACGCGGCGTATGATGGCATATTGAAGCTCAAACTTCCACCGGGCGTAAAGCTGGTCGACTTTGCCGCAGAGATGCATTTTGAACGCCCATGTTCTGTGAGCGTGCCGAAAATGTTCCCTGATTGCTCTTTAGTGCGTGCTCGCACTTTTGAACAAATTCTAGGTAACTAGATTGCTCAATGCTCACGCAGACAGTTAAGACCTAGGGTCAGGTAATTCAACTGTTTGCAAGAGAGTAAGCATGGCGGTTATGGTATTATCGAAGATAATGTCAAATAGCTCGGCCACAGTCTCCAATAAGCACAGACTTCACGCGACAGTTGCGAACTCCATTCTACGGTATGGCGCCGCTGCATGGTCGGGTGTGCTAGTGGTTAACGGAAACGTGGAACGGCTCAAGAGTACCCACAGGCTGATGTGCCTTGGGGTCGTCACCGTCACCGTATGGTGTCGGAAGGACGCGGTATGTGTGCTATCAGTGCGGGCTTGATGCCCATAGCACTTGTGGCGGAAAATGAGGAGTCGGTCAAGCAGTGGAGAAGGTTGAAAACTTTCAATATCTTAGCAGCCCCATCACGTCAGCTGGCGGTACCAAGATCGGCATGGAAGCACGGATCAAAAAGGCTAGGGCTGCTTATGCGTTGTTATACGCCAGCGAAACGTGATGGTTCAGCAAAGATCACGCAGAAGCTACAGGTTTTCATCAACCGATGTCTGTGGTTTATAATTCTGGCCTGGTGGCCTCACAACTGGATCTCGAATACCAAGCTACATCGATGATGCTATCAGAAATCGATATTAAAAGAAATTCGAGAAAGTAAATGGAGGTGAGTCTGGCAAACACTACGAAAGGGTGACGACAAAATCTGCAAGCAAGCGCTGAATTGGGATCCGGCAGGACATCGCAGCAAAGGCAGACCTAGGGGCTCGTGGCGACGAAGCTTTAACAAGGAAATCAAGGAAATCTATGGGAATCTGATCTGGGCCCAGGTCAAGGCTAAAGCTGGGCGGCTGGGGATTTTTACGTTGGCCTTTTGTATCTCCTCAGGTGGTCAGGATTCATTAGTGAGTAAGATCGTATGATTTCATTGGTCCAGAGCCAGCTATTTGAGGGTCAAAGTGTTGGGTAAAACTTCGGATTCATTCCGGGGCTGCAACTCATATAAACATGACTGGAATAACTTAAGGGCAAAGTCTTCGGTATACCAATCCGTGTGGACAGTAAATGATTTTTCAATAAACTCAACATACACATGTAAAGATGGATACATGTTTAGTGAAATTCCGAAAAAAATCCACAACTCAGATGAGATTTGAATTCACGACCCTTATTCGCTAGACAAGTGCTTTTCCAACTAAGCTACCGAGCCAATGATTGACACGACATTTCGGTTGGTACAAGCTAATTCAAACCTTATCCATTATAAAAGACAATCACACCGTCTTCGACCTTACGGCCTCTACAGACTGAACAGTACAAACATTCGACAACGGACAACACATATAACACCCAGTGGAGAATTTTCCGTTTGACGAAAAGTTTTCCCCGACTGGAGCGGGAATCGAACCCGCACTCCGAAGCTTACGAGACACCTAAACGACTGACGCCGCTAACCGCTCGGCCACGAAGCTCACAATGCTTCATCGCAGAAGTTTTCAATTCAAGATTTTTTGGAGTTTCACATATAGAAATCGAATTTGAAAACTTCAGAGTCCATTTTATCAATGCCTACTTTTCACAGACTAGGGATTCACGGCAGTATACGACAAAAAACACAGTAGGCAAGCAGTACAACATTTGCCGGGTAGCTAGTAATTAATAAAATGAAGATAATTATATTGTTCTAATAGTAATCGAAATTTGAGAAAGTAGCAAATATCTTGGATCAGTCAAAATTTGTCAGTTTTTGCGATGGTGTATTCCTATGATTAATAACTAAAAATGCAAGTGCATTCACTAGGTGCATTCTGGTAGTCGATGAAAGTACAAATATATAGCAGACAGTAGTTGCATACGACTTCGATGGCGGCGGTCGGTCATGCATCTCACCGCATTGCCTACAGATGTTTAGCATTAACCTTGAAATTTTGAGCACATTATTGCACGGTGCCGGTTGGCGATAAGGAATTCATTATATTCGAGTTTTAAATATAGATTCTGCGTGCGAGATGCTGTCATTCCCGGTGTTTCAAGAGTTGCAGCCACCGTGCATCGAATTGAGGCAAAAACGGATTTACATTCCGTTCGCCACTTACGAGCTCGTACAATATCCAGGCAAAGATTGATGAGAAGTGTATGCAAATAGCTCGGCAACAGAGAAATAATAGCGATGCTGGTGTGCCTGAAGTCCGCCACAAATCATAAGCCACTTTTTGTCGTTCGATGGGTCGCCCGATCCAAATGTAATTCCAGTTATATTATTTATTACAATGTAATTAACCGGATTCCATTAGCTACCATTGTTGATACAAATTCTGACTTCGGTAGCCACACCAAACCAATTAGCCCAGGTCGTCAACCAAAAATGCTATCTGCCACAACGATTAATTTTTGGAACAATCAAGCCTCGGTCTTTCTCTTACACATAAACTCAACGAAAGTCAGTGGTTGTCATGGCTAAATATTATTCGATTGTGTCACGAAACCCATTTTTGCACAAATCGCATGACTTATAATTTGCATGTTGGTGAAAGATATTCTTGCTAAAATTTGCAGAATTCCTTCATCAGTGGCGCAACTGATTCTCGCTGATATGAGTTGCTCTAGATTTAAAGTTTTACCAATGATATCCGTTTTAATAAATCATTCCAAACAAACCACGCGGAGACAGATGGGAATGGTTAGCTAACCCAGTAGTTGAAAGACACCGGCTATAAACAGTCAACCGAAAGCAGCGTTCTCGCGGGCGACAAGAATGGAAGCGACAAAAAGGAGAAAATATCTCGTGTAGTTTCCATTTCATAACGATGACTTTTGCTTCCTCCTGTGTAAATGTTTGTTGGCAGTTTTTTAATGTAATTATCGATTAAATAACCAGAAGTCGGTTAGGATACCGCAACCAATTCCTTCACACGACGACGGTGACGCGGTGGCATCGCGCGCGGTCAGGAGAATCAGGTAAGATACCTAAGGATAGAAGGAAACCAGGCAGCCAAGCCATACTGGAAGCGGTGACATTCCATTCTTCCACATGGTTGCAGAATATTATCAAATAATTGAATTGAAGACGGTTGGTTGGTTGGCAATAAATGATTGATAGCCTTGTAAATTAGAGGTTTATTGTTCTTAATTGGGAAAGGTTTTGTTGAATGTTCTTATGGATGCAAAAAACGACAAATCGAACCAAAGCGGAAATCTCTGACAAAGCTACATGCAATGTGTTTTTCAAGTAGTTTAATAAGCTTTCGGGTAGTTTTTGGCGTTTCAGTCTTTTGGGGGACCAAAATCAACTATATGTTTTCTATTTTTTTTAATTAGTTACCCAAAAATCTTCAACAGCCAAACAGTCGTCATTAGTAGTTTGAAATGGTATGGTAATGAAATAGTAACAAAAAGGTAGCACTTTTTGGAATGACCAACTTTTAAAGGATGGATGATGCTATAATTTTCTTCGAATCAACGTAAATTATTTTTTGCAATTACCTACGTTGTCAAAAATTCCACTTTTCAAGGGTCTGACGTGTGATGAAACGGCCTACTTTTCTCCACCGATACAAGTATGCCGAAAAGTACTACTTTTCGGCACTCTTATGAGTATTGAAAAGTAGCACTTTTCGGCATCTTCCTCAGAATGCACTTTTCATTGACTGCCCTATCTTCCGTAGATTCAGCTGCTGCTTCTACATTCACTGACAATCTCGAATCTGAATCTGGACGGTTCTTATTTTGATTTGGAGTGCAGATCCGGAGAAAAAGCAGCTACTGAAGCTACTTTTACCTTTGTACGCGAAGAACTGTTTGACAACGTAAGCTCGATCGTAGGCATGTTTGTGTAGCAAACCTCGTTAGATAAATGTACGATTCATGCTGTAAAAATCTTCATTCTGCACCGAGTTGCGTTCAACGTTTTTTCGCGATTTAATAAATTACCACTTGGGAATAGTTTTTAACAAAAAATTTTCAATCAACTGCACACTGATGTTCATAACCATGTTGATCTTAGCAGGTTATATTGTGCAGTTGACAAAATTTTCCAAACCTGCGTCCAGAAACCATCAAGAAGTTGATCAAAACTGAAAACAGTGCTGTAATGATTCATTACGCAACGCAAATCAATGCTGTAATGAAACATTACAGCACTGTTAATTTGGTGTGGGAAATTAGGCCTTTTCCTGGCAGATTTGCGTGAGGTAAAACAGCCTATTACGATGAAAATTGCAAAATAGTAGTTTACGCCACAAGGTGCCGAATGAAGATTTTTACAGCGCGAGTCGTACATCTATCCAACGAGGCTTGTCGAGTTGGATAATTACGATAAGTGCTGTTAAAATCGAGTTCTGCACCGAGTTGCGTACAACGTTTTTTGCGATTTAATAAATTACCTACCACTTCAAGTGGTCCACTTGCGAATAGTTTTTACAATTTTTTTTTATTAAACTGCTGATGTTTAAGAAACTCTGATCATAGCAGGTTATGTCGTGCAGTTGTCACAGATTTTCAAACCTGTGTCCAGAAAGCATCAAAAAGTTGACCAAAGCTGAAAACAGTGCTATAATGGTTCATTACGCAACGCAAATCAAATCGAGTCAAGTAAAAGACACTGAAGACGACCTTACAGTTGAGGTCGAAATACGTATCTGTCAAAGGATGCAAATTCTTAGTGCACAGATCGAAAAGAGAGTGTAAAATTCTGTGACATATGATGCACATGTTTGGAGCGTGGGATATCACAGAAGTTTACATGACATATCATGTAAAAGTCATAAAATATGATGTAAACTTCCATTATATGTCATGTAATTCCGCATAACTCTGGGTGTTTACATGACATATAACATTAATTTACATGATATATCATGTAAACCATCATAACATTAAGTTTACATGACTGAAATGAACTTTACATGACGTGTAAATCTCATTATTTTTATCTGTGTGGAATTCAAAGGAACAGTACTTAACACGATATTCTTTTTACTTACAGATATTTCCCTAACAAGCCCAGGTTAATCATCAACATTTTCTTTGCATAACTCTGCTATTGCATATCGAAATCGTTCCAATTTGTATTGACGAGTATCTGGCCTGATAATATGTCGAACCCATACAAATTTGCCTGGGTTCTTATTTCGTGCGCTGAGAAAGACCCACTGCGAACTTTTGCCCCGTGCGAACTTTTTTCCCGCATTACTCTATTACGAGCACCAGTGGATACGAAGAAGAAACATTTCTTGTGAAAAGTTTCATCACTCGGAGCGGGAATCGAACCCTCATCCCATGGCATGGTACGTTTATACTGGTACGTTATTGGTGACGCTAACCGCATGGTCACGAGGCTCCACTCGTAGTTACAAAAAACTTTGTATGCAACTTGTTGCAAAACTTTTTTTTAGTACTCGTCCAACTCAGCAAGCCTCTTTGAAAAATGTATGACTCGTGTTGCAACTTGCTGTATAAATAACCATTATGAAATTCAATATTATAATATCTGTTTTATACTTTTCATTTCATTGACCTACTTTTATTTTTTGACCTACTTTTCCATACCGGTTCATTATGCAACTGAATAAAGTTGCATAATGAAATATAGGTGAATAATACATATTCATATTGCAACCTCAAATTATTTAATTTTTATCCATATAAATACTAGCTGTCCCGGCAAACTTTGAATAGCACCGCACTCTAGATTGGTTTCATTTCGAGCGTGTTGATTTCCTTCCCAGCTCATGAAAAAAAGGAACTTTATCAATTTTCTTAATTTTCTAGTAGATTTTCGTAACTTTTTGTACATATAAACACAGCCACCACGAATACGAACAAAACCGTGCAAGAGCCATGCTGATCGGTTCATCTGTTATTGAGTATTGTTGCCTCAAAGGAACTCATTTTTATGTATACATATACAGGGGGTGGCCAAAATGTTTGGGATAGGCAATTTTTTTCTCTCACAAAAAAGTTCAACATGGTGTAACTTTTCATATAATGCATAGAATATTCTCAAATTTTGACTGTTTATTAACCTATTATATGTGCATCAGTGGTACAAATTTGAGCTCGATTGGTTAATCTTTCGCGAAGTTATAACTGACCTGGTAAAACACTATTTTTAAGACTATCAATTTTTAAACTGTCATATCTTGGAGACCAGTGAACCGAATTGAATGAAATTTTGACCGATTATCAACAATATAATATTTAATGTTTGAATATTCAACAGAACATAGATACTTTTTAAACGTTGAAAAAAGTTATGATGGTTGGACATTTTCACCCATTTAGAGGAACTTGAGTCAAATTTACTATACTGCACAAAAATTACTGAATGTGTTCTTCCTTTAATCCAAATAGGCTTAAATATATCTTTTTATAGATATCTTATGAACAGAAGTAGAGAATCTTTGGATATCAAAAATAAAATTTTATGACATTGATGTAAAAAAATGCATTTTTTCAAAAAAGATCCAAAAAATGTCAATCCATCAAAAAATTTTTCAACGTTTAAAAAGTACCCATGCTTTAAATGATTTTCAAGCATTGATATATTGTGAATGAAAGTTCAAAATTTCATTTAATTCGTATCTCTGGTCTCCGAGATATGACAGCTCAAAAAATAGTAGTTTAAAAAATAGTGTTTTACCAGAACGGTTATAACTTTGAGAAATATTAACCAATCGAGCTCAAATTTGTACCACTGATGCACATATAATAGGTTGACAAACAGTCAAAATTTGAGAATATTTGATGCACTCTATGAAAAGTTACAGCATGTTGAACTTTTTTGTGAGAGAAAAAAAGTTGCCTATCCCAAACATTTTGGCCATCCTCTGTAGATAGATATATAAATGCAGTGGCATACGTGCGATAACTTGTGAACGGAAGGTCCGATTTTGGTCGTCTTAGTTTTGTTCTGTTAGTTTTCACCCAAGGAAGGTTTATGAGGCAAAAAACATGGCAAAATGAGGGTTTGTGTAAATCGGTTTTCCATACATTTTGGCCGGGGACTTGGTCTTGGCTAGAAACTTGAAACGTCAAAAAACACAGAAGGCAAGACAAAGTTTGCCGGGTACAGCTAGTTTTTTTTAAATTATTTAGTATTTGAATATTTTGCTCAATTTAGAATACCAATCTCACCACAATCATTCCTCAGAAGTTCAATGAATTTCGTTCAACCGTTGTTAGCTCGCCTAGATACCGAATGGAAGCTTCTTTTTCTCATCCATCACATGTTTTGAACCATGATTGATCAGTTTGATCTTCATCAATGGGGAGGCTGGGTGGCATGGTTCAAAAAATGCGTCATGAATTTCGAATCAATCTTGATATGCCGACCTACACGGGTGAGCCGCACAGCCAGCTAGCGGTCGGTCAAGAGCAATCATCCGTATATGCAAGATTGTATCATTCGACGACTAGTTTTACACACATGGCACCAGGGCGGCCCGCCAATTGCCACTAATAGCTCACTCTTATTAAATCACTTCTTTATAGATCTTCATAACTAATATGAGTGTATTACTCGCACGGGTTGGTGATTTAGTTGCTCGGGAGCAACAATTGGCTGGAATTCAGATGCACGATGCAGTAATTTCTAAAAATAAATTCCTAGTGGAGTTCATGAGAAAAGACAGTTTCATTAATTCGGCATTGTGCTATTGCAGGAAATTCCATATTACTACTTGCATCAACTGAAGGGCAAAACACATTGACCCTAAAATATTGTTTGAATTTAACATCAAACGACACAGTGTCTGCTTCTCAGCTTAGTATTATATGAAAATTACTACAGATTTCAATTGAGACCTGATCTTTAGAATACCTACTATCTTTGAACTATACAATCTCATATACGCCAAGGACCTGGGATCGAATCCCACTCCCGACAAACTCGCAAACATGTGAGTTCTTCCTTCGGAAAGGAAGTAAAGCGTGGGTCCCGAAATGAACTAGCCTTGGGCTAAAAATCTCGTTAATACAGATAAAAAAAAATCTCATATTATTCAAACCAGTCTGTAGCATCTAAACGTAAAATCTGATACATATTTCATACATGCAGAAAAAAACTGAAAGATTGCTGTATACCTAGTTGTTTCCGCGAATAGCATCCTAGAAGTAGGCACCTATCTCCCATGCCATCACTCATTTACATCATCGAACACTTAACTGCCAAAGGGCCCCAATGTGGACGAAAAGAGACGAGTCTGTCTGGTTAATTTATCGCCCACCGTTAGTAGTCCCGGGCGCGCAAAGGCTTCAAAGTGCAGAGAGCGCACATTTTTCTGCTGACTTGCAATTAAATGAGAAGTTACATTTCAGCAACAGGCAGCAGCCAGCGCCCCTTCCAAATACGAAACCAGTCCATCTACAACGTACGTATGTACAGCGGAGGAAAAATGCAAACCCCAGTGGCGGAGTCTGGACGGGAAGACACTAGAGACATTGAAGAGTTTCTGCCACGATGAAGATGTGATGGAGGAATTCAGCGGCGTCAGATTAGATAAGCCGAACGCTTCCATGTTTGCACAGATTTATCCCATATGCCTCACCCCGTCATCATCTTGAGCGGTGGGTAATAGATAAACCTGGCGCTGCTGGCCGACGATGAGAGCATCAATTCCAGCTGATGCATTCATATATGCATATTTACTTGAACGGTGGTGGTAAGTAGAGGTGGCGCGCGCGTGACCACAAATCGTTTACCCGCGGGTGTTAACGGATGAACGAACAAACAAGACCAATACGGAATGCCGTCATACAGCTGGTCATAGGGTTCGGCTAGTAATGGCTGGTTATTGAACGACATTGACGTTCTTATAAGTATTTGCAAAGAAAACATTTCTAACGATTTTAGATTTACTCATGAAATTTGATACCACATTGCAGGAATTCCGTTGCAAATATATGAGAATAATAAACTGGAAATTCAGGAGAATAAAAAATAGCAAAATGGATCGAATTAAGTTCAACTTGCTTAAAAACCTCCCCGACGCTTGTTGAACTTGTTCAATCAGTTCCTGGATAACAACATCATTCCGGATGATTGGAGGCAAGTGAGAGTGATAGCTATTCAAAAACCCGTGAAACCCGCGTCGGATCATAATTCGTACCGTCCAATCGCGATGTTGTCTTGTCTACGGAAGTTGTTGGAGAAGATGATTCTCTTTCGACTGGACAAATGGGTTGAATCGAATGGCATGTTGTCTGATACACAATTTGGTTTAAGCAGAGGCAAAGGAACGAACGACTGTCTTGCGATGCTTACTTCAGAAATTCAGCTTGCCTTTGCTCAAAAGCAGCAAATGGGCTCAGTGTTTTTGGATATTAAGGGAGCTTTTGATTCAGTTTGTGTCGATGTTCTCTCCGACAAACTACACGGAAGTGGCCTTTCACCAATTTTGAACAACTTTTTGTATAATTTGCTGTTTGAGAAGCAGATGAGTTTTGCTCATGGCGACTTGACAGTTTCACGAATTAGCTACATGGGTCTCCCCCAGGGTTCATGTTTAAGCCCCCTTCTTTACAATTTTTATGTCAGAGACATAGATGATTGTCTCATGGAAAATTGCACGTTAAGACAGCTTGCGGATGACTGTGTTATTTATATAACGGGATCAATAGCAGTCGATCTGCAAGGACCACTACAGGATACTTTGGACAATTTGTCTACTTGGGCTCTCAAGCTGGGTATCAAATTCTCTCCGGAGAAAACTGAGATGGTTGTCTTTTCTAAAAAACACAAACCGGCAAAGTTTCCGCTCCATCTGATGGGTAAGACAATCAGTCATAGCATGTCTTCTCAATATCTCGGCGTCTGGTTCGACTCCAAATGCACCTGGGGGAAGCATATTGTGTATCTGATACAGAAATGTCAAAAGCGAATCAACTTTATGTGAACTATTACCGGAACATGGTGGGGAGCACATCCGGAAGATCTGATCAGGCTGTACCAAACAACCATTCTGTCGGTTTTAGAATACGGTAGCTTCTGTTTTCAATCCGCGGCGAAAACACACTTGCTGAAGCTTCAACGGGTTCAGTACCGTTGTCTTCGGAACGCGTTAGGTTGCATGAACTCAACTCACACTATGAGTTTAGAGGTACTCGCTGGTGTACAGCCTCTGACAGACCGCTTTGCGGAGTTATCGTTCCGGTTTCTCATCCGATGCGAGGTTGTGAATCCATTGGTCATAGAAAATTTCGAAAAGCTGCTCGAACAGAACCCTCAAACTCGTTTTATGAGTGTGTACTACTGGTACATGACGCTGGAGGTAAGCCCATCTCCGGTTAACACCAATCGTGACAACTTCTCAAACTTCGACAGTTGCTCTGTAGATCTTGATCTGTCCATGAAGGATGAGATCACCGGAATACCAGAATCTTTTCGTTTCGTGTGTATTCCACAAATTTTTGCAAGTAAGTTCGGGCATGTTAGCGGGGACAGACAGTTCTTCACAGACGGTTCGAAAACCGATGATTCGACTGGATTCGGTGTCTACAACGAATTTCATAGCGCCACCTTCATGCTTCAAAAGCCATGTTCGGTATACATTGCTGAGCTCGCGGCTATATACTACACCTTAGAGTACATTCGCACTCTTCCACCTGAGCACTACTTCATTTTTACCGACAGTCTAAGCTCTCTGGAGGCTGTTCGGTCAATGAAACCGATGAAGCACTCAGCGTACTTCCTGAATGAAATACGCCAAGTTTTGAGTGCTTTGTCCAAACGCTCATACATCATCACCATAGCTTGGGTCCCTTCACATTGCTCAATTCCGGGCAATGAGAAAGCGGACTCTCTGGCTAAGGTGGGCGCTAGCGGAGGCGATATTTACGAGCGTCAAATCGCCTTCGACGATTTTTTTGCATTGGCCCGTCAGGAGACCTTGATCAGCTGGCAACACAAATGGAGAGATGGAGAGATGGGTAGATGGTTGCACTCCATCATTCCACAGATGTCGAAGAAGCCATGGTTCAAAGGGTTGGATTTAGGCCGCGATTTCATTCGTGTAATGTGTCGGCTGATGTCCAACCACTATTTGTTGAATGCACATACCTTCCGTATTGGGCTCTCAGAAAGCAATCTCTGTGTCTGTGGCGTAGCTTACCAGGATATCGAACATGTTGTGTGGGGATGCAATGAGTATCAAGAGGTCAGATCTGAGCTGCATGAAATTCTCCGGGTCCGAGGAAAACAACAGAAACCCGTTAGAGAAGTGTTGGCAGGACTTGATTTGGAATACATGAACCTGATTTACCAGTTTTTGAAACGTGTTGATGTCAGAGTTTGATGTAGTACGTTCCTTGTTTTCGTTGTCTGCCTTTTGGTTTTGTTGTTCGACCCTGTCTGTCGTCGCCCCCCTTCCGTTTGTCCTCTTCTTGTCGTTGTCTACCAATAAAGTCCTTTCTTTTTGGTTCCGTTACAGATATGGACAATTTGTCCCATCAATGTTTTTAGTATAAGTTAGCAAATTATTTAGTTTTTAAACCCATAAACCCGTCCTTCCCAATTTTATTTTATTTTTTTTAATCCCTTACCTCGAAACAGCCGCGAGTACTTCGGCTTCCCAAACTAACATAGTCTTAAGGCAGTAATAAATTGTAAAATGTAAAATCAATTTAAAAACAAAAGATTTCGGCTCAGTTATGCCCATGTGGCGCCCGAGCCTTCCAAATAAACGAATAAGTAAAAAAAAAATTAGCAAAACACGTGCATGGCTGAGAGTTATTTTTTTGTACAGGCATCTAACAATTTATCTATCTATATGTATATAAATGCAGTGACATTCGTGAGACCGCGCATAACTTGTGTACGAAAGGTCCGATTTGTGTCGTCTTAGTTTTGTTAGTTTTCACCCACGGGAGATTTACGAGGAATAATAATCATGGCAAAATTGACAGATTATGAAAATCGATATTTCATCAATTATTTTGAATCTTTTTGAACGGGGACTTGGACTAGAGGCTAGAGACTTCGAAAAAAAAAACGCAGCAGGCAAGACAAAGTTTGCGGGACACTTGGCGGGACAGATGATAACAATAATAATAATAAATGGCACCAAATTTCAAAAAAGAAAAATGAAAGCAGTGAATCAATATGTTTTTGGCAACTCGGCGCTATAAATCACATTTTATACTTGCCGTTTCAGTACAATATCGGCCTCCTTTGTCGCACTATGCCAAGCAATTGCATTATGGTTTATAATGCAACTCATTTCGGTTGCATTATGAACCATAATGCAATTGTTTGATCACCAGCTTTAGTTTCCACGCCAAGAGCTTGGAAAACTTTGATGGTTATAGCTTGTTATAGCACGGCTTGCTTGATCCAAATTTCGTGGCTAGCATGATAGAACACGTAACCAACCAACCAGAACGAAGCACGATGATATTTTTGGATATGATCAAATTGTAGTGAATATTTGATTCATTGCAGAAAATGCTGTATGCAACTCGGTGCAAAACTCGATTTTCACAGCACTCATCGTATTTATCCATCTCGGAAAGCCTCGTTGGGTAAATGTACAACTCGTCCTGTAAAAATCATCATGCAACTCGTTGCATAAATAACTGTTTTGCCATTTCTCATCGTAATACCTCACGCGAATCTGCCAGGAAAAGGTCTACTTTCCCACACCGAATTAGCAGTGCTGTAATGGTTCGTTACAGCACTGATTTACCTTGCGTAATGAACCATTACAGCACTGTTTTTAGTTTTGATCAACTTCTTGATGCTTTCTGGATGCAGTTTTGAAAAAATGTGACAACTGCACCGTATAACCTGCACGCAGAAAAATAAATTGTAAACACAATTATATTCTAGTTCAAATAAACTGATTTTTCAGTTTACTATAGCGACAAATTGATTTCTAGTTTAAACTGAGCTGTTCTATTGTTTGATAATACAAAAATTTTCATTTGTCGAAATTTTTGACAGTTTGTTAAAACAAACAGAGATATGGTATTTTCAACATGAAATAATGAATTGATTCAAACGACTGCACTTTTGCCACTAACAAACCCGGAATGTGATTGTGTTGGTGACGGCAGCAACTTCGGCAGCTCGGAAATCTATTTTTAGACCGTCGGTAAGCGGATGGGGAAGAGAACGACTAAAAAAAGACAAAAAAGGCGAAACCGATCGACTTTTTGTGGATGTGGTCGTGAGTACCTGCGCGTTATCCATCACAACCAAAGCTGCACTTGGAAGTTGGCGTGATGGATTTGCTACACCTTCTTCGTTATGGCGATGTTGGGGTAAGTATTTTATAGATGTGTGAGTGCTTTCGGACCATGTTTATGGTTTTTATTTTGTTGAAACAAATGACATTTTTGACATTATATGAAATAATGGTAATCGGTTGTTTTTATCGATAAACTCTAAGTGAAAACAATTTAATATAACTTCGAAAAAAGTTAATTCTCATGAAAATCCACGATGCCTTTTATTGTTTTAAACAAGCGCCATTTTTCTGCGTGTGCTATGATCAGACTTTCTCAAACATGGCCATGAACATCAGTGTGCAGTTTAATGAAAAAGTTTTGTTAAAAACTATTCTCTAGGGGTAATTTTTGAAATTGCAAAAAACGTTGCATGCAACTCAGAGTAGGATTCGATTTTTACAGCGCTAGTCGTAGTTATCCAACTCGGCAAGCCTCGTTGGATAAATCTATATATATAAAAATGCAGTGGCATACGTGGGACCGCGCATAACTTGCGAACGGTAGGTCCGATTTTGATCGTCTTAGTTTTGTTCTGTTAGTTTTCACCCAAGGAGGGTTTATGAGGCAAAAAACTTTAAAAAATTGAGAGTTTTCGAAAATCGATCTTCCATACATTTTGTAACCGGGGACTTGGTCTTGGCTAGAAACTTGAAACGTCAAAAAACGCAGTAGGCAAGACAAGGTTTGCCGGGGACAGCTAGTGTGCTGTAAAAATCTTCATTCTGCACCTTGTTACGTAATAGTAGTTTACGCAACAAGGTGCAGAATGAAGATTTTTGCAGCACGTCGTACATTTATCCAACGAGACTTTCCGAGTTGTATAATTACGACGAGTGATGTTAACCCTCAAAGCCCCAGGACAAACTTCTTATTTTTAATCGACTGATACTCAGGATCTTTTATTTTAGTTTTTATTTTTGTGTATTTTAACTTAGATGCTAATTCTACACTAGAGACTCAGGATCTGTATAATATAAAAATAAGCGGTTTTCACTATGATCGATGGGAAGAGTTGTACTTCAGGTAAAAATAGTTGTCAAACCGGAAGTCCATGATTGAACCTGTTTTTGCACCGGAAATAAGTGTTCCCTGGTGCAATGTTTTGGCGAGTCGTCTATGAATCTGGTATTTTATAATGATTTTGACATCTTTAACAACTTGAAATGGTAGGCCAACGCCAAGAACACAATGCTGAGGCTGCTTTCTGGCATGAATTGCGTCTGAAAACTTGGTCCCAGGAGTGTACTTCCGGTAGGACTGCCTTAGACCCAATTTCGTGATCATAATCATTTTGCACCTGAAAAGATGATTTTAGAAGTTTGGTGTCTATGAAGAATTTGTTTCGTATATTTGAGCCCTTCTTTTGAAAGTTTCACTCATGTGATTAATCCACCTAAAATTCAAATACGGGTCATACTTTTAGCCAACGAGTTATTACTAGATCATTGCATACTTATAGGCGTTTATCGGTTTCTGACCCAATTTACAAAATTGATTCCAAATTGTAAAAGCACGCTTCGCTAAGAAATTAAAGACCAGATTTAGATTCCACTTCGATTAATCTACCGAGAATTAACAGCTAATTATTGAAAAAATAGCCAAAAGGCAGTTGTAGAACATATCGCCAAACATAGCACCAGGGAACAATTATTTCCGGTGCAAAATCAGGTTCAAGCATGGAATTCCGGTTTGACAACTACCCTTGCATGAAGTACAACTCTTCCCATCGATCATAGTGAAGACCACTTATTTTTATGTTTTACAGATCCTGAGTATCAGCTGATTAAAAATATAAAGCTTGTCCTGGGGCTCTGAGGGTTAAAATCGAGTTCAGCACCGAGTTGCGTACACCGTTTTTTTGCAATTTGATATATTACCACTTGAGGATAGTTTTTAACGAAACTTTTTCATCAAACTGCACACTGATGTTCATAGCCATGTATAAGAATATCTGATCAAAGCAGGTTAGGGGCTGTCCATTAATTACGTAACGGTTTATGGGGGGAGGGGGGGTTTGAGAAATCTTACGCGTCATACGTGTCGAAAAATCGTAAAAAATCCCTTACGTATTTAATGAGCCCCTCTTATACTGTGCATTTGTCACAATTTTCGAAACTGCATCCAGAAAGCGTCAAGTATTTGATCAAAACTAAAAACAGTGCTGTAATGGTTCATTACGCAACGCAAATCTGTGCTGTAATGAACCATTACAACACTGTGAATTTGGTTTGGAAAAGTAGGCCTTTTCCTGACAGATTTGCGTGAGGTAAAGCAGCCCATTACGATGAGGAAATGCAAAAACTTCTTTTTTCATTTGAGAAATTGATATTGTCAGAGTTATCGTTCGATGGGCCTAATACCATTATTTTTCGTCATTCATGCCGCGGGCTGCACGAAATATGCTCGTGGGCCGGATCCAGCACGCGGGCCGTACGTTGGGAAGCCCTGCATTAAGATCTAGACATCCATTGTGGAGTTATGGCAATACATGTGAAACAGTGTTGGACAATGAGAGAGTAAGAAGCACCCCTTTGCTTCTGACAAGTGACAAAAACCCACTTTCGAGAAAACGAGGTTTAAAGTTTTTCGTCAATTTTTCATTCTATACAAATGTATGAAGTTTCAAAATCAATCCAATTTTCTCTGATTTATTGTAATTTTTCTAATCATCGTGATATTGTTTTTATTAAAAGCTTGAAATCTGAAGAATGTTTCTAAATGCTCAACTCAAAATCGACAAAATGGTCACTTACACCCCTTTGTATCTGTGCCCCTCAAATAAAATGTTTTGTTCGCATGATTTTCTAATGAGATCATAAAGTCCATTGCGATTGTGTGAACAACTGAAGAAAAATCTCCCTCAATTTATTTGAATATTTCTTTCATAGTTGATGAAACACATGGAAAACTTAAGTGATTGTGTTCCTTTCACATTGTAATAGAACTATGAAGTTGTGCAGTAGTTTGAAAAAAAAAAATCGGTGAAATCATACATCTCTTTGGGTACCTCATTTTCCTTAAAATACGTAATCAAGTTCAGCTTGTATTCTGAAATCTTGCTTAGACATATTTACGAACTTGAAAGTCTGCGGAACTTATCCTGAGTTTCACTTCACGGTGACAATAGATCAAAATGGCCACAAAATTTCGGTTTATTAGACGCAGTGGCTTAGTTTCCCTTAAAAGCGGGGAGGATATAAAAAAAAAAAAAAATTACTCTATTATCATCGTAAAGTGACACTCAGATTTTTCGAAAGAAAGTTCTGAAAGAAAGTTAACCTCAACCACCAGAAACTGTCAAAATTCATGTGAGAGGGAATACATATAAATAAACCAACGAGAATGAACTGAACAGTCATTTGTGACGTCATCTTGCGAAACGTAATAGGCCCTTGATTTTTAATATATTTTTTACAGATGTATGGAAGAATCCATAAATGACCTAGCATTTCAGGAGGGAGAATGCAGTAGGGTATGAATACCCTTCCTCATATTATGCCCTATGTTCATCCTATGCCAAAAATAGATGACTTTAATTTTAAATCTCTGTTAGATTTGGTATATTTTACCTGTACCTAATGTGGTTTATTTATTCCCCTGTATCCCCAGTAGTCTGGCCGCACACCTTGCGCAACCAAAGAAAGAACATTGAATATATCCAATAACAACAATAATAATCAGTTATTTCATGCACAAAGTCACGCAAGGCACCAAAAAACCCTAGGCATAAAATATGTTATTTTAAATAGTTTTACCCCGCTTTCGGTTTATGACTGACGCTGGCTGCCAGACGGTAAAAGACTTTGAAGGAATTTCATTCCGACCAACTTTAATTGTTTGTCTTTGACTGTTTCCTTTTGTCATTTTGCACTTTCGTGACCAACTTAATACTCTCGCAATAAAAAGTACTTTTCCCCCGTGTGCGATCAGATAGTCGGATAACTTCAATCAAAATGGAAAATTGATATCGCCAGCAAAACGAGAGCGTGCCCTTGCCGTCGTTGCTGTTCGGCGGTGGATATTGATCGCTGTCTAGCTCAATGGGAATACTTACTAAATCAAAACGAAAATGACTAACCTGGAAAGACAAGAGAAAAGGAAAAGTTAATGATTGCATCCATTCTTGTTACGGAATAAACATGTTAAAGGAGAATGAGAACTTTGATGATAATTCTTGAATATTTTTCCTGTTTTTTTTAATTTATCGGATTTAATCAAATTGTTTTTAAGAGTAAATTTCGTTTCGCGAAGAACGACGACCTTTAAAAATATCAGTGGATGGGTTGAGATTTTGAAGAAAGTATATTTTATAGGCGAAAATAATGGATAAATCCTTATGTAAAGTAGGTAAAATAAATATACGGTAAAATCGATTGAATCAATAGATAAAATATTTATAAATATATAAAAACGGGCTCCAAACAAGTTGCTCTTTGTAATGATTTCCACAGACAAAAATACTATCTCAACCGTCTGTTAAACATTTAACAACAGCCACAATCGAAAGAAATCGTACAAATCTCTTGCAGGAACCGACTCAACTGCATAGTAAGTGAATGTATGGTAAACTGCTTGCTGCTGGCCAACAAGTCCCAGCAACAGTACAGCAACAACAATCTGGGCTAAGTCCAACTGCGCTGGTTGGCGAAAAACGAGTGGAAAAACCAAATTAATCATAAATTTACATTTCTAGTGCAGCCCAGTTTTCCTCGGTTGTTTTACATTTTCATATCCACTTGCCCTCCAATCGACCGTTCCTCCGTTTAATGAAGGAAGAAGAATCAGCAATCGCTCTAAATAGGGAAATGTTAGCAACCGACTTTATGAGTGAAGCACATGATAATGCTTAAAGTTGTTCCAGCATCTAGATGGTTTCTTTGAATCGATTGTTTTATTTTAATGGGAAAAGATATCTTGCTATGAAACCATCAGCTTTATTTTGAAATAAATTATCTGGAATAAGTGTTGGGCATTTTGTTCTTTACGGATAATTTCCATATTAAACACGAAATAGTAGTTTACGCAACAAGGTGCAGAATGAAGAGTTTTACAGCACGAGTCGTACATTTATCCAACGAAGCTTGCCAAGTTGGGTAATTACGACGAGTGCTGTAAAAATCGAGTTCTACACAGAGTTGCGTACAACGTTTTTTGCAATTTCATAATTACCACTTCTTCATCAAACTGCACACTGATGTTCATAGCCATGTTGTAAAAGGTTGATCTTAGCAGGTTATACTGAGCAGTTGTCACAATTTTTCGCACCTGCGTACAGAAAGCATCAAGAAATTGATCAAAACTGAAAACAGTGCTGTAATGGTTCTTTGCGCAACGCAAATCAGTGCTGTAATGAACCATTACAGCACTGCTAATTTGGTGCGGGAAAGTAGGCCTTTTCCTGGCAGATTTGTGTGAGGTAAAACAGCCTATTACGATGAGGAATTGCAAATTGTTATTTATGTAACGAGTTGCAAAAAAATTGTTTTTTCAGCACGAGTCGTACATTTATCCAACGAGGCTTGCCGAGTTGTATAAATACGAAGAGTGCTGAAAAATTCGAGTTTTGCAACGAGTTCCATACACAATTTTATGCAATGATTTTTTCATTATACAACTCATTTGAGTTGCATAATGTTCATAATGCAACCCAAATGAGTTGCATTATGAACATTATGCAATTATTTTTCATTATGCAACTCATTTCAGTTGCATAATTAACCAGTTTGGGAAAATTGGCCATTATGATACCAAAATAAGTCCTATGAAATGGATATTATGATACTGAATTGCATAATAAAATAATGCAATGATTTTTTTCATAATACAACTCATTTGAGTTGCATAATGTTCATAATACAACTCAAATGAGTTGCATTATGAACATTATACAACTATTTTTCATAATGCAACGCATTTCAGTAGCATAATGAACAAGTTGGCCATTAAATATGATACCAAAATGAGTTAGATAAAATACAAATTATGATACTGAATTGCATTAAATTGATTTAAACATATTTTCGAAGGTGTTTTTTTTTTTAATCTGCAACTTTGTAAATTTCGGATTTGATTTTCACTTTTATATTTTTTCTGGAAGCCTACATGGGTTACCATTTTTAAGGCGAGAACATTTTGAGATTTTTCGCAAATCACAGAAAATCACTTCTAGCGACAAATGATACATGAAACGAACAATCCAAGATAGCCATGGTTCTTGTAGTAGCATGGTGCCGACACCCTCGCCCTGTCCTGGGTAGAGGCTAATGGCAAACATAGGACAAAATAATAACTGGTTTTGCCATCATATCTCGTTTTGCCATTCTTCTGTTATTATGAAAAACTTAAAATGATATGTTATTCATGAATAATGCTAAATAACACATCAATAATAAAAATTACTATCATGGTAAAACTTGCAATTTAGCACCTTTTATAATGAATTGTATAAAATATCAAAACAATAGCATAATTTACATTCCTAGCTAAATTTACCATTATTTTGATATTGTGAGAAATTATTTATAAACATTAGGCAGCATAAGATATTTTACTCTTAATATACCATTAACTCCTCTCCTCTTCTTGGCGTAACGTCCTCACTGGGACAAAGCCTGCTTCTCAGCTTAGTGTTCAATGAGCACTTCCACAGTTTTTAACTGAGAGCTTCCTCTGCCAATGACCATTTTGCATGTGTATATCGTGTGGCAGGAACGAAGATATTCTATGCCCAAGGAAGTCAAGGAAATTTCCTTTTACAAAAAGATCCTGGATCGACCGGGAATCGAACCCGTCACCCTCAGCATGGTCATGCTGAATACCCGTGCGTTTACCGCCTCGGCTATATGGGCTATACCATTAACTATTATATTGTATATTTCAAGCATAACGGTGGCTAAATTCATCAGAGTGAATTTGATTTTTAAGTTCGTTTCATTTTGAGTTTTTAATTTCCACAAAATAAAACTGATTTTACATTGATTGAATTTTATTGAAGAAAAAAAAAAGAAATGGCTCATTTTACCTTTCTTCTGCTACTTTGAAATAATAACTGAATCTACCATTATTTTATAATTGAATTTGAACAACTAAACCTACCATTATTTTGATCGCCACATAAACAGCTAAATTTGTTCTTATTCTGTTATCAATAACTCAAGAATGTCATATTTTGTTATTCGCCGATAACAGTTAATTTGGGTCTTATTTTGTTATCAATATCTCAATAATAACTTATTTTGTTCTTCAATTTAATCCGCATGCTTTACCATTACCTTGTTATTACAATGGCAAAATAAGTTATTTTTATGTTTTTCTGCTACCAAAATTTTGTTATTATTTTTGTTATTTTAACTCTTATTTCAAACAAACAAATAACACATTTTGCCATTCAAACATTCTGTGCCTCACAACGATTGAACATTTGTAGTTTTCTTTTTTCAAAGTTTCTTTATTTGCATTATGGTGTTTCGAAGAAACGAACTCCCCTCGTTTTTTTTTTTATTTTCTTATAGTGTTTTCACTTAATAGAGTTTCAGAGGTTTTCAGGGATCCTCAAACGATCTATCTAACAATATTTCGTCTCAAACGATTCAAATTGGTTTTACCAAAAGGTTTCTTCTGTACTTTTATCAAAATATTTACCAGAAAATCTGTAAGAAATTTTTCAGTATAGATTAGACGAATCAGACGCGCCAACTTGGCCAAATTATTGGGGGGGCAAAGCCTGGTTTTAGTGATTTTTTGCATGGGATAATCGAAACAGTTAATTTGGGTCTTATTTTGTTATCAATATCTCAATAATAACTTAATTTGTTCTTCAATTTAATCCGCATGCTTTACCATTACCTTGTTATTACAATGGCAAAATAAGTTATTTCTATGTTTTTCTGCTACCAAAATTTTGTTATTATTTTTGTTATTTTAACTCTTATTTCAAACAAACAAATAACACATTTTGCCATTCAAACATTCTGTTTTAATGGTTAAATTTGCCATTCTTTTGCCATTAAGCTCTACCCGGGGTCCTTGTATCACAGGATCACGGGCAATCAAGGCATATCATACACGTTTTATCATGGGATCACACGTTATCGGATCATGTTACAAATCGCGATAAATTGTATTCATCACAATTTATGTCATTTATGAGCCCATAAACCGAATTCATGGTTAGAAGCATAATGTTTGTAGCTAAATCATGAAGTTAGAGCAATAAGATTGCTCAAAACGCGAATGCTTCTTACATTTTATCATTTTGACTTTATGATAACGATCGCATCGCGGCCCCACATGCCGAACGATTCGTTTTTCGCGAAGCGTGGTTTGTTAATGATGCTTGACGACAAAATTGTATCGTTGTGTCTATGATCGCGCGATGCGTTTCAACCGCGATTGCAATTTAGTATCATAACTTCTATTCTATTCTATTATTTTCTATTCTATTCTATTCGATTCTATTCGATTCTATTCGATTTTATTCGATTCTATTCGATTCTATTCGATTCTATTCGATTCTATTCGATTCTATTCGATTCTATTCGATTCTATTCGATTCTATTCGATTCTACTCGATTCTATTCGATTCTATTCGATTCTATTCGATTCTATTCGATTCTATTCGATTCTATTCGATTCTATTCGATTCTATTCGATTCTATTCGATTCTATTCGATTCTATTCGATTCTATTCGATTCTATTCGATTCTATTCGATTCTATTCGATTCTATTCGATTCTATTCTCTTCTATTCTATGCTATTCTATTCTACAGAACTGAGTTTTGGCTAAAATCGCAAAAATATCAGTTCAGTTGCTATGATAGTGCTCTGGAGTGTGGGTCGGTACCAAGTCGTTGTCGGTCACTTTCGTTTTGATATTGATCGGCCTACAGTGATATTGACGATGGTGCAAAATCAGTAGTCAACTGACATAACTGATATTTGGCAGCTCTGGTTATAGGTACGTTTTCGGGGGTTTCGAAGGTCTTACGTGCGTAACATAGGTTCGAAGCCCGAGTGGGTCTTGAAGGGATTTCGGAGCCATTTCAGGGAGTCTTATAATTATAATTCTAGTTTCAGAGGCGTTACGGAATCACTTTCATTATTTTAGGATCAAATGATGTTGAATCGCTAATATATTGCGAAACCAATGAGATTTCAACACTTTGCCATGTCCCACCCAACCTCTACCCATTGGACCATATGGTAGATTGCAGCGATAACAGTTTGCCCTTTTCTATTTTCTGGGTCAAGTAAAGAGCCGTAGGCTGAAAATAAATTCAAAAGTGTGCAGCACTTGATCTGCAGAGACGTGTGTGGACTTGCTTCATTCATATTAATTACTCAAACCAATTAGCGCCACATGCAAGAAGCCTTCTTGGTGGTAGCAGCGTGGTCGTACACATGGACTCATACGAGGCCTGGGAAGAGATATTTACTATGCGGATGCACTTCCAAGACTGTCGAGAAGGCAAAAACTAGAAGTGTTTGATCTGTCTTCTGACGGGGATAACACCGGACCATACTTGGGCGTTGCTTTTTTTGAAGTCGATTCTGCCACTCGCGTTATGCCATGTGTTAGAAAGCAGACGCAAACATCAAGAGGAATATTTAATTAAGCCCCGAATCAATGATATGTGCGACAACTTCTTTAAAGAATTTCACATTAGTCTTCTAATTTTTAAACTTCATCGATATAAATTGGCAAAATATGAAGATATGCCAAGTTCCGCCTCTTTACGTTGCAAAATCAATAATTTGAGACAAAATAAAAGTAAAAACTGTAAACGATAACAAAAACACTTCTTTCAAAGTGTTGGCAATCCTCTCTACATCAAATCATAGTTAACGAGCAAAGATTCATTCTAGCGACGTCACAAATTCCTTCATAATATTTCATTCCTTTTCATATTCCGTCGACTTCCCTCCACATGGAGCGCAAAGTTGTTTAGTTGTGTTTTTTTTTCTATCACTTTGCGCTAAATTTCTCGCGAATAAAGCTGTAAAAACGTTACCATTAGAGAGCTTCTGTACTACATCAGATGGCCCGACGACGACCTCGGATGCACGGTGGCAAGAGTTCCGTTTGCTCTCAGAAGAACATCGTTTGTTGGTCAGACCAGGGTCTATTAATATTATTCGTATCTCTATCTCCATCCACAGCATCCTGCCGTCGTCGGTCGTTCAGTCGGTCGGTAGCTAGTAATCGCATAGCTTTATCTGGGTTAGGGAATCATAGAACCACTCACCCTCTGCAAGCTGGAGCAACCTCAGCTGGAGCGAAAACAGAGACGTTCGGTTTACATTAGTCGCTCAGCGGGAGCCCTTTATGCCACCTTCTACCAGAGAATGGGCGTTTCAGATTCAACGGGGCGGGATTCCGATTCCGAGTGCGGGTACGATTATTTTCTGTGGAGTTTACGGGTTTGGGACAGCAAACCAAGGTCTCGTGTTGCTCCATTCAACGTTAAAAAGCCAGCCGACAAGTTTGAATTGTGTGTTCCATGAAGATTGATATAATGTGTTTTAATATGAAGTCATCCGTAACTTGCCAGCTGATAGGTTTGATTTTGATATGACATTTGATATTTTGGCGCAAAAGCATAATGAATTCATTTTCTTTTTCTTTTTGGCGTAATGTTCCGATTGGAACAAAGCCTTTTTTTCAGCATAGTGTTGAACATTTCAAGTCTTACGGAAAGGTATCCAAAGATACGATCGGAAACATCTATTCTATGTGAATTCGTCTGGTGCTGAAGGATGGATTAGATAAGTTGGTGTTGGCGCTTACCAAGGTAGATAACAGCAACTGAGTAACTCCTATTGTCCAAAATCAGAAGTTTGGGTGATTACAAACAAATGGTGAACACCAGGATGTCAATCATCATCCTCTTTGAGCTGTTTGCGTCTCTTGCAGATGACGGTAAGTTTTTAAGGATTGGCCTTGTTCATGCATATCTGACACATTCTACCGTGACGTTACAACGTTTTGACGCATTCGTAGTCAGATTTTCCTCTATAACTCATGAAAACGAGCGTAAACAGCGAAATATTTTTTCATATTCGGATTCCTTGTAAAATTTCTGATATATTTGACCTATTGAACATTTAGTTTTCATTAGAAAAACGTGTTTAAAATGCGTATTTGTAGCGTGACGTTACAACGCGCTAGAATCCGACCCTCTCTAACGCGCTACCAACATCTTAAAAAATCTGCTCGGATTTTTATGTTATTCTGAATTTTTTTTCCACCATTGAAATTTATTGGTTTGTTCTTCAATTCAATGGAATAAAACATTTAAATTTCGGATTTGTTTTTGAATGATCGACTTTTACATTTCGTGACGTTACAACGCCCGTTCAGTTTCAAACAGGATTCTGCTCGCGTTGTAACGTCACGAAAATGCACATCATGTTAGAATCAGAATAATCAGCCAAATTTACCCGAATTTGTGAATATATCATTGCATTATCTTCACTGCTTCAAGGGGAACTTTATTCTATTGAAAATCCGTTTTGTGATAAATGGCTCGGAGGGCCAAGTTATTGCTATCAATAGTATGAATACTCCTTCATGAAGGTTAATGACACCGGCACCCATCTTTGATTTAGTATCACCCATATTCTTCTAGTTTTGTTCCAAAGACTAGCGCGCTGAGATCCGTTATTTTGCACCGCCAGATATTTAAATTTTTCAGCATATAACACGCCGTCGAGATAAGGCACATTCTACCGTGACGTTACAACATTTCTACGCATCCGTAGTCAGATTTTGTACTTTAATTCATAAAAACGACTGTAAACCTCAAAATATTTTATCATATTCAGATTCCTTGTAAAATTTCCGATATGTTTGACCTGTTAACAATTAGTTTTCATTAGAAAAATTTGTTTAAAATGCGTATTAGTAGCGTGACGTTACAACGCGCTAGAATTCGACCCCCTCTACCGCGCAACCAACATCTTGAAAAATTTGCTCGGATTTGTATTTTAAACTGAAAATTTCTCCCACCGTTGAAATTGATTGGTTTGTTCTTCAATGCAGTGAAATGAAACATTTACATTTCGGATTCGTTTTTTTGGATAATCGACTTTTACATTTCGTGACGTTACAACGTTCAGTTTCAAACAGGGTTCTGCTCGCGTTGTAACGTCACGAAAATGCACATCATTTTTTAATCAGAATAATCAGACAAAATTGCCCGAATTTGTGAATATATTATTGCATTATTTTTACTGCTCCAAGAGTAACTTTATTCTATTAAAAATCCGTTTTGTGATAAATGGCTCGGAGGGCTAAGTTATTGCTATCAACAGTATGAAAACTCCTTCATGACGGTTAATGGTACCCATCTTCGGCCTAGTACCACCCATACTCATCTAATATTGTCCCAAAGACTAAACCGTTGATATCCAATACTTCGCACCGCCAGATATTTAGATTTTGCAGCATAAAACTAATCACGCCGTCGAATTAAACATTTTTTCAATAATTTATGCAATGTCATTGATTCAATAAAAAACGCTTTAAGATGTGCGAGCAGTTATTGAACCAAAGACATACCTGAGGATCTGAATACCACTAAGGGCATCAATTTATGTGATTCCAGAGACAAATAGACCTAATTCTGACAAAAAAAAATACATCATATATATGTCAGCGTCATAATTACTCAGAGAGTTAGTGTCTTCGGTAAAATTGTTTAATAAGTCAAAAACATACAGCTGATTTACTATTGGATGTGAGATTCAGACACACTGGGAGACGCTTATTAAAAGTTTACAATAATTTAGAATTTCTCAAAAAGTTTTCAACAAATTTTGATTAGCTGAGAAACTATTTTTTGGCAAAATCTTTGGGCACTTTATAAGAAGTTACAACATGTTGCATATTTTTTGAATAAATATATAGTGCACCATTTTTCAAAATTTCAACTACCACTAGTCAGTTAGAAACTTGAACCAAACGGCTTTTAAACTGAAAATTCTGGACAAGATAAACAACTTTTCCAAAGACATCAACATTCTAAAAGTCTAAAGTCTAAGTAATTAGAGTCCCGAGATACATATGAGTTTCAATTTCGTAGGTGTTACGTCTGTTTGTCGGTGATTCTTGTTATATAAAAAATAGATGTAATACTGACGTAATATCCACCCCATATATTTCAAGATCCTAAAATTTAGACAGTTGGTGTCCTCGACAAAATTGTTTGGCTGGTCAAGAACTTTCAATTGATGGGCCGTATGATTTCAAATCCTTCCACTAGGAGGCGCTAGAGGGTATACGCATTTTTAGTTTTACTTATCTCAGGATCGTGATTAATTGGAAAGATGGTTGCTTCAATTAAGTTGTTTGGTAGATCACTAGACTTTCAGTTTAATAGCCGTATGTTATTAATTTCTGCCACACAGTGGTGGTTTCAGTTTTCAAAAGCATGCCAATTTTATTAATTACCCAAAACACATTCAACAAGCCGAAACTTTTTATAAAATATATCAAAAATTCTCAAATTTTGACTGATAGTTCCTCATCTTGTTATCTGTAATATCTACAATTTTGGACTTGATTGGTTAGCTCTACACAAAGATGGAGCGCTTTAAGCACAATAATATTTTTGACTGTGTTCTATTAAGTCTTACATCTAAGGAATAAGTGAATCAAATCAAATAAAATTTTAAAAGTTCAGAATTATATAGGGTAAATGTACCAATAGTGGTACTATTAGTAGCTCCTTGTAGTAATATAACTGAATAAAATTGATAAAACCACAAAATAAAAAGTCTAAAAACGTTACTCGGTAGTTTTTTACTTAAATTTGCTAGGAAAAATGTAAAAACCATTGTTTATTTCAGTTTTTGCTAGTAAATCGCATGCACCAACTATAGGTACACGGTTCCTATTATGGAGGTAAAATTTAACATTGGTTCATATAGTGGCGCATCCCGTTGAATTCTTATGGGACCCACCACTATAGGAACACTACCACCACTATAGGTGCAAAGGAGCAAAAAAAATAAGGAAAATAATTGTTTAAAATAGGTTTTTCGGCAAATCCTGAATACAAAACCAAATGAATATTATGAATTAGGTATGATATATCTATTAAAAATGTCATTTGCAAGCTTTTTGGTCGAAATTGTGCTAAATTGCCACTACCACCACTATTGGTACTACCTCCACTAAGGGAGCTTTTACCCTATTGATCTTTGATTACAATTTGATTTGAATACAATATGTCCAAAGTGAAAAAAGTTCCAGCTTGTTGAATACTTTTCAAGAAATTCTAATCCCTTGCCTGCTTTTGCAAAATGGAAACTATCGTCTTCTAGTGGCAAAATCTCGCATCTATTGGTAAATCAACTGCAAGTCCATTACTTACCAAACAACTTTGCCGAAGAAATCGTATTTCTATGTAAAAGGGATCCTGAGATGTATGAAATTTAAAATTTGTAAGTTCTCTCTCAGAAAAGTTGGCCACCTGTCTGCATCGGCTGATAGTCAGGATCTGGGAAACCGAACAGCTACCGGAGGAGTGGAAGGAAGGGGTAATCTGCCCCATTCACAAGAAAGGCGACCATTTGGAATGTGAGAACTTCAGGGCGATCACTATTTTGAATGCTGCCTACAAAGTGCTATCCCAGATCATCTTCCGTCGTCTGTCACCTAAAACAAATGAGTTCGTGGGAAGTTATCAAGCCGGCTTCATCGACGGCCGGTCGACAACGGACCAGATCTTTACCGTACGGCAAATCCTCCACAAATGCCGTGAATACCAGGTCCCAACGCACCACCTGTTCATCGACTTCAAAGCGGCATACGATAGTATCGACCGCGCAGAGCTATGCAGAATCATGGACGAAAACGGCTTTCCTGGGAAGCTGACTAGACTGATTAAAGCAACGATGGACGGTGTGCAAAACTGCGTAAGGGTTTCGGGTGAACTATCCAGTTCATTCGTATCTCGCCGGGGACTGCGACAAGGTGACGGACTCTCATGTCTACTCTTCAACATCGCGCTGGAAGGTGTGATGCGACGAGCCGGGCTCAACAGCCGGGGAACGATTTTCACAAAATCCGGTCAATTTGTGTGCTTTGCGGACGACATGGACATTATCGCTAGAACATTTGGAACGGTGGCAGAACTGTACACCCGCCTGAAACGCGAAGCAGCAAAGGTCGGACTGGTGGTGAATGCCTCAAAAACAAAGTACATGCTGGTAGGCGGAACCGAACACGACCGGATCCGTCTGGGTAGTAATGTTACGATAGACGGGGATACTTTCGAGGTGGTGGAGGAATTCGTGTACCTCGGATCCTTACTGACGGCTGATAACAACGTGAGCCGTGAAATTCGAAGGCGCATCATCAGCGGAAGTCGGGCCTACTACGGGCTCCAGAAGAAACTGCGGTCGAAAAAGATTCACCCACGCACCAAATGCGCCATGTACAAAACGTTAATAAGACCGGTAATCCTCTACGGGCACGAGACATGGACCATGCTCGAGGAGGACCTACAAGCACTCGGAGTTTTCGAGCGACGCGTGCTAAGAACGATCTTCGGCGGTGTGCAGGAGAACGGTGTGTGGCGGAGAAGGATGAACCACGAGCTCGCTGCACTTTACGGCGAACCCAGCATCCAGAAGGTGGCCAAAGCCGGAAGGATACGGTGGGCAGGGCATGTTGCAAGAATGCCGGATAACAACCCTGCAAAGCTGGTGTTTGCAACGGATCCGGTTGGCACAAGAAGGCGTGGAGCGCAGAGAGCACGATGGGCGGACCAGGTGGAGCGTGACTTGGCGAGCATTGGGCGTGACCGAGGATGGAGAGCGGCAGCCACAAACCGAGTATTGTGGCGTACTATTGTTGATTATGTCTTGTCTTAATGATGTGGAACAAATAAATGTATGTAGTATGTAAGTTCTCTCTCAAACTATCCATCAACTGTAAATCTTTGACCAACTTAATAACTTTGTAATTTCGTCAGTGTTTCGTCTGTTGGCCACTCATATCACAGAAATTTTCGGTTTGAGTGGTACTAGATTACGATTAAAAAAATTTACAATATCGCAGTACAATTACATAGTAGATTTTGATCTTGTACCGACAAGTGGATAACTGACACTGAGGAAGATTACAAGTGGTAGTCGAAATACGCGTATCTGTCAAAGGATAAGCAACAAAGGGCGGAATTAAAAGGTACGAAACTGATTACACTCATTCATAGTAGATTTTGGCCAAACACCATCTCCCCGTCCTTCAAAAGTCTACGTAGTTTATTAATCGGCAATGGTACGCAATTTATAAACGATATCTCGAAAAAGAGCTCATACACAACGAGAACGAAACTGTTTTGAATATAGAACTACGTTTGTCCAATTCAGAAGCCGTCCAAGCCAGAAAGATTTGGTCTTTTCCACAGAACTTTTTTTCGTGACGTTACAACGCAAACTTCAACCAGGTGAAACTCAGGCTTCCGTGAACCGATTTTCTTTTTTTTTAATCTCATTTGAATGATCTTTTCGAGTACAAAGAGCATATAAAGTTTCATATTTGTAACGTTTTCCGTATTTGATTAAAAATTTAAAAATGTTGATTTTTCGTGACGTTACAACGCAATAAAAACCCACAGCGTGAATGAAATTTACATTCATCACGTGGAGAGTTGCCTTCACAGCTCGCTCACGACTTTGGTATACGTTTGCGACCCCAATATTATTCGGCAAACTTTCAGATAAAACTACAAGGTTGAATTCATCCATACATTGTTTTTCGATAGCATGCTTCTGAACTGAGATAATAGCAAATGAATGTAAATCTTTGCCAATGAATGGTCGCAACCTTGAAAATTGGTATTGATGATACGGGGCCCGTAGAATGTGTCATCTACAGTTGAAAGCAGATGCAGTTGAAGAGGCGTTTAGTGACCTACCCGGAGAGTTCTGAACGGCCAGTACAATTCGCAACTAAAATAGGGTGGGGCGGGGCAAACCATCATAACTTTTTTCAACGTTTAAAAAGTACCTATGTGTGGAGCGGATCTGGTGTGATGGTTAGAACACTTGACTATCACGCCGAGGACCTGGGATCGAATCCCACTCCCGACAAACTCACAAAATAGTGAGTCTCTTCCTTCGGAAGGGAAGTAAAGCGTGGGTCCCGAGATGAACTAGCCTAGGGCTAAAAATCTCGTTAATACAGATAAAAAAATAAAAATAATAATAATAAAAGTACCTATGTTTTAAATAATTTTCAAGCATTCATATATTGTTGATAATTGCTCAAAATTTCATTCAATTCGGTTCACTGGTCTCCGAGATATAACAGTTCAAAAATTAGTTGTTTCAAAAATAGTGTTTTACGAGAACGGTTCTAGTTTCGCGAAAGATTAACCAATAGAGCTCAAATTTGTACCAATGATGCACATATACTAGATTGATAAACAGTAAAAATTTGAGAATTGTTGATGCTCTCTATGAAAAGTTACAGCATGTTGAATTTTTTGTGTGAGAAAAAAAAAGTTGCCTATCCCAAACATTTTGCCCCCCCCCCCCTTATACGACTCGTGCTGTAAAAATCATAATTTTGCAACTTGTTGCATAAATAACTATTATATTACCGTTTTTCGTTGAAAAAATCTGAACTACTTAAAAGGTTACCCGCACTTTTTTCGGGCCAAAATCGGTCTTTATTAAAAACTGCTCGTCCAAAATCTTGTTTTGTATTTTATTAACTTCTTATAGACTTTTAGCATAGCTAAGTAATGTATTGAAGAGCAGAGGATTAATACGAACCAAAACGATTTGTGTTTACAAAGTTATGATGATCAATCCTTAGGTGCCCCGCCCCATCCTACTGAGCCGGACCCAACAAAAATTTATGCAGGTCAACAATGTTGCTTACGCTACCATTTCCGGCATCACAAAGTTCGGTAATTACTTGTATACCCAAAGAATAATTCTGGTGATGGATAACCAATAACCATGCGATAACGATAATCTACAATACTTAGGCATAAAGGGATGCCAGTGATGCTTGCGTTAAAAATGCAGCATTACGGTACGTTTCTCTTCCACAGTTATTAACTGACAGGCACGAAGATATTCTGCGACCAAGGAAAAACCCATAAAATTTTCATCACGAAAAGTTACTGGACCAACCGGCACTCGAACCCGTCACTCTAAGGATAGAGTCTTGCAGAATTCCTGAGCGATTATTGTATCGAAATATTGTCGTCGCGGTTGAAACCCGAAGTTTCCCCACACCCGACAATCGAATTTTCTCAAAATCTATACGTGAAACCTAACGTCGGACGTAGTGCGCTGGACAGCGGACCTGGCCCTCTATCCAGCGAAATGGGCCCAAGGTTTAGGAGAAAAATCGATTTTCGCGTGTCAAAATTTCCGATTTTCAACTGCACGAACAATACGAGTCCTCTTTTAATTGTCCCATACTGACAACGTAACACGCATTCGGGACGAGCTAAGGGGCAAACGTTCCCTTCAGCAACGATAATGAATCGTCGTATCCCGTCGGATTATTCAAAAACCCGCGTCATTCGTTCGAAAAGCCGTACGTCGATGCTTTGTTGCATCAACTGGCTTGTATCCAAGATGAATTCCGTTCGAGTTGGGATTGACCGAGTCCAACCATCATGCTCGCGTTCTGATCCGCCAGAGGCAGATAAGCGTCCGTAAACATTTCGCCGTTCATCGTCCACTTAGATTCCCAGAATCTGCTCACTCAAGCGCCCTTCAATGGTGGCTGCCCTGGCCAAGCCAAGAGGAAAAACTTGAAGAACAGTCAAAGGGAAAGATCCTTTTGAAATACATCAGTCGGAGTTTCACTCGACACACTTCAGAATCATGGGTACAAAATGGCCTGATATCCAAGTCTGCGATGACGGGAGATTTTCATCCGTTTTGAAATCCTTAAGCCTTAAGGTGTTTGTGAGAGACCATGGAACTCAGTTGATTACGGTTTTTAAGAGATTCTTTAAGCAAAGTGAAATAAAGTATAAGTAGTAATACAGATCCAATGGATCCCACTGAGCTCACTAGCTTCTGCTCAGATACTCATATTCATGCCTCCCTGTGACACCGGCCGGCCTATGAGCAGCCTTAGGGAAAATTGGGTAACCAACCCTGGTGGGAGCTTTGGTTGTAGACTGACAGGGAGTGGGGGTTTGCTTCTGCAAACCTACGCGTCTGTTCTCCAGAGAGAGCGGCTCACAACAGCGTATGCTTCCCATGCTAGGGGAGGCTGATGATCAACGTCCGAATACCAAAGCAGGACTTTAATCGGCTGTTCGAGTCCGTATGAAGTTAATCATCAATATTAACTTCTTTTCTCGATCAGCCTAGATAGCTGTGTAGTGTCGGTAGCGAATGTCTCAATTGGCTAAGAATTACACTACGGACCGCCTGTTCCGGTGGTAAGAATCCACCAACAGGTGACCCCTAATTCATGGTGTGATGCGGCTTTATGCTTACCGTGCCTAGGAATGAATGGCTAGGGGGGTCTAATAAAAACCTAACCGCTAACGGAGCCTGTGGAGGACCAGGGCGCCCTCCACAGTATGTAGCCCTTACTGCGCTAACCGGAGCAATGGTGCAGTGGACCTTGTGTTTCTCCGAGACAATCAGCTGCCCTTCTTTAGTCTCACTTGAGGCTAAATAAGGGCGGGACTATGAAGATGTTGTTAATTAGTTTAAATTTTCACCTATATGGGTTCGCATTATGCGATTTACACAGTGTATTCTGTGTATCCTCGCCTTTGGCGTTTTCCAATCGATACCGATTTGGTTTTATTGTTGCTGTTCTTTTTTGTGCTGTTGTTGCGAAGAGTTTAATCTTACCTAGTTTGGGTAGTGGCTACGGTTAGGATAGCTCAGATCAATCTTCAGCATAAAAGAACAGCAACGATCAATCTTTGCAGACTTATGCAAAATGGTACAGCCCAAGTGGCCTTGGTACAAGAACCTTACTTTCGTAAGGGAAATTTCTATCTAGGAAACCTTGTGAACCCGGTGTTTGCCACTTTCAGTAAACATGAAATGGCAAACTCGCGTGTCATGCCTCGAGCCTGTGTGCTTGTCAACAACGCAATAGTTGCTACACTCATCTCTGAACTAACCACCAGAGATGTATGTGCTATCACAATTGATGTATCCCAAGTAACACAACTTGTTACATTAGTGTATATAATACACATTTTAAACAAATGCCTTGGTTAGGTTGCTTGTATGCATAACTTAAATTTGTACACTTATATTACCGAAAAAGCGCAAAAAATGGCGGCTTATAAAACATCGTTGATGTTATACCTAGGTATTTTTCAATACCTTAGTAGAACATGTAAGATGTTTTCTTAAACTTTGAAAATACTTATTCGTTCAAGCCAAGCTAGCAGAAATCCTGCGTAAAATGGAAATCCATTTTCACAAACAAGTGATGACTTAAATGATTTTGAATGCAATGTAATTATTTATTTTCAGGTTTGTTGTTGTTCTGTAGTATGGCTGAAACTCATGTGCCACTCTAAATTTTTGGTGAAATGACCACAATTACTCTTCATTAATTCATTCGCTTCTTCTCCGGTTGAAAATAAGCATAGAAGTTAGTTTATTTTTTCATGTTTTGTGTGAAATTTCCTATCAAGTTCTCCAGAATCCAACATGGTAGGTGCCTAATACAGTACCGTTCATATAATATGAACTTTTTTTTAATTGTATAATATGATAATTAAAATACGATCAATGTAGAAAAAATCAATTTCTAAGGAAAAATAAATTTGTTTTTCATTTAATATTCTTTATTTTCATGTATGAAAACCTACGCACTTAGAGCACAACACAAAGAAACTATTGTAGGAAACTGTACGGCATGATCAAATGAATGTGTCAAAATGGTTGATGTTCAGTCTAAAATATATTGATTTCACTATTAGTGACTGTAATTTCTGATTTTTATATTACAATTCAATGAATAAATAATCAAATGTAAGTGCTATTTCGACCTGCACTGTAATTATTTAAGTCTTAGGAACTAAAGTTTCAAACATACGTTAAAATACATATTTTGTGCATCTCAATAACATGATTCTAGAACATAATTATATACATTTGAAAGTACCTTAAAAAACATAACACTAACTTGATTTCAACATCCTTTAACAACTGCGTTTTTTGTTTTGTTTTCGAATACCTGGTTTGAACATCAATATAACAATAACAAATTAGTGATGAAGTGGCAGAAAATAAAGAGTTCTTTCGCAAGGTCCAAAACAAGTTTTTCTTTATGTGGTTTAAAAAATTGCTACAGGTAAATACAAGACATACAAGTGACATAGGAGCCGATTTTTTTTTTACATTTTGGGATGAACCCAAGCCACCGGATCAACATTAACAAAATAAAGTACTTTGGAGGAACGCTGCAAATTGTGCATTATTGAATTTCGTACTTGAAAATAACATGTTTTGAACATTCTTCAACATGTTAGTGTTGACTTTGTGCTGCTGGATGTCCTCACAACATCTGTATTTTGAGGAAGACGATGAAGTGACAAACTTGTTTTACCAACGTCCAAAATACATAACTATACTATAACATCTTTTTGAATTTTGCTTTCCGAAGATGTTTTCTGTGTTACTTGGGATCTGTTGGAAACCTCAACAGGAAATACGTCTATTGTTCTGTGTATTTACCACATGATGAACCATCCCCTACGGATGCTTTCAAACAAGTCATCGCATACTGCACTTCAAAAGGCCTTCCGCTAATTGTTGGCAGTGATGCTAATGCTCACCATATCATCTGGGGCAGCTCAGACATTAACTTGAGAGGCTCCAGTTTGATGGAGTACTTAAGTAGCATAGATCTTGCATTACTTAACATAGGCAACCGCCCAACTTTCATGGTATCTGCTAGAGAGGAAGTGTTAGATATAACGCTTTGCTCTAGCAGAATTAGTCATGAGCTGACCAATTGGCATGTGTCAGATGAAGAATCTTTATCTGACCATCGCTATGTCTTTTTTGAACATTTAAATGTTACTTCGCAAACATTGCGTTTCAGGAATCCTCGGTCAACAAACTGTGATCTTTATACTGATTTGGTTGCAGCCAAATTTCATGGATATTCACCATCCATTGACACTCCAAGTGATTTAGATGATGCCGTTGATACTACAACGACCTTCATCATGGAAGCTTTTGAAGAAGCATGCCCTCTACGGTCTGTGAAGATCACAAGAGGAACCCCTTGGTGGAACTCTGATCTGGCGAAACTCAGGAAACAATGTAGAAAGAGTTGGAACAGACGACGTTCGGCTGGTTCGGAGGCTTTCAGGTCGGCTCGCAAGGCCTACAGGAAAGCTCTCCGGTCTGCTGAACGATCCGGCTGGAAAAACCTTTGTACAAATGTTTCCAGCTTGAGTGAAGTCAGTCGGTTAAACAAAATCCTTGCGAAATCTAAGGATTTCCGGGTGAACGAGCTTCGTTTGCCAAATGGCGATCTGACTTCCTCTGATGAGGAAGTTCTGGGATGCTTATTCAGCACACACTTCCCTGGATGTGTGGATATTACATCTTCGGATGATCCTAATGTCTTTTCTTGTAGTTATGATTCTTTAGCTTCGGCTCGGAGTATTGTAACTATAGAATCGATTGAGTGGGCTCTTAATAGCTTTGCTCCTTTCAAATCTCCTGGGTCAGATGGGATTTATCCTATTTTGCTTCAGAAGGGATTTGATTATTTCAAACATGTTTTGAAAAAACTACTTGTTTGCAGTTTTGCTACAGGGTATATTCCCAAATCCTGGAGGGATATTACTGTAAAGTTTATTCCGAAAGTGGGTCGTGCGTCGTATGAAGAAGCAAAGAGTTTCAGACCTATCAGTTTGACCTCTTTTCTTCTGAAATGCTTAGAACGCATTGTGGATCATCACATCCGTGATGTTCATCTGGCCAACGTGCCTCTTCATGTGAACCAACATGCCTACCAATCTGGTAAGTCCACTGTGACTCTTTTACACAAGGTTGTTTACGATATCGAGAAAGCATTCGCTCAAAAGCAATCTTGTTTGGGTGTTTTCTTAGATATCGAGGGTGCCTTTGACAACGTGCCTTTCGATGCCATATTGGAAGCCGCACGGAGTCATGGTATATCTCCAATGATTTCCAATTGGATTCACCAAATGCTCAAAAACCGATATCTCTTCTCGACATTGCGTCTAGCAGGGATTAGGAAATTGAGTGTTTGTGGATGCCCCCAAGGGGGAGTCTTATCACCGCTTTTGTGGAATCTCGTAGCAGATACGCTATTGAAGCAACTCAATAATAGCGGTTTTCCTACTTATGGTTTTGCCGACGACTATCTAACATTGTTAGTTGGTATGTGCATCAGCACCCTTTTCGACCTGATGCAAAACGCCCTTCAGGTAGTTGAGGGTTGGTGTCGCCAATATGGCCTTTCGGTTAATCCGAGTAAAACATCTATTGTTCTTTTCACGGAAAGGCGAAACCGTAATGGCGTTCGACCTTTGCGTCTCTTTGATTTTGAAATCGACGTGACTGAACAGGTAAAGTACGTTGGAGTCATTCTTGATTCCAAGCTTTCCTGGACACCTCACATTGAGTTCAGAATCAAGAAAGCTTGTATGGTCTTCGGGCAATGCCGGCGTACTTTTGGTACAACTTGGGGTCTAAAACCCAAGTATTTCAAATGGATTTACACAACTGTGGTTCGGCCAATATTGGCCTATGGATGTTTTGTGTGGTGGCAAAAGGGCGAAGTGAGAACGGTCCAATCAAAGTTAGGCCATCTCCAAAGGATGTGCTTAATGGCGATGTCTGGAGCGTTCTCTTCAACTCCTACGGCAGCGCTAGAAGTTCTCTTTGACGTTGCCCCACTACACATTCATCTCAAAAAAGAAGCCCTTTCTTGCACTTACCGGTTACGGGTACTCGGTCTACTAGAGGAAACTCCTGTGAACCGCAGTTCAACACACACCTCGTTGTTTCCACTTTTGGTGAATTGGGACAAAATTGTCCTTGCTCCAAGTGATCTTACAATTGCTTGTAATTTTCCATATAGGACATTTTCCACGAAATTCCCTTCCCGGGAAGAGTGGACATCTGGTTATCTGGAAAGAAGTATTTCAGACGGCATCGTATGTTACACTGATGGCTCCCTTCTCGAAGGTCGAGCAGGTGCTGGTGTTTATTCTCGTGAGCTAAGGCTGTATCAGTCTTATTCACTTGGTAGACACTGTACCGTTTTTCAGGCCGAAATCTTTGCTCTTATGTGCGGAGTGCAATCAGCACTTCAGCAGCACGTAATGGGCAAAGTAATATATTTCTGTTCAGATAGCCAGGCTGCTATTAAAGCACTTGCTTCGGCCAACTCTAGGTCGAAGATAGTTATCGCTTGTCGAACTCAAATCGAGGAGCTGAATTCAGCAAACGCTGTTCACCTTCTATGGGTACCTGGTCATTCTTCCATCGCTGGAAATGAATTGGCTGATGAGTTAGCTCGCTCTGGAGCATCACATGACTTCATTGGCCCTGAGCCAGCTATTCCGATATCGAAGTGTTGGGTAAAGCTTCAGATTCACACCTGGGCTGTCACTCAACACAGACAATATTGGAATAGTTTGGAGTCATGTCGTCAAACCAAATTGTATAGTGCTGAGCCAACTCTACGGGTGGCGAAGTATCTAACTAATCTGTCTAAGCAGAATTGCAGCATTCTGGTCAAAGCATTGACTGGCCACTGCCGACTCAGCTATCACATGGCGAATATTCAGCAAGCTGATTCATTTGCCTGTGATAGCTGTGAATCCGATTATGGAACTTCGTATCATTTGATATGCAACTGTCCAGTTTTCGCGCAACTGCGTTTCCGAGTATTCGGTAAACACTTATTAAGTGAAACTGACTTCAGAAACCTGAATCTTCAGGATATTCTGTTGTTCTTAACCCGCTGTGGTAAAGAGCTATAGGCTCTCTTTCGCTTTATGCGATATTACAGTGCCCTTTTCAGGGCGCTGTTTGAACCCATTGTGGTACGCTTATGCGTTAGTACCCTCTTCCAGGGTATTTTTCCTATTTCCCTACCTGTCCCTATCCCCATCCAAATCCTTTTTCCCTCAGGTAGATGATGAAATAGGCTGTTATTTTGGCGATGGCACAAATGTCCCAAATGGAGGATAACGTGCCTCTGGAGCCGGCCTTCTGATACCTGATACCTGATAGGACTTTAAGCTCAACTGTGCACCCTGCTCCTTCAGAAAGTTAAGGGGTTGGTGTTCGGCAAGCCAGCCCGTAAAACCAACAAGCAGTGAAAAGGATACAAGACAAGAATACGCAACAGTTCCAATGGCAGCGATCCACCTGATGGAAAATGATTTGTCATTGGAAACTCGATTCGTGGAGCTACATATCTCTCAAGAGCACCTGTATTCTCGCCGATGTACTAAATGGCCGCGGATTCGGCATCGTAGCGCTGCAGGACCTGTGTCGGATAAGATCCATGATGCGAAGGCTTAGAGATAATCAAACCACAAACAGACGTAAATAACTCTTGCTAAATTTCCAGCGATGCCAGAAGTGAGTAGAGCGAGGCGTCTGTTTGTCTGTGGTTAAATTATCGTTAAGTCAATAATTCAATATATCCCAGAACTTGTTATTTATGACTACACACTAAGCCAGAAGAATCATGGCGTCCAAAAACGAGGTGACGTATTTATTTCATTTTTAAGCTCTAAAGTGTTAAAATTTAAATGAAATGTTAAAATTGTTTGACGCATACATTTTACGATCTCCAGTGTTGCGTATATGTTTGAATTTTGGATTAAGTGCGAGATAGGTCGAGCGTAGGGACTATACCAACGAAGCATCCCAAAACCCTACTATTTTCCATGTGACCTTTATTTATAATTTCAAAGCGTACTATCAAATATGCCATGCTCGGATGACTGTTGGAATGTAAGAACAAAACCATTTTTAGACTTACCTTCTGGTATTGGTGCCACAGTAGAACAGTCCAACTCATCAGAGCCATCGTCACAATCCCGAACGAGATCGCACTTTTGTGATGTCTGGATACACTTGCTGCTATCAGCACAGCTGAACTCGTCCTCATTACAGACTAAAAAGAATACAAGAAATAAAGAAATCCATATAGTTGAAAATCTTGCAAAAGAACAGCAACTGCAGTATCGAAGCTGACAATTGTTTTATGGTTATATTTAGATGGCACAAACAATGCACTGCTCTGCTGTTAAATTCGATGGTTTAGTGCTATGTGGATCGATGATATTATTATCTGCGCAGTAGTTCAATGGATACTGAGGAAAAACGGTGAAAATGGGCGACACACTTTGAACAAACACTCGGAAAACACTCAAATAGGCGATGGAAAGCAAAAGCGAAAATGTGAATATCAAGCGACAATATGGTTAGCTGAACAGGACATCTGTTTGAATAGCGATAACGAAACCCACATAAACAATCCTTTGGATCCTCATCCTCGCCATTGGGACAATCAGGATGTCCGTCGCACTTCTGCACTTCACATATGAACACGTTCGTTTTTCCACATCGGAATTTGTCGTCTCCACGGCATTTGTCCTCTGCGTAGACCGGGTGTTGGCTGGAAACTTCAACGCGAGCTTCCGTTACAGGTTCCGTAACAGGATCGTCGTCTTCGTCTTCTTCTTCGTCAGGTACGTCAGGAACCCGATTCAAAACTTCATGATGAGTCGTAGAAACAGTGTATGGTTTTTCACTAATGAAAGGCTCTTCAGTAAACGGATCAAGAGGCTTATCTGGACCATGATCTGGGTAATCTGAATATGGAAACAATTTTGTTTTATTTTCACTAATCCACTGTCGAAATCTCCAATATGGCGAGGAAGCAAATTTTAGTTTTAGTGCTTCGATGGGTGGTTATATGGATTGCACTCTAGAGTGCCTCCGTTTCGTAATGTTTTATGGAAAGCGAACAAATTAAAAAGAAAAGAATACCTGTTTCACCATAATCCTCATCCAAAGTACCTAGACCGAAAAATTAAAACAAATGCATTAAACCAAAAATCAAACTATAATTCAAACGTAACATTACAATACATAGTAGGTAACAAATGAAGTGCACGAAGAAAATCTTTGGTAAAGATACTCTTCGCCCTGGCATAACATGTAAGGATAATTTAAAAATATTAAAAGTGGACACATAACGAATACACAAATGGCATTTTAGGAGAACAAATCTACCGAACCAACATCGGATTTCACTGAAATGTAGATGGATTGCTCACATACTGGTATTGATCAACCATTTTGATTTTTTCAATAGAATCCATAGATGTGTGCTCTTGAATATCCTAAGTGAGGATACGTTATGTATTTATACTTTTAATAAAATGAAGTTTTTTCATGTTCAATCATGTATGTTTTCATGATTAGATTAGATGAATAGTTTCTGAAGTAATAAAATGAAATAATTACGATTTGCAACATTTGCAACCATTAGTTATTTATAATGCTAGGTTTGAAATGGAATAATTTTGCATACTTATTTATATTTAAGTTCTTTACGAATTTTTTTTAGTATGATCATAATCTTGAAAAAGGAAAACACAAAAGGGTACACTTTAAGCTGAAAATCAGACAGAATTAACCCTGCTAAAGATTATTATTAAGATGTTAGGCTAGGCGCACCACGATAGCGAAGTATACGTTTAGTGAACCTGTCTTGGTCATATTGACTCCAACGTCCTACTAGGGTTGAGAATGTGGAATCCAATTTTCTTGTCTCAATTTATACACGGCAAAAAATCTGCATGGTGATATACACTAAAGTCTGTTTTAATGCGATGGATGCGCCCGCGTAAAAAAAGGTCTTATAAAAAAAGTTCGCACGATAAAGGCTGGGTATGCTGCGCAATTCAGATCCCATTGTAATTCACTAGCCTCTGCCCAGCAGCTCCTATCCCTACCTCCACGTGGTACCAGCCGGAAACTATGAGCAACCTTAGGGAAGATAGGGTAACCAACCCCGGTTTGGTCGTAGACTGACAGGGAAGGGGGGGAGGGGGTAGTTTGTTTCGGCAAACCTGAGCGTCTGTTCTCCAGGAGGAGTGGCTCACAACAGCGTTTGATCCCCATGTTAGGGGCGGCCCAAGCAGCACCTGCAACATCATCCAGAATGTGGCTTTCTATGCTTTGGTCTAAATGAATTACACTAGAAGCACACGAAACATTTATCTTGTCAGTTGAGTTGCATTTATACTCCGAGATACGTAAAGTTGCGGCTTTGTTACATAGAAATAACAAATTACCACGTGTTTGACATCGATTCGTGGAGGCGGAGCTTACATATTGCTCACAATTGATAATACAGTCAGCTTACATTAAATGTATTATGTAACATGCATGAAACATCTAACTCTGGTTTGTTTGTTCAGACTAGGTTCCAAATGCGTTACAGAAAACTTGAGCGTCTTTTCATTTTGACAGTTCTCTAGCTTGTGACAAAGAAGGTGCAATAAAGTAACAAGTAACTTCAGTAGCTTTTATGGTGCGTTGAGTATCGATTCTCTCACAGAGCTCTTGGTGTAGTATGTAAGGTGAGAAGATTATACTCCTGGTGTCCATGGTTCAAGTCTGGACAAAATCTTTTTCCATTTCACGCTATGTCTGAACCAGCAGATTATAAAAATTGAATGTACATCGGATTTTTTTCCGCAGAACATCAGTATTCAACCTATATTTTCATTTGCAGAAGGTTTAAAAATATTCTATCGGTGAAAATTTTTTCATACATTTTGTATGGGAGAGAAGTTGGCCGAAAACGAGTATTTCATGCAAATTTGTATGAAAAACAGTTAAAAAGATGAAAAAATCAAAATTTCCCCGATGAAATATTTTCTAAGTTTCTGCATATGATAATATAGCATGAATTCTGATATTCTGTGGAAAGAAACCAGATGTACATTCAATTTTTATAATCTTCTAGTTCAGACATAGCGTGCGGCAGCCACAAACCGAGTATTGTGGCGTACTATTGTTGATTATGTCTTGTCTTAATGATGTTGAACAAATAAATGTATGTAATGTATTTTATTTTAGAGAGAGCCTTACTTTACAAAACATTGTATGTAATATTTGCATTTTCGCTTCTAAAAGCTTCAGTTTCTCAGTATAGATAGCTTTCGACCTATTACACCCGATTCTTTTTTTTTTTGCACGGGCTGGTTTTTGCTATATGACTTGGTTAATTTTGAATCAATACTTTTAAAATGTTATGCACATGTAGGCACAATCAGTACTATCTATGTTCAAAAAATCAAGTCAATTGGTTAAAATTTAACTGAGTTACACTAGATTCTTTTTTTTGCACAGGTCGTTTTTATGCTATAACCAATGGACTTGATTTTTCGTACACGGATACCAGTTTAATTTTGATGTAATAAATATGTTTCAGTCACGTATAAGGCAATCCATGACGACTTTTCGCGATGGGGGTGACAGCCAAAAATGTAAACACAGTGTGAGTACTACTTAACAAAGTTTCGTCAAGTGTCGTCGGTGCTTAACAAATTTCTTTGTGTTCAACTGTCCTGATCATCGGATGTCAAAAATACATGGTAAACAAAAAAAAAATCAGCTGATCGCATCTGTCTCACGGATTGCCTTATTACCGTTTGAAACAATTTGTGAAAGTTGCATAATGATCGCAGAAGTTTTCAAGCCATGGCGATTTTTCGAAGTTTCACATAGAAATCGAATTTGAAAACTTCAGAGTTCATATTTTCAATGCCTACTTTTTACAGATGAGACTGACTTGCGATTCACGGCAGTAAAGGTCCAAATCAATGAGCGGGTCATCTAAATCAATGCAACTAACTCTTTATAGCTCGACATTGAATAGATTTCTACAGGACATCAAGTTGGATAATTTAAATATATCGGGTTTGCTGCCCATGCTTGCAGAATTACACTAACCCAAAACAAAACCGTGACCTAAGTTGGCCCAAATTTGAAAAAAAAATACATTCCCCATCAAATACGTTAAATTTACCTTCCGCCGTTAGACTGTATCCCTTCAGGTCGAAATTCTCGTAACCGCGCTCGATGGAAAGCCGAAGGTGGTTATCGATGGCGTTCTTCGAGATGCTCTTGTCCACGCTTATTTCGAACGTGACGAACGTTTCCCGCGGTTCGTCCGAGTTCCGCCTGAAAAAAAAGCAGGGAGAGAGAGAGTGAGAGATGAGTGATATGGAGCAAAATGATCTTTTTTCTCTGAGACTAATTCGAGATAAAGAGAGGAAGAGAAAATGGTTTCAGGAAGAGCGGAACTGCATGCCATGTTGTGTGCAATTTGTACCGCACGCTAAAGAAAATGCTAACCAAAAACATGGAATTTCTTGGCGTATCACATTTTGTGGCGCATATTTTGGATCTATGCTTCAACAACGTTATTTGATTTGCAGTTTTCAGTAATTGGAAGGAAACATATTATTATAGAGCTTTTGTATGCCGACAACAATACTCCTTAGGAGGCGCGTGTTACCCCGATCTCCCATACGAAAAATTCTCAGCGCGTGGGCAAGCACTCGTGAGAGTTTTCTCCCAAGAGAAAGAATAACAACAAAATATTTACTCACTCTAGTTCCTGTACGGTGATAATGAACAGCGCGCTCAAATCCAAGTCACTGAGCAGTGTATGTAATTTCTCCGCGACATTCTTTGCAACCTGTTTGAATTGATTGCTCTCCTTATTTTCGAACGCTGGATCGTAATTCTCGGACACCGTCAATGTTAGCTTATCTGAAAACACAGAAACAAACATCACTCAATTGGAAGAATCACTTCCACCCGGAAGTTGAACACTTACAGACATTCTCGAACCCGCGGTCCGGCAACCCGCCCGAGCCAGACATTCTGTCTTCGTCGTCGTACGCCGATTCGTCAAACTGTCGCTTCAGTCGCAGCGCATCGGCGTTCGGTTTTCGTTTGTTCTTCTCGACGCGTGACGACTTTTTAAAATTTTCACCTTTTCGTCGCTCACTCGGCTGGTTCTTCTTGGCGCTCTTCTTGCCAGCATTTAAATCTCCTTCGATTTTCACCTTTTTGCTACCGTTAAGCGGCTTCTTGGGGTTCTTCTTTTTCTTCTTCTTGGGGGGTTTCACGGTTTTCTCAGGCCCACCTAATAGATTATCTATGCTCCGCTTGATTCTGTGTACACTTCGCACCAGCCAATTCTGACTCTCTGCTTCTGGCGCCGCTGCCGCCGTCTCTGCGTCCGCAAAGTCAGCGTCATCGACGTCGTCCTCGTCCACATCGTCGTTGTCGTCGTCGTCGTCGTCGGCCAACGCAACATTGTTGTTATCGAAGCCACTCAGGTCGAAGAGGCTTTCCTCCTCGACGTTGTTACGGTCGGCGCTCCGTTTACTCACCGGTGAGGAGTGCGCTTGGGGCCGCTGTTCGCTGAACACAACGACCTTGCTCGCAATCGGCGACGAGATATCGTCAAACACCAGATCCACATCGTGCTGTTGGGGAGGAAGATAGATGCTTGATTAGTTTTATTGGAACTGCATTTTGTGAAAATGATTTATCTATTTTTTGATACTAAATTATATAGGTAAGTTTACATTAGGAATGATAATTGATTACTTTTACCAATATAGAAAAACTTGATAGCTTTACATTTGAAACGATTCTAGTTTGTTGCGTTCGATGGCGGAAACATACAGCCAACTAAATAATGAAGCCAGGCGAATCGGATTAGTCATTAATGAGTCGATGACAAAGTACATGATGGCAAAGGGCGCTAGGGAGAAATTAACGCGCCTGCCACTCCGAATTTCTATCGACAGCAATAAATTGGGGCGATTGAAGAATTCGTGTACTTGGGCTCACTGGTGAACACCGGCAACGACACCAGTAGAGAAATTCAGAGACGCATTATGAGAGGACATCAAGCTGACTTTGGACTTCGCAGAACTCTACGATAGCAACCCGATTAAAATATTTCTCGAAAGCCATCCAACCGATATAAGAAGACGTGCTGCCCAGCGAGCTAGGTGGAACGATCAAGTAGAGGACGATTTGCGGACCCTTCACAGAGTGTAGAACTGGAGACGCACAGCCGAGTCGAATGGAGACGACGACTCCTCGTACAGCAGAGGACACTCTGGCCTTAGTATGACCGGTAAGGTAAGTAAGATTTTGGAAATAAGTAAATTTTCCAATCGGGTGATAGCTTAACCAAATTCTCATTTTCATTCTCATTCTTCAAAGACTAGACTGAAACAATATTTTCGTACCTTATGTGGGTTTAATGATTTACATACAAAGAACAAATGACGTTAGTGTAGACAATAGTGAAAGATTATAATGTCTAAAATTTAATGTAGGTCCTTAATGCGACCGAAACGTTGGGCAAAATTAAACAGTCGTATTTGAATTTTTATTTTAGGACTGGAACAGCCTTTTCAAGTTATACATTTGTTCTAGACTAACGGATTTAATCAACTTGTAATTTCATTTAAGATAATATGTAAATGGTCTACAAATATGATTGTTCACAATAAATAAATAAAATATCGATAATCAAAAATTCAGCCTGGCATAAATATTCGGGTGTAGGAGCGCTGAGCCAAGGAGTGGTAGAAGATGCTAAGCGAGAGAAAATCGTCCCCTTCGTCATTGAGATGCACGAGTCGAAGTATTAAGAATTCTTGAAAGCAATGAGAAGCATTGCCAAGCTCACGTATCTTGGAGCTCAAGTACGTAGTATTCTACGTATTCGTACCGGTTAAATGGCCCTCGAGCTCAAGCGTGACGAATTGCCCAAGCGCACTGCCTGTAAATGTCTTCCGGAACTGATCTGTGGTAATAGACTTCACCATCTCACTACAGAGATTACTCTGAAGGACAGAAACTGGACAAGCTCTGCACGCTTCAAGTGTCTTGAACCGGGACACAAGTCGTGGGACTGTAGAGGTCCTGATAGGAGCGATTTTTGTAAGCGCGTCGCTTGGATGAGGTCATAAGACGTATGCTTGCATAAGCCAAGCGCTTGATTTGTTTTGGGAAATTCGCCAATACTGCGCTTTTACCAAGCACCCGACGGGATGCCCTAGTTGTCCGGTTTTCAAAAGAGCCTCAGCTGACTAGACACAGAACGCAGTTAAACCTGAACCACTGTAACACAGCTCAGCATCTTCTGTGCCAGGCAGTCAGAGTGGAGGATAGATGTCACTGTCATAGCTACCTCATACCGAGTACCCGCCGGTTAAGTGGTTTGCGAACGTGACCAAAATGGCGGCGACATGGACGACGGTAAATACCCAGACCAAGAGTCGGTGCCTACATACATCTTACAAGGGATTCGTAGCACACATATTCATAAAGACGTGCATGAGCGTACAAAATGAAAGTTCATCAAAATTACTAACAGGAATTAAATTCCAATGAAGACACTACCGGCTTCCTCTTTTCCCTTCGTTTTAAGAAGATGGTACATACCTAATTCCTGGCAGCGCGAGTTGTTGTAAGAGTTGGACAGATGAGCTTCAGCAAAATAATTAGATTGCTGATTGCCGAGATTCAGTAAATAACCGAATATCGTTAATTTGGATGACATATTTTGGTTGAACTGCCAAAAGTATACGACAATACAGCAAAAATGAGCTTTAAGGGCCCATATAGCCGAGGCGGTAAACGCACGGGTATTCAGCATGACCATGCTGAGGGTGACGGGTTCGATTCCCGGTCGGTCCAGGATCTTTTCGTAAAGGAAATTTCCTTGACTTCCTTGGGCATAGAGTATCTTCGTGCCTGCCACACGATATACGCATGCAAAATGGTCATTGGCAGAGGAAGCTCTCAGTTAATAACTGTGGAAGTGCTCATAGAACACTATGCTGAGAAGCAGGCTTTGTCCCAATGAGGACGTTAGAAGAGAGAGACAAGAGAGAGAGAGCTTTACCGATTGAGATCGTTATTTCACATTACCGAGACCAAATTTCAAGATTAAGTAGTCGGCGTTGGTGGTGTAGTGGTAATCGTGATTGCCTCTCACCCCAGTCGGTCGGGGTTCAATTCCCGTCGACGCCGATGGGATTTTCTGAGACATAAAATCCGTTTTCCCTCGGATAGGAAATAAAGCCGTAGGTCCCGGCCCATGTGTTGATGGGTTCGATAAGTAGGGTCCCAGGTGTGGTGGCTGTCTCTCAGGGCGTCGGAATTTAAGGCTTAGCTCATAGACCCGCCAACGTAAAACACAACTGGCGCCGAACGTTGCTAGTTGGCCAGAAAGAAGAAGAAGATTAAATGTGTGGTGGACAACGGTGGTGGCTGGCACGGTTCGCATCGTTTATCTCCGAGGAAAGGCCGGGGTTTCTGATTCACGTAGTGCGACGGCTTCATCTATAGAGACAGGCCCGGAATGGCCGAACGCTGGGCAACATGATTTGAGAGGGCGACAGCCGACATTCAGATGGTTTGGCGACACACGTGGAAGCAGTTCGGGCCAGGTCAGTGCCGGAGACCGACAATTGCGGATGCCTTTAACCCGCACGGTATGGGGGTTCTTTCGGTGATACCCGGTAGCGCAGACCCGCGCCCAGATCCTTCTTCCCGAGCCGAGAACCTTTGAGGTTAGGCCAAGCTTGTGTGACCGTATAGGCTCCGGTTGAGCTTTCATTCGCCGAAGATAACTTCTGGTCTAGAGAGTTTTTAACGGAGGAAAGATCTTTTGAATAGCTGTAAGCCGCTGATCCTGAGGGCATAAGAGCTCGGGTTCTGACTAGCTGGCATCCAGGACTGTGATAAGAGCCTATCGGGCCCCGTGTAATTGTTCTGGCTTTCTCAGTCTAAGAGCATTAAAACGGCTAGTTTGGCATAGCCCGACGTTTTGGTCCCGTGTATTGGACCTTTTTCAAGGGATAAGCAGTCAAACATCTCTCGTTATGCGGTTGGTTATCCCTTGAAAAAGGTCCAATACACGGAACCGAAACGTCGGGCTATGCCAAACTAGCCGTTTCAATGCTCTTAGACTGAGAAAGCCACAATAGTTCAACATTTCCTCCCAGTCGTCCTTCCCAAAAAGTTATGATTAATGTAAACCATATCTGTTGACCAGTTCTGCTGTCAAACAATTCTACTCTGCTTATAGTGGAACACGTTGGTGCAATGGCTAATGCAGTTTGGATTCGTAATTTATCTTTTCAGGCCAACTATTTTTTTTCTCTGAAGGAGGCAACAGACAGCTTGGTGGTCTAAGCAGCGAAGCACTTGTCTCTGGTTTAAGCACATTAGAGCTGGAGTGACATTTTCGCGGTTCTATTCCACGGAAAATGCTACTGCTTGTTGTTCTTCTAGGCAAAACCTATGATGAGTTTATCGAAAAATGCTTCCCGTATCTATTGACACCAAGCTGACCATTTCCGTTCCGTATTATTGCTTTGCATGCACAGCACCTACTACCATTGCTTTTCTCACCATTCATCAGTCTACCTGCATGCGGATGTTTCTCCCTAGCACAAGCTTGCTCTGCAAGCGAAGCAGGCCAGGCTGGATTGGGTTTCATGGCTTGCTGCTTCCAAATTGATTTTGTCTACACTGTCCATTATCCGTCGATAAAATTGTGGTATGTGAAAATGGGAAAATAATATAGGAAGCGATCCGTTGCTCACTTTCCGTTCGCATAACAATGTTTTCATCTGAAGGTCTTCAGTCGTCGCTTTCTTCCGGTTGGAAAATTTAATCTACTATGCTATGCTACTTTAAGCTTGTGCATTTCGCAAAAGTTTAAATCCTTCAGACAAGATAAAATTGACTTTTGTTACAAATCTCCAGCAGCAGACTGTTTAAAATAGCAATTACCTCAAAAATCGTCCTTCCCTTTCCAGAAGCAAAGTCCACTCAAAGTGACAGGAAATAAGCCACACGACACGTCTGCCGCAAAACCGACTCCACTTAAGTTCAAACATACACAGATCGTTTCACACCTCCTCTCGCACGACTTTGTACCATCAATTCCATGTATACCCTCTTGCCTCTTGTATCGAGCACAACCAGCCAGCGATGGAAGTCGTCGCATTCAAACCGCCACCGGGCAGCCGGACCGTGTATGAGTAACTGAAGTTTAATCAAATATTCAAGGCACGCGACGGCAATTTCAACCGCTCATCATCACGGTTTTCCTCGCTGATGATCACCATCTCGCTTGTCTTACACCACACTATGATGGCACTGTTGTTCTTTCGCTGGCCCTTGCTTCCTTCCTTGCAGAGTTTTGTTTGAACACACTGGCGACATCGTCGTCGGTTGGTGAGTGCAACAGTAAGTCAGCAGGAGAGGCGAGGGAAAAATCGGCCAAAAAGATTTTTCTCGGGTTTCTTTTCTAATGTGGGGCACATTGTTGGAACGGTCGTTTTTAGGGAAAAATTTGGTAGGATTTCAAGAAATAAGCCATGAATGCAAAAATAGGTTTTATTTTACTATTTTTTTTATTATTTGGTTGAAACAGACGTTCTTATCGACCAACGTGTTTACTGGTGTTCGCCTAGACTTGGTAATTGCAGAGATACATACATATATAAATTGGTGAGGTCATTTTATTTTATTGTGAAAGTTTAAAATACTTATTTTCCCATATCCTAAAATTATAGGACAACATGTGTTACTTTGACAACCTTAGACATTAATCTTTGTAAATTTAACAAATAAACATAGCGTGGGTCATAGAGGCCGTTTTTTTCAAATCAAGGTTTTTTTTATTCCATTTCGGGTCCTGAGTGACTGTACACAATTTGAGCGCGATCAGTTATGCCTACACTTTGCGCATCGCGGTTGAAATTGGTATGGGAAAATTTACTTCTTATATATATATAAAAGAATAAAATCTCGCGATACAGGCGTATCTACAGTGATCGATTTCTCTTCATCGATTTTCTCTTTGGATTATTTCGGGAAATGCGAACAATATTCGGATGATCTCTCGATTTGTTTCAGTAAAGGATGACTAGGACTAGCATCCAAAACAACAAAAATAACCGAAAATGATGTGTTGGCCAAGTTGTTAAGGACAAACGTCTTGAAATCCCGCTTCAAAATTGCATCGAAACTTCAGACATACAAATCTCAAGATGCAAGCTTTAAACAACAATGCATTTAATTATTCTGTTCTTGCTCACTTGTAATTAGCTGAAAACAAAAAGCTCAGGTGCGCTGGTTTTGTTTACGAAGAAATTTGTGCCCTCGAAATCGTGAGTAGGTGCTAAAGTCGGCCATTGTGGCGTCAATTTTGGAATTCTAACAAGTCTGTCCTTAACCAGAGAGAAAATCGATGAAGAGAAATCGATCATTGTAGATACGTCCGTATGATACTGAGCACGAGAAATTATTCTGAAAGTACAAAACTGATTATGTAAAAGTATAGCCACAGACAAACAGACGTAACACTTGCGAAATTTCATCGACCACGCTTTTAACGATCATTTTAAATTTTCATAGTTGTGGCTTTCACATCCAGAGGCGCGCGCATCGTTTTTCTATGCGTTTGACGTTTCACACTAGCGCCTTCTGTTGACGATATTGCACAACACAGTGATTCGTGCAACTTTTCCATGCACATCGTTCAAGGTGTTACGTCTGTTTGTCTGTGGTATAGCCTCAAATGTCCTGAAAAAACTTTGCCGAAGACCGCAAACTTTAATTGTGATGCGCAAAATGTTGTTTGGGACCTCAAAGGGCATCTAAAAACATTGATCTGATGGAATCTGATCATTTTGAAATTTTCCCATACATCTTTGACCCACCCTATTGTATAGTTCGTCATTTTATGTGTTTTTGCCATAAATAAAAGCATTGAATAATATACTGGGATTCGTGAAGCTCTTGAAGTCTATAATAACATTTATAGACATTATAGGCAGTGAAACTACCGTGGAGTTCAGAGCTTCAGGTCAACACTCGCAACAGTAATAAAACATTTAATTTGAAAAATATTTAAAACTCATCGGATTTGTTAAAGAGTTTCGAGCAAGACCCCAAATTTTGATAAATATTTTTTTTATCTGCCCCCTCAAAATGCAAAATCCAGCCAAAAATTTTTGAATGGGGGGAGACAAAAAGTCAAAATAAAATTTGTATCAGCCTAACATAAAATCAAGTATTGAATATGTTCTCTGCAAACATCATAAAGACTTACTCATTTCTTGCAGAGAAATCACAATTTATCAAACGCACACTGTGCAAATAAATATGACACCTAATAGTACTATTTGGTCATAACTCAAAATAGTGTCCATGCCACTCATTTCATTTGATATTTACCATCTCGATGTTTCGTTACCATGACCTAATTTCATGTGCCATTTGAAATTTGTGGTGAAATAAGCACATTTATCCTTCATGAATTCATGCGCTTTGCATCGGATTGGTAATGAGAATGAAGATTTTTTTTTATCTTCCTGGATTGTGTGAGATTTTAGAACAAATTTCCAGACATGCAACATGGTGGCTTATATCCACAGTAACGTCTGGAAGTTTTGGAATCCAATTTTCAATTATTGTATTAATGATGTGCTTTTAAACTGTAGAACTTGTATTTATTACCAGTATGGAAATGGTATTAAGTATTTCATCAAATGTTTGAACTGTCCCTGTCCTCTATGAATAATTAATAGGAGAAACATTTGTAGATAAACAAACGACTGTATATAAAGGTGAAACTTTTAGTAGGCACTGTAATAGGGTCGGCCTGATTTAGAAAAAAAGCAAAATATTGAAAATACGTTTAAATTCCATCCGTTATACACTACGTTATATACTTTAAAACATGTTTGCCAAATACCACATGAATCGATTGAAATACATTGAAAAAACATCATTGTTACGTATTTTGAACATCAATTCCCCAATAACCGACAATGATGAGATATTTGTTTTTGAATACTTGTTTTGAACATAGGTATAACAATAACAAAGTTGGAAGGCAGTACTTGAAGCGAATGTGAATAAATTGTTATTGAATATTTTGTGGGACCAAAACTAGTGAAAAAACTGTGCTTTTAAGTTAATTCAGACGTCACGTAAGTACCTAAAATGATTATTACGTGACGGGAGGCCATATAAGTGAAGTGCTATGGTGGTTTCCTTCTTTCGAGCCATTCAGGCATAAACTAATGTCCATAGGCATCAAGTTCTTTAGTTACTATTAACATGCTAACCTGTTTAGCAAACTCGTAGGGGATCTGCAATCGCAAAGCATAAAATATAAGTATTGGATGCTACCATAGCTGCTATGATAGTTGAATAACCTTGCATTTCAAGTGCAAAAGAAGTTTATAAATATTGCTCAAGTAAGTGAGAAGAGACAGCGGACTGATTATCGTATTTGATACGTTAAAATAACGTATTCTTAACATCTCTGATCCCAAAGGTTGTAACTATGTGTTGTTGATGTTTTACATGCCATCTCTAACTGAAAGAAGAAAGTCAACGTTGAATTTACGTTCTATAACCAGTTCTAAGGCTACTAAGATTTTTCATTAGCTTGTTATTGCCCAACATAGTTAAAACATGATTTCAACAGAAGTTGTGTACAGATACGAATATAGTACTGTATTATAACAATATTTTCAAATTTTATTTTCGAAGATGTTTTCTGTGTTACTTGGGAACCGATTGTAATCGACCAATCTGAGATCTACTAGATTTTATTATAAACCTTCGGGACATTTAGGGTTGTTCAATCTCTCCTGAAGTTTACAGTAACGGTAGTAATTATCACAATGAACTATATCATAATATTATCACATTCAACTGTAATCTGTAATCCCCCTGGAATTTCCTGAGTCATTTCAAGATACTTTTGAGATATTTCAGATCCATTGAACTACTCCGGAGACCATAGCTTTCCGGTTTACACTTGTGATAATAGCTTCTGACCCTACGTTAAGTAGTATTACATAATCATCTGTATTTCCCAAAGTAGTTAGAGGAACAATAAGTGTTGTTATATATTTTGGGATATTTTGGATCTTCCTTACTGTTATGGAGCTTAGTTGATAAAAACAACCTCTGTTGATTAGATAGTAACGTTACACATCCAAATAGGATCAATGAACCTCTTTACTCTCAAAGGTCCCTCCATGATAGTTTTGTGACAATTTAGGTTATCCAGTCTACACTTGCAATGCGAGCCTACTACATTAGATACTGATACATATCTAATCATATTGACTATTATTCTCCAAAGGCTGGTCGGCATTGTTCTGTACCTTTGAAATGTTTATGGTTATATGAACCTCAATGAAACTCATTTTTTGAAATTTGCATTTGTTTGCGCTATGAAAAGTTACATTGCCTAGTCTAACCAACCCAGATCCGTGAACTTCGATGAAACTCAGAGCCATTTCAAAAAACCTATGATATATTTCGACAATGATTTTTCATAAGGGCCTAACTGATTTGATCGATTTCTCTTCGTCGACTCTCTCTTTCGCTAATAACTTGATCAAAACAAACAAAATCATCATTCTTTTTGTTTCTATAGCAAGATGTAGTCGTCTTCTTTGCATTTCAACCAAAAAATCTTTGGAAAACTCAATATACATTCTGTAATAACACATAGAGAGGATCGATGAAGAGAATTCGAAAATGTCAGTTAGGCCCTAATGAAAAATCAGTGTCGATTTAGTGTTTTACACCTTATTAGACTATTGTGCAAATAATTTTTGCACACCTTCGTTTTCTCACTATTACCTGGACAACATATTTTTTCCTTGTTGTTATCTACACTGTCTCTTAGTGTGAGTATATGCGCATAAATAATCATGACAAAGAAAATCGACAATGATTTTTCCTAAGGGCCTAATTGACTTGATCGATTTCTCTTCGTCGACTCTCTCTTTCGCTAATAACTTGATCAAAACAAACAACATCATTTTTTTTGTTTCTATAGCAACATGTAGTCGCCGTCTTCGCATTTCAACCAAAAAATCTTTACTAAAAGCAGTGCTGAAAATTTCATTTCCTCATATCTAAATTCAATCACCTACAGTTCATTTTAGAAGCTGAACCTGAGAATATGGTGTATGTAAAACTTGTGCGGCTAGACCAGTTCTGCAAAAAAGTCACGGAAAAACCGTTATTTTTTAAATATTTACTCTGAGTCATCTAAACTATCTGAAAGCTTGTTTGGCGCAGAAATGGTAATATACCGAAGCTTTCGTAGGTACAATCAACCAACGAGTTGGAATTTCCTGCGATCTTTCCGACTTGGTGAAACGTCCTCACTGGGACAAACCCTGCTTCTCAGCATAGTGTTCTTCTATGAGCAGAGCACTTCCACAGTTATTAACTAAAAGCTACTTCCGCAAATGATCATTTTGAAGGTGTACATTGTGTAACAGGCAGGATTTTCCAATCTTTCCGATTATTTATTTGTATTACTTGTACATTTTTGTTGAATATTCGCTTTTCTTATCATCCGTTCATCTATAAGAAACTGCTTCAGATCTAGAGGTTTTCTGAGTTGGCGACAAGATTTATAAAATAAAGCTTGCAAGGACTTGGCTAAGTGTGTACAGATAGCGGTGAAATCTGCAATCACAATGGATATATGCAGCTGTTCAGCCTTTGTTAAACCATGCTATCAAATATAGGGTGTCCCAGAAAGTATGGGCACAACTTTGTATAGCGAAAGTACAATCATTTTCTTAACAAACAACAATTTTTATATTTTTGTATTATTATTCAGAGCATTTTTATTGATAACTGTGAAAAGTTTATACATTAAAAATGGTTTCTATATGCAGAATGATTAAAATGGAAAAACATCTTTTAAAACTTCTGCACAAACTACTTTTTTACGGTTTTGCCAAATATCCAAATTCGAAACATTTTTTTCGAATTCTTTTCACATGATACATTCAAAAACATGTTTCCTCAGATGGTTGATTGAAATTTTTTATAAAAATATGTTTTGACTGTGCGTACGGATAAACCATAATTTTGAGAAAACTGAAAAATTCGCCTTTTCTATTTCTGGATTAGACATGCCCACAGACATTCGAGTTTTAAAACATGTTTTGTCGAGAATAAAAACAATTCAATCTACACTTTATAAAGCTGGAGCATTTATTGAACTTATAGTGAAATTAAAATGTAATTTTCTGCATGTTTTGATACATATTCAGAAGCTTGTTTTCAACTATTAGAAAAACGGGTTTTCAAAAATATCAATTTTGGTGTTTCAATTCATTTTTCAGGTTCAAAAGTATATGTTTTCAATTCGTACTTAGGGTTGTATAATAGATACGCATGTTGAAATACACGTATATATTTTTTGAAATTTTTATCGAGCTTAATTTCATGCGTAGAAAACAATTTATTAAGCGATGTTATTGAAAAATATAGCAATTTGTGCAGAAGCTTTGAAAGGTCTTTCAGGAAATGTTCTACCGCATTCAAACGAAGTGTGAAATGCAAATTTTAATGATTGGCATTTGATGTTGACATATTAAGGCAGGATATGTGTGAAAATAAAGTTTGTTTATGCATCCATTCCCAAACGGCTGAGCGGCAAAGTTGTGCCCATACTTTCTGGGACACCCTATATAGACGGTATGGTATTTTGTTCTGGCAATAAAAATGGCAAAGTGGCCACATTTAACTTTTTTTTTCAAACTAGCTGCCCCGGCAAGCGTTGTATTGTCATTTTGAATTGTGACAATTGTTCACTTCGTGTTAGAATCACAGTTCAGATTGTTCTCACTGCAACCTTGTTGAATTCCTTCTCAGCTTGTTACTACTTAGTGCTTATGGTGGGGCAATGTAGGGATACGATTGTATAGTTACTCCAACGGTCGATTCGAAGAGTGGGCGTCGTGCGTATCGACTCAATGCGCGTCACGGTACGCCAACGCGTAATTAAGAGGTGATGAGTTTCCAGAATGAACCACGAGCTGCATCAGCTGCTGGGAGAACCAACCATCGTCCATACCGCGAAAATCGGAAGGCTACGGTGGGCGGGTCACGTCATCAGGATGTCAGATAGGAACTCGACTAAAATGGTTCTCGAGAGTCATCCGACCGGTACAAGCAGACGTGGAGCGCAGCGAGCTAGGTGGGTCGACCAAGTGGAGGACGATCTGCGGACCCTACGCAGAGTGCGGAACTGGAGACAAACAGCCATGGACCGAGTGGAATGGAGGCGGCTACTATGTACAGCAGAGACCACCCCGGCCTTAGCCTGACCGGAAACCGGAAAAAGGTTTCCAGCAGCCGCCTGAAACATGCGGCGATTGGGGCAGAAAGACAGAGCATTGAGAGAAACCGGAGAGAACATCTGGCACATGGCACTGCGAGGCGGTGACAAGAGGTTTTCGGAATCAGCGAATCGCTACTCGTGCTTGAAGGCAGAAGAGCTAAACTTTGTAAATCGGAGTTATCACGTTTGGACTGGACCTCTAATCTGGGTAGGTATTTCAGCCCCATGGGTGAATAAGTGAATCGTGCGCTGTGGACGGACTGCAGTAGCAGCCGCTAGCCCAAAGCAACCCGTCGGCACCGGTGGACGTTTCTTCGCTGCTCACCTTATCGTCGACCGGTTTTCCGGTCAGAATTTCTCGACCATCGGACTGTAAGAAGCAAATTTCACCGACCCGCCTTCGAGGAAACCTAAGGACGAGATTCGCCATCAACACCCTCCCCCAATCCCCCTCCCCTTTGGTGATCATTTGGCCACCTTCGGAGACTTTAAGGACGGCCGTACTAGCATCGGCTGGACGTCCGCATCGTCTGCGGCGCAGAATAACGGCGCACCCCGGTCGCCTACCCAGTACCGGGTAGGCGGTAAAAAGTAAGCGTAAACCGGCTGGCGACACGATGAACGAGATCCGTGTTCCGTCGCTCAATCTACAACTGCTCGACAACCCACCCAGGAAGGAATAAATTTGTAAGTTAAATTTTGATCAGTTTGGACAAACCCCACCGAAATCATCCCCACCCGAAACGCCCTGGAACCTGGGAGTCAAAAGAGGCCTTGTGAGCCCACCCCGTTGGCAGGACCAGCAGCTTGGGGCTTAGGCACGACCCCTTCTGGGCCGGCGCGATCGACTGCCGGGGTCAAAAGTTGTTTCAAGCTCATAGAATATATAGCATTATCGCTATTTATGTACTTTTTAATTGGTTTCGTAACTTTTTTTTCTCATAGATACACACCGCCCTGATGAAGAATTGAACCATGCAAAAATCAAGCAGATTGCTTCATCCCTTCGTGAGTTATATTGGAGGTGCCTAAAAATTTCGTCACGCTATAAGGGAGAAGGAGAGGAGGGTTTAGCGAAGTGTTACGACCTATACAAAAATTTCGAAAGTCTCATACAAAAAGTGTGGGACTGAAAATGGGCAAATTTTGTGTGACGTATGGACGTTCCTATCGCATCAAAAAGAATTCTTACTCATTTTTATATATGAAGATTTAGATTAGAATTTACATATGTATTTTCGTTGTATTTCCCAACTCTAGGAAATTTCTCCGATTCCGCAAGTCTCACCCAGTGCGGCTCTTTCCCAGACCAGATTGTCACTTTTCTACTATACTGCTCTCTACCTTCTCGACGAACGTTTGCGCGATTTTTATTCTACTAAGTACTAGTGGCTGTGAAGGTATTTGGTTGAGTGAAGTATGGCCAGAATGTGATTTTCTTCAATGGTTGATATATTTTTTTTTATTTCGGTCACCAGTTCCTTTTTGTCTCCATTCTGTTAGAGTTTAGGAAGAATGGCTTTCTTTTCATTGTACAGCCACTGCGAAACGGAAATACATTCGTTATTCTGCGCCTAGAAAAATGTGCTGCGATGTGATTACGTCTGGCGGTACCTCTTCGGAAAATGAAGTGACAAGGGTTAATGATGTTGATGAAGCACCTGCACTTCAAGACGTTTGCTTGTGTCTGGGAACGGTAAGGGTAGTTCATAGTTCACGTACAAAAATTTCAGCATTTCTGAGAAACCTCGAGCCGATATTTAGCAAGATCATGAGACATGTTTCATATTTTTCGAAAAGGAATTATTTTTGACATCCTTGGACATAAATTATCATCAATCCATGTGAATTGGCAAACAAATCGCTCAATAAATAACTGTCAAAATACGGTGCGATAACACTTGGCCTAATGTTCTATTTTAAGTTTATTATTCAGTCAATATAAAACCAATCAACTTGATTTTTTGTACACGGCTAGAGACTAGATCATACAGTCTACACAATTTCAAATCAATTGATATAAAATCTGTTCTGTTATAAACGAAGAGTGCCCAAAATAGAATCCACAGCTTAAATAATGCTGCACCCTACCCATAGAACTCTAAGCTAAGAAGCAAGCTTTCCAAGGCTAAGTACATGGCTGCAGATAAGAACAGAAGCAAGCCTAAGGGTACTATTGCAAAAACTATAGCATTTCTCAGCTTTAGTTCTTACCAGACTTGGAAACCATTCGCGAAATACTCTTTTTTAAATTTTCCGTTTTGACAATAGAAACATTCAAAACCAAAATGCGTATCTATAGAATATTTGAAGAACGTGCGGTTTTTCTTTTGAACTTAATCCAGCTTAATTCTGTTTATTTTCAACTAATTTTATTCCAATACCAAAATGTCAAACTCAATAACATTGCTCATTTTTATCTGCCGAAATCTTACACCATTTACAACTGATTAATGCTAAACAAGCCCTCGTTCTCGGCTTAACCATTCTGCCTCAGCACCAGACAGATCGCGAGCGACGTTCATCGGCCGATACAGTCAGACGGTCACACGTGCTTGTGGATGCCGGCAAAATACATGTCACATGAGTCACACGCTGCACCGTTCGTTCGATCGTTCGTTCTCTCCAACGAGAGTCAAACTCTTTGCATGTGTTTCACCGCTGCCTGAGGTTGGTTTTCCCCGCTTAGAATAAACATTTCTAATTTTAAAACGCTTGTTTTATCTACACAATCATCGTCAATGTTTTATCACAGCTTGGCTCATCTTTGTATATGATGTGCGTAAACCTGTGCTACTTTTTGCTAATTTGCCCCATTTGCGCTGGCGATGATTGCTTTTCTTCCACTTTCACAGGCCAACCAAAACTGCGCTAGGATAAACAAATTGCTGACTAAATGCCCAATCTCGTTCATTTCCAAAACTCCGAACTTGTTGCCGATGTTTGTTCAATGCGGAGCCGGTCAGTTTACCCGAGCAGAAGAGAATAGCAACAGCATAATAAAATGTGTTATTTTGGCATAACTGTATAATGGAATCAGTATTTTTTATGCTATTTACATATCTTATTATAGTATAAACTTGTCTGTCATAGGCGCAATTAGCAAAAACCATAACAAAAAAATATTCCTGGAAGACCAATTTAATAACATGTTTTGTTAGATTCAATAACAACTTAATAACAATGAATCTTGCAGTGAATTTTAAAACTCGTTATTATTGTGTTATGGTTCTTCACATATTTGTACATTTCAACAGTAGAATAATAACAAAACTTGGTCTACAACAAAGTATATAATTGAAATGTTATTTAGGAGATGATTCTCAATAACTTGATCATAGCAAAATAAGATTGCCCAACAAAACATGTGACAAAACAATTGTGATACAAAAACAGGCTATGTGATTCTGTAATTATGAATTTGATATTCTCCTCTGCTCGGGTACGCATACCCACCTACTTTCGTTCGAAACGATCCTGTGTCGTAGTGAGGAACGGATTGATCAGTGTTGTTCGCTATTTTATGTTTCCCAGAAGCCGTTCAAATTAGATCATCAAACAATTTTTCAGGCGCTGCTGCCTGGTGACTACTGTTGGATGATTGGGAATGTTATTTTTATTAGTAACCTCGTAGATTGCTGTCGTATTTGGGTAGATTGAATTTCGAGTTAGCATGATTGAAAATAGTCTTTTATGATTATTTCAATTTTCATGATCTTAAACAACCACAGCTGCAAATTTCTTAATGTCCGATGTTCATCCTTCGAGTGCCAACTAGCGTTGAGCAATTTTGAATCGATGTTCGCAACATCGATGTTTTTGTTCCGATTAATCGATTTTGATGTTGAGGCCCCATAAAATCGACCGAATCGATTTTTTACATTCGATTTTTCTTTCTATTCAAAAATATGAAATTTCTTTTTTCTTGAATGATTCTGAATAGATTCCGAACCTTTTTTTTTTTTGAGAATGCCTCTCAGAATTATAGACGAATGTTTCTTAATAATGGGGAAGATCCCCTCTTAGGATCCCTCTCAGGGTTATGGAGCACTCTCTGGGGATTCTAATGGGATGTCTTTCAATACTGCAGGAGAATTTCTCTCAGGATTCTAAGAGAATCCCTCTCAGGATTCCGGAAGAATCTGTCAGGGAGTTCTGGGGATATCCGTCTATGCATTCTGGGAGAATCTCGAGAAAAAACGTCTCTTCTTTCGGGAGAATCCATCTCGGGTATTTGAAGAAATCCCTCAGGATTCTGGAAGAATTCCTCTTAAGATTCTGAGAGAATCCTTGTCAGAATACTGGAGAAGTCTCCCCAAGAATTCTAGGGAAATCCTTAATAGAATTCAGAGAGAATTCCTATTTGAAAAGCTTTTCTCTCTTTTCTGGGATGCTGATGTGTTAATTTTCAGCATTTTGGAGGAATCTCACACATAATTTTAGAGGAAACCTCATAATTATGGAAGAGCCCCTTTAAAAATTTCGGAGGATTTTTTCTCAACAGTATTATATGGGAATACCTATCAGAATTCTAGGAAATCTCTGGATTCTAAGGGGATTCATTTCAGGATTTTGGGGTATTCCCTACCAGGGTTTCCTACCAAGGTTCAGATCCCTTTCAGGATTATAGGAAAATTCTGGATGATCTGGGCTGATTCCTCTAAGGATTCTGGAAGACCCTCACTCAGGATCCCGCTGATGAAATCTTTCTCAGGATTCTCAGGAACTCCTCTAAAATTCCTCTCAATTCTCTCAATTCCTCTCGAAATTCTGGGGGAATATTTCTTAGGATTCTGGAGAAACCCCAAACAGGATCACTAGAATCCTTCTCAGGATTCTGCGTAAGATCCTTTTAAGATTCTGAGGGAATATCACTAAGTATTCTGCGGGTACTCTTACCCAGATTCTCAGAAAATTTGGACTTTCTGGGATAATCCCCATCAGGATTCTGGGTAAATTTCTCTCAAGATTCTGGGGAACTTGTCTCATTATTCTGGAGAAATCCTTGGGATTCTGGGGTTTTATTTTTCCATATTCTAGGGCAATTTCTTTCAGAATAATTAATTATTGAAAAATCTCTCACGAGATTCTGGGCAGAATTCTCTAGAGAAATTTGGATTTTGGAGAATCCCTCGCATAGATTTTAAAAGAAATCCTTCTCAGCATTCTACGAGAATCCCAGTAGAATTCTGTTTTTTGTGTTCTGGAACAGTTGCTCCCAAGAAATCCCTTTCAGAGTTCTGGGAGAATCCCTCTTAGTAATCAGGGAAAATCCTTGACAAGATTTTGGGTAAATTTTCTTGAGATTCTGTTGTAATAGTTTAAAGTATTTTGAATTCCAGAGAATCCCTCTGAGGATGCTGGGGAAGTCCATTTTAGAAGTTTTCGATATTTCTTCTAGGGATAATCCTTATTAGATTTTCGGAAAAGTCTCTCTTAGGTTTTTGGATATATTTCTCTCAAGAATCTGGAATTACCCCTCTTATGATCCCTCTCAAGATGCTGGGGAATCACTCGTAGAATTCTGAGGAATACATTTCGAGATTCTGGCAAAATTATTCTCAGCATTCTAATGGATTCCACCCAGGATGTTTTGAAAATTCTGGGAGAATACTTAAAATGATTCTGGAGGAATTCTGCTCAAGATTCTGGGTCCTATCTCCCAGAATTCCGTGAGAGTATATCTCAGGTTTCTTTGGCAATCCCGCCCAGTACTTTGAGGGAACCTTTCTCGGGATTCTGGAGTAATCCTTCTTAGGGTTCTAAGTTACCCTTTTCAGGATTCAGGGTCATTTCTTTTAAGTTTCTTGGGGAACTATCCTAGGAATCTGAACATGTTTTTTGTGAGAATCTCTCTCAGTGTTCTAGATGAATTTATCTCAAGAATGTGGAAGAACCGCTCAGAATTCTGGGAGAATCTATCTAAGGATTCTGGGATAATCCTATTCATGGTTCTGGGATAATCCCTCTTAGGATTCTGGAAAATTTTGGGAGAATCCCAAGGGAAACCTTATTGTGGGATTCTGAGATAATCTATCACAGGATTCTGGGAGAATTCCTCTCGAGTCTCTGAGACAATCCATCTCGGGTAATCTCTCTCACGATTCTGTGAAAATCCTTTAAATAAAACTCAGAGAGAATTCCTACCAAGATACCGGAAGAGTCTTAGGTAGTGTATGGCGCACTCGATGGTGGCCCAGCTGGCGCTGTTGAATGGCTTTTTTTACATCCAGCCCCGAGCAGAAGAGAAAAACAACAGCATAACAAAATGCGTTATTTTGGCAAAATAACTGCATAACGGAATTAGTAATTTTCATGTTATTAACATAACATATTGAGTTATAAACTTGGCTGTCATAAGCGGCAAAATAACAAGTCACATAACAAAAATTTGTTCCTGAAAAATCAATTTAATAGCATGTTTTGTTAGTGGCAATAACAACTTAATAACAGTGAATTTTGAAATATTTCAATAACAAATTTTGATATTAAAAAGTTATGTTTCGAAAGCAAAATTAGGGTAAAAACTAACTTTTTTTACTCATTTTTGGGTAATTATTTTAAGTGTGTTATTCTATTTTTAGAAAATAACAGGTCACATAAAAAAATTTCGAATTCATTATAAAACTTACAAACATGGACGGGATTTGAACCTCCAATCCTGCTATCGTAAATTTTCAGTCGCCTTTACCAATGAGGCTATCACAGCACTTGCAGTGAGGGACGATAGAAGCTTTACTGGTTCTACGTATTGCCAGTTTCCCCATTCCCCCATTTCATGTTTGCCAGTCACAGGACAAAAATAGACAGAGATTTGAATGCAAGATCAAACAATGAACCTCTCTCTCTCTTACCAACAGCGCTATCGCGGTGCGCAGACATGTGCACTGTAACACTAATAACAGTGGTGGCGTTCGCATGGCCCGTCGTCGACTGTTTCGGAATTTCTCTTTGGAGAACGACGAAAAAGTTGCTAGTCGACTATTTATGATTGAGCTTCGTCATGGGGTGCATTTTGGTGGTGACAAAGATTCTTTTCAGACGGAGATGATTTTTTTTTAATTTTTTGTTTTGTTCGCGTTGTGAGAACGGCGATTATACACGTACCTACGTGAGCGAAGGTAAAAGGTAATTATATCATATGCCGATATGATTACTTCTGTTTCGTTTTATTCTGTTTTAGATTATTTTTAGTAATGAAAAAAGATATTTATGACATAATGTCAAACAATATATGATCGAATAATAATAGATCGAAAGAAAAAAGTTATAATAGACAAATGCAATCATCAATTGAGCAGAATTGTCTGTATAGGTGACATTTTTATTGATTAGAATTATTTAGTAGGTACCATATTTGCTATCTCCAATCTCACTAACATTCATTACTTCGTAATACATAGTCTGTTCGGTACTTTTTGACGTTATAATTAGAGGTTAGAATAGCAGTAATGTTAAAATGACATATAAATTCAACTAAGTTTACTCAATTTTGAGATAGAAAAAACTCATTTGCAGATGTATCACTTTTTGAAGGTAAAATTTTACTTGACCTATAAGAATTGGGAATCGTAGAAAAGTGATAGGAATTTGGCACCGTAACGGGACTGGGATATTGAAAGAAGGAAATTAATACAAAGATAAACATATCAATAGCTATGATGCTATATTTACCCAAAACTCAAATTATAGCAATGAATAAAATAAAAAAATACGGAAGAGTCTGATGAAATTTCTAGAAGTTGCAATGCCTTTATTTTTTACTTCATAATATGAAACAGCAGACAATAAAATAAAGAAGGTAAACTATGTAATGGTTATATCTGCGATGAATTTTCTCCGATTTTGACAATATTGATCTCATGTGATCCAGATTTATTTTTTCCATCAACAACAAATCCGACTAAACCGATCTGGTCATCGTGAGTTAAGAAAAAACCCGAATTGCCACACACGCGGAATTTTCCATAGACCAGCTGCAATTGGCTTCTTTAGTGGTGTTGAGATAATTCCATATTCACAATCTACATGCCAAACTGAGCCGACATCCAAATTTTCATGAACTTTGGTGCCCGGGAACCTATTTAAAAATCGATTTAAAGTTTGTATGGGAGCGATTTGTCGAATCACCCCTCGTCGCATTTCGTACTGGGCGGAGCTGTCAAGCAGTTGCCCAGCTGTCAAAAGGTGATTTCAAAAAATCTTTTTGTAATTGAATTTAGGTATCAAAATAAAGTTTTAAAAATCTGAAAAAAATCATTCTGGCTTAAAAAAAGGTGCTCTTTCGAATAAAATCAAAAAATCAATATATTATTCTTAATTTGAAAACCCAATTGGTGATTGGTACAAATTAAGTACCTTACCAAGAAAAAAATGTTAAATTTAAATTTATACGTTCAATATGTAGTCCGTCCAAAGTCTTACACCGTACATCAAACCGTTTTTAATTAGATTTTGTTTTAGATTTTATAGAGGCATTTTAAAATCTTCTCCTGTGTGGTAGGGATAGGATTTTTCAAAACACCATCGTTCTTCTTCTTCTTCTTCATGGACCATCAAATCACCAATACCATATCTGCCCAGCCTAGGCCCAAAGTATTGACTTCAAAGTAATCATTACGAAGCATAAATGTCAATTTCTTGATTTTGCTTTGGCTGACCAATGGCTGACCAAGCCAAGGTTGACCGTAGCATTTTCATAATTCAAATCTCAATTTGTTCATCGAGCACATGTTCTGTTGTGCTGCACGTGGATGTCAAAGCGTTTTCAACAGTGTAATTACGAAGCATGTTTCACGAGAGACCATATCTTTTCAATACGCTAACTCCACAACAACGCCGATATTACTGCGCCACTTGGGCAGTGGCTGGTATTTTGGGTTTTTTTCAGCTACAACTCAGTCAATTTCAGAAATTTAGCAAAACCTCGCGCCGCCCAGCAGGGACTTTGTTTTGTACACATTACAGCACCTCCATGTCACGTAATATACCACACCTCTTATCAAATGTGATACCGTAAGCGTACCATACTTTGCGCACCTAGGGCCTAACTTTGCGCACTTTTCAAAAAAATCGTTAAATAGTTTTTCTGGTGCATTATGCAAACTTTTTCCCACGGAATACTAGCTAATGATATGGGGCATGCACTTTGTCTCAGTTTGGATGTAATGATAAATGGAAGAGGAACACAAATTGATGAGTGAATATGCAGTTGCTTTCCCTAAAATGCTGTAAATAACGTTGTAGAATGACGTAGGTTTTGTTTCAAAATTTGTTTTAGTTTAGATAGCAATACCATAAAGTATTTGTGCACTCTCAATAATACAATAATAACCAAACTTGTTCCACAACAGAATGTAATATTGAAATGTTATTTAAGGGCTGCATACCAATTGCTTGGTCATAACAAAATAAGATTGTCCAACAAAACATGTTATGGAAACGTAATGCCTTGATAATTCAATAATAACAAAACAAGATATAAAAACAGGTTTTATGATTCCGTAGTTATTAATTTGATATTCCCCTCTGCTCGGGGCGTGACGACCGCGCAAAAGCGGATTCCTATTCGCTTCTTTTGAAGTGTTATTTCAGCCGTTTTGGTTACATCCCTAATAGCGTCCACCGTCGATCGACCTTTCCGGAAGCCGAACTGATTATCCTCTCGGAGCCAGAGTATTCGAGTTTCCTTATCCGACCGAGGTATAATAGAAAGGAAAATAGGCTAAAATTAAAAGAAAACTTGGAAGTAAAACCACTATCGAAAAGTTTCTTCAAAAAAGATCGTTTCGGCCGTGGACGAATTCAGGTGAGAAAACTTTGGAGGTATTTCACAGGTATATTGTCTAAAACTATCGTTCGCATCCTTCTCAATTCACTTTCAGATGGCTCTGTCCACATGCTCGTTACGAAGGGATCTCTATATTTTTCCTTCTCATTTCAGAGAACGGGTAATGGCGCTTAAGCCTAGGCTTTCGAGCCAGGACATCAGGCTGGAATTCTTATTTCCCATCCCAGGATGAAGAGCTTCAATGGAGTGACATTAACTTTCTTGGCAACGTCACTCCCAACGTTTATGTTTCACATCCATAACGCCTACTATACGGAGCGGCTGACGAGATGCCACCGTTCTATGGTTTTGTTCAATTGTACTTATTGACGCTGCACAGTAGGCCTGGCCGCTTCAATATTTGTAGTGCATCCTCGATGCTTTACAAATATTGATAACGACAAGAAAAATGATAAATGTAGTCGATTTTATCATTTTCCAGGATTATTCCAAGTGATGGGCTAGACTAGACTAGACTAGACTAGACTAGACTAGACTAGACTAGACTAGACTAGACTAGACTAGACTAGACTAGACTAGACTAGACTAGACTAGACTAGACTAGACTAGACTAGACTAGACTAGACTAGACTAGACTAGACTAGACTAGACTAGACTAGACTAGACTAGACTAGACTAGACTAGACTAGACTAGACTAGACTAGACTAGACTAGACTAGACTAGACTAGACTAGACTAGACTAGACTAGACTAGACTAGACTAGACTAGACTAGACTAGACTAGACTAGACTAGACTAGACTAGACTAGACTAGACTAGACTAGACTAGACTAGACTAAACTAGAAGTATATTCCCAAATATTGGTACTGGAAAGATTATTCCAAAAGTGGACCGTGCGTCGTATGAAGAAGCAAAGAGTTTCAGGCCTATCAGTTTGACCTCTTTTTTCATAAATGCTTAGAATGCATTGTCTATCACCACATCCGCGATCTGGTCATCGTTCCTCTTCATGTAAATCAACTTGCCTACCAATCAGGTTAGTCCACTGGAGACTCTTTTCTTCTTCTTCTTTCTTATTTATGGCTCTACGTCCCCACTGGGACTTGGCCTGCCTCGCTTCAACTTAGTGTTCTTTGAGCATTTCCACAGTTATTAATTGAAGGACTGTCTTTGCCTGCCATTGCATGAATTTGTATATTGTGAGGCAAGCACAATGATACACTATGCCCAGGGAGTCGAGAAAATTTTCCCGAACGGAACGGGAATCGAACCCGCCGTCTCCGGATTGGCGATCCATAGCCTTAACCACTAGGCTAACTGGAGACCCCTTTCACACAAGGTTGTTTACGACATCGAGAAGGCATTCACTCAAAAGCAATCCTGCTTTGGTGTTGTCTTAGATATCTAGGGTGCCTTTCGAAGCCGTATTGGAAGCCGCACGGAGTCATGGCCTATATGCAATTAAATCCAATGATTTCCAATTGGATTTGCGAAATACTCAAAAACCACACACTAAGCTTTTATTTCCGGGCTCGGTTATCGAATTACCGAATTCTCAACTGCTGAGCTCCCGGTAGTCAGCTCGGTAATAGATATCAACTACCGATTACTCGGTAATATGCTATGCTTGTCAAAATGTCAAAAATTACTGAGCTGTTCGTCAAAAAAATGCTGAATACTTTGTAACGGGAATACCGAGTAATCAGTAAACTTTTTTTTGTTTTGTTTCTTTGCATACGGAGAGTTTTAGTAGTTTTTTTTACGATTTTTCCTTTTTTACCGGGGAATCAAAAAAATTAAAATAAAGAATGAATTGTCATTTTTTTATTCAAGACATTTATTTATGATGGTATGAAATTAGATGAACAAGTCCCAGAACAAACAGGAGTGCTACAATTCCTCATCATAAAATCATCAGAAGCCTAATTCCGGGACGCTTATGAACTCCGGAGATAGGAAAAACAATTGAATGCTGCAGTGATTTTTGTGACCTAAAATTTAGAGAAAACATTTTACAAATGCGATGAGTAGGTACAAAAGTAACAAAAATACCTGAATTTCACCTTCAACCATTTGTCCGTGAAACTATGTTTTTTTATGATTTTTCGCCGTTTCACACTCACCACACTGTCGCATGAAAATACAAATGGCGTTACACATGTACTCCGGAAGCCAGGAACTGAGACCTCGTTAAAAGTTTTGAAGAGTATTCAGTACTTTTCTACTGATTGAACGGTACTCTTAATCACTGAGCTCGTCGAGGAGCTCACTAAAAGTACCGAGTAATGCAATAACAATCCTAATCGGTATATGTTAATACCGAAGTTTGTAAAAATATTTTATCTTGCTGAGTGATCGGTAAAATTAATTACTGACATCGGTTATTTTCATAGCAGTTTACTGGTTCCTCAGTATAAATTTACTTTTACAGTTTAGACTCAGTAAAAATTATTACCGAGGAGGAATTTGGGATTTTAGTGTGCAATATCTATTCTCGACATGGCGTCAAGCATCAATGGTCCACTGCATGGATTTATGCTGGCCTGCTTACTCTAACACGAAATATGACGTTTGAGAGGTGTTGGCACCGCTCAAACGTCAAATTTTCCGTGAGAGTAAGCAGGCCAGCATACATTCGTGCAGTGGACCATTAGGAAATTGAGCGAGGGGGAGTTTTATCGCCACTTCTGTGGAATCTCGTAGCGGATACGCTATTGAGGCAACTCAATGATAGTGGTTTTTCTACTTATGGTTTTGCTGCCGACTACCAAACAATCGGTTTGTTGGGATGTGCATCAGAACCTGATACAAAGCGCTCTTCAGGTAGTTGAAGGTTGGTGACGCCAATATGGCATTTCTGTAAATACGAGTAAAACATGAATTGTTCTTTGGGGCTGTCCATTAATTACGTAAGAGAATTTTTGCGATTTTTCGACACCCCCTCCCCCCCTTGTAAGATTTTTTGTATGGAAAGCCAAATATTTTTGTATGGAGCGTAAGATTTCTCAAACCCCCCCTCCCCATGCAAACCCTTGCGTAATTGATGGACAGCCTTTTTTTACGGAAATGCGGAACCGTAATGACTTTCGACCACCGGGGTGCGAGGCCGCCATTTTCAAGAATGCAACATCTTGTATGTAAACATTTGTGTATCCACAAAGCATTTCTTTGAGGATACACGATAGATGTTGGCTCCTATCAGATGCATTATGTGGAATTAGGGTTGCCACATACGTGATTTCGACCTTTGCGTTTCTTTGATTCTGAAATCAGTGTGACCATAGACTAATTTCAAGACCTCGATGTACCAAAGAAAACGATCAAATTTTCGGTGACCAGTCCGGTACCCAATAAATATTCATAACCGTGTATTTTTTTCCGTGTAAATTGCCTTTTGTGTAAGTTTTATTTAGCGTGTTACACTGATTTGACAGTAAGGGACTAAACATAAATTACGTAAAGTGAGTACCGAGGATTGTTCACAATCTGCGAACTTGACTGCGGAAAAAATTGCAACCATGACGCCGCTGGTGTGACTTAACAGGCATTGGCGTAGCTAGCTTTTTCTTTTATCTAACTCACTCTCCTAAACAAACGCGAGAAAGAGAAGGATGAAAGAGGGGGCACAGGCCTCCTCTTGCATCCCGCTCTGTCTCGTGTTTGTTAAGGAGAGAGAGTAAGAAGAAAGAAAAAGCTAGCTACGCCAATGTTAACAGGTAAAGTACGTTGGAGTCATTCTTGATTCAAAGCTTTCCTGGACACGTCATATTGAGTTCAGAATCAAGAAAGCTTGTATGGCCTTCGGAAAATGCCGGGGAACTTTTGGTTAAACTTGGGATCTAAAACCCAAGTATACCAAATGGAATTACACAACTGTTGTTCAGCCAATATTGGTCTTTGGATGTTTTTACGAGCTTCGTGGTCTAATGGCTACCGCTTCTGATTCATATGCAGGAGGACCTGGGTTCAATCCCTGGCTCGTCCCCTTTCCTCCTACTTTGTATCTTTCTATCTACTTTCTCTCTCTTTCTCCTACATGTACATACATCTCATGTATATTCGAATGTTCGTAGCGATCGCTAGAACCAGAAACGGATTAAAAAACCGATTTCCTTCCTTCCAACTTTCATCGCAGCATAACACCTGCAAGCTATGCAACCAAGCGAACTGTGCCGCTTCACAATAATCTTCACACAATCTTTCACTTTACGGCCTGGCATCCATGGACCAATGCATGAACCTTTTGCCAAAAACAGAACATTTCCCACCAACCCACCGACATCCGCATGAGCTTGTGTAGGTGCAGGGGACTCAACGGCCTGTTGGCAACAAGCGATTGCAATCATCACATCCCTCCCCTTTCCCACATTGACCAGCAACCTGACGCAGCAGGCGCCATTGCCACCTAAAAATACAAGATCACCAACGATCACACACAGTCCCAAGCAGCCGCTATCTCATTGGTTCCTTGTGTGAGTGTAGCTGATCTGGCGATACTGCACAGGGAAAAATTTCTACTCAATGACTGAGTTGGTCTTACTCAGAAATCGAAAAATCCTTTGTTTTCTTACTCAGTTTCCGTTAAAAGTGGGACAACCCATTGCCAATGGGTTGTCCCACTTTTAGCCGAAACTGAGTAAGAAAACAAAGGATTTTTCGATTTCTGAGTAAGGCCAACTCAGTCAATGAGTAGAAATTTTTCACGGTTTGGAGTTGCAACTGCGGGCGATTAACCAAGTTTTTTAGTTTTTCTTATTGGTCTATGGATGTCTTGTGTGGTGGCAAAAGGGCGAAGTGAGAACGATGCAATCAAAATTAGGCCATCTCCAAAGGATGTGCTTAACGGCGATGTCTAGAGGATAACGTGCTTCTGGAGGAAACGGCGTTCTTATACCTTAACAGAGCGAGCATATTCTCTTACTTTCTTTTCACTCACTTAGGGTATCGGGATGCTTCGTTGGCATAGTCCCCTCATTCGGCCTATCTTAACGTTAACCAAAAACTCAAACAAACACGCATAACTGGAGATCGGAAAAGCTATGCGCCACACAACTGTAACATTTCGTTTCAATTTAAGCATTTTTAAGCATTAAAATTGAATGAAAATGTCACTTTGTTTAGCTTTTGTAGACGCCATGATTCTTCGGCTTGGTGGGTAGTCTATATACATGATCATAAATGGCCTGATTCTGGAACATTTCGAATTGACTTTTCGATAACTGAACATTTTATGCGACGGTCAAAGACGCTATTATGATCTTGTATATTAGTTTTCAAAGAAAAATAACTATTTTACAAATTAAATGTGGGCCGAATATTGAGGACATTTTTTTCACTATGTACCCAAATCTTGGCCCATCAGTAAAATGACGTCAACAACACCGAAAAAGTGACGTCAACCACATTGCTTGCGATTGAACCAGAAAGAACGAACGGGAAGAAAGATTTTGTGTGCGGTGACTGTTAAAATATAACACAAAAAATGAGTTGCATTGTTTTCGTTACTAAATTAAGAAAGAACTTTAGTTTAAGTTATTTCTTTATAGTTATGTGATAATTTGGCTCCGAAAATGTAATTTGAAAGCAAGATTGGTGAACAAACAGTGATAATACTTCAGCAGAAATATTAAAAAATTATAGAATAAGTGGTTCTAGCGTTTGGAAAGCAATAGGCCAACGTTGTATCCACTAATAGGCCAATTTTTGTACCGTAGACCAACGTTGCATACCATCGCATCGAATCTTTTCAACGTAATTAAGTATGTTCTTGAATATTTATGCTAGTTTATTTGAAATTGCAGAAACATGCACCGCCTAGAGTGCGTGATAGAGTGAAGACATCATTTATACTGCTATTAATTCACGAGTTATGGTCAAAATTGTAAAGGCGGCTGGCATATTAGGCCAAGGAACGGTACACATACCCTAGATCAACTTTTGGAATTAGCTTGAAAATAATTCTTGGAATAGTAATTGATTATAGAAATTTCGAAATGATTTTCCAATTCGATCGAATTGGTGAAATTGTTCCAATCTGCATTAATCTGAAGAAACCATAAACAGCCGAATAGGTCATATCTATTTCAGCGATTATGACCCTCCTGCACCAGAACTGCAACATGATCTGAAACCCACTCAGATGATAGAGTAAGATGAACCCCGGCGTGACACGAATCTGCCATCATCCACCGCACAAACAACTTTCATCCGTCTCGGAATATATCCGCATCGCATCCAGCGCGGGCCAAATTGCTAGCAATTTGCTTGTACACGTTTCGCCGGGCATGCAAAAGATTTATCCTAATAAAACCGTAATTGAGCTCTGTCAACGATGATGAATTATGTGTGTAAACAAATATGTACTGTACCGTAGAAAGTAGCAGTTGGTAGCACTCAGCTGGTGGCTTTTAGTGTCCTCGTCGTTTCCGTCCATTCTCAGTCTGGATCTGGATGGAAATTTGACTTTTTTGTTGCTTATAGTTTCTCTAGTTTAGAAATACGTATCATTGTTGTCATTCCAGCTCATTACCGTTGTAGGAAATTCTAATGAACAGTTTTCACATTTTTGTTGAGAGCAATGATACCAGGATTGTATTCATTTCTGCATTTTGATTATAAAAATGATGACAAAACAAGTTTGATTTGAAAACAGTTAGGGATATATGCAAATGCACATTGCAATGCATGGAAAGTTGTTGAAAACTCCCAATTGGGAAACCTAAAGTAAAAATTGTAATTTGCCACAATTAAATCTTATCGCTTTGGCCTATCTGATGGGTGCGGAAGATACAGATGTATTTATATTGTGGCTTAACTCATCATCATAAGGCAGTGTATAACCTGTTGACTATTTTTGAAATTTCCTTTCGTTGCTGCTATACGGTTTCGTTCTTACGTCAGACGGCCAAACAAATAGGTTTGTTTGTACCGGAACGCGTCGTCGAGGGAAGTGCGGTGTTGTTTCCACAAATAGAGACTCGCTGGCTACATTTTAAGCCTCTATTTGGGGCGTTTGTTTTATTTGGGAGAATCTGGTGAAAACGTACTACGATTGTATACTTGCATTCCATTAGAGTTAATACCTTCTTAAGCCACTTTTACAGCCGTCGCTAGTACATCACCGATAAAGTGAAGTTGTGTTGGTAAGTTGTACCAAAATATACTTTTGAGAATGGACTAATAGTTCGGCGATACCTTTACAGCAGAAATTATGCAAAGAAATTTAAAAAAGAACAAATTAAAGAAAGTAGAATTTGTGTAACAACAAATTCCATCTTATGAAACTAGTAAAACAAAAATACTTATAACGGCATGACTTCATAAAACAAACTTCTTAAACGAACCCATCCAATTGAGCATGAACTTAAGCCATGATTTAAATTGATTGCTATGATCCCAAGGCCTACTGGCACGTTGTCCAGTATTCAAACAAGAAATAAAATATAAACATCACTTTGCGCTACCATACAAATAGACTCCAGCCAGCCTAGCTGTCATTAGTCACGCGTTGCCCATATTCGGAAAAGTCCATTGGAGACTCACGAAAGGCCTAGATGGAGACTTGAGTTTAGTTGAGCCATAAAAAAACCGCTCATTGTGATGGTTGCTCACCCATGATGCATATAATATATTCAAGCATTATGATTAGGTCTATTGTACCCTTACAGTTTTATGAGAAACTTATTGCGAAAGTCAGAATTTGTCCACACAGTAGTACCACAACCGCGACAGCTAATCGGTTCCCCAATCGACGACGACTGGCACCTACACACAGCTATGGCAGAGCTTCTTTCCATCAGCGAAAGTTCGCAAAACCATGACGACGACGAGATGCAGGGCAGCAGAAACTCGTTTATACCGGTCCACCCACGCAGATGTGCATCAACCGACTTACATACATACTAGGCATTCATCTGTGCAGAAGGAAAGATTCGACAGCCTGGCTTATAACGAGTCGAACCCTTCACCCTGCCACAACGACGGTGATGATTTACGTTGACCCTTTGCTGAAGCACAGAGGGACACATCATGAAAACAAAGGTCATAAATTAGTTGTATTGTACGACAAAAGAAACTCTCATTACAAATTCAAATCTGAGCTCTTCGAATGGATGGCCAAGCTGAGTCAGTTAAAAAAAGATTTTTTGAGTCGTGATTCACTTTTTCTGTACGGAGTAAGAAAGAAGGGCTTCAAAACGGTGAGTCGATAAGGAAAGCGTCCAACATAGCTCTGGTCCTCACAAGACTTACCTACTGCTTCCAAGAGTCAAGCGATGACAAAGACTGCCAGCTAAGAGTTGTGTGCTTAGCTGGTAGTGCATCCTGGGCACTGTTGTCCTTCTGACTTCAGCTAGATTGAGAAGGTACGACCCGAGCGTCTGTTCACCAACGTTCAAACAGTGTCTGTTCTGGCATCCAGCGGCTGAGTATGAAATGCTTTGGAAATGCTCTTCCACTGGAAGCTATACCTAAGGGGGCAGCTCCACCACGGTGAAAACGGTACTTTAGGACAACAACCTGCTGTTCTCGAAATCCAAAAAAAAAAAACGTTGCAGAAACCGAAAATGAAAGATTTTGAACTGATTCAACAGCAACGACAGTTAGTGCGAAACAACGGACAAGATTTGGAACTTGGAATGTATTAATCCTACCCCAGCAGGGTAAACTGGCACAACTAGCCAATGGGGCGTGCCGTTTGAAGCTTGAATTCCTAGGACTGAGCGAAGTTCGTTGGCCGAACTTTGGAGAACACAGATTGACGTCGGGCCAAATTCTGCTATACTCTGACCTACGAGGTGAACACGCTCCTCGCCACCGTGGAGTTGGTTTCCTGTTCAGCCAGCTTTCACGCCCACGCTTCGCTCATCAGGTATCAGTAGGTCGGCTCCAGAGGCACGCTGCGCTCATAAAGTGGAAACCTATTAACGTTGAACCATTGGTCATTGAAATTATCGTTATCACCAAACATTTAGAAGCAGTTTTTTCGTTCAAATCAATAATTATTTTTGCAACGAAAATGGATTCAGTGTATCCCACATGAGGAATAGAATACAGTGAATACATTTTCGTGATCATTGTTTTAATTTACAGCGAAAAAACTGCTTTTCTGTTTCCGAAAAATGATGACGGATGCTTGAGCCTTAATGAGAGGATAATTGTAACCAGATTCAGAACACGGGTTCGGAACCTTACCATGATCCAATGTTACGCATCAACCGATGCTGCCGAATTGCAAGACAAAGAGAACTTTTACAGTTAACTGAATGCTGTCATGGATAAGATTCCAAAAAGTGATATCAGGATCCTCATGGGCGACTTCAACGCGAAGGTTGGTTCCGACGACTCGAATTATGGGCGCATCATGGGACACAACGGTCTCGGAGAATTGAGCGAGAACAGTGAGCTGTTTGTAGAATTGTGAGATCTGTGGAAACAATGATATGGTGATTGTGGGATCGCTTTTTCCCCATCGAAAAGTGCACAAAGTGATATGGGTTTGCGGAATGAAACGTAGAAGATCAATGGAGCGCCATCAAGAACGCTTTCATCGCTACCGGCGGAGTAATTTGGGTGAGCTACGCACCCAGAGAAAGCTGTGGATCACAGATGACAGAGGAGCGAATAAACGCCAAAACCACGATAGAGTGAGGGAAAACACGAGGAGCCAAAGCCGAAGCCCGTCAGCTCTATTCGGCTCTCGAAAAGGAAGCGAAGTACTCATGTAAGCAGGACAAAGGAGCGTGGGCGGACTAACCGACGAAGGCGAGAAAGCAGTAAACGCTGGCGGCATCCATTTCCTCTACGCTCTGCACTTGAGTGAAGCTACGCTGTAGCCATCAAATTATCAAGGGAGTATGTCCGGGAGTATGAGAGTATGTTGGGGTCTCCAGATAGCCTAGTGGTTAAGGCTATGGATCGCCTATCCGGAGACGGCGGGTTCGATTCCCGTTCCGGTCGGGAACATTTTCTCGACTCTCTGGGCATAGAGTATCATTATACTTGCCACACAATGTATAAATAAATTCATGCAATAGCAGGCAAAAAAAGCCCTTCAATTAATAACTGTGGAAGTGCTCAAAGAACACTAAGTTGAAGCGAGGCAGGTCAAGTTCCAATGCGAACGTCGAGCCATAAAGAAGAAGAAGATGTCCGCCTTTTCTGTCTAATCTGGCTCACTGTGTAATGTGATGACGACGTGATATGAAGTAATATTTCGAACTGCGAACGTAATAACACAACCGCACGCGGGCCATATTCATATCGCTGTTCTAGGCAATTATTCCATAGAGAGCAACCATCAACACTTGTTGATTCGTTACTCTGTAGGTATGCTGGTATGCAAGCACAACGCTCAATTGAGATGCGTTTTTGTCTGGAACGACTGACGACGGGCGGCGGTAAAAGATTTTCTCTTCTTCCTGTGTTCACTTGATCAGCGAAATAATTTACAATTCTAATTTATAGGATCAACAAAACCGACGCTAAAAGGCGTGCCTCAGACGTGATGGATAAATAATGGTAAACCGGCCGCTTTCAAGATCACGTCTAACGTAAACATCCATCAGGCGAGCAGTCAGTAGTGCCGCGTTTGTCAGCATCAGCAGGAACGCGCGCGCGTAGAGATGACGATGAGGAAAGGCGCTATATATTCATACACCTCTTTTTGGATTGATCATCAAGATGCGTGATCTCATACCGATTTGGATGTTAAATTCTACAAATGGGTATCATTTTTTTGGCATGCAAATTTGTTACATAAGAATTTGCATACGACTAATTCTCGTTGACACCAGGCAATCATTCAAATAAGCGAGCTCAAATTTTGAATTGACAATCAATGGAAGATGGTTGAAAGGCTGGGAACCATTATTGAACAACTGATGGCTGATCTTATAGTAGACTCGATAAGAAGTGGCAATTTTTTAACAAGTTTTCTGAAATCTTATTAGTACGTCATAAAGAAAAAAATGAACCATTCAGTGATGTACTAGCACCAACTTAGAAAATTGACCAAATAACTTGTGATCGTGTTATAAACATAAAAGCTTGAAAAACAAATCCGAATGTTCATGCTTAGTATCTGGCTATCTGATCGAATCAACTGTACAGTCTTTCGAAAAGTTGTCTTCAATTCACTGTTTAAGATTAAGCTGGCATACGATTAACGAATCTATTGTTTTAAAATCTTCGCTAGTATTGATAGTTTTATTCAAACTTGGCGTTGCAAATGCCACATGATTATTAATTTAGCAAGTATACAACACGGAATTGCTATGACATGGAATGTACATTCCAAATTTTTCAATATTGCATTTATTGTTTTTTTCTTTTGTTAATAAACGCGCCAAATTGAACAATATTATCTCAGTTTATGTTAACTTACGATTGACCATTCATTGGTGAAGTTGTCCAAAGATAATACCTGAAAAGAAAAATAAAAAATATTAAATCCTTTGTCGCGAGTGCATGGAGTCTGTATCGCTTGTCGCGAATTTGTTGCGTGTTAATGTTATTGTGTTATATACTAGGTACATACTTACACGTAAGTGTGTTTCTATTATTTGTAGTACTCAAGCCAAGCATGGGAAAACTCATTCGCTCACCCGAATGCCGGCGATGTAAAATAGCAAAAAGAACGCCAACAACCCAATACTGAGTGAGAGCACGGCGCACTAAGAACGAACGCAACATGAACGGCTCGCAACCGACGCCACCGAAGCGAGTCCGGAGAGAAAAAAATAGAGTGCGAAACGAATCAGCTTGCATCGGTGTACAACGGAAAGAACGTTCGCTCTCTCAACTACCGAGTGGCATTCAGCTGATTGAATCAAAACGCACTCACTTCCCAGTACTGAATGCTTCCACTGAACGCTAAATGAACGTTCCAACATGAATGCTCTCGCACCCGACTCAGGACGCAAACATTCGTTCAATCTTGGTTCGTTCGCCTTCGGCACTCAGATTCGGTAGTGATTCATTCGGCCGTCGTTGCTTGCGTCGCCCGGTGCTCGGCGATTAGAAAGAATGGGCAATGAAAGTGGAAAGATTCTGCTTGGCTGGGGGAGAAGCACACTCGCATCAGATTGTGCGTGGATGTGAGTGAGGGATACGCAATAAATAAATGATTTTTTCCCATCCTTGACTCAAGCGAGAAACAGGCTCAAGAAATGTAGCCTTAGTCTTATAGCCTACTTTCAGATCATTTTGGGCGACGATTTACTACAAGCCATGTAAAACATTTCGTAACACGGATATCAAAACATAAACGGCTTAGGGTTATGGTGCTAGTAATGTACTCTGCGCGTCGATTCATATTTTTAAATGCGTATTTACTGGAATATTTTATTGGTGCTGTATGTTTTGCAGACATAAAGAGAAGACATGGAACTTGATTTAAATTTCACTTTGGGTTAATGCATTAAGGTAACGTTGCTAAACAGCCGCAGAAGTAAACCATGGTTGCCAAGAGGATCCATTACTAGCACCCAAACCCCGATTAGAAATCGAAATTCCAGGCAAAACACTAACTATGTAGGCAACAACTGGAATACGATTGAAGGACCAAAACAATTAGTTGTCCTTATGGGTAACTGTGGACATGTTTTGTTGTTGTATACAGTCCTGCTATTGGTCGTGACCATCCCATGACGATGAACAAGTAGGCCTTTTCATCGTCACAAAATGAAATGAGCACTCACGCACTTCGTCATGTCTTTTCGCAATAATCAAGCGTCATGACGAAAACTTCCATACTGTTTTGAAAGTAAAATTTTCACATGGTTCAAGCAAATTTGGGCTAGTCGTTGTATTTAATAGATAGAGAGGACATATATTTATGATTTAAAAGATTCAAACAATAACAAAGTGCATCGATGTGCTAGTAGTTGCCTTGTTTACAACAATGTCACGCTCCGTCATGACCGAAAAATGAGCGAATATTGTTAGACTCTCTTGGTCATCGTCTCCCGATTCGATGACATTGAGAGAGGCACTTCTGTAAAAATCGCGTGGCGACTCGTGTTGACGCTGACGCTTTTCAAGCCTGGTTGTATATATAATTAACAGATCGCATCACCTTCTTAGATCCACACCTTACCTTAACTACTTCCAGAGACAACTGCGAAGATTCAGAGGAATTCTCGGTCTCTATTAGCAACGATACTGAATCTAGCATTCCTTTTGCTTTCCTCATGAGCGTAAGGACATGGCCGACGTCATTATGAACCTATAATTTTTGAATCACGTATATCACCTTCCCAATCACTGATATTTGTGCAGATTTCCTCACTGTTTCAGTAGGTACTGCTCAAGTGCAGTGATGTTTGTGTGAGTTAAAAAAATGTTTAGTTCAATGAATCTTCTCTCGCACGAGTCTATGTCGTGTCGTTAGACCATCACGGCGTCAAAGGGATCGGGTTTCGTTCAATTGACTGCCAGTCATTCTTCGAGCTGGTGTCGATCGATCAATTAGGATTGCTTGCTATTTTTAGCACTTGAGGTGCCCGGAGACTCGTTCCTTTCCACACTCTCATCGACGGGGGCAAGAACGAAGACAAATGATAGTCGTCGGATCACGTGCGATCGGAAGCCACTAGACTTTGCCGAGAAAATACCGGCTGTCAATATTTGATGTTGAATTTGTCGTTTGAGGAACCCCCGGCCTGAACAATGGAGTCCACCTTCAACATCGTGGCTCCTCTAAGGAGTACACACAAAGTAAACACATAAACCGGTAAGCTGATACCGCCCAGTCCCGGTGTCTCTGGTTGAATAATCTTCGAATCGACGATATGCAAATTTAACGAGATCGCTATGTTTATTTTGACCACGCGAGCTGTACTTGGCGGCAGTGGCGGCGGCGTCGTCCACTAGCGCAGATCGTTTGAGTTTATCTGTGCGATAATGGCTATCAATGTCAATCCAGTATGTTAAACAAGCCCCCAAGCTTGGCCATCGCATCGGGAAGAAATGGGATGAGCCAGCTTGTGCCATCGCTTCGGGGGAGTGAGCAAACAGCCGTCCATTTCCTGATTCGCTCATCGTCGAATATTGCAAATTAATTATCTATCTTCGCCGAATACGCTAACCTTTGTGGGCGATTTATTGACCACCATTGCGAATACGACTTAAGCGCTAGTGTTATTTAGAATCAATTGGGGGATTGAAAACAAAAGTGTGAGTGACAAAAATCAAGTTCGAGGTGCTACTCATTAATTTTTTCACACTTAAAACAAAAAACTTAAAATTTCCCAGAATACTGGATTTTTTGGTAGCAATATTGGGCAAGTCACATAAGGCAGTGATGGCATTTTTCGAATCTTGCTGCTGCATACTGAGCAGACGCAGATTTCTTGAAGGATAATTGGCGTATTAATGAGCGAACATCATGGGAAGTCATAAGCAGGATGCTAGATTATGATTGCGTGGAAGATTCCTAGGGCGAATCGCACGATACAATTTCGGTGCTAAGTTTTGGTGGCGAGATAGTTTAGTATGGTTCCATATGTCCCTTAGGGTTTGCACGCCAGGCAACGTTGTTGAGGAAGCTTGTGCCCTTACTGTGGCCTCCTAGTCCTAAAATCGTAATTGCTTGGAATCTGTAGTATCGTCGTGTCAGAGGCCACTTACACTAGTAAAAGCATGAACCTGGCCCACGCGTAATGAACTGTTGTTTGTACAGTGCCCAGTTTGCTGAACACGGCCACATAAGTCGTTCTGAACATAAGAGTTTCCAACCTGCCCCCCCTGGTGCGAAAGTTGCACCATTTTTTCCCTCTCCAGTTCATTCATATGACTCTCATCCAATTTCCTCTCCAAGTTAGTCTTGGTCGCATAGTTTTTCTTTTTTTTTCTAGGCCCAGGATCCAATTAAATAGTCTCGAGTGCGTATGTATACTTTTTTTTTCAAAGCCAGATTACATTCCCACACTAGCGGCGCCATACCGTAGTATGGAGACCGCTACCGTCGCGAGCAGCTTACGCTTACTCGGGACTATTGCCGAGCTACTTGACATGATCTTTGACTATGCAAATCACTATGCTTGCCCTTTTGCAGGCATATTCCACGTAGCTTCCAAATTTCAGCCCGGTGAAATATATGGTATGTGGGGGCAAGATGGGTCAGGGGGCAAGATGGGTCAGTACCGTTTTCAATCGCATAATATAAGTTTTGAATCTTTCAATAATTTTCCCAGATGAACGACGGGGATACACAAAAAAGTGGTATATTGTTTTGAAAATTCTATACGTTCCTCGCACAGAAAAAAAAACTATTTTTTCGTTATACTCCTTATGCTATACATTCCATATAACTACGTGTATTGTGTAGACGGGGCAAGATGGGTCACCCTAATTTTTCGGTATGTTTGCATAGTTTTTGAAAATGTTTTATTTTTCATGGAAAGGCTATTCTGTGACCTACATTATCGAAGCGATGAGAGCACTGAAAATTTGAGAACATATTTTTTTAAATTTTCCATAAAAAAATATAGGTTTTTAAAGTCCGTTTATGGCTACCCGAAAAAAAATCTTCTAGTTCTGAGAATAATCTACCGATATGTTTCAACACTTTCTTCATGTAATCTGTACGTCTATGAAGCTTAGATGTATAGAGAAAAACTAGAAGATATAGTATTTTTTGTTGGAAGAAAATCGAGTTTTCTTATAGCTGACCCATCTTGCCCCCGTTAAAATGAGGTGGGGCAAGATGGGTCATGTTTTGAAAATTGTTTGTCAAGACGCAGGTTTCAAACTTTATTACCTTTTTATACTCTTATATCATAGCTGACTAGTGTATCTGAGAGTCGTGGTAGAATACAGAGAAATATGATTTATATTCAGAAAGTTATAGGGATCCATTTCTTAGGTGACCCATCCTGCCCCCACTTACCATACGCCATCATACGCCGCGTTCCATAATACCGGGAATAGGATGGAGCCCTGAGGTACTCCCGCGGTTATGGTACTCGGTGTCATAGATTAGCACCGTATTCTGGAAGTAGCTCTCTAGTATCCGACATAGGCTAACCGGGACTCCTAGATGGTGTATGGTGCACTTGATGGTAGCCCAGCTGACGCTACTGTTGAACGCATTCCTTACGTTCATACGGTATTGCGATGAGCTCATCGTTCGTTACCGAGCGGGGTGTTACGCGAGGACAGCCTTCCTCGATGACGGTCGATGACCTTGGGGCCGTTCATAAACCACGTAGACTTTATGGGGGGAGGGGAGGGAGGTCTGGCCAAAGTCTACGCTTCATACAAATTTCAAAATTTTTGTATGGACAAAAGTCTACGAGGGGGGAGGGGGGCTCTCAGATGGCCAAATTTTGGTCTACGTGGTTTATGAACAGCCTCCTTCGGTTGTGGGCGTCTTTCTCCGTATTCCACTCTGTATCGAATCACCAGATGGTCACTGTGCGTGTATCCATCGTCGACCCTCCAGTTCGAACTGGGGTTTAGACCCGGGCTCCAGAAGGTTACATCAATGATGGACTATGTACCGTTCCTACTGTAGGCAACCGTTCAACTTAGCCATAGCTTCAAGTAGAACCCAACCTCTTGTGTTAGTCGATCGGCTACCCCACTCAATCGCCCAGGCGTTGAATCTCACTAGTGCGCTAGATAGCGAATCCAGCATAGACGAGAACTGGTCTATCAGTCACCTGCGTGGGCATAGCAACTGCAGTAGTATACCCAGTTGATCTTCACTATTGCGAAGCCCTCGTGCGACGTAGAAAACATGTCTTGGGCCTTAAAACGACTGGTTGTACAGATCGTCGTTAGCTTAGCTTTATCCACTACTCAGTTACCGTTATCGGCAGGGATGCGATATGGGTCCGATAGTAGGGCGATGTCTGTACTTGACTCCGAAACTGACTGCTACAGAAACTGTTGTGCGGCTTTACAGTGATTCATGTTTAGTTGTGTAACCAGCATTATCGTCCGTTGTTTCGTTCCTCGTGTGCCTTGATATTTACGCTCGCCCGTAACGTGACACTTGTTCTCCGTGCAAATCAGGCATTTTGGTGCCGAGTTGCACTCACTGGCGCTATGACTTTCCACTCTGCACTTCCTGCAGAGCAGGCGGATCGATGCACTTGGTGCATATACCTCGCACTGCTGTTTAAGTGCGGTTGCGAGCCCTTCTGCGTCAGTATATTTTTTTTTTTTCATTTTATTTACGGCACTTTACACCGAAGTGCATTCGTGCCACACAGCGTCAGTAATCTTGTCCCGGTTTTTACTCTAAACAGTCGCCTCTGCTGTTAGGGGCCGTACACATTTGTAATTTTACGTCACGCTTTTAGGGGGAGGGGGGGTTTTGCAGAGCGTGACGACCCTTACATAAAATATTGAGGTCCCATACAAAAAGTGATACATAGGGGGGGGGGGGGGTGTTGAAAAAGGTCGATTTTCGCGTGACATAATTTGTGTATCACCCCTTAGGGCTCTTACGTGCACTTTTTAGCCGAATACCTCTTTCTCTAGTGCTTTGTAAGAGGTGCCTTTTTGGCCGCCTCCTTCAGCACTAGCATAATCTTTCCAGTCCTGGTGTACCAGATGTTTTTTACATCCGCGCTGAGCTATGAGAGACGATTTTCGCCTTGTATGACCCACAGCATTTCGGCGTACGTGTGGGTTTTGAAGACCAGCGTGTCGCTCCGTTCGCGTTTTCAGGCTGACCTCACTTTTCTCACTACCTTCTTCTTTCCAACCGTAATCCAAGGGTTCTCCTTTCCTCGGGCAGCCACCGTTCCGTTTAGAGTTAGTCTCTTGGCGCTTGGTTTCCCTGCCCTTACGCGTTTCGTATCCGACTTGGCAGTCAGTTACTCGCGCTGGTTGTCCCTTTCTTCCTCTTTGGCTTTTCGTCCGCCTCTTTCGGACGCTTCTTGGACCGCGTCTCCTCGGCAGGTTTCGACCATGCAGCTCAAGCAGTAGGGCGGTTTGACCTCTCCGCTACAACTCCGGCGAGGTGCAAGAATTCGTGCTGCATCGTCGCGTTTACAGAAAAGAGGAAGCTGTCCGTTAGGGTGGACCGCTCCCTCTTGTTCGCATAAGCCACACTTAAGGCCAGACTTGTTAGAATCCCAAAATGGCCGCCACAATGGCCGACTTTGGCTACCTACTCACAATTTCGAGGGCACAAATCTCTCCGTAAATAAAACCAACACACCTGAGCTTCTTATTTTAAGCTAATTACAAGTGAGCAAGAACAGAATAATAAAACGCACTGTTGTTTGAAGCTTGCTTCTTGAGATTTGTGCGTCTGAAGTTCTTATGCACTGTTGAAGCGGGATTTCAAGACGTTTGTCCTTAACAAAAGTAATTCATTATTGACGGCTTAAATTTCCGTGTGCTCAACTTTTGAAATTACAAATGATTTGAAGGAATGAAGGAATAAATAGGTAAATTATGATAAGAGATAAACGAGTATACTCATCACTCAATAATGATACCGTCAATTTCTTAGGGAGACCATGACAAAAAGAATAACTTCTAATTGCAACTAGGTGACCCATACTTGTGAGATCGGCATCTAGAGCAGAATTCAGCTCATGACATATGTAGAAAGAAAACTAACCAGACTATCATCGATTAGCAAAAATGTGTTAACGCTTACGCATTGAGTCATCATCATAAGATTTTTTGTGGGATTTCATAATTGAGCCCACATGTCAAGGGCCATATAAATCATTTAAATTTCGCTCGTAAACTACTGGTTCCTCGGCAACTCTGCTACCATATGGGCGACTAAACGCACAGTAAAGTTCCAGTCAAGTGGGCTGGGTTCAACATGATCAGTCCAGAGTCAGAGTGGCATAAAAAGTGTCGTCTCATTTGATGTTTTAATCGGCGTATCCTGTACAAATGGCACCAACCAGCCACTTAATGTGTGCCGTTCCATCGTCGAATCGGCGTTGCTCGGTCAGTCGATTAGTTGATGAAGACATGTATGTACAACAGCAGCCGTCAGATGATGACATCGATTCAAGTGTTTGCCCTCTGCGATGCTGCACGACGAGGGGCTGATTTGAACGACTCCGGCATATGAGCATGACAACAAGACAAAGTTTGCACCATGACCGATCGCCATAAATAAATATTGTTTCTCACGATGCGCTTCAGTCTTGGCCAGTTTGATATACATAAACACTTTTTGTTTTGGCGATACGATAGAAACGATTCCCAAATTAATCGAAACTATTAGGGTGTTTTGTCGCTGCTCTTGGCGAAGGCAATGATGACACTACGCTTTAACGACGTTATTAATACTTGTATCGAGGCTTTCATCAGCCAAAGCAATATGTGCCTTCAGTGGAGATGTATTTGTCAACAAGTTGACGAATGCTGGCTGTCTTCTTTATTTTGAAGCTGCAGCATGATAATTAGGCAATTGCAGATATATTTGATACGAAGATATTCATATTATTCTCTATATTGGCCTCATCAAACAGCATGTTTCCCACATTCCTTGAAATCTGTGTGCAATCATTGTCGAAACAAGATTTTTTTTCTACACAGGGGCTCAGTAGGCCGTGCCTTATTTTGCAAAAATGTTAAATGTTCGTGATTGTAAAATGATCGTTTTAGCTAAAAAATAATCATGTCAAAATTTCAAGTCCATATATCAAGGGGCTGAAGTTCTCAACCATTATATGGGGCTTCAATAATGAAATTCTTTACGACAAAACAAAAACGTCATTCTACTAAAACCGAGGACCTTAACGAGCCAAATGTGCTCAGAATTGCGATATCTCCACTCGCTTTAAGTTATTGAGAAAAATAGGAAAAGTTTACCTCGGGATCTAAAACATGGTAAAAAATGATGATGTTTCAGTGGTTTTCTGTCTATTACTCAAAAACGAGTAAAGATCTAGCCAATCTAAGCACATTCGGTTTCTGTGGAACAGTGAATTTTGAGTCGAAAATAAATATGTTTTTTAGCCCCAAACAATTTTGAAGCACTTGGCCCCTTGATAGAATATGGACTTCCAAATTTCGACACGATCATTTCTTAGCTTGAATAATAGTTGATTTCGTAATATTAATTTGTTTAAAATACCCGTACAAGCTGATTTCATGTTCCTTGATTAGAAACTATATGTCTAAATTTGTATAAACTAATATTGTAGTTAGTTAATAATTATAATTAACACATTCTATACAATGCTTTGAGGACGGACCAACACAATTGTGCTGGTCTTATTTTGATCACCCAGAAACCTTGTGCTTTTCCACATAGTATTTTGTTTTTGCAGTTTTGCAGAACTATTGCTTTTCTATCGTTTTTTTTTTATCCCTGCATACCTATAGAAGATTTGACCTTTTTTGATAATAGGCTGATCTTTCAAGTTACACTGTTGAAAATTTTGGCTAGCGACCAACCTGCTAACAAAATGAAGATGTTTCCTTCTATCAAGAATGGACTGTTCTTTAGAGTAACACTGTAAGTGAGTTTGTTTTGGTGGCATTCCTTCAGAGATTTATCCGTCTCTAAATCAAGGGTTTTTCTCGAGTTGCACTGTTATGTTGTGCAGTAATGGTCTATTGCTAACTTCGTAGGAGATTTGTTTTTTTTTAATGTGCTTTCCTTTCAACTTAAACTTTGTGGTGACGAGACTGATGTCTACATCTGATATTTTTACTTCTTTGAAAAAATAGTTGTTTACATATACACTACCCGTCATAAGTACGGACTCACAAAAAGTATTGCTACAATATTGCATCACCCTGACTGACCTCGATATCTCTAAAACCAGAACACCTACAAAAATGCCGCCTTCAGAAAAGTTGTTGCTTTTGGTCTTCTAAACAACTTTCCTGAAGACAGCATCTTTATAAGTCCTCAGGTTTTGGAGATATCGAGGTGAGTCAGGGTGATGCAATATTGTTGCAATACTTTTTGTGAGTCCGTACTTATGACGGGTAGTGTAGGTTACAGTGCTTTGGTGTTATTTGGTAACCCAGCAATTCTTATGCGATTTTCCTTCTTATAATAATAGGCAGACCTTTCGATCCAATCGGTCAATCATCTTTTCAGCCCAATGTTTACTCGGTCTCATACACTGCAAAAAATCCAATACTTTTTTATATGAGTAACTACACATATAATACAATTGAATCATACACATGGAGCTTATAATAAATATAATTGCTTTGAAAGGCATCCGATATCAAAATATATGTAGCCAAAACCATAACATCCCCAAGTAACCACAGTGCTGAAGCCTTATTGCATGCAGATACTTACTTACCTTACTTACCGGTCAGGCTAAGGCCGGGGTGGCCTCTGCTGTACATAGTAGCCGCCTCCATTCCACTCGGTCCATGGCTGTTTGTCTCCAGTTCCGCACTCTGCGTAGGGTCCGCAGATCGTCCTCCACTTGGTCGACCCACCTAGCTCGCTGCGCTCCACGTCTTCTTGTACCGGTCGGATGACTCTCGAGAACCATTTTAGTCGGGTTGCTATCCGACATCCTGATGACGTGACCCGCCCACCGTAGCCTCCCGATTTTCGCGGTATGGACGATGGTTGGTTCTCCCAGCAGCTGATGCAGCTCGTGGTTCATTCGCCTTCTCCACGTCCCGTCTTCCATCTGCACTCCGCCGTAGATGGTACGCAACACCTTCCGTTCGGAAACTCCAAGGGCGCGTTGGTCCTCTGCACGTAGGGTCCATGTTTCGTGCCCATAGAGGACGACCGGTCTAATCAACGTTTTGTAGATGGTTAACTTCGTGTTACGGCGAATTTTATTCGATCGTAGAGCTCTGCGGAGTCCAAAGTAGGCACGATTTCCTGCCACAATGCGCCTCTGAATTTCTCTGCTGGTGTCGTTGTCGTCGGTCACCAGTGAGCCCAAGTACACGAATTCTTCAACCGCCTCGATTTCATCACCGTCGTTATGAATTCGGGGTGGCGGGCGCGGTGATTCCTCCCTGGAGCCCTTTGCCATCATGTACTTTGTCTTCGACACATTAATGACTAATCCGATTCGCCTGGCTTCACTCTTTAGTCGGATGTACGTTTCCGCCATCGTCTCAAATTTACGAGCAATAATATCAATGTCATCGGCGAAACCAAGCAGCTGAACGGACTTCGTGAAAATCGTCCCACTCGTGTTTATCCCCGCTCTTCTTATTACACCCTCTAAAGCAATGTTGAACAGCAAGCACGAAAGACCATCACCTTGCCGTAACCCTCTGCGAGATTCGAAGGGACTCGAGAGTGTCCCTGATACTCGAACTACGCACATCACTCGATCCATCGTCGCCTTGATCAACCGTATCAGTTTATCCGGGAATCCGTATTCGTGCATAATCTGCCATAGCTGTTCTCGATCGATTGTATCATACGCCGATTTGAAATCGATGAACAAGTGATGTGTGGGCACGTCGTATTCGCGGCATTTCTGCAACACCTGGCGGATGGCGAACATCTGGTCCGTTGTAGCGCGTTCACTCATGAATCCAGCCTGATATTGCCCCACGAACTCTCTTGCAATCGGTGATAGACGGCGGCATAAAATTTGAGAGAGTATCTTGTAGGCAGCGCTCAGTAGTGTGATCGCACGGTAGTTCCCGCAATCCAACTTGTCGCCCTTTTTGTAGATGGGACAAACGATACCTTCCATCCATTCCTCCGGTAATACTTCCTCCTCCCAAATCTTGGTAATGACCCAGTGTAGTGCTCTCACCAGTGCTTCTCCACCGTATTTTAGAAGCTCGCTTGGTAGTTGATCTGCTCCAGCGGCTTTGTTGTTTTTCAACCGACCAACCTCCTCCTCAATCTCTTGAAGGTCAGGGGCCGGAAGTCTTTCGTCCTGTGCACATACTCCTAGATCTGTTACCACGCCACCTTCGGTACTTGCAACGCCGCCGTTGAGGTGCTCATCGTAATGCTGCCGCCACCTCTCGACCACCTCACGCTCGCTCGTGAGAATATTCCCGTGATTATCTCAGCACATATCGGCTTGTGGTACAAAGCCTCTGCGCGAGCGGTTCAGCTTCTCGTAGAACTTTCGTGTGTCCTTAGCGCGGTACAGCTCTTCCATCGCTTCGCGATCTCGTTCTTCCTGCTGGCGCTTCTTCATCCGGAAGACTGAGTTCTGCCTGTTCCGCGCCTGTTTGTAACGTGCCTCATTCGCTCTCGTACGGTGTTGCAGCATTCTCGCCCATGCTGCATTCTTCTCATTTTTCAACTGTTCACATTCGCCGTCGTACCAGTCGTTTCTGTGATTCGGAGTCGCGAAGCCTAGTGCTGTAGCCGAGGTACTACCTATGGCGGATCGGATGTCCCTCCAGCCATCTTCAAGTGTAGATGCGCCAAGCTGCTCTTCCGTTGGTAGGGCCACTGCTAACTGCTGCGCGTAGTCTTGAGCCACTTCTACGTTACGAAGTTGCTCGATGATGAGCCGCGGCGTTCGACTTCGACGCGTGGTGATAACTGTCGAAAGTTTTGAGCGCATGCATACAGCGACTAAGTAGTGATCCGAATCTATATTCGCACTGCGGTATGTGCGGACGTTGGTTATATCTGAGAAGAATTTACCGTCGATTAGAACGTGGTCGATTTGGTTTTCTGTTTGATGGTCGGGTGATCTCCAGGTGGCTTTGTGGATATCTTTGCGGGGGAAGAAGGTGCTTCGGCCCGATCAGAAAGGCATAACAAAAATGTAACAAAATTATATCAACGGTTGATATATATATCAACGTTTGTTATATTTAGATATATTTGAAAGAATTGATCTGAAAACCTGATATAATTATATCAGAATTATAACAAGATCAGTTATAATCAAAATAAATTCATGTTGATCATCTTTATATCAACATTATAACAAACTCAGTTATAGTTTTGAAAATGAAGTGTATGTCAAATGAATATGTTACAGGTGGTGTTTGGTGCGCAATTTCGCCGCTCTGTGGTGTACAGCCATACTCTTCACTCCCATACTAATTCTTCGTCTTGACGTAACGCCCCCACTGGGTCAAATCCAGCTTCTCAGCTTAAGTTATTAACTGAGAGCTGCCGCTGCCAATGACCATTTTGCATGTGTGCATCGTGCAGCAGGCACGAAGATACTCTATGCCCAAGGAAGGCAAGAAAATTTCCTTTATGCAAAGTTCCTGGACCCACCGGAAATCGAACTCTTCACACCCAGCGTGGTCTTGCTGGATACCCTACCCACGCCCTTACAGCTGTGGCTATATGGGCCAGCCACTACTCCTCACGGAGAACCAATGTTTACACTTTTGCATGGCATTCATTGAACGATTAACATTTACACAAATTTCAAAATTACTCGTACGCTCCCATTTGACGACAAACATGCCTATAGGGGTTATCTGCAGATGGGAGACTCTCTTTAAGTCTCCTCTATTTTGATTACAACGTACTTGTATTTATGAATTTGGATTTTTCTCATGTCAGAAGGTAGATAAAGCAATCCTTTTTTGATCTACACATAACAAATTGTAAAAATGTGGCATCGTGATAATTTAATGAGAATCAGAACAAAAAAAGGCCTCTCTTTTGCAGATTGGACCTTTAGGCATGTTTGTCGTCAATTTTTGTCAAATACCAACATGTTTTGGTATTCCAAGGTGATTTGTAAACCAAACGTGGTTCCCATGCCGAAATTATTGCAAAATATTCGCGTAAGTGGTTGCTCGAGCTGATTTTCGATCTATGTAAGTCTTAGTCACTCGTTGAGCGCCAAGGATTTGCTCTATTAGGGTTACACTTATATTAGTGCTAAAAAAATTAAGCGTGCTCCACTGATATTGGCTACCTTTATTCAGGACACGAGTGCTACTAGTAGTACTAGAGTATCTAGACACATCTCAAACAATTATATGCAGCTACAGAAGCGTTTAATATTAATTCCAATCTATATGATAAGTGAGGCATCAAAAGGGATTTGAAAAGGATGATTTTCATCGAAACTGTCAACATTCCTGTAATAAGTTTTAAGTGTCACAATCCTCCACTGATCATGTTTGAATGATTTCGTTTAACATCCACTTACAATTTGAGAGCGGTATTCAAATAGGATTAAAGCAATGATACAAAATCTCTACTGAAATCAAACTGATGTAATAATTTTTGCAATCGTTTACCATTAGAAACTTTGATAGAGTAGTGTGCGGTGGTTCGGCAGCAGCAAAGCCATATTCGCATAAATGGGTGAGCTGGTTTCATGCTATTATTTTATCGTGAATGTTCGTTGTAAAATAACATGACTTAAATATATGCCATACAATTAACGTTCATAATAATTCAGTAGAAATACAGCTGCTGATCATCTGCAAACATGTAGATTAGCGTGGTTCAAAAAATCGTTTTTGCTCCACACCGCTTATTTGATTTGTAACCAGAATCTATGTCTCCTCCCAAAATTTGAGCCAATTTGGTTGAAAATTGAGACTGCACAAGCCCTTCAAAGTTTATATGGGAATTACTACGGGAAAACGACGTTTTTCATTCAATCGACCGTAACATTTTCCCAACTGTCTAAGATGATTAATTGAACCCTGATACTCATAGGCAACTTTATTAGCTACAACTTTGCCGAAGACCGCTTTGAAATCGGACGGCTAATTAATTAGTTATCGATTTTCATCGAACTGGAGAAACTTTAACAGTGATCCTCCAGCTTCCCAGCAGGCAACATTGCTGCTGTATATGGGTCCAAAGATAGAACACAGAAATCATGGCTACTATGTTTCACTGCTAATTGCAGTGATGCCCATCAAATAGTTCAATCAGGGCGTCGCAACTGGTGATTTTTACGTGACTCCAATTTCATCATATTTCAACGACCCTGTTCCCCCAATAAGCGGTGTGGAGCAAAAACGATTTTTTGAGCTAATATAGATATTACATACTTTCAAAGATGATGGAAGGCCGTTGGCACATAAGGCTAACAGCAATGGTTCTGAAACCGATCCTTGTAGCACTCCCGATGGAATACCGATCGGGCTAGAATGATTTGCTTTAACTTCCTCTATTTGAAAGCGGTTATTCAAATAGGATTTACTCAGTGACACAGAATCTCAACGGAAATCAAATAGATGTGATAATCTCTGCAGCAGTTCAAAATGAGAAACCCTGTTAAAAGCTTTTGAAAAACCAATCAATAGCAGAATATTATCGATATGTTGATGGACATCGTCATGCATATTGAGCAAATGCCAAGGCAAATACCGAAGTTCGAAGTTGGAATACTTAGTATTTAGTGAAGTACCTAGCAGCTTGGAATACTTGAGGAAATTGCTTGTTGTGAGTATTTTTGCTGAAAATAAAAACATTATATGAGATCACGAGGCAAAGCAAAACTCACAAAGTTGCTTTAGTATGTCAATTCTTGTACCATATAATGTTTAAATTGGGCTTTAAACACTTATTTTTTTATTTCACAAGCCACCTAAATCTGACAATCTCCAGGAATGCATACTAACGCCACGAAGTGATGTAATTTCCAATCACAAGACTACTGCATAACTTTGCTAGGCAGGAACTTCCTTTATGGTGAGAAACATTAGATAATTATCTCGCTAGCGCCAAGAAAAGGTGAAATTGTATACAGTTATGTTCCGACTTTATCACCCCCGCCACGCGTCAGACCTTCATTTTTTATTAATGCCCTGTTACATTTTAGGGAAAATCTCCTCCCTCTTCTTCAGGATGAAGTTTGTATGCGTGCATTCCAACGTTCAAAATATTGAAAACGCATATAGATTTTTACAGTGTTTGAAAACATTTATGGAAAGGGGGTGATAAAATCGGAACATTACTGTACCACTCTTTTCAATGTCTGAGAGCCATTGACTATCTTTACCACTTTAAAGAAGATACGACATTTATTTCTGGTCTGAATCACGAGACAAAACATGCTAAAATGCAGAGCACATTCTTGAGTTACAATTGTAACTAAATTATATCCACTTTTGTTATTATATCCTAAGATGACGTAATTGCGATCAATTGTATCAAGAATACTTTTATGTGACGTCATAGTTTCCCTCGCCTGTGCGTTGGACAAACGAGTGTATTTATAGACCAGCCACCAAAACGAAGAACCACTTGATCTTAAACCTCCCCTCACTTCAAGTGCTGCAATGGCCTCATGGATAAAGGCGCCGGATTGTAGTTGAAGGCTGGCGTCCTTGGTTCGATTCCCGTCTGGGTGTGGGTTTTTTACATACTAAGTGGGGCAAGTTTTTTATACAAAAAACTTTTCGCTAAAAATAAATAACACTCTTAATAAAAATTAATTAAAAAATGAGTTAAAATTTACCCAACTCAATTTTTACCCAATATATTTATATCTAATTTATAACAACATGTGTTATAATTTTTCGATCATTCCAAGATTTATTATATCTCACGTTGTTATAAATTTGTTAAAATTGTATCAAGACCTGTTATAATTATGTTATGGCTAGAGCAATTTTTGTTATATTTTTTGTTATTTTAACACCTAACCGGCGAATTTTATAACTCATTCTGTTATGAAAATTTTTTGAAATAAATAACTCAATCGGTTATAATTTTGTTATGCCTTTCTGATCGGGGGACTACCATCCCACGGGAGGACGCATCGCTGGCCGTTATCATTCGATACGGCGTGCAGGCTGTTTCGCCCGATTACCGGTCTGTACATTTCCTCCCTTCCTACCTGCGCGTTCATGTCGCCGACAACGAGTTGAAGAAACGGCCCTTAACTCTCAACATGCACATCCTTGCGTTAATCGGCTGCCACCCGATCACACGTTGTCGCATCTTGCCCAACACTATAAATCCTGTTCCCAGCTCATTGGTGGTGCCACAGCTTTGGTAGAAGGTAGCCACTCGATGCCCGCTTTTCCACACTTTCTGTCCAGTCCAACAAAGTTCCTGCAACGCCACGATGTCGAAGTTGCGGGGATGTAGTTCGTCGTAGATTATCCTGTCACATCCTGTGAAACCTAGTGACTTGCAATTCCATGTTCCAAGTTTCCAATCGTAGTCCTTATTTCGTCGCGTGGGTCTTTGATTGTATCGAGTCGTATTTTCTCCTATGTTATTCGCAATGGGGATTTTTACGGGTGGCTTATTGGGCCTACGCCAACACTCCTGTCTCGCCGGAGGGCCATCGTGCCAGTTCTGTTTAACGTCCCAACCAACACTGGGACGACCACGCTGATGGGGCTACCACCTTGGATCTAGCTGGGCGTGGTGCAGCGTTTCTTACTCAGCCGCTGGATGCCAGAACAGACGCTGTTTGAGCCGCACCTCCTTGGTGAACAGACACTCGGATCGTACCTCCTCAATCTAGCTGAAGTCAGAAGGACAACAGTGCCCAGGCTGCACTACCAGCTAAGCACACAACTCTTAGCTGGCGGTCTTTGTCATCGCTTGACCCGTGGAAGCATGAGGTAGGAACTTGTGAGGACCAGAGCTATGTTGGACGCTCTCCTTATCGACTCACCGTTTTGCAGCCCATTGCATGCAGATATACGGTGTATTTAGTGCAATCATTATTTTACATGCAGACTTAAGGTTGATTTAAAGTGGAAGTGGGCAATTATAGAATCAAATTAGGATTATACTGGTATACTCTTGAAGCAGTCGCATAATTGCCCATTTCCACTTTAAATCAACTTTAAGTTTACATGTAAAGTAATGATTGTTCTAAGTACACCGTATATCTGCATGCAATAATGCTTCAGCACCGTGGTTATTTGGGTCTCACACATAAAATCCATACCCATCTTTTTGAAATATCATGAGTCAAATTAGATAGCGGCAGTCAAGGCAGCAACCGAGACAGTAGCAGACAAATCAAAACATTGAACTTTTCCGTCGTTCTTTCTTCAGTTGAAACAGATTCTGGAAACAGCTAGCTATGAACTTTCAAAGGTAAGTTATCCCACTTATCTTATTCCATAAGTTGTGGCTGATATTTTCGTCGCACATCTATTTCAGATTCTCCAAACACTCGCTCCATGGAACGCTCCACCAAACGCACGGGAACATGCCGCCGAGCAATTTTCCGAATAACACGTGAGTAAAGTGATCTAAGAGTTAAATCCATGCGATTGTACCCTCCCATTTTGCAATTTAAAGGATCCATCATCCGCCGCGCTGTGAACTACAACCCCAGCCCCGACCGCAGCGAAATCCTGAGTCCTCGGTTCGATTGGAAGAAGCAACAATCGTCAACCGTAATCAAGTGATTATTATTCCAGTTCCTCGAATGATAGTCTTCTTATCAATGTATTATTGATACCTAGTTATATTTTGTTAAGTAAAATAAAATAAAAATAAAACCACGTGTTTGAATAAAAGTAAATTATATGCACGGTTTTAAACTGCATAAGAATCGCGTTTTAGTATTAATAACAGCCCTTATTGTTTTTATCAATAATTCTTCATGAATTATATGTATAACCACCTATACTTTTTTATATGGCCTACACATAAAAAACATCGTTATGGTTTTATTGCAAATATCTATATACCCCACACATAAACTAAATACGGATTTTTCGCTCAGTGTATCAATTCAGCCCAATGTCCCAGCATCATTATTTTGTAACTGTACCTACTTCTCAACTTCCACACGTCCGCCATTATTGATTGAAAGCATTATATGTTAAAATGTTGCTTTTTGTAAATCGTGTGAACGCGCAACCAGTGACACTCCTTAGTGATACAGTCATGACCCGCTGGTTGGGGGCTTAATAGTTGGGTGACTTTTTAGTTGGGGCCCCGTTAGTTGAGCTGTCAGCCAACTAAAAAGTACCTGGATGTCATAATTCAATGTCAAACTGAAAATGACAACCAATCTGTAATTCCGAGGGGCGAGCTAATGAGTTTTCGGTTTCTTAAACTTTACTGATAATCGAAAAGAATTTCTATTTCATATTTCTTAAAAAAGGAAGAATGTGTACAATTACTTCGAAACAAATGCAAAACATCGGCAATCTTTATTTTGTCGATCATTGAAAGCGTTTTGTGCTTGCTTTTGGTCCGGGTGGTTTCATAAACATCTATATTTTCACTTCACCGACTAAAAATGGGTGAAAATAATTATTTCTCGCATTGGCCATATATGTATCTTGCAAAACGTATCAGTTTTGCTCTGAATGTGAAACAAATTGAAAAATTTTCCTTTTTGATTCCAACCTAAACATGATTTAAAAAAAAACAATGAGCACGCCCCTTGTGCTGCTGTCACTTCACCCAACTAGCGAATCGAATTCGTTGGTTGGGTGAAGGTTGTGGCTCAACGAGCGGGTTCCGACTGTAACTTTATGAGCTTTTTCTCTTCTTTTTTAATGTTCTAACTAAGGACTGCATCGTTAATTATGAGTACACCTTTGAGGTTCTATATTAAAAAAAACTATGCCTTATTTTGACAACTGCTCTGTGTCTATGTGTTGCTAATGTTGTAAACAAACGATAACCTTCATTAAAAGTTAAAGTTTTTCCTCGAGCGAAACAATGCGAGGGTTTCCGGAAGAGAAGCGAAATTCGATTGTGACCAGGTACTGCAATGAAAAATGATAATCGCTAAGAAAATTAGCAAAAGTTGAATGTGTTAGGGTTTTGTTGTCCAAAATACTACAGACGACTCGGTATGCATAACACACTGAAAGACTCATCCGGAAGCGACAAAAAACAAGTGTATCCAAGTCAAATTTGAACAGCAAAATTAGCAAAATCGTTAAAGGAAAATAGGAGGTATTCATCAGAAATTGCGCAAAAAAGTGTGGAACGACTGTTGGTATGGTTCAGCGCGCCAAGGAGCGTAATTCCCTAAAGACCTACCCAAAACAGAAATGTGTAAAACGCACTTAAATTCTGACGGATTATGTGAAAACTCGTGCTTGGAAACTGTACGACGATGTTTTGAGCAAAAATTACATGTGCATAATCATGGATGATGAAACGTATATCAAATTGGACTGCAAGGCACTTCCAGGGGCACAGTTTTTCACTGTGAAGCGTGGCACGGATGTTATAATCTAGGAGAAATCGATTATTTGCGAAAAAATGAGGAAATGTATTGGTTTGGCAAGCAATTTGTCAATGTGGTATGAAATCGTCACCTTCCTTCACCGTCCCCAGTATGAACGTCGAAATATACCGGAAGGAATGTCTCCAGAAACTTTTTCTGCCACTCATCTGAAAGCACAAAGGTCCTACATTATTTTGGCTGGATTTGGCATCCTACCACTATGCGCGTTACACCTTTGACTGGTATGAAGAAAACAATGTTCAATTGTGGAAAAGGCAATAAATCCTCTAAATTGCCCGCAAATAAGGCCCGTTGAGAAATAGCTAACATCGATGAAAGGGAAACTAAGGAAAAAGTATACAGGAGCAGAGGACGTCACCAAATTCAAGAAAAACTGGGCCAACCCAAGCAAAACCATCGTCGGAACGGTTGTACAAAACCTTATGAAGAACACCAAGAAGAAAGTGCGAGAGGTGGCAAGATCCACGAAAAATTAAATATCCAATGATGTCATGGGCTTTTCTGATGGTCAATAAACAATGTTATTAAATTTAATTTACAAAATCAAAAAAACATTTTTAAATACAGCTATTTTCAGGTATACTCATAATTAATGATACAATAGCTTATAATGTTATAACAGAAATCAAAATAATACTCATTTTTGTATCACAGGTTTTTCTACCTATCGAATATACGCTGTTTTTATACAGATATGCTTTTATTTTTTTATTATATATTCGTCCTTCTTCTCATCAAAAGCAGTTCTTTCATAAAAAAATATGCATTATACTTATTTTGGAATAACAACTGATAAATTAATATTATCAGAGCTTTTTCCTTCTTTTACACATAGGCTGTTCTTTCAAAATAAACCCTTATAAGAATAGAATATTTGATATTAAACATTCCATATTTCATTTGTTGTTTTGAGTTTTGAATCTTAAATCTCATCATGATGTAGTCTCTCGATCAGTTACTTTTTCTCTTTCATTAACATTTTTCTGCGAAACGGTACATTCCACCAAATGGTTTTCGATAAAACGATACATTCCGCGAAATGTATGTAATTGTCAATCCACGATATGTTACACCGCGAAAAGAAATTCCGCGAAATAGTTTTCGGCGAAATGTTATACAATCCCCCTTGACTATAGAAAAGACTCCAGGGTAAAATGTTTCAAAACAAAGAAGATATTGCATTTCTACCAAATGTAGATCGTCCCAGGTGTTTAAGGGTTAATTTATTGTGGCTCAGAAATACAAGTATAAGTAATAACTCGTTCATAAAAATTACATACGTCACATATTTTGAGGAAAATTAAGCTGAAAAAATGCGTAAAACTAATTTAGAAAAACAGCACAATTGTGCTGGTTCGTCCCGAAAGGGATGTTGATATTAGAATATAAACATAAATAGACGAAGTCATCTTTTCAAAATGGAAAAGCTTTACATTGTGTAAAGGCATTTGGAAACTTTTTTCAACATTCTATTACTTGAATAAAGCTCTCATCTCATCATCATCCACAACAAGTTTCCAATAGGACTATTAGGTTGTTTCTACCAGATTTTGGTAGAACTAGTTAAGGAAAAAATATTCTAAGAGGTATTTATATCAGGTATCAGGTAAGAAGTATTCCTAAGTTAAGCCTCAACGCAATTCCTGGAGATTTGATTGGATGAATTTATAAGGTTCTACCTATAGTTAGTACAGTTATGTCTTAGAGTAAATAAAAAGAAACTGAAGGAAATTAGGTATGCATAAATAAATCGAACATGTAGTGTTTAATACTTCCGAACATGAGCTTCTACTACATACATACTTAGAAGGAGGATGCAAAGGGCTCGTACCGATGAGGATAGAATTGAACGAAGCGAGGCCTACAGGGCGGCTAAACTGGCACTGAATAAAGAGATTAAGACTCGTAAGCGGGCGTGCTTCGAAAATCTCTGCCAGGCAGCCAACACGACCCCATGGGGTGATGCCTACAGAGTAGTCATGGCCAAAACGAAGGGCGCGTCAGCACCCCCAGAACGCTCCCCAGAGATGCTGCAGAAGATCGTAGAAACGCTGTTCCCGCGCCACGATACAAGACCATGGTCCCCCGTTCCCTATAGCCAAACCGGCCATAGCGAGGTAGCCCCGGTGACGAACGACGAACTCATTGCAATAGCAAAGTCGCTTAAGTTGAACAAGGCTCCGGGTCCGGACGGTATCCCGACATTAGCCATCAAGACGGCCATCGAGGCTAAGCCTGACATGTTCAGAATGGCTATGCAGATGTGCCTATACAGAGGCGAATTTCCGGAGAGGTGGAAAAGGCAAAGATTGGTTGTACTGCCCAAACCCGGGAAGCCACCTGGCGACCCGTCGGCATACAGACCTATCTGCCTGCTGGACATCGCCGGAAAACTGTTGGAACGGATCATTCTGTCGAGGCTGATGGTCTATACCGAGAAACCCGATGACTCTGGTCTCTCGGATAACCAGTTCGGCTTCCGGAAGGGTCGATCGACGGTGGACGCTATTAGGACTGTAACCAAAACGGCCGAAATAGCGCTCCAAAAGAAGCGAACAGGAATCCGCTATTGCGCGGTCGTCACGCTGGACGTTAAGAATGCGTTTAACAGCGTCAGCTGGACCGCCAATTTATGCTAATTTATGACACCGAGGAAGGCGAGAGGAGCTACAAAATCACCGCAGGGGTCCATCTTGGGCCCGGTACTATGGAACGCGGCGTATGATGGCGTATTGAGGCTCAAACTTCCACCGGGTGTAAAGCTGGTCGGCTTCGCCGATGATATTACCCTCGTGGTATACGGCGAGTCGATAGAGGAAGTGGAACTGACAGCAACTCACGCAATTGGCATAGTGGAGGATTGGATGAGGTCGAGACATTTGGCACTCGCGCACCACAAAACGGAGGTGGTGGTGGTAAACAACCGCAAGTCTGAACAGCAGGCAGTGGTCACCACAGGTGGATGCACGATCAACTCTAAGCGCTCACTGAAGCAATTGGGGGTCATGATCGACGATAAGCTGAAATTCGGAAGCCACGTAGAATATCTCGAGTAAGCGTAAGCTGCTCGCGGCAGTAGCGGTCTCCATACTACGGTATGGCGCCGCTGCATGGTCGACGGCGCTAGTGGTTAACCGAAACGTGAAGCGACTTGAGAGTACCCACAGGCTGATGTGCCTTTGGGTGGTGAGCGCATACCGCACGGTCTCAAAGGACGCGGTATGTGTGCTAGCGGGCATGATGCCCATAGCTTTAGTGATGGCAGAGGATGAAGAATGCTTCGAGCGACGCGGCATAAGAGGCGCGAGGCGTATCGCCAAAACCTCGTCTATGCTGAAGTGGCAGAGCGAATGGGATTCCTCCAACAAGGGTAGATGGACGCACAGGCTCATACCGAGCGTGTCCAAGTGGACGAGCAGGCCCCATGGCGAGGTGAATTTTCACTTGACTCAATTTCTGTCAGGCCATTGGTGCTTTAGGTGGTATCTGCACAGATTCGGACACGCAGGCTCCCCCGCGTGTCCGGAGTGTGCAGACTGCGACGAGACCGCGGAGCACGTGCTCTTTGAATGTCCACGTTTCGTGGAGCAAAGGTCGAGTATGCAGGAGGTATGCGGTAGAGATATCACGCCTGACAACATTGTTGAAAGGATGTGTATGGGGGCGGACAAGTGGGACTCCGTTACTTCCACGGTTTCTCGAATCGTACTTGAACTACAGAGTAAATGGCGAGCCGAACAACAGCTAGTTGAGTTGGCCCCCCTTCCCCATCCAGGAGCTTGAGTTCAACGGGTAGTCTAAGTACTATCCAGGACCCGAACCTCCTTGGGTATCTGTTGCAGATTTCCTCATTCTATAAAGAAAAAACCATACATACTTAAGGATTTTTTTACAGTTTCTCTTGAAATGTTTTTAGAGTTACTGACAAGATATAATCTCCTGAAGTTATTGTGGATTTTTAAAGGTGTTCACAGGATTCAGAGTTCTTTCCGGAATCTCTACCGGAGTTCTTTCTTACCGGGTTTGTATAGGATTTATCTTGGAGCTGCTCGAGATAGTTTTACTCGGAGTAACTTTTTAAGATTTTCACAGTACTTAATTTAGAGCTTTTTTTCTTGCACAAAAGCTTCAAAAAGTCTGGTAGAATTTCACAAGAAACTTTCGTTATAATTCCGGAAAAACTTCCTGGTAGAAGCTCCGGGTGAAATCACGGAAGCAACTCGGGGGAGCTCCCAGGAAAAAAAATCTCGAAAAACTTTGGGACATCCCAATAACATTTCTGAAATAAAGTTCGGGTACTGTGGAGTTAATCTTGGGGAATGTTCTAAAATAATTGTAAAATAAATAGTTCAAATAAAAAATTATAAAGCTGTTTAATATCTTTGTCAGTACTTAAAGTTGATATGTACCTTCATCTATACTACGTGAAGGTTTTATTTAATATGCAAAACTGAAACCCATACCGGATAGTCTCCAAAATAGGACAATAATTACATTTCAACACTCCCTTCCACCGTTAGTACCAATGAGCTTTATTTTAAGCACGACGAGCATGAATGGGAAATAATCATACCCAAGAGCCGTTATGTCTTCCCTTACTCTCTGAACTGCATTCTCCAGAGTCCAGACGTGCAGCATATTATTGGCCCCAACCGATCGAACAATGTTTGCATAGGAATTGAATAATCTCAAATCTGACGTGATCGGAATTTACATTCGCATCGTTCGGTTTACTCAATATGTTCTCGAGTCGTCGTCATCGTCGTTGGTGCGATCGAACTGCACCAAATGACATCATGTTTGTTCTTTCAATTTACACTGAATCTGCTGCGCTGAAGGCAGGAGGAGGATCGCGTTCGTCCCCGAAGAGGAACAGAGAGACATTCACGCACGCAAACGTGGTTCTTCATGGAGCGTTATGATTGAGCAATGTGTTGTATTTCGTTCATCAGCCGGCTCATGCTAATATTTATGCAAATTATTTCGCGGTTGGTTTAATGGCCAAGTGTGCGCTGACATAACTCGGGACGGGAGGGAAGAATTTTGAAAGCTATTCCATGCTCCACGCCTGCTAACAACTATGCTAGGTTTGAGATTAGACTAATACTTCTATTGGGGTGGGGCTAACACAAATAATTGCAATGTAACAGAAACTGAGAAATCTACTATGGAACATGATGTATGGTCTGAACCCAATATAATAAATATTATAACAGTTAAGTTATCTTTGCATGAATCCATCGAACCATGACTTTCAACCATTTAAAAATATTGACAATAATAATATTATGTACTTGAGTGATTTCAATGAGGTCGATCACAAAATCTTTCTTGTGGTTTAAGCGATGTTTACGCACCATAAATGTTGTCACATACCTAATAATGAGTAATGTATGATAGAGCTGTTCACATAAAATATTTGCGAAAGATATGATAGAACTACATTGCATTTATGAGTAATACATGTGAATGATATCATATTTAAAGAAACTAATCATTCCAATGTGGGTCACCCTGTTAAACTAGGGATTACTCAGTCAATTCGCCACACAACTGAAAAAGATATCTGAAATTAAAGCAGCAGAAATCAATTATTAGGTTTCCGACACCAAGTGTAACTCCAGCAGAATCACAGCGGCATTTCATCAGCATCCTAGAGAATCCCAGCTGATTCTCATTGGATTTCCAGTTGAATCCCAATGATTGCTCTTCAAAATCCCAACTTAATACTAAACAGAGTACCGCGGCTTTTTTGTTCTTGTTTTCATTTATGTGTATTTTAGAGGACTTGCAGGGTAAATCCTACGTATTTTCAGTGGAATGTGACCGGATTCTCAAGGGACTACTCATGGACAAAACTACTGATTTTTTCCAGGGGTTTCACTTCAAACAAATACGCATTACCTAGTTAATCCATTCATTGGTCGTCACCACACAGCAATGCGTTCAAATTTTAGGGGGTACCTAAGAACCCTGATACCCTTGGTAATTTCGCCCATGGGGACACGCTATGTCTGAACAAGCAGGTTATACAAAATGAATGTACATCGGGTTTCTTTCCACATAACATCAGTATTCGAGCCATATTTTCATTTGCAGAAGGTTTAATAACATTCTATTGGTGAAAGTTGTTCCATACATTTTGTATGGGGGTAACTCTCGCTGAGACCGTCCCACTATTTACACCATGTCTTCAAAAATGTTTAAGGTGGCGATTTTCTGAAAGTCCTCCCCAAAAAAGTAAGGAAAATGCATTTGGTTAATCAAATTGGTGGACCCCCGTTAGTTAGAGCCACAAGCATTTTGGTGAACCCCTCGATTTTGGTCAATTGTTGGCTCATTTAAACCGTTATAACTCGAAAGTTTCGCCAGAAACCACCTAAAAACTATAGGTTGTTGGAAAGAGAAAAGATAGAGGTACTCTTTGTAGTTATAAAAAGTTTGGTCGGCCATATTGATTTCGGACGCCATCTTGAATTTATGTACCAAAACATTTTTTTCACCATGTTGGCAACCACCGATTTTCAAATTTCTTGCGTCAATCGAATGCTGGGACATTTTTACACAACATATCGAAAATTTAGAGATGTATCTTTTTCCAATCAAAAGTTATCTGCACTTTTGTAAATCATGACACGTTTTCTCCATACATTTCCATGCGCACCGGAAATGACACGCAACAGCATCAAAATTGGCGCCTGCTTGTATACACAAACGCACCTGCAGCAAAATTAGGGCAAATCGGAGGATCGTTCTCATTTTTAACTGTTTCTCAGCGATGCGAGCATTGCTTTTTAAACTTTTTTGGTGTTTTGAGAAGCTGAAACTTTCAACTTTTCATTAGTGGATTCAGATTTAGAATAAATGTTCGTAAACACTGTGAAATAACGCTGCATTTATGTAAACAATCGGCACCTGGCCCAGTGCGCAAAAGTGGCATGATTCACAAAAGTGCAGATAACTTTTGATAGGAAAAAGATACATCTTTAAATTTTTGATATGTTGTGTAAAAATGTCCCCGCTTTCGATTGACGCAAAAATTTTGAAAATCGGTGGTTGCCAACATGGTGAAAAAACAGTTTTGGTATAAAAATCCAAGATGGCGGCCAAAATCAATATGGCCGACCCAACTTTTTATAACTGTAAATAGTAGCCCTATCTTCTCTCTTTTCAACAACCTATAGTTTTTAGGTGGTTTCTGGCGAAACTTTCGAGTTATAACGGTTTAAATGAACCAACAATTGACCAAAATCGAGGGGTCCGCCAAAATGCTTGTGGCTCTAACTAACGGAGGGTCCACCATTTTGATAAACCAAATGCATTTTCCTTACTTTTTTGGGGAGGACTTTCAGAAAATCGCCATCTTAAACATTTTTGAAGACATGGTGTAAATAGTGGGACGGTCTCAGCGAGAGTTACCCATGGGTCAAAAATGTGGTTTTCCTGCCAATTAGTATGAAAAACTGCTAATGAGATGAAAATAATCAAAATTTTCCCGATGAAATATTTTAAAATTTTCCGCATATGGATTTCCAGCGGATTCCCAACGGAATTCCTGTGGATTCCCAACGGAATTCCTGCGGATTCCCAACGGGATTCCTGCGGATTACCAACGGAATTCCTGCGGATTCCCAACGGAATTCCTGCGGATTCCCAACGGAATTCCTGCGGATTCCCAACGGAATTCCTGCGGATTCCCAACGGAATTCCTGCGGATTCCCAACGGAATTCCTGCGGATTCCCAACGGAATTCCTGCGGATTCCCAACGGAATTCCTGCGGATTCCCAACGGAATTCCTGCGGATTCCCAACGGAATTCCTGCGGATTCCCAACGGAATTCCTGCGGATTCCCAACGGAATTCCTGCGGATTCCCAACGGAATCCCTGCGGATTCCCAACGGAATCCCTGCGGATTCCCAACGGAATCCCTGCGGATTCTCAACGGAATCCCTGCGGATTCTCAACGGAATCCCTGCGGATTCCCAACGGAATTCCTGCGGATTCCCAACGGAATTCCTGCGGATTCCCAATGGAATCACTGTGGATTCCCAATGGAATCCCAGCGTATTTCCAACGTAATCCCAGAGGATTCCAACGGAATCCCAGCGGATTCCCAACAAAATCCCAGTGCATTCCCAATGGAATCCCTGTTGATTCCCAATGGGATCCCAGCAGATTCCCAACGGAATCCATGCGAAATCCCAGTGGATTCCCAGCGGAGTTCCAGCAGACTTCCAACGGATTTCCAGAGGAATTCTAGTGGATTCCCAGAAGATTTTCTGCGGATTTCCAGCGAATTTCCAGCTAAACCCCAGCGGAATCTCAACGGATTGAGCCAGTGAATTTCTACCAGAATCCCAATGGATTCCCAGCGTAATTCATGCCGGATCCCAGCGATTTCTCCTAGGAATCCAAGCGGATTCCCAGCGGAGTCCCAGCGGAGTTCCAGCGAAATCCCAGAGGAATTCCAGCGGAATCCCAGTGGGATCCCAGCGGAATCTCAGCAGATTCCCTGCGGAACCCCAGCAGATTTTCAGCGAATTCCCTGTTGAATTCCCAGTAGAATTCCCGCGGCATCCCAGCGCATTCTCAGTGGAAACCCAGATTTATGAAAGCGAAATTCCATTAAAAGTGGAATCTCAGCGGAACCGCAGCGAATTCACAGAGGAATCTCAATGAAATTGCAAGAATTCCCAGAATAATAACGGTTTGTTATTGAACTCTCAGCGTTATTTCAATTTAGTGGAATACCAGCGAACTACCTTTGAAATCACATTTGATTCCCAGTGAAATTCACAGTGAAACCCCAGGGATATGAAAGCGGATTTTCAGTTGGATTCCATGTGGAATGACATTTAAATCTCTGTAGATTACCAGCGGAATCCTAACGGAGTCTCAGTAGATTCCCAGGAAAGTATCAGCAGATTACCGCATCCTTATTCATTCCTAACACATTTCATGTGTCACAATTCCTCTAAAATTTTGTTCCCACATCAAGTCGCTTTAAAATATATTGAATGTAAAATATTTGTGTTTACAAATCTGCTTCTAACCCAATTATTTACATTTTAAAAGTACTTTACCCAATAACATGTACTTCATTCTTAACCAGCCCATCCTAAACTGCACTACATTTCAACGAGAGCTTAATAACACATTACTCATCTCGAAAGACTCTTCGTGTTCGAAATAAGAATTTATGGTACTGGTCACCACCGACCTCTCAGAGGTGCTCTCTCTATCGCTGGCCCAATTGACTTCCGACGATTGGCTATTCTTGGTACGTTACATCTTGCACCCTTCTTCCTAGCCAACAGCGGAAGAGATGGCCATAATCAACGTTGAGAGCTTTATTAGTTGAAAGAACCATTTTCGCCCCAAACTTTACCAACTGGAACAAAAATTGTCTTCCTTCGTCATGCGGAAGAGTTGTTCCATCATACGGCATGCATGCAGCATAGCATCGTCTCGTCTCGTTGGAAAATTTGCCGCGATTTTCCGCTTCTTTGACCCACCCCCGATTGGCCGCGGCGGCAGTGAATAACAATGTGCGGTTATATTTCGCGGTTTGCTCCACTTCTCGGCGAAGAAGACCACCAAGACATCATCGGGGCCTGGCAGGGCTGGCCAAGTCAGTAAGGTAAGCCAGGAATTTAACAGGGAAAACGTGACGAAACTTGTGATTGCTGCTAATGCGTTTGGTGTGTGTGGTGGGAACAATGTAGTAAGTCTCACTTTTTTTTTTGCGGACGATCTATCACCGTTCCCAGCTCATTGTGATGATGGAACGAGAAACAGTGTTTGGGTGAGCTATCATCAGAATGATGCGATAGCCCGACAAACTCGGAAGAAATAGCATTTTACCATATAAATTGACAAAATGATGTGATAATTAACATAAATTGCCAATTACACAGGACGGTTAGTGTCAAATTTGGGTAATCACAAGGGTGTTAAACAATTATGTGGGAGCACTTCCAGAGCGCGCGCGGTACCTGTTAACAACTGGATGTTGGATGGATGAACTAAATAGACTGCTACGGTTCTAGTCACTGGCTGGTAAAGGCTAGGCTATGCGTACCTGATGGAATAATCTATTTCATGATATCTTTGGAGCGCAAATCCGTAGTTGGTGGATTCGATTCCCGCTCAGGTCAGTAAATTGTTCTCACCATCCTGGACATAGTGTATCGTGGTGCTTACTTAACGAGATTCAATGGCAGGCAAAGAGAAAACATCAAATAATAAATGTGAAGATGCTACCGTAAGCAGGATCTCGTAATTTTAGCTGAATAAGCTGTTATTCAGCTATTATTGTTACTTGGGAAAAGCGCAGTGGGAACAGAAAAATCAGCGAAAAGAAGAGTGAAGAAAAATAATTCGTAGAAAAGCGAGGTCCAGTTCGTCCTGCAAATCATGTCGTTCACTGAAGCTGTGGTTTCTTCAATCCAATACTTGTTGCATGTATTGAATTGAAGAAACTTTAATGCTTGAGGAGATGAGAGCTCATGAGGAAGAAGCTCGAGTTTATGGAGGAAATTGCTGAAGTACGCAGCTGTCCAGTCCCAGGAGGCAAAGGGAGGGTTCTGCTGACAAAGGTAAGAGGTTGTCTGTAGAAGCAGGTATCATTCGACAGCGACGATGCTTTGAGTAAGGTCGGTTCGAGCAACGAGGATACGGCTAACGAAGAAGGATTATAGCATGTAAAGGTGTGAATCAGGAAAGCTAGGGCAATGAGGATGCGAGTCACTCTGAGTGATTGAATAAAGAAGAATGCGATGATCATGAGGAGCCCTTCAGTTCACGGAAACGTACAACACGTGTTGTACGGACATGGCGCTCCAAGACGTGGAAATCACTGGAATTGCGCATCACAAACTTATACCATCACCTTCACTGCCCACAAAACTGGAAACTGTCGATTCTCTTTCCTCTGGTAATTGGTCAATACCGGAATATCGCCTTACAATTATTCAAATAAAATATTTAGCTAAGCGACACTGTATCATTTACAAATGCCGTGCAGATTACTTTTCGATAATGTAGCTTCTGCAGCAGTTTTGAAATTCAGCGTTCGATGATCGGAGAGGACAAAATCCTTTTTCTACGTGTTCGGAAAATATGGCCTGCAACAGTTTTCACATTCCTCGCGTCTTTTTTTTTAAATGGCGGTAATAGGTGTCATTTTTGTTGCTTTTTTTATATTTATGAAACATTTTTGGGATTTTTCATGATCCGCACAACTTTTTCACTGATGGTTTGTCATTGCCATTGATGGTTGAATAAAATAATAAATAAGATCGATAAAGAAATGTAGAATAGATGGATAATCTTCTATTGAGTATTCTACTAAGCATACGATAGGCTGTACAAGAAACACGTTATACACTCAACAAGCTACTATTCAACTTGATATTCAGCTTTCATCTTATTCAGCTATTTACACCATTAAGCAACCATTGTTCAGCTATGACCCTAACAGTTCAGCTCTCATTGTTACTTGTGAGCACGACCATGCAACCTTTCTAAGTGTGGTCATAATCCCGAGGAATGGTCGATGTTCATATCGACGTTCGAAGGTTCGACTAAGACGTTCGGCTACAAGAATGAGGAAAACATGATCCACCTCCGAAACTGTTTGAAAGATTAGGCTATTGCTGCCGTACTAAGTTTTCTCATGTATCCCTCGATGGTGCCGAAATCGAACAGCGTTTTAAGTTCAGACTCGGCCAACTGCGATATCACTCGACCCCGCTCACAACGTCAATAGGTACTGGCTTCGCAAGCCATTATTATTATTCTTCTTATAATCCAATCATAATTTGTTCGTTATTCAATCCGTAAATAGAACTCATAAAATTTCACCTAATCGGTTAATGATATAGCACTAACCTCCAAACCAAGTGGCCCCAATAAACGCGTCTATTCTGATTACGGAAGGGCAATCAGAATAACACGTTTTAAAAATCTCTCCAAATCTCCTTTGGCTTCCTCTTCAAATTAAAGTAATCAGAATGAATCCACGCTACATTGGCGGAATAACCAAGCATGTACGAAGTGTTCCTTCCCAACTTCTCCCACACCCTTCCAGTGAAGGGCTGATCTGCTGTTTCGCCGATGTGATGGCATCTGCTCTCTCTCCGCCTTGTCTTGAGTGAGCTTTCTCCACCCGTGAAGCGAAATCAAGTCGCGGCTTCACGCTGCGTGGGTTTTATCCCTTGCCCCGCGCGCGCGGTTCTCCAGAGCTCTCGAGAAATCTCAACAAGTCAAATAAACATCAAATCAAATATCTTCTCTCCAGCAATCTATGTATACGTTTATAGGGGGGAAGTATATTCTTTCATTTGTGCCGTCATTAATCAAGCGGTGATGGTTGGCTACACGTTCTGTGTTGTATGCTGGCAGTTTATTAACATTTGCTCGGATTTTTGATAAATGCTACGATAATGGTGCGATTATGGGGCATTATGATTTCGAGAATGATGAGATAATCAGCTCGAGCTATTATTGTGGACCCCAGGGATAGGGCATTGCAATCGGCCACATATTCTTCGCAGAAATGTAAACAAGAATGTAAGTTATGTTATGCAAAACTTTGACACATCTTAAGGAGCAACCACCCGACTAGATGGGGAAAACACAATTATTACAGGTGGTGTTATTTTGTTACAATGATTTTTGTAACAACGGAAATTATAAAACATGTACCGTTAGTAGTTAAAATAACAAACATTCTAACAAAACTCGAGAAAAATTTAAAAAAATATATAAGAAGTTGAGATATAATCATAAAAAGATTGTATCAAATTTTGTTAGACTAAACTTGCGATATCATAACAACTTGTTATAAGTTCTATTGAATATATCAGATCAAATTTGTTACAAGTTTTGTTATAAATCTATTGATTCGAATGACCAAAATAACTAAAATATTCACCTTTATATTCACAAAAAATATCTTTATATTCACGAAAAAAATCTTACAAATTCTGAAATAATTTTGTTACATAAGGTATATTGCCCCAATCGCATATCAGTCCCATTTGTAAGAAGCAGGAATTGAGAAAACGCCACTTGAAGTTTGAAAACTCGTTTGCATGCAAAACTTTGAATAATCGCCATCATTTGAAAAACATGTCGATCATCTTGAAATTTTCACAGATTGCTTGTACCTCAAAACATAACTGTGAAAAATATTACATTCGTTACAAAATTGTTTAGTTGTGTGTTACAGGGTACACAAATCCATTATGGGACAGTTATGCGGATACTTTCAATATGGGACGCTCATGATTTGGTACTTTTTTTTCACACATTGACATAAAATTCCGCAATTTTTAATATGGCATTTAAGAATAAGTTGCAAATGATGACCATTCATAACGTTAACGTAAAAGTGATGAAAATTCAAATGGGACTGATATGCGAGTGGGGGCAGGATAACAAAGATTGCAATACACGTGTTACGAAATTATGTTAGAAGCAATTTTATTATAATGCATAATATTACAAATATTGTTATATATCTGTTTGAAAAAATAAAACAAGTTTCGTTATTAAAACTAAAACATTGTTAATATAATTTTGTTATGGATTTTCTCATGGAAAAATCCTTAAAACAGAATTCTATCAACTATTGTTATTTCTAACAACAGTTGTCATAATTTTGTTACGATCTTGTTATGTGCTCCTGGTCGGGTTGTAACATTTTTTTTTTCTTTTTAAGCAAAATAATTTTTGCTTTAGATTTGTAAATTTAGTTTATTTGAGTCGGTTTGAATGAAATAGCAGTAATTAAATTTGATAATTGAATTTCAGATTGAATTTGAGATGACGAAACAGTTCGAGAGAAACGGTTGTGACGTTTTTCTCTTTTTAAGTAAAATTATGTAAATAATTTGTTTAATCAAGTTTCATTAATTAATTGCACTTGTATAAACTGACGAAAAATATATGATTGCATTTGCATTCGTAACCTAACCTGACTTTGCTTATGACTGTTGGTTTTGTAAATGTAAATTATTTGTCGGTATATGGTTTGGGTCTCGGTTATAGCAATGCCATAAAAAGACGTAGTGAGTGCAGCAATGGCTCCTGAATATATGTATCTCAGTTACACCATCTTGACGAATCTAGATCGGCGCCAAATTCTTAATTCGCCATTCGAATTTGTCGTTGGCGCAATTTCTAGAGATAATATGTTAATTGTTTAGATAGGTTTCTTGTTGGAAAAATGACTTGAGCTCGTTCATTTCGCTCGCATATCGGCTAGAAAGTAGTAGTCTTCGCGCTATCGAGTTAAAGTTTTTAAAGTTAAAGTTTAGTTGAATATTTGAATTGTGTTAGTTGACTATCGTTCAGAAGGTAATTTAAGAAAAGTGGAATGTTTGAGGTGAAGTGCTCGAAACGGCTAATGATAATTTTATTTATAGTTTAGTGACGTAGTCTCCTTCTGCGATTACTACTGAAAATTTTAGTGAATTATCGGTACAAAAAGGTAATTATTAATAGTAATTTCGTCGAAGGACAGTTTTTCGCTTCGAGTCCGTGCAACCGCTAAGGCCTGCCCCAAGGGGTAGCAAAACGGAGAGTGAGTGAGGTCGCTTAGCCAAGCGAAGCGAAAAACCGGTGGTCGCCAATCAACCGCCCGGAACAGTCCACAAAGCTACAACCCGTGTGGACCGCCCAAAAGAACGAAGCGAACCGGAACTTCCTCATGGTAACCAACTTCGCCCCGCGCGGCCTAGTAGGAATGTAAGTACGCGAAGCCTGGCCGTTGGGCAAGCGGGTTTCTGTTTGGAAGGAAAGGTTCCATCCGGACGTTCAAGGGCCGAAAAATCGGAAGTCTTCCGTCCAGCCGCCACTTGCCCCGAAACTATAGTTTCGGCCATACCCGCACGGACTCGCTACGCTGCCCGCCATCCTGCAGCAAAGGCGGAATCTCTTCGGCGCCATTACCCCGAAGGTTTCCACCGCCATCGCCGAGGTTCGTGCTGTCTACGAGCATCGCATCGAGTCAACGTCCAAAATCCTGCGCAGGTATGTGGAAGTTTTATTTGTTCATGGCCATGACTAGCTTCCGTTAGAGTTTCCCGTTATCCACATTTTTCGTCCAACCCGAATGGTAGTTGATCAATAAAGAAATTGTTAGAGTTTGAAGTACCGAAACTTTGTTACGTTCCGTTTTTAGCACTTCAGAAAGAGTTTCGCTTTTCTTAAGGTTTTCCGTTTTCGTTCAGTTCAGGCTAACTGAGAATCGGACTTCCACTCTTCAAAATCGATATTGCGTCTAGGATTGAACGAGCTGAGGTTGTTGGGGTCATTAAGGAAAAGGTTGGGATAGAGTTCGGAGTTGATCTAGATTCGAAAGGATTTTGAGTAATTTTGGAGTCAAACGACCGTTCGAAAGCCTTGAGGAACTTGTCTCAGCAAAGCCGGGCAAACAACAGACTGGTGGTCTCTCAGGCGAGAGTGGCGCTTAAGCCACCAGGTTTACCAAACCCTCGTGCGAGTTTTAGAACGGTTACAGGGTATTGATAAATCTAGCTGAAACCATGATAGAAAGTATTCTAAAGGTGCTGAAACCCCAACATACCTAGTATTTTCGGCAAACTAATAGAGATTTATATTGTCATTCAGAAAATATTACCAACCACATTTTTAATTTAAAAAAAATGAGACATAAGATAACTAGTAGAAACAATGGACCCATATATCCGATGCGGCAATCGCACAAGTATTCAGCATGACCATTAGCAGAGGAAGCTCTCAGTTCATAACTGTGCAATTGCTCATAGAACAGTTCCAATATAAGGACGTAATTGCAAAACAAAAAAAAAATGTAAATTTTCGTTGCGAAAATTGATTTTAATACTGATTTATATCATGATATAAACAAATTAGCAAGGATAAAAACATAAAGCATGTTTTTTATTGCTATTTCAACACATTTTATTTAAATTTTATGTTGAAAAAACAGTGTTTTGTTTTCACCATTACCAAATATAAACCTCTACTCCCCTTTGGTTTTGGTTATGTTTTGAGGATAATTTAACGCTTTACCTCTACAAATTTCGATTGTTACCAAAAAAACTGTTCGTAAGCATCAAAATGAAGATAAAAACATTTCTATTTGTGCTACTGTTGATGTTTATAAACAATTCAACAAGACATGTTTACAGATTTGAACCAACACTAGATGGCACACTGGCGGGCTGCAGAAGGTAGGATCTTACACTCCTGGGGTTGATTGCTAGTGACCGATATCCGGATCAACAGAGAGCGGTAGGTACATGGTGACACGAGCAGAAAAGAACGGCAACACGAACAGAGTGTGATTGCTGAAGCGCAGAAAAGCCTGAATCGGAACGATATGTAGAGGTTTGTTGCAACTGTCAATGGTGCGTAGCACATGGCTGCGCCCATGTCCGCCATGTGCAATGATGGCAGCCAGGTCGAAGAAGCATTCCGAAGATTTGTTAAATGGTAGCGATGAAAGTTAGTGGGACGGCCTCGTTTGCCCAATCTACACGAAAGGAAACATACTATAGCAGTGGTGCTCAGGCTGGAGAATACCGCGGGCCAAATTTGCAATTCGGGATCGACCTGCGGGCCGCATAACACGCGAAACCACGCTTCAAGATAACTATCTTCAGGAGAACAGCTCATCATTCATTGATTTAAAGGCAACATATGATGCAGTAAAAAAAAGATTTGATGTATAACTCCTGCACATGGATTTCCGGCGAAACTGACTGACTTGGCTGGTGGATAAAAATCAAGTATTAGGATCACATGTGACCTAGACATTGGCCTTATCTTCATCTAAAGTGAAAGACAGCAAGGATGAGCTTGCCAGTAAACTCGACCAAGCCTAACTACGGAAATGCTGGCAGAGACAGAGCCATATCAAATGGTGTAAGAGCTGAAGTATTTATTGATAGGGATGTGATTGAGGTTGTCAATTTGATTTGATTATTGTTTAATAGCTATGATTAGAAATTTTGGTGCAAATTGAACTCGACCTGCAAGAAAAAACATAGCAAAACAAAAACCACGACAGAAAAGAAATAAAGTCTCATATAAAAACAAATCTTCCATCCACAACACAGCCATCTCACATCACAGAACCGGCATAAGTCATTCTGCTGAGTGTACTCAATCATTTCCTTGATACAGTGTTTGCACTCTTACCGTGATTGCCTCCAAGCTAAGAGAAACTGAACCAACCAACAACGCCGGCAGTACGTATCTACAAATACGATACAGACAGTGCAATGCCGAGAAAGCAGTGTGCACGTTCTCAGATTACCACCACTGGAATTTAGGGCCTGTCAGTTCCTAGACAGTAGCAGTGGCGGGTGAGCCTTCTTGGCCAACGACGACGACGACGATGACTCGGGAAGAGATGAACTGGGGCTCGTTGAGAAATTCTTGTCCCCTGTCATCGGGAAATTCTACGGCCGCAGTCACACGTACCTATGTTCGTCGATGAAGGAGGAGAAGTGTGGCCGAGGCGACGACACTACGTGCGCAGACATGTGGGTAAGAGTGCAAATCTGTATGAACTTGAATTAATTGGTTGGTTACAAAGTGTGTATTTCTTATAGACAGATGTGAGACTTATACGCACGGTGTTTGCTTATGTTCTTCTTCCTGGCGTTACGTCCCAGAACTAAATCTACTTCTCAGGTTAGTAATTTCGTAGTGATGACGACACATTGCGCATGAACAATTTTATTTTTTGATATGTTATGTGTATAAATGTGTATACAATTCAAATAAGTAACTTACAGAGTGTAGATATTATGTTTCAGTTAAATGCGTTACCTGAAAAAAGAGATAAAATAGGTTAAATAAATCTATACATATACTAAAACCCCAATTTAAGCTTCTTTTATCTGCAAAGAACCGATAGTGTTGGAGGAAGTGCAAGTATTTTCAGATTGTGCATCTTAACTTGCTTACTTGCAGTCTTAAGAGCCCATGCTGGTGCGGAGGGCCGGAAGCATCTTAAAGGCACTACTACAAATATTATTTTGTTATGATTAGTAGCTTTGAATCCAGTGTTAGAGATTAGCGCTATAATGTTATTTATTAGTATTAGTATTAGTATTAAATCTAGTTCTAGAAAACATTTGCAAACTACACTTTTGTAACTAGTCCTTTTGGTTTGTCCTTTTGGGAATCACTGATCTTTGCACTTCTTTCTTCAACCACTGAGCTTTAGTTTAGTAAGTGTTTCCAGAGGCGTAAAATCCTAAAATCATCTTCATTTTGTCGTCATAGTTACGCTTCTTGAATATCCGGGTGGCCCGTGGTGATATATTAGAAACCGCGGATTTTTTTCAACATAATCCTTCGATCAATACGAAAAACATGCACTTCTTCCTAGCACTTTCGGTTCTTGAGACCCCAGATTGGGAACCGCTGATATTTGCTACACAACTACATTGTGATTAATGCTCCTTCGATTCTTGAGAAATCCGCTTGGCCCGTGACTATAGGTTGGGAACCACTGAACTTTGCAAAACTGCTAAATTATTGATTGTTACAGACTAACTTGACTACAGTAACTTAAAACAGGTTCGAAATTTTTCATACATTTTAAACAGGAATAGGGACGCAAAAAAAACTTAGTATGCCAGGGACAGCTACTATGTAGGGTATCAGGCCATGCTACCATGTTCATCCTATTTAAAAAATCAAACGATGTATGTTTATTATTTGTGCCAAATTTCATGAAAATCGATGCATTACTTTTAACTGTGGATGAAAAACAAACAGACGTAGTTTTAAGCATTTTGTACAATCATGACCAATTTTCATTCGCATAACAGATGGTTCTTTTACGCTACAATTTAAAGTTATGTGATGATAATTATGAAATTTCGTTATCAGTTATGATACTACTGGTGTTGATAAGGGGTGAGTGTTAGTGAAAATTCTTCGTGTCTTTCATTTGCATATTTTACCTAAATAACTTTTGAATATCTCTGCCAATTTTTATGAAACTTTCACAGAAGGTAGTTGATTATATGTTTATTATGCGTGCAAAATTTGATGATTATTGGTAGAGTACTTTCAACAGTACAATCGAAACAATAAGGGGTGCTCACTAAATGCTGTATAAGGGGCTAAAATCACAGTTAGTCCCACAACATTTTTCGACTATAAAATTGTTGGTAGTGTATCGATTTTTTCGAAATTTTGCCTATGCAAGAAACGTATATGGAGTGGTTTGTGTTTGAAATTTCTGCTATTTCCATAGCCAAATGGAAAAGTTACAACACTGAGAAGCAATACTAGGTGCTGTACAGAATTTAATTGCGCACGTTCTACTGTTTCATCATTATTAAGTCTATGGTTTCATTGCTGTAACAAAAAGTAGTGCACCGATTGACATGAAATTTTGCAGGTGGAATAAACACATCTTAAAATGTTCTCAGACCAAATTTGAGCAATTTTAGTGTATCTAGTTACAGCCTTTTTTCGGTGTCCCGATTATTGCGGCTCAGGCTTTAATCCACAATAGATCTATATTGGGTAGCGGTATGCTTAACCCTCGAGCAGTCGCGTCTTTGAATACCTGCAGGGACGCCGCGTTCACGCTGTGTACCACAAGTGTGCATTTTTCATGGTGCGTGAACTCAGTACACGCCGCGACCGCTCCCGGGTTAATAGCGTTGATCGAAAAATCGTTTTTGCTAAACACCGCTTATTCGATTCGTAACCAGATGCTATGCCTTCTCCCAAAATTTGAGCTCATTTTGTTGAAAATTGAGACTTCACAAGCCCTTCAAAGTTTCTATGGGAATTACTATGGGAAAATGATGTTTTTCATTCAATCGGCCGTAGCATTTCCCCAAGTGCTCTGTCTAGAGGGTTGGTTGACCCTTGGTACTCCTAGGCTACTCTATCAGGTAAAACTTTGCCGAAGACCGCATTCAAATCGGACGCCTCATTTTTTCCCCAAAAAACTTGGATGAATTGAGATTTTTTTTTAAATCGACTTATCATACATTTGTAACGGAGACTCGACGAGGACCTGAACTTGGAACGTCAAAAAACGCAGTAGGCAGGACAAAGTTTGCCGGGACAACTAGTTAGATAAATAAGAATTAAGCCATCCCGTTGACAAAGAACCTAATTCATCCTGTTTGATTGGATACTCATTAGCGTGGGACACAAAAAGACATTTTACTCCTGTACACTTTTTGAGTTCCATTTTGATCCCATATCACCTGTGCAAAATTTCAGATCGATCGGATAAACTATATTTTAGCGCCAGCAATTTTAAGTTTTCATACGATTTACTATGAGGCAAATCACTTTTTCAAAGAGAAATCGCCACAGGTTGCCCCTGAACCCCTAAAAATAAATTGATGAATGATTTCTGTTGGAAATTTTACGAGGAACCAACCCTCCGAAGACCGCAAAGCGATCTAAGGTATGTGGAAAAAGTTATTGACTGAAAACCGAATGGCATGCAAACGCTGTTTAACATGTAAGGAATAACAATAAATAATAAAATCTTGTTATTTCATCGATCGGGTGAGGCCTAATAACCTATTCCACAAACGTCGCATCGGTTTGCTGTCTGCGGAGACCTGATTCCTAGTGTAGTTTTCTACAGAAATCATTCGTCGACTTATTTTTAGGGATCTAGGGGAGACTCCTAGCGATTTTTCTTTGCAGGCAGGAGTAAAATTTCCCCATAGTAAATCGTATGAAAAACTAAGAATGGCGAGCGCTAATATATAGTTTTTTAATCGATCTGAAATTTGGCACAGTTGATATGGGACCAAAGTGTAACTCAAGAAGTAGACAGGAACTTGAGTTTTTCATTTTTTTCCCATATAAACCGTGTACCAGGCTAATACTCATTTCAGTACCTCTAGAAATCTTAAGGAAATAGTTCTGATTCTCAGACTTTAAACAGGCCATCCCAGACGACCTACAACAGCGTAATTTCCCACATGGCTTGGTCAGCCGAAGCAAAACCAAAAATTTGACATTTGTAAGGTGCTACGGTCGACCTTTCCGTAATAGGTCGGCCGAGGTCGTCGAGAGTCCGACTGCACACTAATTGTCATACCAATAAGTGATTGGGATACGGTGCCCAAAGCTCCCGACAATTAAAAATAATTTCCTTTTCCACTTTGACATACATTCTTTATTACACCAACGAACCTAACCTCAAAATGACTGACAACTCACAGGTCATTTTTACAGATGTAACATTAGCATGAAAAAGACGGCAACAAGGACGGTTTGTCAAAATGACCTGAGAAGTGTCAAACATTGTCATGGCTAGCTTTGTTGGTGTAATGAAGAATGTGTTAGTAGTTAATCTTATCCCATCCGAAGGAGGTTTGGATTGTCAAAAGAAGATAACCACGTGCGACTGTGGAATCGAGTTCAGTTCTACGCCTACTGGCAACGGAGATAGTCGAGTGACTCCGTAGCTTGAAGGAATAGAAGCGCCCGTCTAGCGAATTGGGAGCCGTGAGTTCGTGTCTCACCGGAGTACGAGGATATCTTTTCAAAGTTCAAACCTCAATTTGTTCATCGAGCACATGTTTCTGTTGTGCACATGGATGTCAAAGCATTTTCAACAGGCCATCCCAGGTTCTTAGAACCTTGTTGAGGAACTTACTTCATCTTGTTCGACTTTCAAAATGGAGTTTTACAGCACGAGTCATACAGTTATCCTACGATTCCATTGTTGTTCATCTACACAGCAAAAAAAATCTGGAAATTACTCCTAACCTTAAACCGGCATATAAAGTTCTATTCCATTTCACTGAATTTTACATTGAAGAACACCTTGTATGGAATGCTGAATACAAGCTTCATATTGAGGGCAAGCTGTAAATTTATAAATTAATAGAAAATGTGTGCGATATAACGGGGTTCTTTTGTTACAGGTTATATGATGTAACATTTTTAACTGTGTTCTCTGAAGGCAAGATCTTAACTTCGATCAGGTTGTCCAATATTTCTGGTATAATCGTTCTTTATACAAATATTGTTTACATTTTTAGTAATGATACTCGAAAGAGCAATAAAAATAACGTTAAATACACAAATAGAAAAAAGAGTGTAAAATTCGGTGGCATATAATGTACATGATTGGAGCGTGGGATATCAAAGAAGTTTACATGACATGCAATGCGAATGTCATGAAATATCATGTAAACTTCCATTACCTGTCGTGTAATTCAGCATAACTAATGGAACTGTCATGTAACTAAGAATAATTACATGACACATTTATATCATGTAAACCGTCATAACATGAAGTTTACATGACTAAAATGAAGTTTACATGACGTGTAAACCTCGATATTTTTTTATCTGTGTAGTCCATTAGAATAGCACAGACAATAATGTGATAATGGTTTTTCATGTTGTGCAAGAATCAATTAGGAAAATCCGCCGGGACATTCAAACAATCCAAACAGAGTTAACCGTTATGTGTCCAACAAACTTTTTGCTTTTTTCTACACCGTACTTTTTAAATGGGCGCTGGGTACCCGGGTATCCTGTCGGACACATAAGGGTTAAAAATGTTAACGGGTTAATACAAATTAAAAAAGTGTGGGTCAACTTAAAATTGTTTCAATAGATAGAAAAATACTGGAAAAATACTTATACATGCAAAAATATTGGTAAAAATTCTGGAAATATTCATTATTGAGCACCAATATTTCAAAAGGGCGTAACTGCTTATAACTAATGGGGCCTCCCCCTATCCGGCATCAATGAGACCCCCTTCTACAACTGCCTCAGGGTCGGCATACGCGCTTGACTCACCGCGACCAAGGAAACACCTGAACTCCGGATTGCAACACACCTTCCCACTTTATTTCGACTTTCGTGCACACAGGTACCTTTATTCCTCCTTCCCACTTCCTTACAGCCTATCTCCTACCTTATCTATCACTTTCTTCTTCTTCTGGCGGGGCCCCTACTCCGTTCTGCAGCCACTCCTTTCCACCTTCCTTCTTCGTCGCTAGCTCGCTCCTCTCGACCGGCGACGCTACGTCGGCTTCACTTCCTCCTCTCTCGCTTGATTCTCTTCCGTTGGCTTCACAGTGCCGAGCGTTCGCGGTCTTTGGCTTGACGATGCCGCGAAGCTCCAGGCAAAATGGCGGCACACACTCACCGTCGGGTAACGGTACGGTGATGGGCGGTTCTATCCAGCAGGATAGGCGGCCTACTACTGCAGTCTCGGGTGTAGGATTCGAGAACTGCGGTTGACTGAGAGGCGGTAGGACCACGCAAGGGTCTCGGTCGACTACGCGCACTCTACGGACTTCACCAAGGTAAAACACAAGGGGTCCTGGATAATTTTCAATCTTCAGCTTCTTCCACTATCGTAAACTTCAACTATTTTCCTTTACTTCTTTCGAACTTCAACTTAAATCTCCGGATAATTTCTTGACTCTCGTCTATCTACTTCGAGTTTTGGCTTGCCAATCATGTAGAGCAATGGCGCTTTTCCAATCCAGACTCCCCGACCGAAGGTTTACCGCTATGACGAAATTCGCCCCATCATGGCTCCCTATACGCCACCCCTCATGGCCGCCTTATCCTTGAGCCTGCGATGTCTGGTGGCGAGTAGCGGAACTATGTAGTGTGGCTGCTAGCTGTCCGGTGGGCGGTGGGTGGTATTTGGTGATGCTCAGCGGACATTCAAACATCTTCTTGGTATTTTTAACATTAAAACGAAACACTACACCGCGAAAATCTCACAAATCTCGGACAGACAGACACACCACTGGTTACATGCTTTGGCGCTGTCCATAAACTACGTAGACTTTTTTTCGGCCATCTCAGACCCCCCCTCCCCCCTCGTAGACTTTTGTTCATACAAAATTTTCGGAATTTGTATGGAGCGTAGACTTTGGCCAGACCCCCCCGTCTCCCCTAAGAGTCTACGTAGTTTATGGACAGGCCCTTTGTGAAACAAACCTAGCTGTGCATCGTATTTCATTGCACTCACGCAATCTAGCGCAATATCGGAAAGAAAATCAATGTCCCTGTCAGTTATTTTATGAGAATTACTTACGATATATAAAACACGAATCACAACTTTGAAAAAAGTTTAAGTATCCAATTATCCTATACTACGGTATTTGGAATTTAAATATTCAAAATCATAAAAAGATCGGATAAAAAACATTGTAAGTTTCTCCGGCTAAGAAGCAACCGTAGAGATCACGCAAGATGTAAGCCAACACTCGTCCGAAATACTACGTGTCGAAAAAAGTGCTGTGATTGATTTATAATCATGTAATGCTTCCACGAGCATTAATAATATGCTTTATGCGTGAAATGTAAGAACAAGTTTCTGTGTGGGTGGGCCATCAAATCAATCATTACTAATTCCATATATACCATAATTTGTTTCTGGGTGATGTTGCCCTACATTTAATCATCAAACAAGCAATGCCATACACAGTCCCGTTGAAGGCGGCTTGTATGAACATCATTGTTTATAGTGCTCCCAATGCTTCAGAATGTACTTATTGCCAAATCCAGTTCCAGTGGGATTCAAACTTATCAACAAACATACACGCGTTATGGCTACTCTCCCAAGAACGGACCAACTGGAGACGAGACCCGATTGCGCAGCCCCAGTCAGTCAGACCATGAGCTCTGTCGGCGGCATCTTGACTCGATTCGTTCAGCCATCAATTTGTTGTCTCGCCGGGTTGACTTAACAAGTCTAAATAACTGAACACGATTTATGTCTGCCTCTGCTGTCGCTTGGTGAAGGATTTTTCTCTTACTCACAATTCGCTCCATTAGCAACGCGGCGGTCCAAGAATGTCCAGACTTCGGCATTGACGCGTTCCACGGGGTTCCACATCCTAAAAAACCGAATCCGACATGGAAATGTGCGTATCCATCCTCATCCATTCACAGCATCATCATCATCATTAACAGCACTGCACACATGTGGGAAATTCTTGGCCTCGCGAAACGTTTTCAACCATATCCGAATGGTATGGTGTATGTGTGCGTGCGTATGTGTGCATGTTCTTAGGTATGCAAAAGCTGTAATAAACCGTGGAGACGCCGTTTCATGTAGTTTTGTTGTTTTTAAATATGTTCGCCCCTTCTGTGTCCCCTTCTCAGTTCCTTCTGTTTCCAATGCACACTGTTGATTCACAGAGTTTCCTCAACTTTGCTATTTTTTGTACACTTTTCGTATGCTTCCTGCTGGCTACATTTTCACTTTCCTCTCCCTGCATACACGGTTTCGAACGCGCCAGCAGCCTGTACCAGTGGTTTATTTTTAACACGTTTCTTCATTTGTGTAACTTTTGTTCTGCGCGAGACCAAGTCAAATGGCATTACCGTATGCGCGGGAAGGTAGGCGCATTTGGAAAGAGGTGTACGCGTCGATCAACAACATGCAAAAGCACTATGCCATTGGTTCTCAATCTTCGTCGAGTGGAGATCCATTAAAAGATAGCAGGGCCTAACGTGACTTTTACTGGAATTTGATTATTTATCTTTACATTCTCGTTTTATGGTGATGGTTCAGGAATCATGAATTACACGTATAAACAGACTTCAAACTCTACTGTTTACTCTTCATCTTTTTAACGGTTGCAAATGTGTGGACAGTTGTCATTCACCGAGGAAGCAGAATAACTGTGGTAGTGCTTACAGCGCAAGTGCTGAGAAGCAGGCTTTGTCTCAGCTGGAACGGTACGTCAGGTACAAAAAGAGGGAGTGAACCCTTTGATCCAACGAATCTTTCCTACTAGCAAATTATCCACGCTGTGACTATTGTAGAGATGTAGATGAAAACACGGTTACAGAACAGCAATGGCTGCTTACTAATATTCCTTCCCAATTTCCGAATGATTGCAAGGACGTGGCCGGCGCCGTTTTTGAACATTTCAGAAGTAGAAAGAAGCGACAGCGTCGGAGCTGCTAGCGTTGGATTGCAGCAAATGAGTGGTACATTCCGCTGAACATCGTCTGCAACCCGAAGAAGAAGATGTTCCGTCTGGTGTGATACGTCAGAGCGGAAGATAGAAGAGTGCCACTCAACTCAAAATTGCTGATAAGAATGAATGTGCCTGCCGATGATAATATTCATATGATTATTACGACAGCATAGGCGGATTGAGGAAGCTGTAAAGCGAGCGAAGGAGACACAATACCCAGTGGCAGTGTTGAGCTCCGATTCTTGGTCTCGAGCTTCAAGCAGTTCCTGTAGGCTATGGGAGGAGGATGAATGTGTACGAAGAGTGCTCAAAGAATTCGATCAGTGAAAGGTCGAAGGTTGCGACACATGTCAATACCACTACTAAATACCTCAAGCAACAATAATAGGTGCAAGACTGGCAAACTCCATCGTCTAGATATTTTCGGTGAAGTAGTGTTTTTATGTAGTCCAACTAGGAAGCTGGTCGCGTTCCGGATCAGTGTGATCTATAGCCTAAAAACGAGGCTTACAGAAGGGGATGGGTGCCAATAAAATTGTGACGTAGCCGACGCGTAAACGAAGTGCGAGAAAGCACACAGCCTGCGTTCGGATGGACCATGGCTTTGCGGTCCAGAGTTCCTATACCAGCCGGAAGTATGTTAGCCGGAGGAAGGAATAATACCATCGAACACAACCGTCTGCTAACGTACGTTGACCTGGAACCAGAGGTGGACGAAGCGTTGACGTCGAACTAATTTGTTCGTGGCTGCAATCAGCGAAGAACGACGTGTACCAAAAACGACACATTCCAAGCAAGAAGTAGTATTGGGGGCTGCTGAGAGAGGCTTAATATTACCTCCATGGGGTCTATTTTATTCCTACTTGTACAAGTTACTCAGCCTTTCATTGTGCGTTGATTTATATGCATTCATTATATAAAAACTGCAAATAGAGAATGATTGCGGGAAGACTCCATAAATTTAGGAAGAATTAAATAATTTTGGAACCTCTGCCGTGAAGTCATAAGTAAACCGACAAGTGAGCGACGACGCGAATGGTGACTACTAACAACAAAAACGACTACCGCACGCTGGATCAACACGACGTCTCTGCTCAGCCGGAGTCGGAGAGTTCCCTCCACACCGTTCAACAGCAGCGCCTTCGTCCCGTCAAGCCGACATTAAGTATTGATCCAGGTGCGTGCATATGTGTGTGATCTAGGCTAAGCGCATGGTATAGTACTAATCGACTAACGCTATTTTATGACATCATTCAGAGGATTAGTCGGAGGACCTAAAATTATTAAAAGACACATGAAGTCATTCATCGCCTTTTCGGTTGCCCGTTCGCCAGATCCAAGGGTGGAGGATTCATCTGCGGATTTCGAATTCATAGTTGCACGCTCACAAGAGCTGTGTGTGGCACATTAGCCATGCATGCGTGAGATTACGTGCAAGACTGGCGATCAATGATCATACATCATCCGAAAGATGGGCGAGGCTCGATCGTTTGCTCCCCATGAGGCTACGCCTACCAAAGCTTCCTTTTGGCAACTACTATAGTAAACACCTGTTGATTGATCGGGTTCACGAACTCATGGTTGAACTTGAAATTAGCATAGTGTTGTGTGGATCTGGCTGGAAACTGCCCAAAGAGATGTTTGAAATTTGTCATTTTATGGATTGCGGAATGACTGGTTTTGAGTCATCTTTGGAAGCTGTGAGATTGACGTTACCACAGAATGGTGAGCTTTTGATAATACATTTTTCGCTTTTCATTGTTTCTTTAATAATTGGTGGTAATAAACTTACTAAAAAACATAAATTTAATTAATTGCTAAAAGTTTTTTGTTTTATTAATAATTTGGAGATAAGTCAAACGTTTAGGCAGTTGCCTTGCTACAATAGATGGTAGAACAAAATCATCATCATCATCAATTTGAAGATAAGTCAAACGTTTTCTAAAGCTCATTATATCAGTCAAAAATGGTCAAAATTTCATTGCATTCAGTTCATTGAATCCGGAGATATAACAGCTCAAAGTTGACTATCGGATAATTAAACCTTTTTTTTTAATTCACGGACACGTTCAATGCTTCCAGTGAGCTTGTCGCTCTTTGAAGGAAGCACGACACTAGACAACGGACTAGCATGCAACGCCCAGTGGCACAGCCGAAAACTTTTCCTGACAGCTGCGGCGGGAATCGAACCCGCACTTCTCAGCACGATGCGACTAAGAGCTTGGTGATCCTAGCCGCACGACCACGGAGCCGTACCTCTTTCTAGAATCTTTCTAATTTCGTATAGAATAGCCCGATCTTTTTCAAATTTTGGCCATTTATTGATACTAGTTGATCAACTTTTAGTAAAAAAAGTTGGGAATAGGGGTAGGCGGGGCAATATGGACACCCGGGGCAGAATGGTCACCCTCAATATTTTGAAATATGCGAACTTTTTTGAACTTTTAATGAATGGAGAATATAGTCCATTTGTCTAAAACGTAGTTACAGGAAAGAAACATTCGAAATTGAAATTATACTTGATTTTACACGAAAAAGTTGCGTCCTCCGTTTTTTGTGCATGGAAATTATAATTTTCACACCATCTAAAATAAGATTTAGTGTTTAATTTATTGCAGGTCGATTAAAGTCTGATATTTCTAGAACACATGCAAGTAGTTTTGCTGTATCTACATGCTTAACATGTTTATATTTTCTTCTTTATTATATCAAAAATCAAGTTTTTAAACATCTTCTGCTGCCGGGGCAAAATGGACACTCACCTTTTTGAAAGAAGCGGCAAGGGAAAAATATATCCTAAATCACAAACCAACCAAATTCTTTGATTTCAGTATATTTTCGGTTAAATGTTCGCTATAGTAGACATAGGGTGAAACAAGTTGGTCAAAAAACGACAGCAGTGGAAAATTGTTGTTCTAGGCACAGCTGTACATGCCGACAAAAACGAAGCTTTATCCAAAACAGCCTGAATTTAAATTAACTGAACAAAAATGAACTACTTCGGCGTATTATTCATCCATAATAGTTGTTTTGTAATGAAATGACTTTACAGGTGTAAATAATGTACGAATTTCGTAAAAGTCTCATAGTGTCCATACTGCCCCATGGGGGTGTCCATTCTGCCCCGTATGCTTGAAGACGGTCATGAAAAACTAACATTTTTCATAACATTTTTTGAAGTGGATAAATCATTATTCTTCGTGAGCATTCTTATGTATTAGATGCTAAATAGACTTTAAAAGGATACATGTATCAAAAAACTAAACTTTTTTGACATCTTGCCAGGTAAAGTTGGCAAAAACCTTTGGGAGTCCATATTGCCCCGCCTATTTGATGCATTTTAGAAAAGTTACGGCTAGTTGAACATTTTTTTAATGAAAATTTTGCCTGTCCCGATCACTTTGTCTGTCCCCTGTACCGTCAAGTCGCCATTCACCGTGGGGGCTCCATTCACCGTGTGCCTTTGAATATTTTATCATTATTTCCATATTACGATTGAATGGTATGATAATTCCCCTTCAATTTCACCAATACAACACTTACGAATTGCTACCGTGTCAAAACGCTCATTGGAAACTTTTTAAAGTATCATTTTGACACTAAAGTGTGTTTACATGAAGTGGTTTTTTGCTCGTTCACTGCATTCATAGTCAAAAAACGAAGACTGCGCTAAGGTGATTTAAGCGATAAACTCAAGTTAGTTACGTTTTTATTCCACCAAGAAGCAATTAAATTCACATATCAGGTACGTATTTTGCATTACCGAAGCAGGTTTAACATAAAAAATACGTTTACTCGTATTTTTAAATTGAAACAAAAGGGCACGGTAAATGGGTACCCTAAAAATCTATGGTCTCCATTCACCGTGCCCCATATTGTCCCATATAAGTAGAAAAACTTGAAAATTCGAACATTTGTTTTTCTAATAAAATCTTGCAAGTTATTACTTGAAATGAATATAAAAGAAGAAAATTCACTTAGCTGGGTTGCTTTGATCGTTTTTAAACAAAAAAGAATCAAACATCAGTACCACGGTGAATGGGTACCTACTACCACGGTGAATGGTGACCTACCACGGAACTAGGCGACCTTATTACCTTCTACTAATATTATTATATCACCAAGTTTTGTGAAAAAAAATCAACTTTTGTGGATATTACTTTTATTTTAACCTATAATGAAGGCAATTAACAGCGGCACCAACAATGTTTATGAGATTGGTGTCAAAGTACAGCCCTTATTCGCCCCAAACCCTCTTAGATCCACGGTGAATGGCGCCTTGACGGTATATGTCTTCAGATTACCATGAACATACACCCAAAGTGTAAATTGAAAATAATTATTGTTAATTTGAAACAGTTATTAATAATTAGCTATCTTTAATCATAATTAACATCTTATTTTACAGATGTACATGTTATGTAAGATGGCGCCTAAGTTGGAATGTGAATAAGAGAAAAAAAAATTGTTAGTTTAGCAATAATTTGATTATTTCTTTGTATCCTTCTTCATAAATATACCATATTTCACAACCTCATTTCTCCATTTTTCATCTAGTGCACTCCGAACTAAATTTGAGAAAAACGAAGTAATGAATTTAATGATTACCACAATGAAATAAACTCGTTCCATCTCACCGAATATAATATAATTCCACTTTCCCACCTCCATCCTTTCATCAAACAAAAGCAGACAGACATGCTCCTTTTTGGCAGACAGTGTTGACAGGTAGTGTTAGGCCGACCAATCATCCCTTCCCCGCCCCGTAAGGCGAGACTCGACAAATTAGGAAAAATTAGTGGCGAAATAAAAATTTAATTAACATTTGAATAATTCATGTAGTTTTTAATACTCCTGCGGCCGTCCATCCCGAAAATTTCATCGTCTGTTTTGACTTCTCAGCACTCTCGCTTTCTTGGTCGTTTTCGGCTCCTTATTTTTGGCACGTCTTGTTCCTAACAATGTGGTTAACATGAACGCAAAGCTGTTGTGCGTCTGCTTCCCATTCTTTTTTTTTCACTTTCGGGCAATTACCTACAACGTTTTATGCGTACCCAACACGATTCTCGGAGTTTGTAAATAATATAGACAGATTAACCTGTTGCTCTATGTAAGGGATGAGTAAGGTCGAGGAATGCATCGTATTTGTGGTTTTGGTCATAGTTTGTGTCCAAAAAAGATTTGTTTGATGTTTAATTACAAAATATAACAAATTTTAGTACTTTTAATTTAGTAATAAAAAGCGTGGGTATGGTATTATGATTCCTTGTCTAATTTGATGCTGTTAGAGCAAAACATTGGAAAACTGTATTATTGTTTATTCCATTTCTTGTTTTGCTGAAACAGCATCAAATGAGACAAGGAGTCATGATACCCACACTTTTTGTACCATTTCCTTGCAGAAACAGAGAATTCACATTCTCACCATACAAAAATTCAGCTCATTACCACAAATCTAGTACTTCACCGATCGTGTCCTATTGATTCTACATTTTGAACTCGTACTCCAGGATATTTTTTCTCATTCCCTTATTTTCCTCTTCTGTATCTATTTTTTTTTCTCTTCCACATATTCAAGAGATATCTTCTTCCTTTTCTTCTTCTTCTTCTTCGTCTTTGTGGCTCTACGTCCCCAGTGGTACTTGGCCTGCCTCGCTTCAATTTAGTGTTCTTTGAGCATTTCCACAGCTATTAGTTGGAGGGCTGTCTTTGCCTGCAATTGCATGAATTTGTATATTGTGAGGCAAGTACAATGATACACTATGCCCAGGGAGTCGAGAAAATTTTCTCGACTGGAACGGGAATCGAACCCGCCGTCTTCGGATTGGCGATCCAAAGCCTTAACCACTAGGCTAATTGAAGAGATATTTTGGGACTTAATTAATCTTCAGACCAGCGACTTAACATCCCTTTCAAAACTACAACTCACATTTTGTGAGTTCGTTGGGAGTGGAATTGTATCACAACATGATTTCACGGAATTGATGGATCGTACTGAAATGATAGCCACATTTCACTTATGTTGAATAGCATGGTGGGTTCGTGGTCGGGCGGCTAGTGTCACCAAGCATTTGGTAGCTTCGTTCTGAGGAGCGTGGGTTTAATTCTCGCCGCAGCTGTCAAGAAAAATTTTCGGCGGCACCACTGGGCATTGCATGCTAGTCCCGTTGTCCAGTGTCGTGCTTCCTTCAAAGAGCGAATAGCTCACTAGAAGAATTAAACTATTTTTTAACCGATTCTCGCATCAAAAGTTGTGCTGTACCGCAGTGGTTGAAGTTTATTTGAAGTAATACCTCAACTGTCGAATGATTGCTGTTCTCCGTGTTTGCACAATTCAGAAATTTCTGAGATTTCCTTAAACCTTGTGCCTTCCTCATTACATTTTCATCATAGTTCGTTTCTGTCCGGTTCTTTAAAATTTCGTCCCAGGTGACCGTACTCTAGGTATTCAAAGTACGCTTTTGGTTACTCAGCGGACACACAGACCAGCCTGCTTTGATCATGGTCACCGATGGGTATCCGTACTTCCCCTAGCCCACATTTCTCCTTCATGTGGATAAATTTACTTCTTCCTACGATGTGACTTCGTCCAAATCTGTACATTGGGTGATACAAGGGTTCTGACTTCTAACTCGTTGCCCACAGCTTTCTCGATAAGATCTTCAGACTTTTGGATTTATCGACTCTAGGCATTTCCTAATTCCGAATGCGCCTGATTTTCTGCGCGTCTGCCTCTTGCCTCTTCAAGATTAAAGGGCTGTTTGCAGATCAGAAGGAATTTCTCAGCCTATCTTGATGCATGGGAAATTCCTTGCCTGAATCGCTCAAGAAATCGTTTTTTTCTTCGATCGCAGAACGCAGTTGCGAAGAAATGACAGTTCAAATGGCAGTCACCGCACAATGGAAAAAAATAGGTATAAAACGCGAATAAATTCAATATCTCTGCTTGGAGTGGATGGATTCGAATGAAATTTTGACACAAACTGCAAAAATCTCTACAGTTTCAGATAAGTAATATGTCGTTCGCCGCACGATGCTGGAAATCCATGTATCGACCCCGTTTTACCCCATTCTCTCTCTTTTTCACCTTTTTGGAAAAATCTTGGAGTACAAAATTAATGCTTTATTTAATTCGTGTTTGTGTAAAAACTTCCGTAGTATCGAATGGAGCTGGTTTGGCTCACCGCACGGCCCTTAAAATTGGAATATCCGCAAATAATCTTTAAACTTTCACATGAGGATGCATGCAGATCGGAGGGGAACGCAATCGATATAAGCAGGACCAACCCTATGTCAAATTCCCGATAGTATGGAAGTTTTTGCACAAATACGAGTTAAATAAGGCATTTATTTTGCACACTAGTCGAGAATAGATTAGGATTTTCTCAAAAATATGTGAGAAAGAGAGAGCGGTGTAAAACGAACTCAATACACTGATTTCCAGCATCGTGCGGCGTATGACACCCTCCTTATCTGAAACGGTAGTGATTTATGCAGTTTGTGTCAAAATTTCATTCGAATCCATCCACTCCGAGCAGAGATATTGAATTTATTCGCGTTTTATACCTATTTTTTCCCACTGTGCACCGTAGAAAGTTCCTGCCAGGAATCAGTCAAGAAGTTTCTTGAGCGATTCCTGTTGAACTCGAAACTGGGCTTAAGATTCGCTCACATGAAGCGCAAATCTTCCACGTACATGTCGTGGCTTGCTTTGACGATGAGACCTTCACCTTTATTGCAATATTGAACCGGAATTCTAAGATGTATAGACAGTAGCGTGGTTCAAAAAATCGTTTTTGCTCCACACCGCTTATTCGATTCCTAGCCAGATTATATGCCTTCTCCCAAAATTTGAGCTCATTTAGTTGAAAATTGAGACTGCACAAGCCCTTCAAAGTTTGTATGGGAATTACTATGGGAAAACGATGTTTTTCATTCAATCGACCGTAGCATTTCCCCAAGTTCCCTAGTGGGTTAGTCGACCCTTGATAATCCTTGGCTACTCTATCAGCTATAACCTTGCCGAAGACCGCATTTAAATCGGACGCCTCATTAATTAGTTATCGATTTGTATCCAACTTTAACAGTGATCCTTCAGCTTCCCAGCAGGCAACATTGCTGAATATGGCGCCAAAGATAGCACACTGAAATCATGGCTACTATGTTCCACTGCAAAATGCAGTGATGCCCACCGAATAGTTTAACCATCATGAGTAAAGATTTCGATTGTGGATAAAAATCGGTAACTAATTAATGAGGCGTCCGATTTAAATGCGGTCTTCGGCAAAGTTGTAGCTGATAGATTAGCCTAGGACTATTAAGGGTCGTTTAACCCACTAGGGCACTTGAGGAAATGCTATGGTCTATTGAATGAAAAACATCGTTTTCCCATAGTAATTCCCATACAAACTTTGAAGGGCTTGTGCAGTCACAATTTTCAACCAAATGAGCTCAAATTTTGGGAGAAGGCATATAATCTAGCTAGGAATCGAATAAGCGGTGTGGAGCAAAAACGATTTTTTGAACCACGCTAATAGGCAGGTATGTCCTTAATGTGCGATATACAGGGGATGGCCAAAATGTTTGGGATAGGCAACTTTTTTTTCTCCCACAAATAAGTTCAGACATTTTTTGGGTTTTTCTCGAAAAAATGTATTTTTTTACATCAATGTCAATAAATTTTAGTGTAGATATCCAAAGATTTTCCACTTCTGTTCTCAAGTTATCTCTAATCAGATAATATTTAGATTGAAGGAAGAACACATTTAGTAATTTTTGTGTGGTATTGTAAATTTGACTTATTTTCCTTCATATGGGTAAGAATTTCAATCCGGTATAACTTAATTCGCCGGGAAAAAATATTACATTTTGTAACGTCGTATTAAGTATCAATATATTGTTGATAAACGTTATAAAATTCATTCAATTCGGTTCACTGGTTTCCGAGATATGACAGTTCAAAAATTACTTGTCTAAATAAAAGTGTTTTACCCAAACGGTTCCAACTTCGCGAAAAATTAATTAATCGAGCCCAAATTTGTACCAATGATGCACATATAATAGGTTGACAAACAGTCAATATTTGAGATTTTCTTATGCACTCTATGAAAAGTTACAGCATGTTTGTTGGCGAAAACAAGTTGCCTATCCCAAACATTCTGGCCATCCCCTGTATGATGTATCACTATTATAAGAAAATTTGGCATTCAAACAGATTTTGTTAAACTTTTTCATATATTTTTGAAATACGATAAGATTACTATTAGGAGTCTCCAGTTAGCCTAGTGGTTAAGGCTATGGGTCGCCAATCCGGAGACGGCGGGTTCGATTCCCGTCCCAGTCGGTGAAATTTTCTCGACTCCCTGGGCATAGTGTATCATTGTACTTGCCTCACAATATACAATTTCATGCAATGGCAGGCAAAGACAGCCCTTCAATTAATAACTGTGGAAGTGCTCAAAGAACACTAAGTTGAAGCGAGGCAGGCCAAGTCCCAGTGGGGACGTAGAGCCATAAAGAAGAAGAAGAAGAAGATTACTATTACCACTAAATGGATTTTTTTTTTTGTCACCGTGACCATTTATCGTTAAAGCCCATCTATTTTTGTGCAGATGTATACCAGGGTAAGGGTTCCAGTTATGGCTATAGTACCAATTATTCGTCATAGTTGATTTTTACCCTTTAACGATGTAAATCAACAAGAAAAAAATTGTGAACAACAGATCACGCTCACAAAAGATGGTAGCACTCATTTAAACTCCATATTGTGCTCAAATTATTGTAGAAATAAATCTTCTTCTTCTTCTTTGTGGCTCTCGTCCCCACAGGGACTTGGCCTGCCTCTCTCCAACTTAGTGTTCTTTGAGCACTTCCACAGTTATTAATTGGAGGGCTTTCTTTGCCAGCCATTGCATGAATTAGTATATTGTGAGGCAAGCACAATGATACACTATGCCCAGGGAGTCGAGAAAATTTTCCCGAACGGAACGGGAATCGAACCCGCCGTCTCCGGATTAGCGATCCATAGCCTTAACCACTAGGCTAACTGGAGACCCCTGGTAGAAATAAATAATTTTCCTTAAAATTTCGGCTTCCTTGCACCCTTTTTCGCCATGCAAATCGAGCGAAAGCATGCAAATAGTGCGAAAAAGAACCGAAGTTAAAAAATGTATCCATAAATGGTACAGGGTTCCTATCATTGTCACACGTTGTAATAAATACTAAAAGTAGTTTTGGCTCCGTTTCTATATTTTTCCTGTAAAGTATAGAAACTAAGTTATCTTTTAACATATTGGTGATATTCGTTGGTCTTCTCGTTATTTTGTACAAATAGTTTTCCTTAGGTAGTGTCATAATTACAAGCACCCCAGTTCAATTAAAAAGGTACAGTTTTTAATCTGTATTAACGAGATTTTTAGCCCTGGGCTAGTTCATTTCGGGATCCTCGCTTTACTTCGCTTCCGAAATAAGAACTCACATTTTGTGAGCTTGCCGGGATTGGGATTTGGTCCCAGGTCCTCGGTGTGATAATCACGGAGTTTATGCATCACAATAGGTCCTCTTCAAATAGTACAGTTGATGCTGAATCAGTCTGACTCAGTGTTGGTAAAGTCACACTCAAAGCACACACTCATGAACCGCTCCTGAGTGAGCAAACTCGCACGCGATTCTGAATCGTTTTCTCACGCGCGAGAATTTCATGCAAAACTTCGCTCTTACGAGTCAAGCGCCGAAATCTCGTTCGCTTGTAAAACTCTCCAAATCAATGTGAGCAGCATTCAATGTTGTTGTACGTTGGATTTGCTCTTATTATATCATACAATCCTAAAAACATTGATGTAAATATTAAGAACACCAAGAAACAAAGCAATGAGTAAAATCATGAGTCAACTCTTGCGTGACTTTTTTTTGGCGGTGAGTTTGATGAGTCAAGAATCGCGCGTGAAACAACTCAACCATGAGATTTAAGAATTTTAATTTTTACCAACACTGGTCTGAGTAGCATTTCTTTGCCTATTTTCGCATGTATAAATATATGGTTACCAATCTCAATTGATGATGTCATCGTTATGTCTATAAATTTCATTCAAAGTCGTTAAATGCTCAAAAAACATTGTTCGAACACTCAAAATCGACAAAACTAGAACCAAACCAACAAATTTATAACCGAAATGTGGCAATACATAACAAGATCGTTGCTAATCCACACCCGATCCAAAATTGAGTTAATTTCGTCGTTTGACTGATGATATCATCCATAAATTTCACACAGGTTGCCCAAGCACCCAAGCAAACTAAAACGGAAAACAGATCCACACCGGTGGAGGTCTCACGAAAAACACATTAAACTCGTTACATTTTCAATATCACTCATCATTTTTCACGAGCATATGTTCTAGCTCACAGCAGTACCGGACAGTAGAGTGATCATTCATCGGAGAATGGAAAATGTGTTCTTTATTAGCTTTTTTTCTTTCTGTCGAGTAAATCTAGGTCGCTACATCACCTACTGCCGATTTTATTGCCGAAAAAATGAAAAATGCCTGTTAAATATTTGTTTTTAATTATTCGAAGTTCACTGAAAACACACTCACCACGCAGTTATTTATTTTCAAAGAAAATAGTGGGATTTTGGAAGATGAGCCAATGCAGACACCAGCAACAGCAGCCATGCCATGGTGGACCTGTCGGTCGACAATCGGTCTCTGTCGTAAGCAAGTGACTGCGGCGTGGCATTGTGCGGCCGGGACGTGTCATGGACGACCAATGATCAAGCATTGCAGCGCTGCGGCGGCGGCACAGACTGTTTGAGCAAATATCAGCTCTCTTGGCCTACGCCTTCCCAAAAATGGGAATAGACCAGCCAGTGAAACAGCTGTGTGGAGACATAATTATGGCAGCTTCGGTGCTGGATAGTTTTTTTTTTGAGTAATCCTATCTTTTTTTTCCTACGGTCAAAGCACATCTGGAATGTATTAGTAATAAGATTAATTTGATACTAGATTAACTTTGCAGAAGACCGATGCAGGAAGTTAGTTAATATGAGATTTAGATCGTGTTAATCATGATACGATTAACTTAATATTTTGAGTAGGAGGAGTTTATTACAGCCAGCAACAGCAGTAATCATAAGATATCTTTGGAAGAACAGTAATTTGCATTTGATCAATACATTCATGATGATTTATAACCATTAACTGTTATTGAGTTTTTACATTTATAATTTTTTTCCGATTTTTTTATACGAAAGAGTACGTTTTTTTGATCCACCACGTTTTTTTTTTTTAGATTTTAAGAACTTCATTTTGATACTTAAAATCATTTTTAAAGATATTGTTTAAAAAAACCATTTGACAGCTGGGCAACTGCTTAACAGAGATGACTTTTTATTTTTAATTTCACAAAAATCCAAAATCAATCAAGGAAGGGGGCCCTGTCCCAGTGGAAACGATAGAAGACTAGTGCAAATCTACTGCAGATTTCCTAACGCCCCTTGGACCATCCCTAACATTTAGTGCATTGTCAAAGAACGATTGATAAGCCGAAAGCCGACCAGCATTCGATCAATCATTTTAAGGTTATGATTAATATTTCAGATAATCTGAACATGATTACGGTGACTTAACTTTTTTTACATATTTAGAATGTCTAAACTCCTCGCTTGATTAGTTTTTTGTTGCTAGGTACTGGGGATTTTTTTTATCGTTCATATTAATACGAAGGTTCTCAATGATTTCTTTTTGATAGGTGAGGTTCATATGAACAAAAACGCAGTTGAAAACAATCAGGGTCACCTAATTTTCCGGAAAACTTCAGTGGAAAACTTAAATTTTCCACAGACACCACATACTTTAAAAAACCATAACTCAAGAACGAAGCATCGTACACACAGTTTTCGGGGGTGGAAGCTCAGGTAAAATATTATCTCCTGGGCGCCCATTAAAAACACCACCCCCGGCGAAGACTGGCGCTTGAGCCTAGCTATTTAGCACTGTAGTTGGAGGAAATGCCAATGCAGAACCCGTAGCTTCCGGGAAGGTAAGCCCAGCTCCCTGGGTTAATGGGTTGGTACTGATCGGGATTGATCACCGTGGAATTTTACTAATTTATGTGGGTTGGCTCTTTTCGGTGACATAAGAAAAAGCAGCATAATTCGCGTTACGCGTTTCGGCTTACTACTCTTCAGCCCTCTTCAGACGCCTTAAACATTTATTGAGACATTACAATTTTCTTAATTAAGTTAACACATACAAAACGTTTATACAATACACTTACAACATGCTGAATGTGACCATCAGCTCGGTCTGTCACAGATAAACTAAATCAAATTTTCCCAGACCTCCCAATAAATCTTACACCCTATTCGACACCCATTCTGTTCGGTTCGTTTTCGACGTCATTCGTTCTCTCTCTCGTTCGAGCTCGGGTTTCTCCACGTAGTCGGGCCAATAGTCCATTGTACGTCGTGTTGAAATTCCCGCACTCTCGCTGGAGATTTACCGTCTGCTGTTCGCCTAGCTTTTTAATATGGAACACCTCCGCGATCATCCTGATATCTGGGTGTTCGATTCGTTCCAAAATCGTTGTGCTATCGAAATCGAACACATGCCCTTCCTCGATCGTGTGTACTGCAAGGCCAGATTTGGGAACTCTCTTTTTACTGTCGTTCTTGTGTTCCGCAATTCGTACCTCCAGCATTCGTTTAGTTTGCCCGATGTACACCTTCCCGTCTTCGGCTCCACACGGTATGGAGTTCGTCTGTTTGCCTGGTGGTATCGGATCCTTCATCTTACTGAACACTAACTTTTTTATTTTGTTTTGCGGTCGGGAAGCCAGGATCACGTTGTGTTTTTGCAGGATTTTTCTCAGCTTCTCGTTCAGACATGGTATGTAGGGGGCGAATGCATATTTTTGGGGTTGGTCAGACCGAGCTGATGGTCACATTCAGCATGTTGTAAGTGTATTGTATAAACGTTTTGTATGTGTTAACTTAATTAAGAAAATTGTAATGTCTCAATAAATGTTTTAGGCGTCTGAAGAGGGCTGAAGAGTAGTAAGCCGAAACGCGTAACGCGAATTATGCTGCTTTTTCTTATGTCACCGAAAAGAGCCAACCCACATAAATTAGTTAATGGGTTGGTGTCAGGCCCTGCGAGCCAGCCGTAAAAAAGACTAGCACCGGAAAATCTACAAGAGAAGAATGCGAACCGATACCAATGGCGACGACCACAGCGACGAAAAGGGACTTGCGATTGGAAGCTCGGTACGTGGAACTGCAGATCTCTCAACTTCATCGGGAGCACCCGCATACTCGCCGATATACTGAAGGACCGCGGGTTCGGAATCGTAGCGCTGCAGGAGGTGTGTTGGGCAGGATCTATGGTGCGAACGTTTAGAGGTAATCATACCATCTACCAGAGTTACGGCAACACACGTGAGCTGGGAACAGCTTTTATAGTGATGGGCGACATGCAGAGGCGCGTTATTGGTTGGTGGCAAACCGACGAAACAATGTGCAGGTTGAGGATCAAGGGCCGATTCTTCAACATCAGCATAATAAACGTGAACAGTCCTCACTCCGGAAGCACTGATGATGACAAAGACGCATTTTACGCGCAGCTCGAACGCGAGTACGACCGCTGCCCAAACCACGACGTCAAGATCATCATAGGGGATCTAAACGCTCAGGTAGGCCAGGAGGAGGAATTCAGACCGACGATTGGAAAGTTCAGCGCCCACCAGCTGACGAACGAAAATGGCCTACGCCTCATCGATTTCGCCGCCTCCAAGAACATGGCCATTCGTAGCACCTTCTTCCAGCACAGCCTTCCGTATCGTTACACCTGGAGATCACCACAACAAGCGGAATCGCAAATCGACCACGTTCTGATTGATGGACGGCACTTCTCCGACATTATCGACGTCAGGACCTATCGTGGCGCTAATATCGACTCTGATCACTACCTGGTGATGGTTAAACTGCGCCCAAAACTCTCCGTTATTAACAATGTACAGTACCGGCGACCGCCCGGTACGGTCTAGAGCGACTAAAGCAACCGGATGTCGCCACCGCATACGCACAGAATCTCGAGCCAGCGTTGCCGGACGAGGGTGTGCTCGATGTGGCCTCTCTAGAGGACTGCTGGAGTACAGTCAAAGCAGCCATCAACAACGCAGCCGAGAGAACTATCGGGTACGTAGAACGGAGTCGACGAAACAATTGGTTCGACGAGGAGTGCAGAGCGGTTCTAGAGGAGAAGGATGCAGCGCGGGCGGTAATGCTGCAGCATGGAAGCCGACAGAATGTGGAGCGATACAGACAGAAGCGGAAGCAGCAGACCCGTCTCTTCCGGGAGAAAAAGCGCCGCCTGGAAGACGCGGAGTGCGAGGAAATGGAACTGCTGTGCCGTTCACAGAAAACACGCAAGTTCTATCAGAAGCTCAACGCATCCCGCAAAGGCTACGTGCCGCAAGCCGTAATCTGCAGGGATAAAGACGGAAGCCTCCTGACGGACAAACGTGAGGTGATCGAAAGGTGGAAGCAGCACTTCGATGAGCACCTGAATGGCGAAGAGAATGTAGGCACGGAGGACCAAGGCAGCGGAGGAAATGACTATGTTGGTGCAGCAGAGGACGGGAACGAACCAACTCCCACGCTGAGGGAAGTTAAGGATGCCATACACCAGCTCAAAAACAACAAAGCTGCTGGTAAGGACGGTATCGCAGCAGAACCAATCAAGATGGGCCCGGAAAAGTTGGTCACCTGTCTGCACCAGTTAGTAGTCAAGATCTGGGAAACCGAACAGCTATCGGAGGAGTGGAAGAAAGGGATAATCTGTCCCATCCACAAGAAATGCGACAAGTTAATGTGTGAGAACTTTCGAGCGATCACCATTTTGAATGCCGCCTACAAAGTGCTATCCCAGATCATCTTCCGTCGTCTTTCACCTAAAGTAAATGAGTTCGTGGGAAGTTACCAAACCGGTTTCATCGACGGCCGGTCGACAACGGACCAGATCTTCACCGTACGGCAAATCCTCCAGAAATGCCGTGAATACCAGGTCCCAACGCACCACCTGTTCATCGACTTCAAAGCGACATACGACAGTATCGACCGCACAGAGCTATGGAAAGTCATGGACGAGAACAGCTTTTCCGGGAAGCTTACCAGACTGATGAGAGCAACGATGGACGGTGTGCAGAACAGCGTAAGGATTTCGGGTGAGCTATCCAGTTCATTCGAATCTCGACGGGGACTACAACAAGGTGATGGACTTTCCTGCCTACTATTCAACATCGCCCTGGAAGGTGTTATGCGACGAGCGGGGCTCAACAGCCGGGGTACGATCTTCACAAACTCCGGAAAAACTGTCGGTTTTGCGGATGACATGGATATTATTGCTAGAACATTTAGAACGGTGGCAGAACAGTACACCCGCCTGAAACGTGAAGCAGCAAAGGTCGGACTGGTGGTGAATGTGGCTAAGGCAAAGTACATGCTGGTAGGTGGGACTGAGCGAGACAGGACAAGCCTTGGCAGCAATGCTACGATAGACGGGGATACTTTCGAGGCGGTAGAAGAATTCGTCTACCTCGGTTCCTTGCTAACGGCGGACAATAACGTGAGCCGTGAAAAACGAAGGCGCATCATCCGTGGAAGTCGTGCCTACTATGGGCTCCAGAAGAAACTGCGGTCAAAAAAGATTCACCCCCGCACCAAATGTACCATGTACAAGACGTTAATAAGACCGGTGGTTCTCTACGGACACGAGACATGGACGATGCTCGAGGAGGACTTGCAAGCACTCGGAGTTTTCGAGCGACGGGTACTAAGGACGATCTTCGGCGGCGTGCAGGAGAACGGTGTGTGGCGGAGAAGGATGAACCACGAGCTCGCTGCACTTTACGGCGAACCCAGCATCCAGAAAGTGGCCAAAGCCGGAAGGATACGATGGGCAGGGCATGTTGCGAGAATGCCGGACAACAACCCTGCAAAGTTGGTGTTTGCTAACCATTCGGTTGGTACAAGAAGGCGTGGAGCGCAGAGAGCACGATAGGCGGACCTGGTGGAGCGTGATCTGGCGAGTATTGGGCGTGACCGACGTTGGAGAGCTGCAGCTGCAAATCGGCAAATTGTTGATTCAGTATTATAATGAATTTGATGTTAACTAAATAAATGAAAATGAGACACTGTTTTCATAAACGAATATTTTCAGCAGTAAAAAAAAATACAAAATGAAAAATGTTTTCCACAAAATTTTCCACTGATTAGGAAAATCGGTTGGAAAAGTCGGAAATAGTAGTTCACGTAACAAGGTGCAGAATGACAATTTTTACAGCACGAGTCGTACATTTCTCCAACAAGGCTTGCCGAGGATAGATTTTAGCAAAACTTTTTCATCAAGCTCCCCACTGATATTCATAGCCATTCTTAAGAAAGTCTGATCATAGCAGGTTATACTGTGCAATAGTCACAATTTTTCCAGAAGTCCAGAAAACATCAAGAAGAGTCAAAATTGAAAACAGTGCTGTACTGGTTCATTACACAACGCAAATCAGTGCTGTAATGAAACATTATATCACTGCTAATTTGGTGTGGAAAAGTAGGCCTTTTCCTGGCAGATTTGCGTGAGGTAAAACAGCCTTAGGAAGTCCTGAAAAATTCCCAAAAAAAATATTTATAAAAGGGAATTTCATAAGCTACACTCCCGTTGAAAAGTTTGGGGTCACCCCCTCAAAAACATGTCATTTTTTTAGGCCCATATCTCCGCCAATTTGCGTCCGATTTTAAAACCCTAGGTTTCATTAAAAAGATAATAAGTCAAAGAAACTTTGAACATGATTTAAAAGAAACTTTTTCAAAAAAACTGTATGTAAACTTAACCCAAAGTTGCCAAATTTTCTAAAAAAAATGAATATAAACTTACGGCAGTGTCGCTGGAAGTTGGGTCGACCAAATTTTAAGATGAGAGCGGTAATATGACCCATTTTCTATTAGCTTTCAACTGCTTTTTACAGAACTTAGCTAAAAAATCTAGAAAAAAAGTTATTAAGTAAATTAATCCTTGATGTCATCGACCAAAAGTTTGGGGTCACCCCTCAATATGATGTATCGGCCAAAAGTTTGGGGTCACTTTCGTAAAACATGGAAAAGTGATTTGGTGATATCTTCGTCATCTATAGTTCAATTTTAATTATTTTTGGCTCATTTCAAAGATAATTAACTAAATTTACGTTTGATGTCTTCAACTTAACGTATTTAACGATTTTTGTATATAAAAATGTTATGTAAAGTTAGCACATTTTACCACGCTTCAAAAAATGAGGCAACTTTACGTTAAGTTTTAGTATGTAAATTTCAACAAATATGTGTGGTTCAATGTCTATGCAGTAAGTAGCATTCATTGTGTTTCAAATAAGCCAAGAAGAATTAAAATTGAATGAAAGATGACAAAGATATCAACAAATCACTTTTCCATGTTTTACGATAGTGACCCCAAACTTTTGGCCGATACATCATATTGAGGGGTGACCCCAAACTTTTGGTCGATGACATCAAGGATTAATTTACTTAATAACTTTTTTTCTAGATTTTTTATCTAAGTTCTGTAAAAAGCAGTTGAAAGCTAATATAAAATGGGTCATATTACCGCTCTCATCTTAAAATTTGGTCGACCCAATTTCCAGCGACACTGCCGTAAGTTTATATTCATTTTTTAGAAAATTTGGCAACTTTGGGTTAAGTTTACATACAAAATTTTATGAAAAAGTTTCTTTTAAATCATGTTCAAAGTTTCTTTGACTTATTATCTTTTGAATGAAACCTAGGGTTTTGAAATCGGACGCAAATTGGCGGAGATATGGGCCTAAAAAAATGACATGTTTTTGAGGGGGTGACCCCAAACTTTTGAACGGGAGTGTATATTCTGAAAAATTTTCAAGATGTGTTTTTTCGTTCCTGAATATTGACCAATTTTGTGGAAATTGTCCAGATGTTGGTTTATTTCCGACCGTCTTGATTGTTAATTTGTACAAATATGATCATTACTCAGGAACGAAAAAAAAAATCTTGAAAATTTCACAGAATAGGCATCGTACACAAATTACGTAACGCTATAGGGGGAGGGGGGAGTCCAGCGTAGCGTTACGACTCATACAAAAAAATCCAGGCTTCCATACAAAAAACGTTACGAAGGGGGGGGGAGGGGGTCTGAAATGGACAATTTTAGCGTTACGTAATTTGTGTACCATGCCATCTATCTTTATATATAAAAATGAATTTCTGTCTGTCTGTCTGTCTGTCTGACCCTTATGGATTCGGAAACTACTGAACCGATCGGCGTGAAATTTGGTATGTGGGTAGGGGACTCTATGACATTTCCCCGAATTCCATTACCCCGAATATTTTATTTCTGAATTATAAATTTCGTATTTTCCAATACGAAGGAAAATCATGACGTTCATCCCGGAACGAACTAGCTTGGTCGATAAAACTTTATTCCCCCTTTTTTACGGTGAGAATACCTAAGCATATGAAGCTCCTGGAACCCTTTGAACAGATCTCTGACCAGTATGATTAAAAGAACAGGCAATAACCAAAAGAAGCAAAAAATCTCTACTCAACAATTGGTTTCGGATCATATGGATGAAAGAAATAAACTAATGTGATCATGTCACTCTTCCATATAACAGTATAACTTGAAAGAACAGCCCATGATTAAAAGAAGGAAAAATCTCTGATAAAAATAATAATATTTCCGACGCCAACAAATTGCTGCAATTAATTATTAGAAAGAATAGCCTATGTTTGAAAGAAGGATACATAAGTGATGATCGCATAGTAGAATTTCCTTGAATGAAAGTTCTTCGGTAGTAAGGTCAGAAAAAACAACATATGCTCAAAGAAGGATTTTTTATGTTGAAAATGTGGTAAAACACTTGATGTACCGTTAACTACCCATGGCGGGTCTCGAGGTAGGCTTGCGGATAAGTAATTCGAATATGCGGATAAATAATTTGAATTCGAAGAAATGGATCATTCGGAGTAACGGAATTCGGGGTAATGTCATTCGGGGTAATGGAATTCGGTGAAATGTCCTAAAGCCACTTATGGGGCCGGGGAAAATTGTTAGCTTGGTGTGAGACCTCTCCGGTCTCTGGAACGAGGGGCTCCCTACAGATGACTTTGCGGGGGACGTGCCTATGGAGCTGTATGACAAAAACACAGTAGTCAGGCAGTACGACGCGACGTTTGCCGGAACAGCTAGTAGCTTATAAAATTCCTTACAAAAAGAAATATTTTTTGGGGATTTTTCTGGACTTCGTAAATAGTTTTTCAGACTTTTCCAACCGATTTTCCTACGATGTTTCATTCTTAAGTTACGATTTTTCAAACAAACCGTTCATACAGCACATCTGGAAAATTTCTACAAAATTGGTCATCACTCAGGAACGGAGAAAAACCACATCTTGAACATTTAACAGAATTTAGCTTAAGTAATTCCCTTCGATTTTTTTTATTGAGAACTTTTGGACTTCCTAAGTAGTTTTTCCGATTTTTTCAATCAACTTTCCTGAACTGTGAGAAATTTTGTGGAAAAAATAATCATTTTGTATTTACTTTTCAATTGCTTAGAAAATTTGCTAATGATTTCACAAATAAAAATTGTATCTAAGATGCTTCGTTCGTGAGTTTTGATTTTTCAAAGTTTGTGGTGTCTGTGCGAAATGTCCGTTTTCCACTGGAGTTTTCCGGAAAATTAGGCGACCTTGATTTTTTTCAATTTATTGTGAAAAAAAAACATTCAATTGTGAGAACCTTCGTACCAATTTGTACGATAATTTAAAAAACCCCTGCTCTGCATTGTTTCTTGTAGAGTCCGTACATCCTTCCATATAACCAATGCGGTGCAGTAGTTTTCAGAGAACGAAGAGCAAAACAACTAAACTTTGACAGTTTAGTACGGACAGCCAAAGTAATCAGCATTGAACTTAGATTTGAGTATTTTGAACTAGCAGTTGGGAGAAATAAGAATGAGAAATGTTTGAAACAATTGCCCATAAATCGAAAAAAATCAAGATCCAAAAATATCCTTGCACCATTACCATATTTGTGCATAAAAATTTACCATAATATCCATCTACTTACTTTTAAACAATTAATTATTAGCCTTATTAGGGAGATTTTCGGCCCATAGCTCATCTCCAAAGTGATAAATGAACCAGCTACGGGCTGAAAGCCTCTTTAATAAAGAAAACAATAATAAATACTATCTCCACTGTTTTTTTTTTACGCTTTCAATTCTCAACAACCTCAATACCGAGCAACCAGGAACCCTATTATAAGTTCAGGTCAGGTGAAATTCTTCATCCAGGGATCAACCCGCCAGTTTGTTTAGTTATTTTCTCTCGTTATCGGGCTTCGAAGCGTCCGAAGGCCTTGATTAGCGAAAAGGCTTCAGCTGTATCCACCGCATTCCAAGTGAGATAAGAAATTGTTTGGCCAGCAAACAAACTTCGACGTTGGTGGGTTGGTCGAGATGGTCTTGTGAGGTGCGTCCCGCGTGACATTGCTGCAGCCGAGCCGTCCCGTCCTATGATTAATCGAAACGATAGAGGCATCAAAGTTTATCTCTGCTCGCGCCTTCGCTTGTGCATATTTTGAGAAGGGCTGATGACGATTGCCGTGGTTTTATTATTTCACCATCACCTTCGAATGCTCCCGGTGGTGCTTCCCGAGCCCCATCATCGTCGGACAGAGATTTTAGTTCCTTTGTTGAACCCGAACCCGTGTGCTTTGGAAACCAGTTTTCAATTAACACATGCGAAGCAGCAGCTCTGAGAGAAAGAGTCTCGTCGGCAAACTCCTCCGCCTCTGCACGGTTATGGCGATATAGGCCGGACTGGCCATGTTGGAGGGCTCCCCACAGCACATGCCAGACTTGCCGGCCGGTTCGGTGAGCGGGCGGGCGAAGGAAAGATCAAATGTAGCACAAAGGTGAACGAAAAAATTGCCATCTTTCGTGAAGTTCTTTAACGTGTTTTGTTTCATGTTCCAGTTCCTCCGTGTGTCTCGCTCGGGGCTCGGATCAACCGGAGTGGCTGAATGCGGCTAAGTTGGTTGTGCGCTTGCAGCCTTTCTCTTGACTTCATCGCTTTGGCATGCTTCGCACGCCGTTGTCGCCGTCGAGGGGATAGAGGGGAAAGAACGCAGAATATCAACTCTGAAGATCAATAAATCAAAGCAGGGTCTTTGACTTGGGCTGGATCGAGCTTTTGCTAAGCGAAATGCATATGCTTAAGTAATTTACGTTCATAGCACTCTGGGTTTTACTGTTTATTTGCAGCGGCCTATATACGGTGGAGTTTTAGATGCTGCCTTTGAAGGGAATCATTGGTATATAATTAACTGTATGTTCAACTAAGTGTTTACTTTCCAAAATGGCCATATAGTGCTGATGAGACGTGAAAAACTTGGTTTTATCAGTTGAAGTATTTTCATAAATCTCTGAGAACGTCCAAATGCAATGAACCAACCGTGTAGTACATTGAACGATATCTTCCTGAACTCTTATCAGTACCGAGAGAACCATTACATCACACCCAAGTTAGGTATTCGGCGTCGCGCATACCAACCAGCTAACCAAAGTCGCTTGCGTTGGTGACTCCGGTCTTATCTATAGGCAGGTATACTTGGGCACCTTTTGTTTCTCTCCCCCGAAACTCTGGTATTGGTGTGCGAGGGAAAATTTGATGATGCTATCATAAAAGTACATTTCATTTTCAACGACTAAACACTTTACTGTCACACGATGCATATAGCACAGTGCTCAAACCGCATACATCACCTCAAAGTGTTTTTATGAATGGGTTACAAAAAACGGTTTGACTGATTCACCGAGGGTGAGATTCAAACGTTGTTACAGATTTTGAGTTTCCAATTGAAGTTATTCATTCATATAAAGTGATCAAAGTCGATTAAAGTCGGTATAAGTGGTCACTGTTTCCGAGGCCCGTGGCGCAATTGGTCACACGTTTGCTTCATAAGCAGATGGTCATGGGTTCGGTCCCAGCCCCGGCACTTTCGTCAGTTGCTCTTTCCTCCTGAGAGCAGCTGACACTGACCCTCTTCTGAGCCCATGGCTCAAATGGACCCGGATACTTGGATATCGGCGAACTGCAATTCATAATGGACCCCCAATCGGACTGGAAATAGGAAGAGCCAACAGCCACACATCAACATCCTCGTGCTTATCATTCTACCAGGATAGGGTAGTAAGTGAAAGCAGCGCAACGGCAATCAGTTCGATATAGTACAGTTAGAATAAGACACATTTAGGCGCTTTACAAAGTGTAAGTACAGATTCCATTTGGAATCGCTCACGTAGTGCCCTAGTGGACAATAGTGATTCAAGAATAAAAAAAAATGATAATCAAAATTTGTCACTAAACAGCAGATAGATAAAGCACAACATTCAAATACACACTTATTTCTGAATTGCCTGTTCGGTACTTTTTGACGAGATTATAACAGCTGTACGATCTCGGTAGTTTCGGTAATCGATTTTACTGAGGTTCAGTAAAACAACTGTCAAAATCGTATGGAAAAGGCAAACAATGCATTTTTGCTGAACGAGCTCGGTGCTCAGCAGTTTTAATCTCGTCAAAAAATTATCGAACTCGGTAATAAAAATTAAGTGTGTAGATATGAAGAGGAAAGGCCAAAGGTTCGTTGGTGGGTTTCGGTTGTTTTTATTTCTTCCAAAATAATTAGTCACATTATATTATGATATTTTAATTAGATTTTCGGTCGGCTAGATCTTAAAATATCCTAAACAGATCATACTGAGCACTTCTCCATATTAGTTTTGGCATTATTTCTATTGATTAAGCTCTTATCTCAAACAAATTAAAATCTGTTTGTTATATATTCAAATTATTAAATAGATTTTTTCACCTTAGGAGTTAAGGGTCGATTTCCCGCTTAAGCAAGGAGCCATATTTGACTATATGGGTAAGCATGGCTTACCAGTTAAGCCGAGGTGAGGAAATCGACCCTAAATCTGTTAGGAATTAGTTTTTTTTTTATGGAACAGGAGTTAATGCTCGGATCCAGGAGTTCAATTTAGAGACATCTGCAGCAAGCACTGGATTTCCAGAAGAAATCAAGGATTCTCAGAAGAAATTCCTGTAGGAACCTCGTCAATGCTGAAGGTTTTTCACAAGGAACTCTTGAGGGATTTCTTAAAACAACTTCAAGAGGATTCCAAGAAGGAAATTCTAGAGAATTCCAAGAAGGAAATTCTAGAGAAAATGAAAAACTCATGTTGGAATATCGAAAGGAAAATCTTGGTGATTCTCAAAAACAACTCTTGAATGAATTACAAGAGGAGTTCTGGGTTAAGAATGATTTTTTTAAATGAATTCCAAATCCTAGTTAAATTCCTAAAAAATCCATAAATAAGCTCGCAAAAAAAATGAGTCATTAAGGTTAATCCGAAAAGGAACTCGTGAAAGATCAACGATTTCCAAAAGATAGCCAAACGGAATGGTTCAAAATGACCTAGGGGAAATCCAGAATGAACTTCTCAGGGAATCCTACGTTCTTCAGAGTTTCAAGTGATTGCATAGAAAAAATCCTCGAGATTTCTTAAAAGTACCCAGAAAAACTTCTATATAAATCTGTCAAGGAGGCATGCCAAAAGATACTCGAGGTGAATCGCTTTCTGGAAGGAAGGAAACATATCCTTCTTTGTTAAGATATCGAAATCACGTTCCGAAAGATTGATCATTCCCGGAAGCGTGCCATTTTTAGAAACTTCGATCCCTGTACTAGAACTGTAATATGCGTCACTCTTGCTTTCAACGGAAATATGCAGATGAATGTATTTATTTTTCTTAAATACCCATAAATTTGATATTATGTTTTCAGTTCAAAACCGAATTAGCGACATTATTTTTTTTACTTCCACTGCTTTTGCCTTGCGTTAAACAAAAAGTCGGAAGTGGCACGCTGTATAGAGTACCGGGTGTACAATACTATAAATTGAGGTAAAGCCCAAAATTGTGACGTGCTGGAGCAAATTTGATCCCCGTATCTGGTTCAGTGGTTCAAAATCTGTCAAAGACACATAGGATTGCTCTTGAGACAAAAAAAAAATGTTGCGCTGTGTTATAGCACATTTCATACTTACTTCAACAATTAATTGAAGACTAACTTATAGTGACTTAGTCACTGGAAAGCCTTCTGGCATTTGGTTGAATAAAGTCTCTTCCTTTTTTTGAAAACACAACCATTCCCTTACAAAATCTACAACTTGAGCTATAATTTCATCTTTCAACTACTGAGAATAGCATTTAATTCCTTTACCGAATCAGCTAACATTGATTTCTTTATTTCTATAAAATATTTGAGGAAGTCTCTGTTAATTAGATACTGTGACATCATCCAGATAACAATTAATTTTTGTTCTGGAAAATGTGTATACTGTTGCACATTTCTTAATGAATTAGATTGTATCAAATACGAAAAAAGAAGATTGTCATGTGACAAGATTTTCAGTTCAGGATTTATCTAGGTATCTTTTTTCGATAATAAAAATACTGAGATATTTTTCATGTGTTGTCTGATTAACTGATTTTGACGAAGAATGATTTGATTTCGGCTTGTATTGTATATTTTTATATGGTTCAACTTTTATGCTAGCACCAAACTAATACATATCAACAAAACATCCGGAAACATAATTTGAAACCGCAAAATTAAGCAACCCTTCGAGGCTCGCTGCCCACAGTTTTGGAAACCGGGGTAAAATAAATAGAAACTTTATTTATGTGACTACAGGTCTTGCGAGATTTTGTTGTTGCGGAATGTATTCAAGTTGAAAAAAACCTCGAGGAAAAAAATTCAGAACACGATTATAGCTTTCTAGCTCTAAGAGATATTTTTAAAGAACCCAAGATATCATACATCTATTTTTTTTTTGTTGTTTTTAAAAAATCTCACAATTTTAAATAGCTTTTGCGAATCTTATTTAAGAATGTTAAGATTTAAAGCTTAAGATGTTAGTAGATCTTCAAGAATTTTGACGGAAATTGCAGAAACATTGACGAAAATTAAAACAATAAAGTTTCAAAAATAAATGCACTAATTTGTCAAAAAACGTGTTTTCGTCATCGATCAATCAATGAAAAAAATGATTGCACGGCAAACAAAAGGGGATGCAGTCATTCATCTGGCGGAAAGCTCTTCGACGAAATCGATGCGGCTTATTTTTCCTATAATTATCACCAAGAGTATAATATTGTACTTCTAAAATAGGGAAAATAATATACTTAAAGTTAGTCAAATTTTTTTTTTTTTTTAATACATATTACTAAATGGGACAAACTCTCGACCAACTCTTAATACATCATTTGGCACAAATATTTATTGATAGCCGTCGTCTATCATATTATATCGTAGACATACCTATAAAAATGTTTTATAATTAATGAAATGATTAATTGATAAAATATAACTGGTGTCAATACATGATTCTAAGGTATTCTTAGAAACTTGGATCACCTACACGAATTCGAAACGTTACCAATACCCTTCCCACAAAAAGCGTAAAATGAAACAAAATTCCATAGAACTTGTCGGTGAACCGCATGGTCGTCGGTCACATACATTGCGGTTCTGCTGGAGCATCACAAATCTTCATTCGTATCGCTTGTTGCTTACCTGTGAGTTGCTGGTAGACTGTATTCCGATAATGAGTGTCGATAGTACTGCGACTACGAGGAGACTTCCGCCGAGAATTCGGGTCTCGGACCCCATTTCTGAAGCACTTAGTCAAACACTTGCTGCCACTCGAGCTATAGCTAGAATGTAGGTTTTCTTCTCAACAATGTTTCTTATCCAGCAACAAATTCAACACCACTAATCCAACACTACTAGACGATCACAGAATAAACCTGAATTGAGCAAAAATAAAATAAACATGAAAAAAAAATTGCAAATTCAAATCTCCACGGGGAGACTAAGCTCAGATCAACCGCTGAACACAAGAGTAAACATCTTCAATTTTTAGTCTCCTTTCTTAAACACGGAAATATCGGACGAAACAACGAAAAAAAGAAGACTCAACACATCAACAGATTGCTCAACATCACGAAATCACACGCCGTTAAATATAGATCGCTTATATGTTCCACCTAATTCTTCACTAACTTCATTATTCCCGTGGTCGCGATTAGACTTTGATATTAAAATAAACTCTGACGAACCGCGACTCCAAGTCCAAACCAAAAATCTAAACCTCCAAAGAGTAAACCGCGAAACGAAGAGAGTACCTGCTCCGGCAGAACTTGCCTGCGCCAAAGATCAACCAAGACTGGCAGACGCACAAACGGCAAAGTACTGACTAACTTGCTGCTAGCTCACTGCTCACTCAATTCACTAACAGACTATCGCGACGACGGACGACGATGACGACCAAGAAGATATCCAATGGATCCATCCACCACCGCGACTCACCACTGCACTGCCACCCAATGAACCGACAGACACGAGAATCAGACACACGGAAATTGCGTCCTCTCAAGCCAACGGCGCAACACCAAATGAATGAAAATTTTATTATAATGAAATATTTTTAATCTTGTGGCTACTCCTTCGGCGTTATTCTTTTCGCCTAACGCGCAGGGGACTTCATGTCGCGATTCACGAAGCATTCGGTAAGATTCCACTATTTTGCGTGAGTATTTAAGCCATTATATTAGTATTTAATCAAGACTTGAATGAATAAAGAATTTAATAATCAAAACAAAACTGCGGTATTATTTGTTTTCAGAAATACATATAATTGGATAATAAAAACAAACGAAATTATGAATGTTCATTGACTAAGTACCGCCAGTCGGGGTGACATTGGGCCTGGGGGGTAACTTTGGGCCAAAAATCAAGAAAGATGTTTCGCTCAAAAAACTAACATTTATCGAAGTCATGATCAAAAAGTGGACAGTATATGGTAAATATACACTCCCGTTCAAAAGCTTGGGGTCACCCCCTCAAAAACATGTCTTTTTTTAGGCCCATATCTCCGCCAATTTGCGTCCGATTTCAAAACCTTAGGTTTCATTCAAAAGATAATAAGTCAAGGAAACTTTGAACTTGATTTAAAATAAACTTTTTCAAAATATTTTGTATGTAAACTTAACCCAAAGTTGCCAAATTTTCTAAAAAATGAATATAAACTTACGGCAGTGTCGCTGGAAGTTGGTTCGACCAAATTTTAAGATGAGAGCGGTAATATGACCCATTTTCTATTAGCTTTCAACTGCTTTTTACAGAACATAGCTCAAAAATCTAGAAAACATGTTATTAAGTAAATTAATCCTTGATGTCATCGACCAAAAGTTTGGGGTCACCCCTCAAAATGCTGTATCGGCCAAAAGTTTGGGGTCACTATCGTAAAACATGGAAAAGTGATTTGTTGATATCTTTGTCATCTTTCATTCGATTTTAATTCTTCTTGGCTTATTTGAAACAAAATGAATGATACTTACTGCATAGACATTGAACCACACATATTTGTTGAAATTTACATACTAAAACTTAACGTAAAGTTGCCTCATTTTTTGAAGTGTGGTAAAATGTGCTAACTTTACATAACATTTTTATATACAAAAATCGTTAAATACGTTAAGTTAAAGACATCAAACGTAAATTTAGTTAATTATCTTTGAAATGAGCCAAAAATAATTAAAATTGAACTATAGATGACGAATATATCACCAAATCACTTTTCCATGTTTTACAAAAGTGACCCCAAACTTTTGGCCGATACATCATATTGAGGGGTGACCCCAAACTTTTGGTCGATGACATCAAGGATTAATTTACTTAATAACTTTTTTTCTAGATTTTTTAGCTTAGTTCTGTAAAAAGAAGTTGAAAGCTAATAGAAAATGGGTCATATTACCGCTCTCATCTTAAAATTTGGTCGACCCAAGTTCCAGCTACACTGCCGTAAGTTTATATTCATTTTTTAGAAAATTTGGCAACTTTGGGTTAAGTTTACATACATTTTTTTTTTTGAAAAAGTTCCTTTTAAATCATGTTCAAAGTTTCTTTGACTTATTATCTTTTGAATGAAACCTAGGGTTTTGAAATCGGACGCAAGTTGGCGGATATATGGGCCTAAAAACATGACATGTTTTTGAGGGGGTGACCCCAAACTTTTGAACGGGAGTGTAAGTTGCGTTGGCCATCCGGTGTAAAAAAAAAGTAACATTTAGTTAATTTTCCATTAAGAAAACGTGATGTGAATTTTTGGTTAGGAGTACTGTACACTATCGTTGTTTTAAAATGTCCAGTAGGAAACAGCTAAATACCGAACATGTAATCAGTTGCTGTTTTCTAGGTGTATTCAGTAGTTGTTTTGTTAAATAATATAAGTTTCCTTGATTTAGTAAGCTATTTTGCATGAAAAACTTTTTTATTCAAGCTGTAGTACAAATAGTTCATTTTGGGGGTGACTTTGGGCCATATAAAAGCAATGCAATCAGTACGAGAACCCTACAAATGTGAATAAAACAACTGAGAGTATTCACATTATTTTATGCATAATACGGTGTAATGTTTTGGAAATAAATGTTAGATTCATGCAAAACTAAAATAAATGCATATCAGCTTTTAGGTAAATAATACAGAAATATTATTTTCGTCTTTTGAGAATGCTAGTTGGTGTTATGTTTAAAGGATGGCAGATGTATTGTATTGGATCCTTGATCGTTTACAATGAATGTGGTCAAACTTTCAAGTTTGTTTGTCTGTGAAGTTATTTTAAAGCGACTAGATACTGATAGGTTGTGCGCAAGTATCTATATATTCTACAGCTTTCATTTGCAAGCAATATTTTATCACATTGAGCTGTTTTGTACGAGTTTTAGTGATGATTAACCTGGGTTTGTTAGGGGAATATCTGTAAATAAAAAGAAAATCGCGTTAAGTACTGTTCCTTTGAATTCCACTAAGAATTTGCATCCTTTGACAGATACGTATTTCGACCTCAACTGTAAGGTCGTCTTCAGTGTCTTGTACTTGACTCGACTGTAGTCGATTTTCTTTTTATTTACGAGTTTTAGTGTTTGGCCCAAAGTCACCCCTTAGAAGGGGTGAAATTAGGCCAATATTAATTAGGCTAAATCATTGTCAAAATTAAAGTTGAAGCATTTATACTTAAAACAATCCTAAATAATATCAAAATGAAGGTGCCTGCTGAATTCAACATTCATTTGGAGCTAACATATTGTTGGAACGACCTACAATGGGATGGGCTATGACATTTTGGCCCAATGACACCCCCACTGACGGTACAATCATTTTTCATCATTTGAGCCCCTTCTCACTCGTTGACTTTTATCTATGCACAATTATCGTTTTAAATTGAGCGTCAGTGGGGTAGCTAGGTATTTGGGGGCCCGATGCAAAATTGTCTCACCATCAATTTCTACAGAGACCTCATAGTTTACTCGATTCCGGGAAATGACCATGAATTTAGTTTTACTAATGTTCAATTTCAACTGTTTGTATTTCAACCATTTACTCAGGCCCTGAGTCTCAGGGAACGGTAATCTGTATTCATTTGTCCACCAAGGAATCTACCAATAAAATCTCTGTGGATTTATCTAGAAGATCATCCTAAAAAATCTTAAGAAATTAAAAAAAAAATTACTGCAAAAAATTCTACAATCAAGGTTACCAATAATCGTATCGTGGAGCACTCGCCATGATTTTTTAGCCGATAAGCATTCCCAAGCTCACCGTGCATATTTTGATCGCTAATGCAATGAACTCAGCTGTCACTGTCTAGCTGAGGAAAACTCTCGCTGGGTGCAGTGGCGCTTGTAAACAAAGATACTCACGCTCTCGAAGTGGTGTTCATTCATCGATCACAACTCTCGCACCGCTGCTCGAAAGTGAACGATTCGAAGGAAGCGAAAACTGGAGCAGTTATTATCGCGGGTGATAATTTTCACTGCGATTGATAATAATTTATCACCACGAGTGCCGATTCAAATGAAAAGCAGCGCGGTATCGATACCGTGTCTTTAAATAATGCTCACCAAAGATGCACATTTTTATACCTTGATGCATTTACATATTTGAGACACATATTTTGCGCTACAGTAAAATGAGCTTGGTAAGCAACTCTAACGGTATTTTAAACCTAACTGATGAACCGGAAGGTGTGTGCCTTTGGCAAGGTCATTTCATCGAGCGTGGTCGTTCTCGTATAACAAGTTAAACTTTTGTAATACAAAATGCACTGGTAAGAGCACAAGAGGATGGTGTTTTCTGCAATGTTTGCTTGAAGAGTAAAAACAAGATGTAGTTTTAGGAAGCGTGGACTCCCTCTACGATTATGGGTTGGACCGTATACATATTACATAGTTAAAGAACATGCTTCTCTGAGGGAGAAGGGAGGAATCAAAAATTGTACAAACATACTAAAATTTAATACATCACATATCGTGATCCTGACCATTTAGATAGAGATAATGTAATTGGACAAAATTGTTTGCTTTTTTGTGCCACTCAGCGGAAGAGTTTACATTTACGAATCAAGCGATCCATCTTATGTAAATCCTTGAATTATTTAATAACTTTACCGGATAAACCATTCGTCCAATAAATATCCCTCGAGCAGTCGCGGCTTTGACTACCTGCAGCGAGGCCGCGCTCACGCTGTGTACCACATGCGTGCATTTTTTATGATGCGTGTCTCAGTACACGACGCAACCGCTCCCGGGATATTTATCAATTAATCAATTCCGAGATTTAAAATCTTCATGCACTTGAGTGGTAGTTGATGACTTTTGTATTTTCAAATTTTTAAAATTTTGCATGAAGTGCGTTACGCGCTAGGCTTCCTTCCTGCCCGTTATGTAATTTTTGAACGAACCCTTACATGTCAGTCCTGGATCTACCTAACAAATTTATAACTTTATTTCCGACTAATTCCGAACCCTAATGCACACAAACGGGCTTCTGATGAAATCTTCCCCATGATCCTGCCGATTCCACAATCGATGATATTATCGCCGTGAGTGGGAATCGGAATGAAAGCTGAGAATCAGCACGATATTTTCGAGCAGATTATCTTTCGCAGCTGAATGGAAAATAGTTCGAGAGCGCTCTCGCAATTTTCATTCCAGTTAGTTGGCGGGTAACACACTCACGCTGGATGAGTTCATTCACGCCTTTGTGAGTAAATGAACGAGTTGTTGTTTCTATGATGAACATTTGGGACGATACACACTGAAATTAATTGTTTGGCTTTCGCGAGAATTTTCGTCTATCAGTAACCTTGTCTACAATAATTCGTTTGCAACCAGATAAGAAGTTACATAGCTAAGAAATTACATCGGCCAAAAAATGAATAGCTCCACTAGAATTTCATTAAACATTCCTCCATGGTTTCTTTCAGGAGATCCTCCAAGTAATAATAAAATCAAGCATTTCTGCAAAAATCCTTCAAAGATTTCCATGATTTTTTTCCACAGGCAGGGCTCATGGATGCATGAACAAAAAAAAATGAGGAAAATTTAGGGTCGCCTGAACTAACTAACTAACTAACTAACTTTGATAAATCATAACTCAAGGACGAAGCATCGTAGAAACAAAGTTTTTTTTAGAAAATGAAAGCAAATTTTCTCAAAAATAAAAAAAAATAATCTGGAATAAGTTTCCCACGAAATTTTTCACAGTTGAGAAAATTCGTAAAGAAAAGCCGGAAAAACTATGTCTGAACTCGTGGAAAATTAAAAAAAATATTTTTGGGAAAGTAATTTTATAAGCTTCGATCGCTGAAATTTTTGGAATGCACTTAATTTTCGATCCTAGTTATGGCAAATTTTGTGAAAAATTACCTTTCAATATAGGCTTACACGGTCATTTCCACATAATTGACCATAACTCAGTAACGAGAAAAAAGTACACGAGTTCGGACATAATTTTTCCGGCTTTTCTTTATAAATTTTCTCAACGGTGGAAAATTTTGTGGAAAACTTTTTCCACTTTATATTTTTTTTTTGGATTCCTGAGAAAATTTGCTTTAATTTTCATTAAAAAAAAGCTGTTTCTACGATGCTTCGTTCTTGAGTTATGATTTTTCAAATAAAAGGCTTTTATGGCACATTTGGACATTTTTCAACATAAATTGGCCATAACTCAAAATCGGAAAAAAGTGCATTCCAAAAATTTCAGCGATTAAAGCTTATGAAAAAACCTTCTCAAAAATATTTTTTAGAAAATTTTCCACGAGTTCGGGCATAGTTTTTCCGGCTTTTCTTTACAAATTTTCTCAACTGTGGAAAATTTTGTGGGGAACTTTTTCCAGTTTATATTTTTTTTATTTCTGAGAAAATTTGATTTCATTTTCTAAAAAAAAACTTTGTTTCTACAATGGTTCGTTCTTAAGCTGTGATTTTTCAAAGGAAATAGTGTCAGGGGAAAACAAAAAACTTCCACCTGAGTTTTCCGGGAAAATAGGCGACCCTGAATTTTCCTCAATTTTTTTTGTTCATATATCCATGAGCCCTGCCTGTGGAAAAAGTTTCATGAAAATCTGAGACCCTTCGGCCCAATTTGTACGATAATAATAAAAAAATGCCCATTTTCCAATTATTCTCTCACATAACACTTCCACACATTTCTCCAAGGATTTATCTAGACATTTCCTCAAGCATTCATCATTCATCCTGGCATTCTTGAAATGATTTCGCCAAAAATTCCTCCAAGAATTACTTCAAGAGTTACTTCAACGATTTCTTGGAAAAAAATTTGCAAGTTTCTCTAAGATTTTACTTAGAGATTAATGCTAGAATTTCAAGAGCTAGAAGCATACTAGAAGTGATTATTGTATTCATGCATTATAATGCAAGGCTAAGATTTCATATAAGATATTCATCGGGAATTCTTCAGGAGTCGCTTCAGGATTGCTTTAGGAGTTCTACCACGGTTTTATCCGAAATTCCAAAGAAATTTCTTCAAAGATACCTTTAGAAATACCCCCAAAACATTCATCAGGATTTTTTTTCTAAAGATTTCTTTAGTAGTTCAATATCTCCAAAAATCGTTCAGAATTTATTCAAGTATTCGCTTATAATTTTCAAAAATGATTTCATCAAGCTATTCTCCAAGTGTTTCATTAGAAATTTTATGATTTCTCCAGGAATTTTACAAATAATTGTGTTTAAGAAATCCTTCAATTCTTTCATGCAATGATTTCTTCCTGTATTTCTATGATTGCTTCTCTTTTTCGAAAATTCCTAAACAAATTCCACCAAAAAAATCTACAGAAATTCCTCCAGAGGAACCTTTGAGTGTTGTTGCTAGAAATACCTTGGAAATTACTTCAATAAGCCTTTCAAGGATTCAGGAATTCCTGTGTAATTGTCTTTAAAAAAATCTCCCAGGAACTTCATCTGGAATTCCTTCAATGAATCATTTAGGTATTCTTTCATGGTTTCCATCAGGATTTCTGTTCTTGTTTACCGGATTGGAGTAACTTGATAAATTCAACGATTTCTTTAGCGATAACACCAAGGATTCATCCAGATTCTTTGCACGATATCTCTCACGTTTCATCTAGGAATTATTTCAAGGACTTCTTTTCAAAGTTCTCCAAACGTTTCTGAAATAATTTCTTCAGTAATATTTTCAAGAATTCTTTCAGTGATTTTCCAGGAGGAATTCTTTAAACCTTTAAAAGTGTTGTTTTCAGAAATTTCTACAAGCCTACTTTGTGTATGCCTCGAACGATATTGTTTTGAAGGTTTTCATAGAAATTTGACAGAAATTCCCCCCAAGTCCTCCTGCAGAAATCTTCCAAGGAAATCTATTGGAATTCTTTTGAAGATTTTTTTTTTGTTCCACCAAAGAATTCGAAAGTAATTCTTTAAGGTTTTCGCCATTGATTCTTTTGAGAAACAATCCAAGCAATTAATAAAATTCTTCCGAAAATCCCTTTGCTTTCAAAATTTCTGCGAGAATTCTTTACGTAATTTTTTTAAAGCACTTCTGGCCTAACGTATGTAAAAGCCACGGTGTTTTTTGTAAACTTGTTGCGATCGCACACCACTATCAGGAAGAACACACATTATGGTATTTGTTGGTAGTAGGTATATGCAGGGATGGGAACACTCACTTGCAAAGAATTACACTCACTTGCTATTTTCTCAGCTCAGAAGCGTGCAATCATAAAACGATATATGGACGGATTTTGCCTTGTGATTTGGTCTAAAAGTTTGCCGAATAGAGTAGGGGTCGCACACGCATACCGAATTCGTGAGTGAGCTGCGAATGCAACTCTCCACGAGGTGAATGTAAATTACACTCACCTCATGGAGAGTCGCTTTCACAGCTCTGTCACGACTTTGGGATTCGTGAGCGACCTCTACTCTATTCGACAAAGTTTGAGACAAAACCACAAGGCAAAAGTCATCCATACATCGTTTCTTAATTGCACGCTTCTGAGCTGAGAAAATAGCAAGTGAGTGTAATTCTTTGCAAGTGAGTGTTCCCATCCCTGGGTATATGTGTGCGCGGGTGGATGGAGATGAGACCTATTGCAACCAAATCATCCCGAGCAGGAACGAATAACTGACACATAACTGCAGCATGCTAAAGTCAGGTATCATACCAAGATCAGGTATTGGTCGGTTGCCCATGGTATTGGAAATAACTTATTTTGGGATTTTATAGGTATTGATAAAATACCTCAACGAGTTATTGGTTTAGTGTTGAGGACTGCTTGAGGTATTATTCAAATATGGAAAAATCAATATTCGTATGAAAAAATCGACGATTATTATTTAGGTATTGCCATATCTGATGTCATTATTCACGTGTTATGCTCAGAATACACATCAGTTATTATTTTAGATATTTTACCTCTTATGCAGGGCTTCTTAATACTTCATTCAGGTAGTAGGTATTCGGTTGTCCAAACCTGAGTTAGGTATTCTTCAGCTTTTTTCTCCTGCTCGGGTTACTACTTACTAAAATGCGTGGGTCCTGTTCACATGTAGCAATCCTTCAAGAATATCATCAAAGATAAAATCAACCTAATGATTCTGTACAAATACATCTTAGAATTCATCTAGAATATTCTTCAATGATTCCTTTAGAAATTCCTACAAAAATTTCTACAAAGATTCCTTTGGAAATTTCTCCAAAATTCCTTTAGAAAAACTCTCAAAGATCCATCTAGATATGGCTCGGATACGGAAGCATACACGCTTAATGGAAGATATACGGTGTCTGGCCAACAATAAAGTAGAGGATAGTATTGTACAATGCTTAAACTTGAACAGGAATTTCTTATGGTATCCCCGTTTTACCCAGTACCTTTTGATGAACTATCTCCAGAAATTTGTCCTCAAATTCCTCTAGATTAATTTTGAGTATGAGATCTCTGCATTCCCTTTATTTTTTATTCTTCTTCTCCTTGCATGCCTTTTGGCTTAATGAAGATGGTGGAGAAAAGTCGTGTTTTAGCTGGGCAACATTTCAGCTTCCAGAAAGCGCAAAAAAAGCATCTTTTCGAACACAATAATTACAAATTTCAACAAAACTAACATTGGAACTTACAGATTACAAGCGATATGTGATTCCTCCAAGAATTTAACCCGGGAACCTTCCGAGAATTCCTTCCAAAAAATAGTACTTGGATTCCTCCAGTAATTCGTTCTGGGATTCCTTGAGATTTTTTTTTCGTGGATTTCTCCAAGCATGCTTTCGAGATTTTTATTTTAATATTTTTCCCGTGGATTGCTCCTGTAATCACTTTAGAAATTTCGCCATGGATTCCTTCAGTTATTCATGCTATTTTTCTCCACGACAGTGAAGAGAATTGTCAGACAAAAGAGGTACAAAACAAGCAACAAAGAACAATTAATCTTTATCCCTACTGGTGACATGATCTCGATTTTTTTTGTTGCAGACAAAACGAAAGCTGAATTTGTTGCGTTCTTTTCAACTCGTGAATAATCAGTTATTACTAACCCAAAGTCAAAACTGTTTAAAGAAAGATCTTCAACAGAGTTGCAGTGCTTACTTACTCAAAGTTACCGTTCGAAAATCGCAATGCAAGGCTTAAAAATCGCTAAACTCGTGGTGTACGATGTTTATCCTATTATTTTCAAGTTGGGACAAACTTATGTCGCATGGGTTGTTTTGTCGCAACAAATACAGGTTGCGACATTGTCATTATTGTTGCGCGATGGTTGAATTTTGATTCACTGCTCCACGAATTCTTGCTGAGAGTCCCCCTGTTGTTCTTACACATATCATTCATATATTTTTCCAGTTTTTTTTACGAATTCCTCCGTCTGTTCCTCCGGGCATACCTAAGGAAATTACTCCCAGAATTTCTGCGATTAGTCATGCGGGAATTGTTGCTGGTGCTACCAAGCTTCCTCCTCAAGCTGCAAAGTTTTAATGGCTTCCACCATTAGGTCGGCTCCAGAGGCACGTTCTCCTCCATTTGGAAAATTTGTGCCATCGCCATGAACACGAGGGAAAAGGACCAGTGCTGCAATTCTGCTTTGTTAGATATGTACTTCGCCATCCCCAGAGATGGCTCAGTACAATGTCTGGCCAAAGTCTACGCTCCATACAATTTTTTTTTGTATGGACGAAAGTCTACGAGGGGGGAGGGAGGGGGGCTGAGATGGCCAAAATTTGGTCCACGTGGTTTATGAATAGCCCCTTTGCTCATTACGTGCTGCTGAAGTGCTGATTGCACCCCGCACATAAGAGCAAAGATTTCGGCCTGAAAAACGGTGCAGTGAATAAGGCTGATGCAGTCTTAGCTCACGGGAATAAACACCAGCATCTGCTCGACCTTCGAGAAGGGAGCCATCAGTGTAACATACGATGCCGTCTGAAATACTTCTTTCCAAATATCCAGATGTCCACTCTTCCCGGTAAGGGAATTTCGTGGAAAATGTCCTATATGGAAAGAGACGAACCAGCCAAGCAAGGGCTGAAAGTCTCTTTAATAAAGACAAATCAATCAATCAACCTATATCAATCAATCAACCTATAGATATGGAAAATGACAAGCAATTGTAAGACCACTTGGAGCAAGGACAACTTTGTTCCAATCCACCAAAAGTGGAAACAACGAGGTGTGTGTACCCATAGGCGGTAAGTGCAATAAAGTGCTTCTTGTTTGAGATGAATGTGTAGTGGGGCAACGTCAAAGAGAACTTTGAGCGCTGCCGTGGGAGTTGAAGAGAACGCTCCAGACATCGCCATTAAGCACATTCTTTGGAAATGGCCTAATTTTGATTGGACCGTTCTCACTTCGCCCTTTTGTCACCACAAAAGACATCTCTAGGCCAATATTGGCCGAACAACAGTTGTGTAAATCCATTTGATATACTAGGGTTTTAGACCCCAAGATGTACCAAAGGTTCGCCGTCATTGCCCCAAGGCCATACAAGCTTTCTTGATTCTGAATTCAACATGAGGTGTCCAGAAAAGCTTGGAATCAAGAATGACTCCAACGTACTTTACCTGTTCAGTCACATTGATTTCAGAATCAAAGAGACGTAAAGGTCGAACACCATTACGGTTTCGCTTTTTCGTGAAAAGAACAAAAGATGTTTTACTCGGATTTACCGAAAGGCCATATTGGCGACACCAACCCTCAACTACCTGAAGAGCGTTTTGCATCAGGTTGAAAAGGGTGCTGATGTACATACTGAATAACAATTTTAGATAGTCGTCGGCAAAACCATAAGTAGGAAAACCGCTATTATTGAGTTGCCTCAATAGCGTATCTGGTACAAGATTCCTCAAAAGTGGAGACAAGACTCCCTCTTGGGGGCATCCACATACACTCAATTTCCTAATCGCCGCTTGACGCAATGTCGAGAATAGATGTCGGGTTTTGAGCATTTGGTGAATCCATTTGGAAATCATTGGAGATATACCATGACCCCGTGCAGCTTCCAATATGGCATCGAAAGGCACGTTGTCAAAGGTACCCTCGATATCTAAGAAAACACTCAAGCAGGATTGATTTGGGCAAATGCCTTCTCGATATCGTAAACAACTTTGTGTAAAACAATCACAGTGGACTTTCCAGATTGGTAAGCATGTAGGTTCACATGAAGAGGCACATTGGCCAGATGAACATCACGGATGTGATGATCGACAATGCGTTCTAAGCATTTAAGATGAAAAGAGGCCAAACGTTCACTTAAAAATCCTTATATTATGCAAGGGTTTTGTTCAACCGACTGGCTTTACTCAAACTGACAACATTTGTACAGCAGACGGAAGAGCTTTCCTGTAGACCTTGCGAACCGACCTAAAAGCCTCCGATCCAGCCGAACGTCGTCTGTTCCAACTCTTTCTACATTGTTTCCTGAGCTTCGCCAGATCAGAGCTCCGCCAAGGGGTTCGTCTTGTGGTTTTCACAGACTGCAGAGGACAAGCTTCTTCAAAAGCTGCCATAATGAAGGCCGTTGTAGTGTCAACGGCATCATCTAAATCACTTAGAGTGTCAATCACGGTGTGTTTATAGAGCAATTTTAAAACAAAAAAATAAGTAAGTCTGAAATTTTGCCCTATGATACTTTGGGCAATTGAAGGGGCTGGGTCGGTGGAAAACATCTATCGGGGGAACAAATTTTTTTTTGAAGGTTTTTCATACAAAAACTGTTAAAAGCGCATATTGTAAATCATTGCATCTCCTACAAATAGTCGCAACTTTTTTGTCTTTGAAGATAGAACCATAAAATTTACAGGCGTTTCGAAGTAGTATGCGTAGATGACTGTGTAAAAATTTCATTGAAATATGTTGAATGGTTTTCAAAAAATAGCAAAACTATCAAACCCATTCTAAAATACTTAGCTTAGTAGCAAAAGTCCAAAAAAATATCTATATTTATTTAAATAATAATACATGAAAAATATTTAATTCTATGCACCTTGAGTCATTATGATGGCTGTACTGTGAAAACTTGATGAACAGATACATAGTCAAATACATGAAAGGAAAACACACACACACTTCCATTATGTAGCTTTTCACTAAAGTATTAATTGTTTATTTCAAGAACGTGGTTTTTTGTATACATGTTCACAAGTACAAATATGCCTCTGTTACGAATCCTATAATAAACACAATTATCATGATTGCTGAGCATGTCGGCTTTCCCTAAAAAAATATTTGAATGTTATTTGGTAAATCAAGAAAAGCACTCGAGGATTGGAAAACATCTCTGTTTCGAGGAAAAAGTACAGAAACTAAATTATTTTGGAATTAATGTTTACAAGCTCAAATTCAAATAGTATTGCACCTTAGCCAAAGAATAAAAACAAGTTAACTCTGTAAAAGACCTCATAATAACATTGAAGTTGTGGGTATGAGTCTATATTAATGCCTTGAATGGACTTGAATGCCTTGAAGGACACAATAACGAGAACTGAATTCAAAACAGAATTCAGTTGGGCAATATTCGATCAAGGGCAACTTTACGGTACTAAACATAGTTTCCGGATTATTCCCCGATAATTGACATAGCTGTTGGACCTAAACTCAAGTTTGTCTTTGAATTTAACAGCAATATGATGGTTATTGCTAATGCCACCATTTATTAACAAATAACTGATAATAAGTACTGAAAGAATAATTGAAAGAACAGATTACTTATTGAAAATGTTTCTACATTAAGCATGAAAATTAGGCTGTTCAGCATAAAGCCTAGGAAAAAAAAATTGATAACAATGATTTAAATAGTCTTATCGATTTGCATATGATGTCTCAAAAAATATTTTCTGTGTAATTTGAAACCTCTAAGCATGAGGAAGAGTGATTGATCATTGTTAGGGCGTTGTTTACTAGTAGAATATTTTCAACATAAATCTATATCTTTCGAAAATAAATAACACAGTTTTTTTTGTAATCCAAATTATTGCGCCACGCTCCCCTGAAGCCTTTCGCTTGCAATTTTATGCTTAGATAAGGCCTTAATCATTTAAAAAAAAATGGAAAAAATGAACATGTATACGCAAAACCACGTTCTTGAAATAAATAATTAATACTTTAGTGAAAAGCCACATAATGACAGTGTGTGTGTGTTTTCCTTTCATGTATTTGACTATGTATCTGTTCATCATTTGAAAAATAAGTTTCCACAGTACCGTCATCATAATGACTCAAGGTGCTTAGAATTAAATATTTTTAATGTATTATTATTTAAATAAATATAGATATTTTTTTGGACTTTTGCTACTAAGCTTAGTATTTTAGAATGCGTTTGATAGTTTTGATATTTCAATGAAATTTTTACACAGTCATCTACGCATACTACTTCGAAACGCCTGTAAATTTTATGGTTCTATCTTCAAAGACAAAAAAGTTGTGACTATTTGTAGGAGATGCAATGATTTACAATATGCGCTTTTAACAGTTTTTGCATGAAAAACCTTCAAGAAAAATTTTTTGTTCTACACCCCCCAATAGATGTTTTCCACCGACCCAGCAAATTGAAGGGAATGGCCCAAAGTATCATAGGGCAAAATTTCAGACTTACTTATTTTTTTATTATAAAGTTGTTCTACACAACACACCGTGCAATGGATGGTGAGTATCCATGAAATTTGGCTGCAACAAAATCGGTAAAGAGATCCCAGTTGACACATGCCAATTGGTCAGCTCGTGACTAATTCTGCTAGAGCAGAGTGGTATGTCTAATATAATTGAAGGTTGGGCGAATTGCCTATGTTAAGTAATCCAAGATCTGTACTACTTAAGTATTCCATCAAACTGGAGCCTCTCAAATTAATGTCTGAGCTGCACCAGATGATATGGTGAGCATTAGCATCACTGCCAACAATAAGCGGTAGGCCTTTTGAAGTGCAGTATGCGACGACTTGCTTGAAAGCATCCGTAGGCATCATGCGGTAAATAAACAGAACAATAAACGTATTTCCTGTTGAGGTTTCCAACAGACACATCGATTGTGATAGCACATACATCTCTAGTGGTTAGTTCAGAGATTAAAGTAGCGACGATTGCGTTGTTGACAAGCACACATGCTCGAGGCATGACACGCGAGTTTGCCATTTCATTCTTACTGAAAGTAGCAAACACCGGGTACTTAAGGTTTCCTAGATATAAATTTCCCTTACGAAAGTAAGGTTCTTGGACTAACGCCACTTGGGCTGCACAATTTTGCATAAGTCTGCAAATATGAATCGTTGCTGTTCTCTTGTGCTGAAGATTGATCTGAGCTATCCAAACCGTAGCCACAACCCAAACTGGGCAAGATTAAACTCTTAACAATCACACACAAAAAATAACAGCAACAATAAGGTATCGATTTGAATGCGCCAAAGGCGACGATGCACAGAATACACTGTGTGAAACGCATAATGTGAAATCATATAGGTGAAAATTTAAGCTAATTAATAACATCTTCACAATCCCACTTTTATTCAGCCTCAAATATGAGATTGAAGAAAGGCAGCTGATTGTCTCGGAGAAACACAAAATCCAACGCGTTTGCACTGGTTAGCGCAGTAAGGGCGAACGAAATACTGTGGAGGGTGCCCTGGTACTCCACAGGCTCGGTTTGCGATTAGGTTTTTAAGACCCCCCTAACCATTCATTCCTAGGCACGGTAAGCATAAAGCTGAATAACACCTTGAATTAGGGGTCACCTGATTAGTGGACTCCTACCACTGGAACAGGCGGTCCGTAGTGCTATTCTTATTTAGCCAGTTGAACCAACCGCTACCGACGCTACACAGCTATCTGGGCTGATCGGGAAAAGAAGTTAATATTGGTGAACAACTTCATTCGAGCCCGAAAAGCCGAAAATTCTTCTTGGGATTTGTTCAGGGATTCGTCCAGTGATTCCTCAAAAATTACCTATAACAAGCAAGGGACCGGGTCATTGTATGAAACAGGGGTCTGTACAAGATTCAATTGTATGACTGTCTTAGCTTCACAGGAGCATTTATCGGCTTCGAGGCAACTCCATATTAAATAAGTCAGGGATAAAGTACGGTAGAAGAGACTGAGGTGAATTTATCCCTAGAGAGACTTGCTCCCCCCATGATTTCTCGGAATCAAAAACAGTTTTCTTCCAGCATATTATTTCCAAAACTACATCTACATGGACGATTATGTGTTGACTACAAGTGATTTCGATTGTGCATTGCATTATTTTTAAACGGCTGATGGTTTGTTTTCAGTCCTTCAGAAATCTTTTAGGCGATTCAACAACTTTATGAAAATTGTGCCAAATTGGGTCAGAATTTTACAGCACAGTCTGAATAAAATACTATCAAACATATATTTATCCAAAATGAAGTTGTTTTAAAAATGTTTCAATTAATGCAGCTTAGTATACACAACAGCGACAGGGGGAGACTTGATCCCACAAAGATTGAACACACATTATATGTACGAAAATAAAATAAAATTCTATTCGGAAGCCTCTCCAATAGGTGATCCGTCGGTCGGAAGCACTGAACAACCTTCTGCTTAGCACACTTTCAGTGTTCCCTCCTTGCCATCAAATCGCAGACTACCAACGCTACAGCTGTTTGCTTTTTTGTGTTATTTTATCGTGTCTTATGTGTTGGTGTGTGCCGACTGGCTACCAAAATATGTATTCCGTAGAATGTCGCACAGTGCTCCCCAAAACTCGGCGCGTCAGCCGCAGCCGTGAGAAGGAACACAACATAAGCAAATCAACCTTCCGTCCCCGTCTAAGCTAGGCAGTTGGCGGGCGATTTGTTTTCACTTATGCACGATGCACTCATTCTCACCTCTCAGTAAAAGGTATCAAAACTCAACATAACCTACACGAGAAACGAGACATAACATCATGTGCTTATTTTGTGCACTCAACCCGGTAGTATTTAGAGATGCATGCCCGAAACTTCAAATGTGCTGTTGTTGTTGTTTTAGAAGTCTGTATTTGCCACCCACGCCACGTTTTAATCACAAACGGAACATGCATAGATTCCACTCAGCTTTTCAGCTTTGGGACTATTGATTATGATTCTACCTTGTTGATCTAAAATGCACCAATACTCTGATTGAGAGACGGATCTACGAATTTGTTTGCGGATAGTAAAAAAATGATAAAAAAATAAGCGATTTCTTTTTATTTCCTTGAGTTTGATTTTTACCGTTCCCATTCAAGTCTTCAACCGAGGGCGTCCATAAATGACGTAGCTTTTTTAAGGCAATTTTTAATACCTCCTCGCCTCTCTTAGCATTTTGTCACAAATTCAAATACCCCCCTCTATAAATGACGTAGCATGATAAACAACAACACCCCCCCCCCCCCCATCAACAAAATTTTCATGTCAAAAAGTAAAAAAAAAACAGAACCTAGCTCTGATTTTAATTTTAACTTGTATGTTATAAACATACAGTATTATGAAAAAACAACAATTGGCCAGGTTCAAATCGCCGACATCAAGACTATAGGTGCAACCACTGGAGAATATTACCAAATAAAAGACTCTATAATCAAGTTCTGTTTGATGCTGAAGAATCGGAAATTGGTGATCAGTTAAACAGTTAAAAGCCATATTAGCCTAGGAGTTCTTCCGAAGATATTAGTTTGCTCAGTGAAAAATCTAATAAGAATATCAAATTGGTTTCATTTGAATAAAATTCACCACAACATCCGAAGGACTCTGCAGGAGTTTTTTCTTTCAGCAGTTTTTTTCGGAATTCTTCAAGGAGTTTCTTTTGGGATTCCCATTTTTGAGAATTTCTCCTTTTTTAATTCCTTCAGCACTTCCTTCTGGGATTTCTCCAAGAACTTCCTTTGGGAGACCATATGATAATTCCTCCTTCTATAATTAAAGAATACATTCAGGGATTCACGAGGTCCTTTCGGAGATCCTTCTTAGATTTCTCCAGGAGTTTTTTTTTTCTAAGGTTATCCTAAAAGTTTATCCATGGTATCCTTCAGGAGTTCTTTCAAGGTTTTCTTCTCCTCTCTTCCACCAACAGTTTCTTCGGACATCTCTTCAGGGATTTTAGCCAGAATTTCTTTTAGATTTCACCAGAACTTCTTTCTGGGTTTCCTGTAGAAGTCCGTATCGGGATTCCTCCAAAAGTTCCTTCTTGGTTTCCTTCAGGAATTCACGTAGATATTCATTCTGAGATATCTGCAGGAAACCCTTCCGGCATTCTTTCAAAACTCTCCCAGGAGTTGCTTCAGGGATTCTTCCAGGAGTTCTTTTTCGGATTCCTTCCTGGATTCTTCTGGGATTTCTCGAGGACTTCCTTCTAGGATGTATCCAGGGTTTTTCCCTGGACTACTTCAGGAACTTTTTCCGGCATCCCTCCAGTCACTCCATCCAGGATTTCTTCAGGATCTCTTAGAAATCCGCAAGGAATCCCTTTACTGATTCCTCCTATAGTTCTTTCTGGAATTCCTCAATGATTTTCTTTCTTAGATTGCACCAGGAGATAATCTTCCGGGATTCCCCAAAAGTTATTTTCGGGATTCTTTCAGAAAATCATACCGGGATTCTTTCAAAAGTTTAATTCGTGTTTTCTTCAGAAATTGAACCAGGAGTTTGTTCTGAAAATCTACAAATATCTCCTTCTGAGATTTCTCCAGGAGTTTATTCAAGATTTCTAAAAAAAGATCCATCTAGAATTGCTTCAGCAACTCCTCGTGAAATTTCTTTTTAAATTTCTCTATAGTTTCTTTTCAAGATTCCTCCAGGAGTTCCTTCTGAAATTCTTCTGGAAGTTCCTTCAGAGATTCCTTCTGAGTTTCTTCCAGATCTTTTTGAAATATTTCCAGAAGTTTTTTTTTTCTGGGGTTTCCAGTAGGAATTCTTGTGGAAATGTTATCCTTCTCCTGTTGGGAAAACCTCTACAGAAATTCCTTACAAAGCTACTAGAGCAGCTCCTTAAGAAATTGCTGGAGTAATTCTACGAGAGAGCCTTGTATAAACTCTACAAGGAACTCCTGGAATGATTCCGTAATGCCAAAAACAAATTATGGATCGTGAGAAGCATTGGAGCGAAATTGATTTTAGTCTGCATACACAATACATTCTTTACGCAGGATTTGAAATCCATTTTCTCAGATACAGTTGTTGCGTCCGATAGCTGCATGTCTTATGAAATGAAGCCGGTATTTCATTAAAGTGAATGGAAGGGAAAAAAATGCAATATTATTTTTTTGATTTACTGGATAATGGTACTTAATACAAGTAAAAATATTATTAATCACGCAATATTTTTTTAATAGGCTAAGTAGGAGCTACGTAACATATCATAAACCCCTACCCCCCTATCGTCTCACTTCGTCACAAAATCACAAACAAAAAAGCCCCTTACTGGTGCCGTCCGGTGTGTTGGCAGCACCAAGTCATTTTTTTCCAAACAACCATTTTTGCATTTGTGCCATAAAAGGTTATAAATGGCTTCACTATGATGTGCCTCTGCAGGGGGCCATTGGCTTTGAATAAAACAAGTTTAACTATTCTAGTGTAAATTACTTGTGTTTGATCTTTTGATTATTTTTGTTCTCCGCTTGTTCTTGTAATATCAAAATTTAAGTTCCACTTCCGAACAATGTCAGTTATTATTTTTGCATTTTTGGCACTTATTTAGGAATATGAAACTCATCTTAATACCCTAGTCATGCATTGTGGTCAATATGAGCCAGACAGGCACGCTGAGCGTACACAGCGTCAACGGGTTTAACTTTAGCTAATGCACAAAGAAGGTTAAGCAAAACGCTCTCATTATAATCGGATTCATACAAAGCCACTAAACGTGTTTTTTTTTGGTATTGTTATTTACATGCATTCCTTATGGGATTAGCCATAACTGGTACACTATGGCGAAATGGGCGAAATAGGGTGCAAGGAGGCCGAAAAGTTAAGGAAAATGATTTATTTCTATCAATATTTGAGAAAATAGTGAAGTTTCAATGATTGCAATCATCTTTTGTGAACGTGATCTGTTGTTCACGAAATGTTTCTTGTAGATTTGCAGCTTTGAAGGTTGAACAACAACTATGGCGAATTTGAGGTACTATAGCCATAACTGGTACACTGAGCCTAGTCTGTTTTTTGGAATAGGATGAACGTAGGGGCCCAGGCCAAACTAATAACAAAATTTGAAAATTTGATAATTCCGATGAAAATATTTTTCCCTAGTTTACAATTACTTTCTATTCCTAAAACAAAAACAAACATAATTTGGTATTGGAATAAACAGCAAAATTTTCCCTTTAAAATAATAACTCATTGTGTTTTTGTTCTGTTCTCTTTTGAGAATTTTGCATCCAATGCTTACAATTTATGGTTCTTGTATGTTTTTAATGTCGAATGTCGTTTTTAATTATTTTTTTTTTGAACAACTAGCTGCCCCGGCAAACGTCGAACTGCCTGTCTACTAACGTCTCTCTCTCTCTCTCTCTCTCTTCTCTCTTCTTGGCGTAACGTCCTCACTGGGACAAAGCCTGCTTCTCAGCTTAGTGTTCTATGAGCACTTCCACAGTTTTTAACTGAGAGCTTCCTCTGCCAATGTCCATTTTGCATGTGTATATCGTGTGGCAGGCACGAAGATACTCTATGCCCAAGGAAGTCAAGGAAATTTCCTTTACGAAAAGATCCTGGACCGACCGGGAATCGAACCCGTCACCCTCAGCATGGTCATGCTGAATACCCGTGCGTTTACCGCCTCGGCTATATGGGCCCTCTTTGTTGTACAAACTATTTCAAGATATATCGTTGATAACCAAACGCCAGAAAACCTTACGAGTAAGCAAGAAAAATCTAATAAAGCATTGTCCAGTTAGAATCCGGACGCAGATAATCACTTATATCTCAGAGGTGGAATAACAAACAGAAAAGGTGAAGCCCTCAAAATAAAGATAATTTACTGTAGATTCATGGAAAAATATCATTTAAATTATTTAATTTAATTTTTAACACATTTTCTCATTTTTTCCGTGATTACTTCCTTAAAAATCTGCACAATGGTAGTAAATTTTAACATCAACCCCTTCGGCGGATTTGTTTAACAATCAGGTCATCTCTATAGTGTCCTGAGACCCTCTACCAATCTGATTAGGATTCCAAAGAAACATTGCCAAATATTTCTCTTAATGCGAAATTAAGGGCTATTCAGTGAATTCCAAAGAAGCGAAATTTGAATGTTTTTTCGTTAATAAACACTATTCAACAGTGATGACACCACTATACATCTCAGGCTGTCGTGATAGCTCACCAAATTAGCTCAAACCTCTACAGATCCCTTGTGTGCATTTTTGAAAAGCAGCACGCAATTCTTGAGGTTATCATCTTTATACACATTTGGTGTCAAAATCGTGATGTGAGAAAACGATGTCCAGAGCTCGAACTTCCTGGCAAATCTTGGAATTCCAAGCAGATTTATCCATGAACATAAACTTCAATCTTCCTTGGGCACTTCCTCATGGCATAGTTAACAACATCTGTGCACATCACACATAATGGTTATGGAGATATTAACATTTCTCGCGACTGTCGTACCTGACCACGCCTAATTTTCAGCGTGTTTGTGCAAGATTTTTTTCCTTCACTTGTCTTCAATCTGAAATAACTTTTCACTCGTAGCAAGATAATCGATGAAATTTTCACCATCAATAGAGGACTTGTTTATGATCAGACTGCTGTAAAAAAAATATGATTATGATCATTGAGAGCGTCACAATAAATTATCCTTTGCGTCCGGATTCTAACTGGACAATGCTTTATAGGGTATGTGTGCCATCAGTAATCTCACGCTCCCATATTCATCCTATCCGAAAACAAGCGATTACGGCACCAATTGATTCCGTTCTTTTTGTTTTCATGGGTGCTCACTTCTAACAAAAAATACAAAAATAAGAAACAAAACAAACAGCGCTTCAATCCTTTGATTTTCGTAGGATGAAAATGGGAGTCACATGCTTAATAAGGGAACAAATACCCTATTGGGAAAAAATCCAATAGTTGGTCTGCCATGCCCAAAGAAAGATGTTTAATCACAAGCATTATACGGGGACTTTTTTACCTCATCAGTACTTTTCACACCATGTTCTCACATAGGCTCGACCGCTTGCCTGGGTGTTATGTAGTGTACCATAAATTAAAGAAAAACAACATGATTATATCATTCAACAGATTCTCGGCTCGGGCGGCACTATTTGTACATGCGCATCAGATATGAAACCACGTGCTACATGGAAACGCATGGTAGGTGGTAGGTGAAACATCCACTATTGGAGCGTGAGTGCTGTGATCAGCTGTGAGAGAGCGGGAGAGATTTCCGAACTTTAAAGTTCGCTCACACAAGTTACGCCGTTATCCAAAAAAATGGAAAACTGTATTCAACTTAGCCATGCTGAGAACCAAATTATTTCGGACTAACCACTTGATACACGCTCATACATTTATAGGCTAAAGCGAGTCTATAGCTACACAACATGCATATGCACTCTTAGCAATTTTCTACCTAACTAAACGCAACACTATGAAATTGAATATAATAAAAATGTAGTGGCATACGTGGGACCGCGCATAACTTGCGAACGGAGGGCCCGATTTGGGTTGTCTTAGTTGTGTTCTGTTAGTTTTCACCCAAGGAAGGTTTATGAGGCATAAAACATGGACAAATTGTGAGTTTTTGAAAATCGATTCTTCATACATTTTGAACGGGAACTTGGTCTTAGCTAAAGACTTGAAACGTCAGAAAACGCAGTAGGCAAGACAAAGTTTGCCGGGGTCAGCTAGTTGAATATAATAACATTATATTATAAAAACATTATTTAACCCTTCAGCAGTCACGCTGCTGTATTTTGTACAATATGTTAAAAAAAGTTTGCCTTATCAACACTAATCAACGTGTTGTTGGTAGCGGTGACCAATTTCTAGAAGATTAGGATTTTTTTTCCTATTTTATTTATTTGATAGGCTCAAGCGCTATGAAGCATAACAGAGCCGAAAACCAATTGCGTTGTTACAAAATAAGTTACAATAAGTTAACAAACAAATAAAAACATTACAATATATTAATTACTGCGAGAGCTCTCTTTAGGTAGTGACTGTACCTGCTCAACCACCGATTGAGCTTCTCGCTGACGTGATGAATCTCGCATGAATTTCTCCAGTCTGCTCTTTCTTTCCGCTTCACACTTCTCCCAGTGCTCCATTTGTGCCTTTTCTCTCGCCTGTAGACCTTCTTTGTACCATCGCTGCATCGAGTTTTCGTTTTTTCTATATTCTTCCTGTCGGTTCCGTTTCTCTGCTTCGTACTTTGCCCAATTTTCCGCCAAATTCCGCTCGTACTCACTCTTGTACTCAGGTTTTGTCACATTTTTACATTCTTGCTGTTCTTGGATTTCGGGTTGTTCTTCCGCTTTTTTTTTCTCAGATACTGCACCAGCATCAGACACGACCTGAGCGTAGGAGCATGCCACCCTTTCCGATACCGTTGTTCTCCTTTTTCCCTGTTGGGGTTCTCGTTGTGGGCAGGTATTCTTCTGATGACCCTCCGAATGACATAAAAACCACTTGTTCCTGAGCGCCTCGTAAACACTTTTGCTTTCCAGTTTAGTACGTCCAGTGTTGGAGGAATATTTTCTTCGACCTCCATAAACAATCCTCGTACGCCAGTAAACAAATGATCCATACCAAGATCCGGCGGAAATTTTTCCCGAACCAGACTTTGAACCTTTCCGAATTTGCTTATGCATTGTGGAACCCCTGGATGAGTCTTGTAGGAATTCCTGGAAAAAACTCCTAGAGGAATTCCTGAAGAACTTCGTGGATGAATCTCTTGAGGAATTTGTAATAGAATACCAGAAATAATTCCTGAAGAAATAGCAGATGGAATTCTTGGACAAATTATAGAGCAAAGAGTCTCTGAAGACACTCCAGAAGGAATCCCGGAAGCAGTTTCAAGAGGAATTACTGAGGGAATCCCTGAACAGTTCCTGGAGGAAGTACTGAATTAATTCCTGGCGGAGTTCCTCAAAAAATACAAGGAAGAATTCCTGAAGGAATCCGAAGAAGAGTTCCTGGGAGAATCTTTGGAGGATTTTCTAATATTAGTTGTTCCAGAAAGAATCACAGAAGGAATTCCCCAGCTAAGCCTTGCAATTTTTTTAGCGGAATCCCTGGAGGATATCCTAGTAGAATAGCTGTAGGGATTAACGGAGGAATATCTAGAAATACTCTTGAAGGAGTTTACAGAAGAATTCCTGGAAGAATCTTTAGAGGCATTTCTGAAGGAAACCCTGGATGATTTTTTAGGGGAATCCCTGCAGCAATTCCCAGAGAATTCCCTGAAGGAATCTCGTGATGGAATCCCAGAAAGAAATAGCTGGTAGAATCCTTGGAAAAAGCCTGGATGAATTCTAAGAAGAGTTCGTGGAGGAACTCCTGAAGGAATCCCTGCAGGAGTTCCTGAAGAAATTCCAGGAGGAATCCTGGAACCAATTCCAGAGATTCCCTTAACAGTTCCTAGAGACGGTTTTAAATCAATTCCTGGAGGAGTTCCTGAAAGTATTCCAAGAGAAGAGAATTCCTGAAGGAATTCTAAAAAGTGTTCTTGGGGGAATTTTCGGAGGAATTTTTAAAATAATCCCTGGAGTTGTTCCTGAAAGAAACCCTGAAGATATTCCCGGATGAATCCCTGGATAAATTCTTGAAGGAAAATCTTGAGCAATCCCGGAAGCAATTCCATGAGGAATTCCTTAGGAAATCCCAGGAAAACTTTCTTAACAAATTACTGGAAGAATTTCTGTAGGAAAACAATTTGAAGGAATCCATGTCTGCAATAATTTTTAGGCGAATTATTGTTGGAATCTTTGGATGGACTCCCAAAATAATGTATTGTACAATGTTTAAGAACTCCTGGATTAATTTTAGGCTAATCTCTGATAAAATTTCTTGTTAGGGTTTCAGGAAGATATTCCTGCTGAAATACTTGGAATTATTCCAGATTGAATTATTGGATCAATCTCTTATGGAGAAATCCTTGAAGGACATTACTTTGGTAATCCCTGGAGAAATTCCTGGAGGAATCCTTGAAAATGCACTGGAACAATCACTGCAGGAACCTCTAAAGATATCCCAGGAGAAAATCCCGGAGGAATGCCTGGTGAAACCCATAGAAGAATTCTTGAAAAATTCTCTGTAGCAATCCATGCTGGAATCACTGAAGAAAGCTATGAAAAAATTCCTGGAGGAGTTCGTCGATGCATCCTTGCAGAAATATCTGTAAAAAAATCTGAAGGAATCGTTGGAGTAGTTCTTGAAGCATTTCTTGGAACAAACCCTAAATAACTATCTGAACCCTGCAAGATGCCCATGGAAGTAGTTACGGTGAAGAAGGAATTGAGGAATTTCTGAAATAATCCCAGGCATTGGCGTAGCTAGGGGGGGTTCCAGGGGTGCCTGGCACCCCCTAGAACAAATTTGGCACCCCTTAGAATTTTTCCTTGACAGTCACCTAACATTTAAAATTTCACACAATAAATTTCAATGTTTATTAAAGGCACATTTGAATGAAACCTAAACACACCCGGAATTACTTATACACCTGTTGCACGTTTTGGCGTTTTGGATATTGGTAAGAACAAGGAGAACAATTTCTCCATGGGTTCCTCCAGTAACACCTTTATCTATTCAAACAGTGATTTTTCTTGGCTTCCTTTATGGATTCCTCGCGATATTTCTTTAATAAACTTCTCTCAGGATTCTCCAGGCAGTTCAGATGGGGTTATACATACTAGAAATTTCAGCGCAGATTGATCCAGCAATTTCTCGTAGTATTTCTTTCGAAATTCTTACTATGGTACTTCTTGGAATTCTTCTAGGGATTCTTCTAAAAATTTATCTTGGGATTTCTTCAGGAATTCCTGGTGATTATTCAGGACAATCTTCTTGGGATTCTTTCAGAAGTTTCTTCCGGTGATTCTTCCAGGAATTCCTTCAGAGATTTTATTCAGAGATTCTTCCAGAAATTTCTCATGAAATTCCTCCAGGAGCTTATTTTGGCCTTCCTCCGGGAACTGTGGCTAGGATTCCAGCAAGCTCTCTTAGAACTCCTCCAATAATTCTCACTGTGATACCTTCAGGAATTCTACTAGTGAAGTTCTTTCGAAATCCTGGGATTTTTCTAAAATCCTGGGATTTTTCTAAAAATCCCTTCGGTGGTTCTTCCAGAGATTTCTTCGAGGATTTAACCAGGACTTCCTCCAGAGGTTATTCCAGAAATTCTGCAGGGGATTTCTCCAAGAACTTCTATTGGCCTTCCTCCATGAATTCCGGCTGGAATTCTCCAAGCAATCCCCATTATAACTCCTTCAGAACTACTTCTAGAGATTTCACCTGGCATATTTACATGCTGCAATACTTTCTGGAAATCTTCCTGAGATTCCTCAAAAAATCCTCCTGCGATTCTATCAGGGATTCCTCCAGTATACTTCTACTGATTCTTTCAAGGAGAACTGTAAGGTATTCCTCCGGGCACTTTTTTTATTCCTGTTCGGGTCTGTCACTGCAACCAGTTTTTAGATCTATTGTGACATTACTCGTATCCTTAGGCCGTTCGCAATGCTGTTTTATTTTGTATGGCGAGTTTTAAAAATTTTAAAACTCGTCATACAAAATAAAACAGCATTGCGAACGGTCTTAGTGTAGTGCATGTCGCAATACTCAATTGCCATTAAAGGGCAATAAAGTATCGATTTTGATACAGTTTTTGATTTGTTTTCTTATGTGCTTCAGGAGCAATATAGAGAACAAAACAAAAGTACTGATAATTGGCCTAGGGTGCCAATGGAATGTATGGGAAAAATTTGACCATCGAATTTCAAAAACGGGTAGGGCTCAAAAGTTTCGTCTCCTCAAAAAAAGTCCCCATGCAAAATTTCAGCTCAATCGGACTTCGCTAAGGGGTGGCCCAAAGCGGTCAAAGTTTGGCTGTTTTGAAACACGAAAAATATCCCAAGGTAGGGGTACATGAAAATTTCGAAATCGAAAATTTTTTTTTGATGCCAAATGCCTTAAAAGTGCATGAAACGTCGAGATCTGGTGTTATCTCAAAATTTTTTTTTTTGGAAAAAAATTGACTTTTTGGACTTGTGACTTTGGAGTGAAATGAATTTGAAATGGAGGATTTGAATTTAGTTGCTGAAATATTCAAAGCAATAGTACTGGAACATGTCTTATATCATCGTTGGCAACTGCTAGCATATTATATATCATATATCGTTAGGGTGGTTCACTTATTTGGCATTAGGGTGGTCCTTTTTGTAGAAAAATTTAAAAAAAAAGATAATAGTATTATAAATCACTTATATACCTGTAAGTCATTTTCAATGTTGAATATATATAATATTTCATTAGGGTGGCTCATTTATTTTTAATTAGGGTGGTTCATTGAGATGGAAAATAAGAACAAGAAAATATTTCCAGAAAACTTACCAGTCATATTTTTGTATAGTTTAAAACCATGATCCTTTATTGGCATGTAACACTTTGTTAAGATATTCCTAGACCAACATGTGGAAAGGGCGTAACAACCATTGCGATTTTCTGCTTCTCCTGTCCCTTCCGGGCATATCCCCAATTATTCATAAAATCTTTTATTTTCTTTTTAAAATTTTGAATCTTTTTTTTTTGGGTGCTTCACTTATTTTGCAAAAGGGTGGTCCTTTTTGTAGAAAATTAAATAAAAAACGATAATAGTATTTGTATTGTATTTTCCGTTAGGGTTGTTTTTTTTTTGAAATTAAGATCAAAAAATACTTCGAGAAAATTCAACTAGGTAATCTTTTTCGTATAGCTTCAAGCCATGATTTCCTACAAATCTTTCGGTGACTTATCTATAATGAGATATTCTCTAATTATTATCTCTTCTCTCGTTCTATTTCATTAATCACGGCATCAATATAGTGATTAAAACCGATTTACAGAATTAAATATTGTGGTACGGACTACCAAAGGGATTTATTTACTAAAGAGATTCATCTCATTGTAAGATTTTGAAAAGTTTTGTGAGACTAAATTCAAAAACTCGAGTAAACATTTATTCAGCTGTTTCTATGAGGAAGAAGAGTTTAGTTTGAAGAGTAGAACTGTTTGTTGAACCCCTAAGATGGGGAAGTTTTTAATTAATGCGGTATTTGCAGATATAATAAACTTTTGCAATGGTCAAGGCCAAGCGTGTCAGTACTGAGCGGATGAAATTAATGCTCTATTGATTAACACCACCAAAATTATCGTATTCATGCAATCTTCCTATCTTAACTGATAGAAGGATGTTGAAATAATTTAAATGTCTTTTCGAACTGTCAAAAAACCTCAACGCAGTTCCGCACGGAGCGTTAAAATTCACCCGAGTGAAATTCTCTCCGTGTGCTCAGTGTGGTACTGCGGTGCGGTTTTTTGACAGTTAGAAAAGACATTTAAATTATTTCAACATCCTTTTATCAGTTAAGATAGGAAGATTTCATAAATACTATGATTTCGGTGGTGTAAATCAATAGAGCATAATTTTCATACGCTCAGTGCGAACAAGCCTGGTCGTAGTAAAACGGACGTAACGGAAGAGTGGGAACGTTTTTGTGATATTCACTAAATTCATGCTGATAGGTTTTTGGTACATTACATTAAATTACATATGATTTTTTGAACTTTTATTTTCCTTTTCTCTTTTGCTATTCCTCTGCGTAATATCAGTTTCCAACAAGGATTCCGGACAAGAGAGAGCACATAAGACGGCGAAACAAAAATTAAATTTTGGTCTGTCTCAAAAGCAAACTTATGTGTCTCTGACAGTTTTTGGGTCGCTGAATCCGAATCCGGGCTCAGATTTGCTCGAGCACGTCACAATTTTGAGCTATACCCCGATTTATAGGGCAAAATATGCGATTTTGGGCTTTTGGCTCAGTGTGGTACTGCGGTGCGGTTTTTTGACAGTTCGAAAAGACATTTAAATTATTTCAACATCCTTCTATCAGTTAAAATACACTGAGAGGAAAATACATTTTAGTTTCGCTGGAAAAACTCAAGTAACCGTTCAAAATGATGTTTTCAGTGAGTTCAAATGAATTAAGTAAAATTCGCTTGAAAACTTAGTGAAACTCCAAAGAAAAGCTATTGAAAATTTGGTACTGTATTGTATTGTAAAATGTATATGATTTTCTAGTGGGTTTTACTGAAGTCGAATGTATGAAAAATGAAGCGAATTATTGTCAGCCATCACTAACGAACCAAGCATGAGTGTGATGATGGCAATATGTTCTGTGATTTTCATGTTTCCATCCTTACTAGGGAACCGTTTGGGGGTCTCCGATAAAACGGAGACAAACCAATTTTTTTAATAATCTCGAAATAGACAAAACAAAAACAAAAATGGCCAAAGTTGTTCCAAATATACTGAAAATTTACTTAAATTTTATTAAATTTTGTAGTGAAAAATTTCACTTAAATGCTATTGGATTTTTCCAGTGGAATATTTTCACTAACCAATCATGTAAGTTTCAAATGTTTAGTTAGATGGAAAAAATCTACTTATGATTTCCAGTGGAATTGAAGTGAATTTTTCGCTCAGTGTAGGAAGATTGCATGAATACGATAATTTTGGTGGTGTAAATCAAAAGAGCATAAATTTCATCCGCTCAGTACGGACATGCTTGGCCTTGACCATTTCAAAAGTAAATTATATCTGCTAATACCGCATTAATAAAAAACTTCCTCATCTTAGGGGTTCAAGAAACAGTTCTACTCTTCAAACTTAACTCTTCTTCCTCATAGAAACAGCTGAATAAATATTTACCCGAATATTTGAATTTAGTCTCACAAAACTTTTCAAAATCTTACAATGAGATGAACCTCTCTAGTAAATAAATCCCTTTGATTGTCCGTACCACAATATTTAATTCTGTAGATAGAAATCGGTTTTAATCACTATATTGATGCCGTGATTAATGAAATAGACAAGAGGAGAGATAATAATTAGAGATCTCATTATTGATAAGTCACCGAAAGATTTGTAGGAAATCATGGCTTGAAGCTATACGAAAAAGATTACCTGATTGAATTTTCTGGAAGTATTTTTTGATCTTAATTTCCAAAAAAAAACAACCCTAACGGAAAATACAATACAAATACTATTATGTTTTTTTTATTTATTCTTCTACAAAAAGGACCACCCTTATGCAAAATAAGTGAAGCACCCAAAAAAAAAAAATTCAAAATTTTAAAAAGAAAATAAAAGATTTCATGAATAATTGGGGATATACCCGGGAGGGACAGAAGAAGCAGAAATTCGTAATGGTTGTTACGCCCTTTTCACATGTTGGTCTAGGAATATCTTAACAAAGTGTTACATGCCAATAAAGGATCATGGTTTTAAACTATACAAAAATATGACTGGTAAGTTTTCTGGAAATATTTTTTTGTTCTTATTTTCCATCTCAAAGAACCACCCTAAATAAAAATAAATGAGCCACCCTAATGAAATATTATATATATTCAACATTGAAAATGACTTACAGTTATATGAGATTTTTTAATACTATTATCTTTTTTTTTAACAAAAAGGACCACCCTAATGCCAAATAAGTGAACCACCCTAACGATATATGATATATAATATGCTAGTAGTTGCCAACGATGATATAAGACATGTTAAAGTACTATTGCTATGAACATTTCAGCAACTAAATTCAAATCCTCCATTTCAGATAAATTTCACTCCCCCAACTCAAAAATTTTCTAAGTCCAAAAAGTCAATTTTTTTCAAAAAAAAAATTTTTGAGATAACACCAGATCTCGACGTTTCATGCACTTTTAAGGCATTTGGCATCAAAAAAAAATTATCGATTTCGAAATTTTCATGTATCCCTACCTTGGGATATTTTTCGTGTTTCAAAACAGCCAAACTTTGACCGCTTTGGGCCACCCCTTAGCGAAGTCCGATTGAGCTGAAATTTTGCATGGGGACTTTTTTTGAGGAGACGAAACCTTTGAGCACTACCCGTTTTTGAAATTCGAAAATTCGATTTTCATTGGCACCCTATTGGCCATGCATCGGAAACCTAGCATCACCCTTGTTTTACTATTAAATTCCCCCAGTAAGAAGTTTAGAACCCGGGTTTTAACATTAGTAGCAATACTATTGAAATAATGAATAATGAATTTGAACAGTTAGTACATACATGGATCCCTAACCCGATTCGATGTCCTTTGCATCAAGTTTAGCCTCGAAGCCTTAAACTATCTGCAAAGTAAAGTTGGTTAACTTAGTTTTATTCAGAGACCGTAAGCCACCACGATACCAGTGACAAGGACTAAATATTATAAATCCTTAAATTGCCAGAACGCATATTCCAAAATTGGAAAAATAGGACGACACTCGATTTCGGTAGATTTTACTCCATAACGCAACACGAAAAGGTGATCTACCCACGTTACGGGCTCCGTTAACGATCGAGCATCTTTGTAACCCCCTCAACCATTCATCCATCAGCACGGGTCGCCTGACACCATGGATTGGGGTTCCCTGTTTGGTGGACTTTTACCCCCGGAACAGGGGGTCCATAGTGCTATTCTCCGGGCACTTGGTAGAGGAACTTCTTTTAGGATACCCCCGGCATTCCTGATTCAATGATTTCTCTAGAAATTACTTCTATGATACCTCCCTGAATTCTAGGTATTCCTCCAGATCCGCGCTTCCCAAACTCTCAGGATCCGCTTCCCAATTTTGGGAAGCGCTGCTCCAGTTATTCCAGCTGGGACTCTTCTAGCAATTCCTGCAGTTCTTACAGATATTCTTCCTTAATACATTCCAACTATGGTAGTTCAGAAATTATGCTACGGATTCTTCTATAACTTTCTCTTGGCTTTTTTGCTGGAATCTTTCCAGGTAATCTTCCTGGAATTCTTGCAGAAATTTCTTTGGTTGTCCTACCAGGGATTTCTCCAAGGACTCATTCAGGAATTCCTATAGAAATTCCTCAAGGAATTCCAGCAGAAACTCCCTTTGACCTTCCTCCAAGAATATCTCAAACAACTCCTCCTAAGGTTCTTCCAGCAATTCCTTCAGAAATTCTTACTATGATACGTCCAGATATTCTTCTTGTGATTCCTACACAAATTTATCCTTGCATTATAGCTGGAATTCTTCCGAAAAATCTTCCTGATGTTTCTTCAGAAATTCCTCGCGATTCCTTCAGGACCTTCTATAAAGATTCTTCCAGAATACCTATACCGGTTCTTGCAGGGACTTCTCTTGGCATTCCATGGAATTTTTCTTTGGATTCCGCCAGGCATTCCTGATTGGGTTTCTCTATAACTTCTTGTATAGTTTCCTCCAGCAATACTTCCTAGGATTTCTGCTGAGATTTCTACAATGATACAACCCAAAATCCTTTTAACAATACCTCCTGAGATTTTTCCTGCGATTTCTTCAGAAGCTCTCCGGTAATCCTCCAGGCATTTTTATGGAAGATATCTCTCATAAATTTCTCATGGGATTTCTCCAGGAACTCCACTTGGTCTTCCTCCAGGAATTTCAGCTGGATTTCTCAAGCAGTTCCTACTTTGGTTCTTCCAGCAATTCCTTCTAGCACTCCTCCAGAATTTCTTACTGTAATATCTCCCTGATTTTTTTCTAGGAATTATTCTAAGAATTTCTCGAAGGATTTCTTCAAAACTTGCTGGGATTCTTCAAGGTAATCTTTCTAGGAGCATGGCAGAAGTGTTCAGTGTTTCCTCCTTGAAATCCTAAAGGTTTTCCTGGAATGTCTCCAAATATTTCTTATTTGATTCTTCTAGAAAATCATCTTGACCTTCATCCAGGAACTCCTCCTGGGATTCCATAAGCGATTTCTGCATAAGTGTGGAATTAGCATAAGTTAAAATACACAATAATAAAAAATAAAAAAAAGTTCCTGCTGCTTCTAATGTTTCAGGAATGCCTCCTGTAGGTCTCGTCAAGAAATTCTCACGGTGGTTGTTCTTACCACAAAAAACGGGTGATTTCCTACGTTGTGTCCTTTTTTTAGCGTTTCCACCCACAGGACGACGTTGACGACTGGCAATTAGGTAGCAGCACACAGGTAAGTCACTTTTATTAATTTTCTTCCTTTTTACAGGTTCCACAGGACAAGATGACGGCGAGCACCACAGACACGGACGAAACCACGAAGAAGAGCTTCCTCAACAGGCCACAAAACTCAACCTATTACTTATTTCCTATGCACTTTATTTTCCACAGACAGTACAACAAATTTTGTTCGGAACATCTATCTTCTTTATTCTTTCTAGTTATACTTCTGCTCTTCAAGCGAACCCAAACAGTACTGACCTGCCTCAACAAATCACTTTCGCTTTCTATCGACCGACCTGATCGCTCAGTGGTCTGCTAGTGGGAAACCATTTACATGGAGCCCATAAGATCGGCAGCGCTCGGGTGCAGTGTTGCCAGAATCGTGAAATATAATATAAATAGTAGCGCAATCCGAACCGGTTAGTGCGGGAGCTATGGCGCAACTCTGCTATGATAGAACACACGGTGATACCTGCAGGAATCCCTCTAGGGATTTCTCCTGGCCTTCAAGCTAGGATTCTTCTAGGCAGTGTTCCAAGGATACTTCCAGAAATGCCTTTGATCCTACCAGGGATTTTTCTAGAGACTCATCCAGGAATTATTCTAGAGTTTTTATTTGTGGATTACTATAGAAATTAATCACGGTATTACTCCAGGAACTCCTCTTGGGCTTCTTAAAGGAATTCCAGTAGAAATCTTTAGAGGAATCCCTCATCGAATTTCGGGAATAGTTGGAATTTCCAGAGAAACCCTAGTAGGTATTACTAGAGAAATCTCTAGTGAAATCCTATAGGAATGTACGAGAAAAAACTTGTAATTAATTAGAAGGCACAAAATGTTGCTAATTGACAAATTGAGAGATGATTTTGGGATAAAAAAAAATCGCGTTCTGGTGGGATTCGAACCTACGACTCCGTATTCGTTATGACCATTTCTTTGAGGATTCCTTCGACATGGTTATTATTCTTTTTTTTTAATTTCTGCGGTAGTTTCATTAGAATTTCATCAGCAATTTCTTTGATTTTTTTTTGTTTAATTTCAATGACTATTGCTCTGAAATTAGGTATATCAGCAATTTCTTTTTCAGTTATTTTGCGGATTTATTAGGCAATTTTATTGTGATTATTTTTGAAATTCTTTATGATTTAACTGTTTTTACATTCATTGCTTCCGAAAGTTGCTGGATTGGAAAATCTAAAATTCTCAACTGGTCTTGGTCAAAGAAAATCCCATGAAATTCACAAAAAACTCACTGAAAAAAATCCCAAAGAAATTGTCGGAAAAAATCCATCAAAATTACATTAGAGCTTTCAAAGTAGTTGCCAAAAGAATCCATATAAAAATTAGCAGATGAATTCCTGAATAAAAAATATTAATACTTTTTAAGAAAATTAGCCAAATCCAATCACAAAATAAATTGCCAAAATCTATATATATATATATATATATATATATATATATATATATATATATATATATATATATATATATATATATATATATATATATATATATATATATATATATATATATATATATATATATATATATATATATATATATATATATATATATATATATATATATATATATATATATATATATATATATATATATATATATATATATTATATATATATATTATATATATATATATATATATATATATATATATATATAAATGCAGTGGCATACGTGGGACCGCGCATAACCTGCGAACGGAGGGTCCGATTTTAGTCATCTTAGTTTTGTTCAATTAGTTTTCAGCCAAGGAAGGTTTACTCATAAACCTTCCTTGGCAAAAACATGGGAAAATTGAAAGTTTTTGAAAATTGATCTTCCATACATTTTGACCGGGGACTTGGTCTTGACTAAAAACTTGAAACGTCAAAAAACGCAGTAGGCAAGACAAAGTTGGCCGGGTACATCTAGTATTCTATATATTCTATAAAAAAAAAAACAAACAAATTAATTCGAAGAAATTCTCAAAGAATTTTCCGGAAGCATTAAAGTGTATTTAAATAGTGTATCATTGTTCTTGCCTCACAATATACAAATTCATGCAATGCAGGCAATGAAAGCCCTTCAATTAATAACTGTAAAAAAGTAAGGAAAATGCATTTGGTTACTCAAATTGATGGACCCCCCGTTAGTTAGAGCCATAACAATTTTTGCAGCCCCTCGAGTTTGGTCAAATGGTGGCTCATTTGAACCGTTATAACTCGAAAGTTTCTCCAAAAACCACCTCGAAACGAATTGTTGTTGAAAAGAGAAAAGATAGGGCTACTATTTACAATAATAAAAAAATGGGTTGGCAATATTGATTTTGGGCGCCATCTTGGATTTTTATACCAATTTTTTTTTACCATGATGGCAACCACTGATTTTCAAAAATTTTGCATCAATTGAAAGCTGAGACATTTATACACAACATATTAAAACATTAGAGAAGTATTTTTCTTCGTTCAAAAGTTTTCTGCCCATGAGGGTTTCCACCCTCAAGAGATAGTAAAAAGTCTAACCTTTCAACTACCGACTGAGCCATCTGCGCCATTTTGCGTCGGTAATAGTTACTTAAGGTAAAAGTACGCCTTTAACCTTCCGTAACTCGCGCGGTTGACTACCTGCGTCAGCACCACGCTAATGCTGAGTACAAAAAGCGAGATTTTTTCATCGTGTTGTACAAAATACAACAGCGCGATCGCTCGAGGGTTAAATATGATAAATTTGCCTATAGCTTCTTTGTTTTAAGATATAATGACTTAATATCTTCTAAAGAAATGTGTATTTTGACGTCCTGAACAAGTTTGTAGAAGGTCACAAAACTGTAGGATTTTATTTGCTGAAACTACACTGAAAAAACTAGTTTAGGGCTACTATGCACAAAACGCTCCATATCTCAAAAACCGTAAGAGGTGGAGCTTTGACATGTTCCACGATTTTTTTTTTCTCTTATTATGAGCTACAACTTTGCCGAAGAGGTCAAACCTCTAAATTTTTTTTTGAAAAAATAAAATTTTTATCTCACTTCTAGAGGGATTGATCATTAATTAAATTTAATCAATAGACGCCTTTTAACATGCAAAACTTTGTAGAACACTCTAAACCTCTAGAACCAACCTAAAAAAAGGTTATTTAATTTTGATCGCAAAAACATCGATTTCGAACACTGTTTGCTGATGCACTGCACATACCGACTGTAAACTTTATTCCGACCCACTTTCGGAATAAATCTTACAGTAATATCCCGCCAGGATTTGGAAATATACCCTGTAGCAAAGCTGCAAACAAGTAGTTTTTTCAAAACATGTTCGAAATAATCAAATCCCTTCTGAAGCAATATAGGATATATCCCATCTGCCCCAGGAGATTTGAAAAGAGCAAAGCTTTTTAGTGCCCATTCAATCGAATATAAATACTTAAAATTTCAAAATCAGAATACATATTTGAATTTTTGGTTTGGCCACAAAATTAATGGCTAAAAAGCGTTTTTTTATAAGTTGAATATTACCACGTGAACACGAAAATACTTTTACAGAAAAGTTGTGAGTATGATTCTCAAAACTACAAAATTCCCACTCTATTATCCTGAGTTCCGTTCTGAAGCTTCACTAAAATATTATCAATCCAGTTGAAACCCGGAATTTGGTGTGAGCGAACTTCGATTTTTCTCATCGGGATCCTGATGTTCGCACCAAATACCGATTTCGACTGAATTGGTAATTACCATATATGAATATATCTGGTGAATGGAATGCTGTATAAAGCTGATTTTTTAAATAGTATATCAAGCATTCTTTTGTTAATGTCAGCAATTCTCTTGATATTTGCTTTAGAAAATTCTCCAATTATTCTTCAGGCAATTCCTTGGGGAATTCTTTTAGTGAAGCCATTCGACAATGACTCTGGGAACTTCCACACATTTTTTTTAATAACTTCGGCAAGTCATTCTGCTTGTTTTCAATTTTCGTCCATTTTTTGGACTTTTTTTATAATTGCTATTCGGTATTCCTTCGCCAATTCCTTCGAAAACTCCTTCGGAAAGTCTTTCATAAATCGCTTCTTTAATTATATTGAAAAATCTTCAGACACTTTCTTCTAGATTTCTTCAGTTTTTATGTAAGGAATTCCTGCAGCAGATGATTCCGGAATACTTTCAGCAATTCCTATGTTACTTACATTGAACATTTATTCGGGAGTTTCATTAGCAATTCATTCGAAAATTTTGGCAACTTCGATTATTACTTTTGGGAACTTTTTTGGTAATTGCTTTGGAAATTGATTCGGCAAATTTCTTAGTGATTTATTTGAAAAAAAAAAACTTCGGTTGTTCTTTAAAAATTCTGTCACGCCCAAGTAACAATTTTAATTTTATCAAAGTTTTTTAGCGATTCAAAAAGCCTAAACATAAAACCATTGATGCCGACTTGAAAATGCTCTCGAGTTCTTGTATGCATCAATAAGCCCACGTTCTGGCTAGTTGGCCCAGTCTTATTAGGGTCTACAGGACTTCGTATACAAACCGGCTTAGGATTTCGGGTTGTATCATAGTTTTATCAATCTTCTAAATAAAACTAAATAATTGTTTTGATTATTTTTTACTCTCAATGTTCGATCGTCAGAATAAATTATGCTTGGTTGTTTATCCAGCCATCAATTGGAAAGATGCAGATATGGAATTCAGATTTGTTTTACTATTTATTTATTTATTTATTTCCGTCTTCGACTATGTCGCACAGACTACTATTGCTTAAAATCTAGTAACATACAAAGCGAGATCACTACTATGACAAGTTCAGAAAAATATAAAATACAATTTACCAGGAACATCAAAAACTAAGCACAAGAGAAGCAGTACATCATATTACAAAGGTTTCTAGGAATCAAATATCAAGCGGTTGTCCGGATATACTACTTGTTCATCCTGAAGGTCTCCATACTGGTTTACGGCAGTCTCGAAATTCACGACATCGCACACCGGTGGGCCAAACGGAAGTGTTCAAGGCGGAATAGCGGTGCTTTTCGTCGACAACAACTTTGAATGATATATAATCGTACGCCGAAAGATCTTTCCCCGGTGATATCAGGCATTTTACTTCTAACACTCGTTCGGCTCCTATCGTTTCGCACACCATTGTTCTGATATCGTTCTCCGTGACATCGTTCGCTATATTCGATATGAATAATTGAACCTCAGAGTCGTTCACAGCATTGCGTTGATCGGTAATTTTTGTTGAGCTTAGAGGCGAAAAAGTCGAAGCAGATGTATTCGTAGTATTAGGATGTGACACATGTTCGTCCGATGTCGTCGATAGTGAAGCAATCGGGGCCAACTGAGAAACTATCTTGCTAATACGTTCTACCTCGGTCTTCAAATAACTGACATCACTCTTCATTGCCAATTCGTTTGCTTGCAATTCAGGCTGAGGTCTTCGAAAGCGGCCGTAGTAGATCGTGTGCTTACAAGAATCACACATCCATGTTATATTGCTATGTAAGCAAGCACAACCCTCATCGTATGTCAGTCCTACGCATCTTGCATGGAAGCGGTGTCGATCCTCGCAGAATAGTTCACAAGACACAACGGTATCCTCCACTCGAAATTCAGATTTGCAAGCGTGACAATTATCCATTATTGTGCAATTCGGCGCACCCTATTAGTTGCGACTACCAGCTGCACACCAGATAACACAGTGCGATAAACAAAGGACGGCGACAATTGATGCGATTGTTGGTTCGTTGGCGGAAGATGTTATTAGAACGATAAACTAAGGCTTATAGACACATTTATGATCTTCTCTATATTCTATGCGCAAGAGATTTACACAACGTAACACGAACAACGTAAAACGGATTCAAAAATGCAAGATTGACAACGTAATTTATCAAAAAACACGCAGCATATTCAGAGACGAACCGAACAGCGCAGACACTCACTATCACTCTTGGTTTGTACTTTAATACGTGGCAGGAGAAATTTGTGGTGAATGTGACTGTGATAATGACAAAAACTAAGTGCGCCACACAAACTATGCATAATTTGGAAGTTAAATGCATTTAATTTGCTCGGTGAAATTGGGTGCAAAAAAGGTTTTTTCAACACTGCGAAGTTTGAAGGACATTATGTAATTTTTCTGACAATATAAAATGATGGAAACGTGTTGTATGGTTTAATTTGATCTTAAGCTGTACGTGAAATCATAAAATTGAGTAATAATGTTTCTGTATTTACATAAATTATCCCGGTTAGGCGACATATTTTTCTTATAAAACTCTGTATTCCTGATGATTCCTCCAATAGGGCTAACCCTCCTGAGGTAGTCATAACTGTGCTCATGATAGAACTAGCGGTTTTATAACAGCATTTTTTTTGGTTTATGTTACGGCCACGAAATCTTTTGTTGGTTTTATGCATTGCCTCACAGTTTTGTGTATTTGTTTACAAAAAAATCTCTCCGACAACAACCGCAAATGCAAGTTTTATTGAAATGAATTTATGAGTAAACCTTCCTTGGCTGAAAACTAACTGAACAAAACTAAGACGACTAAAATCGGACCTTCTGTTTGCAAAAACATGGGAAAATTGAAAGTTTTTGAAAATTGATCTTCCATACATTTTGACCGGGGACTTGGTCTTGACTAAAAACTTGAAACGTCAAAAAACGCAGTAGGCAAGACAAAGTTGGCCGGGTACATCTAGTATTCTATATATTCTATAAAAAAAAAACAAACAAATTAATTCGAAGAAATTCTCAAAGAATTTTCCGGAAGCATTAAAGGAATTTAAAAAAAACCAAAAGTAATTTCCGTAGAATCACCGCCCAAGTAACAATCAGCATGCCTTGAAGGTTTATTTATGTTTTATCCTGGTTTTATACGAGCATGTCAAAAAGCTAGTTGTTCCAAATTAGTTTTATGTGGTAGTTTTTTACTTTGAACCTTTGGCGTTTCATAAAACTATCATATACCTTCTGCTATAAACATCTTCAGTTAAAGACTTGCAAGTAGACATGAATTGGTTTTATCACTTATTATATACCATTTCAATAAAACTTGCATTTACGGTTGTTGTCGGAGAGATTTTTTTGTAAACAAATACACAAAACTGTGAGGCAATGCATAAAACCAACAAAAGATTTCGTGGCCGTAACATAAACCAAAAAATAATGCTGTTATAAAACCGCTAGTTCTATCATGAGCTCAGTTATGACTACCTCAGGAGGGTTAGCCCTATTGGAGGAATCATCAGGAATACAGAGTTTTATAAGAAAAATATGTCGCCTAACCGGGATAATTTATGTAAATACAGAAACATTATTACTCAATTTCATGATTTCACGTACAGCTTAAGATCAAATTAAACCATACAACACGTTTCCATCATTTTATATTGTCAGAAAAATTACATAATGTCCTTCAAACTTCGCAGTGTTGAAAAAACCTTTTTTGCACCCAATTTCACCGAGCAAATTACCCAAGTAACACAGAAAACATCTTTGAGAATAAACTTTAAAAAAGACGTTGTAGTATAGTACTATAATCGTATTTGTACACATATTATGTTGAAATCATGTTTTAACTGTGTTTGGCAATAACAAGTTACTGAAAAATGTTATCATCCTCACTACAAGTTAAAATAACGTAAATTTAACGTTGGTTACACAAAATATTTGTGTCATCGTCTTCCTTCAATTGAAGATGATATGTATAACATCAGCAGCACATAGTTATAACCTTTGAGCTCAAACATGTTATAAAAACGTTGTTTTTTCGTATTAAATACGTTAATGTAGAACATAATCAGTTTGCTATCTCTTCTCACTCACTTGATCATTATTTAATAAACATCTCTTTCACTTAAAAATACAAGTATGGTAAACGGGGTAACAAATGGGTATGTTAATAGTCTCTGAAAAACTTGGCGCAGACCACTGTCACCATGACTCAAAAAATGAGCGCCACCATTCAACTTTATATAAACGGCACCTAATAATCACTGGGGTACTTACGTGGCGACTAAATCTCATTTACCAGCACAGTTTTTACACTATTTTTGATCCCGTGAACAATTAATTCGTTTTCGTCCTAGCAAACGCACTCCACCTTTGTTATTGTTATACCTATGTTCAAAATAGGTCATCCAAAACCAAAAATGACATCGTCGTATTCTATTGGGAAGTAGATGTTCGAAATACGTTGCTATGATGTTTTTTCAATGTATGCCATTCGATTCAAGTGGTATTCGATAAACATGTTATTGAGATGTATAACAGTCGTAATTTGAACGTATATCTAAAATGTTGAGTTCTTCCATATATCAGGCCAGACCAATTACAGTGCCTGCTAAAAAGTTTCACACTAAAATTTTTATATATAGCCGCTTGTCCATCTACTGATGTTTCTGCCAATAATTATCCATCCGGAACAGTTTAAATATGTAATGAAATAATATTATTTTCTTTTTTGATAATGAAGACAAATTCTGCAGTCTAAAAGATTATAGGAATACTGCAGTCTATACTGCAGTCTAATATTATAGGAAAACATCATAATTGAAAATAACATCTCAAAACATTCTGACGGTACATTGTCAAGAAGCCACCATGTTGCATGTCTGAAAATTTGTTTGAAAATTTCTTACAAACCAAAGAGATGTCAGAAAGCTTCCCTTCTTATTTCCAATCCGATGGAAAGCGAATGAATTTATGAGGAGGAAAAGTGCTTATTCCACCATAAATTTTGAACGGCACACGAAATTAAGTCATAGTGCCCAAACAAAGAGATGGTAGAGAAACGAAATGTAAGACCTGAAAATTATTTTGAGCCATCACTGAATACTGCATTTATAAAAGATGCCATATTTATTTGCTGTGCGTGGATGACAAATAATAATTTCGTGCCGGCAATTAGTAAGTTGTTATGATGTTGCTGAGAACATATTCGATACATAATTTTATGTTATAAGAAAGTATTAAAAAACATCTTCAGTAACATCAAGGATGTTTTATAAGCCGCCATTTTTTGCGCTTTTTCGGTTATATAAGTGTATGAAAATAGGATTCCCATATTTGAAACAAAACATGAACGTTTGTATGAAACATGTATTATATACAGTATTAAAACAAATTGTGTTACTTGGGTAAATGCATTTAACTTCCAAATTATGCATAGTTTGTGTGGCGCACTTAGTTTTTGTCATTATCACAGTCACATTCACCACAAATTTCTCCTGCCACGTATTAAATAGTAAAACAAATCTGAATTCCATATCTGCATCTTTCCAATTGATGGCTGGATAAACAACCAAGCATAATTTATTCTGACGATCGAACATTGAGAGTAAAAAATAATCAAAACAATTATTTAGTTTTATTTAGAAGATTGATAAAACTATGATACAACCCGAAATCCTAAGCCGGTTTGTATACGAAGTCCTGTAGACCCTAATAAGACTGGGCCAACTAGCCAGAACGTGGGCTTATTGATGCATACAAGAACTCGAGAGCATTTTCAAGTCGGCATCAATGGTTTTATGTTTAGGCTTTTTGAATCGCTAAAAAACTTTGATAAAATTAAAATTGTTACTTGGGCGTGACAGAATTTTTAAAGAACAACCGAAGTTTTTTTTTTCAAATAAATCACTAAGAAATTTGCCGAATCAATTTCCAAAGCAATTACCAAAAAAGTTCCCAAAAGTAATAATCGAAGTTGCCAAAATTTTCGAATGAATTGCTAATGAAACTCCCGAATAAATGTTCAATGTAAGTAACATAGGAATTGCTGAAGGTATTCCGGAATCATCTGCTGCAGGAATTCCTTACATAAAAACTGAAGAAATCTAGAAGAAAGTGTCTGAAGATTTTTCAATATAATTAAAGAAGCGATTTATGAAAGACTTTCCGAAGGAGTTTTCGAAGGAATTGGCCAAGGAATACCGAATAGCAATTATAAAAAAAAGTCCAAAAAATGGACGAAAATTGAAAACAAGCAGAATGACTTGCCGAAGATATTAAAAAAAATGTGTGGAAGTTCCCAGAGTCATTGTCGAATGGCTTCACTAAAAGTATTCCCCAAGGAATTGCCTGAAGAATAATTGGAGAATTTTCAAAAGCAAATATCAATAGAATTGCTGATATTAACAAAAGAATGCTTGATATACTATTTAAAAAATCAGCTTTATACAGCATTCCATTCACCAGATATATTCATATATGGTAATTACCAATTCAGTCGAAATCGGTATTTGGTGCGAACATCAGGATCCCGATGAGAAAAATCGAAGTTCGCTAGCACCAAATTCCGGGTTTCAACTGGATTGATAATATTTTAGTGAAGCTTCAGAACGGAACTCAGGATAATAGAGTGGGAATTTTGTAGTTTTGAGAATCATACTCACAACTTTTCTGTAAAAGTATTTTCGTGTTCACGTGGTAATATTCAACTTATAAAAAAACGCTTTTTAGCCATTAATTTTGTGGCCAAACCAAAAATTCAAATATGTATTCTGATTTTGAAATTTTAAGTATTTATATTCGATTGAATGGGCACTAAAAAGCTTTGCTCTTTTCAAATCTCCTGGGGCAGATGGGATATATCCTATATTGCTTCAGAAGGGATTTGATTATTTCGAACATGTTTTGAAAAAACTACTTGTTTGCAGCTTTGCTACAGGGTATATTTCCAATTCCTGGCGGGATATTACTGTAAGATTTATTCCGAAAGTGGGTCGGAATAAAGGTTACAGTCGGTATGTGCAGTGCATCAGCAAACAGTGTTCGAAATCGATGTTTTTGCGATCAAAATTAAATAACCTTTTTTTAGGTTGGTTCTAGAGGTTTAGAGTGTTCTACAAAGTTTTGCATGTTAAAAGGCGTCTATTGATTAAATTTAATTAATGATCAATCCCTCTAGAAGTGAGATAAAAATTTTATTTTTTCAAAAAAAAATTTAGAGGTTTGACCTCTTCGGCAAAGTTGTAGCTCATAATAAGAGAAAAAAAAATCGTGGAACATGTCAAAGCTCCACCTCTTACGGTTTTTGAGATATGGAGCGTGTTGTGCATAGTAGCCCTAAACTAGTTTTTTCAGTGTAGCTTCAGCAGATAAAATCCTACAGTTTTGTGACCTTCTACAAACTTGTTCAGGACGTCAAAATACACATTTCTTTAGAAGATATTAAGTCATTATATCTTAAAACAAAGAAGCTATAGGCAAATTTATCATATTTAACCCTCGAGCGATCGCGCTGTTGTATTTTGTACAACACGATGAAAAAATCTCGCTTTTTGTACTCAGCATTAGCGTGGTGCTGACGCAGGTAGTCAACCGCGCGAGTTACGGAAGGTTAAAGGCGTACTTTTACCTTAAGTAACTATTACCGACGCAAAATGGCGCAGATGGCTCAGTCGGTAGTTGAAAGGTTAGACTTTTTACTATCTCTTGAGGGTGGAAACCCTCATGGGCAGAAAACTTTTGAACGAAGAAAAATACTTCTCTAATGTTTTAATATGTTGTGTATAAATGTCTCAGCTTTCAATTGATGCAAAATTTTTGAAAATCAGTGGTTGCCATCATGGTAAAAAAAAATTGGTATAAAAATCCAAGATGGCGCCCAAAATCAATATTGCCAACCCATTTTTTTATTATTGTAAATAGTAGCCCTATCTTTTCTCTTTTCAACAACAATTCGTTTCGAGGTGGTTTTTGGAGAAACTTTCGAGTTATAACGGTTCAAATGAGCCACCATTTGACCAAACTCGAGGGGCTGCAAAAATTGTTATGGCCCTAACTAACGGGGGGTCCATCAATTTGAGTAACCAAATGCATTTTCCTTACTTTTTAGCGAGGACTTTCAGAAAATCGGCACCTTAAACATTTTTGAAGACAAGGTGTAAATAGTGGGCCGGTCTCAGCGAGAATTACCCTAATGCAAAATATTTCATTTTACCAAATCAAATGCCTGGGCCTGGTGTGATGAATTAAGCTCGTGTTTATCACGCCGAGGACCCGGGTTCGAATCCCACTCCCGTCATACTCATAAAGTGTCAGGGGTTTCTTCGGAAGGGAAGTAAAGCCGCGGGTTCCGAGATGAATTTCCCCCTTCATAATTCTTACAGAAAATTTTCAACTATATCACCAATCTAGAGAATTTGCCTTCTATCTAGAGAAATCTCTCATAATGATTTATTAAAGGATATCTTAAATATACCTTCATAGATCCTTTTAAATATTTCTCCCAGTGTTCAATACAAAATAGATTCAATAGATCCTTTAAAAATTTCTCACAGGGTTTGTATGCGGAGATTTTTGGTGCCTTAGCATTGTCTGAGACCCCTCCCAATTCTGAAAAAGGCACAAATAAATTTGCGGAGCTAGTAATCTATAACAATAGTCAATAAGAAACTGTTTCCAGACTTTTCGAAAGTAATATAATAACGTCCATCAAAGTACTACGACATTTGCGTCATTCGCAGCCGGCTTACCTGCCTACCAATTGGACGCTGGTTGAAGCCTCACTGCTTCACTCCACCACCATTAGCACCACCATCACCCTACCAGTACTCTTTGCGCCCCATTTCATCCCAATTGCTACAGGCAACCGCATTTACATTTACAAACTTTTTCCTACAGTCACGTGTCACCCAGACAAAATGACCAGGAAGCAGCCTGCCCCGGCTCGGCGGAGAAGTGCTTCCCATTTTCTATCCTGTTGTGTGGCGTGTGCAAAGGAAAATTTGGTTGCACGGAATACTTGTCCGAGCAGAGAAGAGTAGCAAGTAAATAGGGTATATGTACCATTCCTTGGCCTAATTTGCAAGCCGCCGTGTCAATTTTGACCATAACTCATGAATTAATAGCACTAGAAATAATATGTTGACCTTATTACACACTCTAGGCAATGCATGTTTCACTAATTGGAAGTAAACTTACGTAAATACTCAAGAATTTACTTAATTAAGCTGAAAAGATTCGATGCGATGGTATGCAACGTTGGTCTATGGTACAAAAATTGGCCTATTAGTGGATACAACGTTGGCCTATTGCTTTCCATGCATTAGAACCACTAATTATCTTATTTTTTCAATATTTCTGCTGAAGTATTATCTCTGCTTGTTCACCAATCTTACTTTTAAATTACATTTTCGGAGATAAATTTTCAAAAAAACTATAAATAAATCACTTTAACTAAAATTCTTTCTTAACTTAGTAACGAAAACAACGCAACCCTATTATTGTGTTATATTTTTACAGTCACCGCAAACAAAATCTTTCTTCCTGTTCGTTCTTTCTGGTTCTTACGCAAGAAATATTGTTGACGTCTTTTTATCGCTGTTTTTGACGTCACTTTACTGATGGGCCAAGATTTGGGTACATATCATGCCATTTATGATCATGTGTATAGACTACCCACTAAGCCGGAAAATCATGGCGTTTACAAAAGCTAAACAAAGTGGCATTTTCATTCATTGTTAATGCTCCAAAGTGCTAAAATTGAAACGAAATGTTACAGTTGTTTGGTGCATAGCTTTTCCGATATTCAGTTATGCGTGTTTGTTTGAGTTTCTGGTTCACATTGAGATAGGCCAAACGAGTGGACTATGCCAACGAAGCATCCCGATACCCTAGCTACAAAACCACAAAACCTGTTTTTTATATCTTGTTTTGTTATTATTATAATATCAAGGCATAACTTTCTCATGATTTATTTTGTTGGACAATCTCATTTAGTTGTTTTCAAGCTTTTTGTATGCATCCTCTTAATAACATTTCTACATATATTAGGGGTACTCACTAAACTGATTAAATGGCTGCGTAAGCCATGATTTTCTGCTTATTTGAAATGTTTCATGATTTTGCGAATGAAATAATCAAAGATTGCCTTGGCGATCGCAACGTTTAATCGGTTTAATCAGTTTACGCTGTTAAATGAATCCCCCTATTATTTTTTGTTGGAATACAAGTTTCGTTATTGATTGAGAGTGTATAATATTTAATCACAAATAGCACAAAAATAACAAGTTTTGAAATCGAAACTACATTATTCGAGATTTACGTTGTTTACGTTGTTTTCCGTGATGGGTGAGCTATCCATAACTAGTTAATGAGGCGTCCGATTTAAATGCGGTCTTCGGCAAAGTTGTTGCTGATACAGAAGCCTAGAAGTACCAAGGGTCAACTAACCCTCTAGGAAACTTGGGGAAATGCTACGGTTGATTAAATGAAAAATATCGTTTTCCCATAGTAATTCCCATACAAACTTTGAAGGGCTTGTGCAGTCCCAATTTTGAACCAAGTGAGTCACTCTCTCCCGGTAGTATCTCTACCGCATATCTCCTGCATCCTCTTGGGATTTCAAATTCACCATAGTAAGATGTTGGGGTCAATATGATCCAGACAAGCACGCTGAACGTGCACTACACCATCGTGCTGTGATAATCCTAACATTCTACTATACTGCCGCCACTCGCATAACAGTCCCATTTGACTTTTAATCACTTTTGAGATATGAATAATCGTCATTCTCGATGCACTTCCAAAGTTTTATATGGAAACAAGTAAACAAACATCAAATACCGTTTTCTCAAAGGCTACTTTTTGCAAATGGGACTGTTATGCGAGTGCACACTGTTTCCAAAGGCCCGATTTCGTGATCGAAATTGTTTTGGGCATGAAAAATTGATTTTAGAGGCTTGGTGTCTTCGAAGAAGTTGTTTGGTATATCAGAGCCCTTATTTTGGAAGTATCACTAATGTGATTAATCCACCTAAAAGTGAGATAGAAATTCGATTTTTTTCATAAGTGAAGATAGCGTGTTTATGTCTGAGTGTAGAATTAGCATTTAAGTTAAAATACACATTAATAAAAATGAAAAAAATTGTTTATGTCTTCAGCAAAGTTGTAGAAAATGTCATTATGAGAAAACTTGCCGAACAAACTTTTGCTCTATCTGCTCAATTTCTAGAGATATGGGCCATTAGTTGTGAATGACCCCTTAAAATCAGTTTTTTTGTTGTAACTTTTCCAGACATTTTTGGGAATTTTCAAATGTTCTACAAAGTTATTTAATATGACAAAATACGTATTTCTTCTGTAGACGGCAACATTGTATCTATAATAGTTTTTGAGATATTTACTAATTTATTTTGAAAAGTAGCCTTTTTACGGTTTTGCGACATTTACAGAGGCAAAATGGGTCAAGATTTTTCAATTGAATATGAAAGAAGTTTATAATAGGTGTAAATTTTGTTTCAACTCAGGCTGGACACTTGCTTCCTTGACAGTAAAATTGAGCTGTGAAATATTTTAGTTCGTAACTGAAATTTTCAAAAAACTCAAAACGTATTGAAGATAAAACTTTGTCGTCTTTAAAGAAAACATGCATTTTATCATATATACCGTCAAGGCACCATTCACCGTGGATCTAAGAGGATTCGGGGCAAATAAGGGCTGTCATTTGACACCAGTCTTAAAAACATTGTTGGTACCGCTTTTAATTGCCTTCATTATAGATTAAAATCAAAGCAATATCCACAGAAGTAGAAAATATTTCACAAAATTTGGTGATATAGTACAATTAGTAAAGGGTAGTAGGGTCGCCTAATTCCGTGGTAGGTCACCATTCACCGTGGTAGTAGGGACCCATTCACCGTGTATGAGGAATTTTATTCTACTTTGTTTAAAAATGACCAGCCAAGGGAATTTTCTTCGTTTAAATTCATTTCAAGTAATAACTTGCAAGATTTTATTAGAAAAACGAATGTTCAAATTTTTTATTTTTTCTAGATATATGGGACAATATGGGGCACGGTGAATGGAGACCATTGATTTTTAGGGTACCCATTTACCGTGCCTTTTTGTTTCAATTAAAAAGTACGAGTAATCGTACTTTTTTGTTAAACTTACTTCGGTAATGCAAAATACATACCTGATATGTGAATTTAATTGCTTCTTGGTGGAATAAAAACGTTACTACATTTAGTTTATCGCTTAAATCGCCTTAGCGCAGTTTTCGTTTTTTCACTATGAATGCAGTGAACGAGCAGAAACCCGCTTCACGTAAACACACTTTAGTGTCAAAATGATACTTTTAAATGTTTCTAATGAGCGTTTTGACATGGTAACAATACATTAGTGTTGTATTGGTGTAATTGAAGGGAAATTGTCATATCATTCATTCATAATATGGAAATAATGAAAAAATATTCGAAGGCACACGGTGAATGGAGCCCCCACGGTGAATGGCGCCTTGACGGTAATAAGATTGAACCACATTTGAAAATTCCTAAAAATGTCTGAAAAAAGTTTATAATGTACACATATTATAAACTTCTTTCATATTCAATTGAAAAATCTTGTCCCATTTTGCCTCTGTAAATGTCACAAAGCCGTAAAAAAGGCTATTTTTTTAAATAAATTATTGAATATCTCAAAAACTATCAAAGATACAATGTTGCCTTCTTCAGAAGAAATACGTATTTTGTCATACTAAATAACTTTGTTGAACATTTGAAAATTCCCAAAAATGTCTGGGAAAAGTTACAACAAAAAATAACTGATTTTAAGGGGTCATTCACAACTAATGGCCCATATCTCTAGAAATTGAGCAGATAGAGCAAAAATTTGTTCGACAAGTTTTCTCATAATGACATTTTCTACAACTTTGCTGAAGACATAAACACGCTATCTTCACTTATGAAAAAAAAAAATGAATTTCTTTCTCACTTGGATTAATCACATTAGTGATACTTCCAAAAGAAGGGCTCTGATATACCAAACAACTTCTTCGAAGACACCAAATCTCTAAAGTCAATTTTTCATGCCCAAAACAATTTCGATCACGAAATTGGGCCTTTGGAAACAGTGTGGAGTGGGGACAGTATGGTTATATGTAATATATACAGGGAGTGGCCAAAATGTTTGGGATAGGCAACCTTTTTTCTCCCACAAAAAAATTCAACATACTGTAACTTTTCATAGAGTGCATCAAAAAATCTCAAATTTTGACTGTTTATCAACCTGTTGTATGTGAATCATTGGTAAAAATTTGGGCTCGATTGATTAATTTTTCGCGGAGTTAGAACCGTTCGGGTAAAACATTTTTTTGTAGACAACTCATTTTTGATCTGTCATATCTCGGAAACCGGTGAACCGAATTGAATAAATTTTTTAACGTTTATCAACAATATATTGATACTTAATGCAACGTTATAAAATGTAATATTTTTTTTTATACGGCGAATGAAGTTATACCAGGTTGAAATTTTTACCCATATAGAGGAAAATAAGTCAAATTTACAATACCACACAAAAATTACTAAATGTGTTCTTCCTTCAATCTAAATAGGCTCTAATATATCTGATTAAAGATAACTTGAGAACAGAAGTGGAAAATCTTTGGACATCAACACTAAAATTTATTGACATTGAAGTAAAAATATTACATTTTTTCGAGAAAAATCCAAAAAGTGTCAATCCATGATAACTTTTTTCAACGTTCAAATAGTATCTATGTTTTATTAGTTTGTGAAGCATTTGTATATTGTTAGTGTACGTTCAAAATTTCATTCAATTCGGTTCACTGGTTTCCGAGATATGACAGCTCAAAAATGAATTGTTTAAAAAATAGTGTTTTACCCGAACGGTTTTAACTTTGCGATAGATTAATCAATCGTGCCCAAATTTGTACCAATGATGCACATATAGTAGGTTGACAAACAGTCAAAATTTGAGATTTTTTGATGCACTCTATGAAAAGTTATAGCATGTTGAACTTTTTTGTGAGAGAAAAAAAAGTTGCCTATCCCAAACATTTTGGCCATGCCCTGTATATAGGGGAAATTACCTATTCTCGGCCGTTTTGTTCTCTTCGTCTTTGGGGTTTTTTTGAAACCTATTGAACTCAGAGTTGGTCTCAAATCCTTCCCAACTAAGCTGAATTATATGGCCAAGTTTCAGACAATTTGGCTGACAAAAACCCCCCATGACGAAGCGAACAAACCTGCCGATAATACCCTGTTTCGTCTGGGGTGGACCTTGTTGTGTGGATGGAGGGGGGGGACTCCAGGCGGCGACGAAGAACAACTTTTGGATTTGAACTATATATTTGCCATCGAGACAGACGGCGTGTCTGCTCGATGGGGAAACGATGAAACTTATACCTTACATACAATTCACTGTCGCCTTTTATAGGCGACACAGTACGGAGACGAACAAATAGAACACAATCAAATCTATAGCCGCGCGCGCCGCATTGCGCTGGATACAGCATGCACGGTGCCTATCGTGTCGTCGGGCTGACGACGGGATGAACCGTACAATGCGTAGCGTGTTTCAATGAAACAATTCACACGCTGCTGGGACGTGGTTGATCAGCCGATAACGTTTGCGCCGTTTGCTCTTGGTGCGAGATGCAACATCCCGGCGCCTCAAAACGAAATTAATTTTTGTTTTCAATTCAAGTAGGTACCTGCGCAGCTCGCTTTGGTGCTCTTGATCGGATGGATGATCGTTGGTTGATGATAGGCACAGTCGATTGCTGGTGTTGTCCATTTGAAGGGTGGTTGGAATTGGTTGGTTGATAATGCTGGTCGATGGGAGATCCCTGCTGCGTTGGATAGCAGCTTGGCCTGACTACGCCGAGTGGAAGGGCGGAATTCCCGGTTGCCAGCGGATGCTGCCGATGACCGAATCGGAGATGAAGGACTAGCTTCGGAAGCTCCACGCGCCGGTGGAAGGAAAACCAGGATGATTCGGTCGTTTGGAAGATGGATGGGCCGTCGGAGTAGATGCCACTATTCCGATTGTGGACGCGCCGGTCCGGAGGGTGGAAGGTTTGTTTGCTTTGGACACGCCGGTCCGGAATTTTGACGCACCAATTGGAGAAAGCACGCCGGCTTGGAAGGAAACTACACGTTTTCGGTTGCCACACTGGTTGGAATTTGATTGCTCCAGTATGACTGAGCTCGCCGACTCGGAGGGACACGCCGGTCCGGAGATGGATTCGCTGGTCCGGGTAGGATGGATTGGTTCGTTGCCTTCGTCGATGTTTCCTGGGTCCCGTCGGAATAGGATGATGATGTCCTCGGTCGCTCCCTTGCGATCGGTCCTGGGAATGGTCGGTTCGCGGTCGCTCCCTGGCGGCCAATCCTGGTCACGGCACCATGTTTCGTCTGGGGTGGACCTTGTTGTGTGGATGGAGGGGGGGGACTCCAGGCGGCGACGAAGAACAACTTTTGGATTTGAACTATATATTTGCCATCGAGACAGACGGCGTGTCTGCTCGATGGGGAAACGATGAAACTTATACCTTACATACAATTCACTGTCGCCTTTTATAGGCGACACAGTACGGAGACGAACAAATAGAACACAATCAAATCTATAGCCGCGCGCGCCGCATTGCGCTGGATACAGCATGCACGGTGCCTATCGTGTCGTCGGGCTGACGACGGGATGAACCGTACAATGCGTAGCGTGTTTCAATGAAACAATTCACACGCTGCTGGGACGTGGTTGATCAGCCGATAACGTTTGCGCCGTTTGCTCTTGGTGCGAGATGCAACATACCCATTGTCACCCTATATATTTATTTTTTACTTATTCGTTTAATATATATATTATGTAATGGAACATTTTTATCAAAATAAGGCCGAAAAGTTGTCGAATTCCTCTGCTTATTTATTCCAGTCGAGAAAATCATCTAGTTCACTCTGACTTATCACCGACCAAGAATCTATATAAAAAAATGGAATGATGTTTTCACGTCACGATTTGGCTCGAGAACAAGTCAACTGATCTACATAATTCTTTCACTGTTGCATTCGTACAGCGCTCCGACGTGTTGGTGCGAATAGTTAAATCGACCCGGAAAGCAATAAAAACGGGAAAAACTTAAATTATATTTTGCAGGGCACTTCTCTAAAGAATTACATGTCGAAATTCACATGCGTTTCTGATATCTACACTAACCATGCGTTCAGATTTTTCTCAAACCAAATCTATTCTACTCGTGCTTCCATACAGCTGTTCAGCGAAACACCAGCTTTAGGCAATATTTTCAATCTGATACTAGACTTTTCATCGTTTCCCGTGCTAGTTCCATTCGTTTCTTGGAGGAAAAGTTTGAAAAGAACAACACAACTTCATAGAAGAAAGCGTCTTACTACAGAAGTTAATGAAAACGGGTGCCGCTGCTCTGTGGTACGAATCTAACAGGTGCAAAGATAAATACATCATGGAAACCATTTGGTGACGCCAACGAAACCTTTGCAATTTGAATGTTTCACATTGAAATGAAAATCAACTTTATATGCGCAGTTGAGTGTCCTGGTTTGAAGAGTCTTTAATAAAGTTTTCGAAGAAACGTGTTTTAAACCTCACAAAATGATACATGCGTGCCGGTGGCACGTTGCACAGTTGGATCATTTTGTGCAAGCTCAGCAGGGATTTGATTGACAGCTCGAAGACAATGACAATTGTTAAGGTTTACCCATCTCAGCTGGAGCTGAGCAGTTTGTTTCTGGCTAATGGTGATTGTCCAGTCGAAATAATTAACATTATTTCCGCATGGATATTTTGTTCAATACATTCTGCTCCAGGGGATACATTGTCCTTTTAGACGACATGTTTCATACAATTATTTTTAGCGATTTTAGCAGGAATTTTCTGATTACAAAGAAAATAAGAGAAGATAGAAGATAGAAGATAGAAGATAGAAGATAGAAGATAGAAGATAGAAGATAGAAGATAGAAGATAGAAGATAGAAGATAGAAGATAGAAGATAGAAGATAGAAGATAGAAGATAGAAGATAGAAGATAGAAGATAGAAGATAGAAGATAGAAGATAGAAGATAGAAGATAGAAGATAGAAGATAGAAGATAGAAGATAGAAGATAGAAGATAGAAGATAGAAGATAGAAGATAGAAGATAGAAGATAGAAGATAGAAGATAGAAGATAGAAGATAGAAGATAGAAGATAGAAGATAGAAGATAGAAGATAGAAGATAGAAGATAGAAGATAGAAGATAGAAGATAGAAGATAGAAGATAGAAGATAGAAGATAGAAGATAGAAGATAGAAGATAGAAGATAGAAGATAGAAGATAGAAGATAGAAGATAGAAGATAGAAGATAGAAGATAGAAGATAGAAGATAGAAGATAGAAGATAGAAGATAGAAGATAGAAGATAGAAGATAGAAGATAGAAGATAGAAGATAGAAGATAGAAGATAGAAGATAGAAGATAGAAGATAGAAGATAGAAGATAGAAGATAGAAGATAGAAGATAGAAGATAGAAGATAGAAGATAGAAGATAGAAGATAGAAGATAGAAGATAGAAGATAGAAGATAGAAGATAGAAGATAGAAGATAGAAGATAGAAGATAGAAGATAGAAGATAGAAGATAGAAGATAGAAGATAGAAGATAGAAGATAGAAGATAGAAGATAGAAGATAGAAGATAGAAGATAGAAGATAGAAGATAGAAGATAGAAGATAGAAGATAGAAGATAGAAGATAGAAGATAGAAGATAGAAGATAGAAGATAGAAGATAGAAGATAGAAGATAGAAGATAGAAGATAGAAGATAGAAGATAGAAGATAGAAGATAGAAGATAGAAGATAGAAGATAGAAGATAGAAGATAGAAGATAGAAGATAGAAGATAGAAGATAGAAGATAGAAGATAGAAGATAGAAGATAGAAGATAGAAGATAGAAGATAGAAGATAGAAGATAGAAGATAGAAGATAGAAGATAGAAGATAGAAGATAGAAGATAGAAGATGGAAAATAGAAGATTGAAGATAGAGAAGGTACTGCTCCTTCGATTATTTCAATACACTATAATGTCAATGCTTTGCAAAGTAGCCTTAAGAGTATATTTGAGATGCCTTCTTAGTAGGAAGCTATTCGTTGTTTTACACCCAGAAGCTGAAATTGTAGCACCCCGTTGGCATAACAGTGCCATTAACGTATGCTCAATGAGTCAACTTGTAAAACCACTCCGTGCTTCTCTTTCCGAAAGTAGGAGCCCCGTAAGTTGTTGCCATCTTGGCTGAATGTATGATGAATAAGAAACGAGATCTATTATGTCTGCATACCGCAAAATTTAATTCTGAACGAACGATTCAAACAAGTGCCGAATCGAGGAAGTAAGGCAAACATTGCTGGTTTCTGCTGCGAGCATTGACAAACTAGAAGGTTGCAGAGGTTGGTGCCTACTTTGTAGCGTGTAGCAGAAATCTTTTGCCTTGTCGCGGGGTCTTTCAAAACCCAGCGCGCACTATTGTTGCTCGTGATTGGATTTAATATTTTATTAACCATACTACAGCACGATTAAATGCTTGGGTACCGTTCCAATACAGTGAACTCTTTTGACATTTTTTGGTAAATGTTTTCATGATATATGTGTCAGATGTCTGATTTGTTTTCCCCAGTATTACATTTCGAAGGAAAATTAGGTACTTTATTCTAGAAAAGCGTCTATTTTTCAAAGCATCGAGCATTGAAACCAGTAACTATCATGGATATATCCCTTTTGACAAATGGACGTTTAGCGGTGTAGACGTTTGACCGAATACGCCTGGTCATAGATAAAGCGTTAAGACCAATACACGCTTAAACCGCTCAATACTAAAATGAGTAAGACCAACTCGTGTAATTTCTAAACCACATAAAAATAAGTATTACAGTTACACATTCTTCAAAATCAGCTCTTGTGTGCATACAATCATGAAATTTGTTATAATGCTTGGCTTTGTTTACTAATGAAATTATAGAATTATGGATGAGACCTTTTCAATTCATTAAATGACATTCAATATCATAATTGTCCAGAAGAACTGGCCGCATTATCACTTGTATCATATCTTTGATATGCTGCAAGCCTCAATATGAACAAGAACGATAAGTAGTTGTGAAGTTTCGATGTCGGTGATGATTAAGATTAGCTTCCAATATAAAATCAATGAAATTACAGTGTTACGTCCCATGCATGAACTCTAGTGGCCATTGAATGTTTATAGGGACACATATGGTTGTAATCTGTTGGGCCCGAAGCGTAACAAGTGCAGATAGAAGCACCGTAAAACGAGGTTTCTTTGTGTTCCTGTGAATCTTTTTAGGTAAAAAATGGGCTTTCAAACATTCTGCTCTACAAAATTCTTTTTGACTAAAATAAATTTAAGCTATTGCAAATATTTATTAATAACATATTATATTTCATTTCACTCAGCTTCATTTGCTATGTTGTTTCGCCTGTATTGAATAAATATGGCATCTCATATATCCTTTCTTTGCTCCTCTTGGCGTAACGACACTACTACTGCTTCTCAGCTTAGCGTTCTATGAACATTTTAGCAGTTATTAATTGACCGCTTTTTCTGGCACTGACCATTTTGCATTCGTCGTGAGGCAGACACGAAGATACCACAGAAAGTCAAGCAAAGTTCCTGGACCGACCGGGAATGTGCTTCATGCACTCAACGCATATTGCGAGCCTAGAGGTCCTAGCAGGAGTGGAACCTCTCCAGAACCGCTTCTGGGAGCTACCGCTAAGCTACTCATCAAGTGTGGAGTGAGCAACACACTTGTCATTGAAAACTTCGAAGAAATGCTTAGGCTGAACACTCAGTCAAATAACATAAGCCTCCCAGATGATAATCCTCCTCGTGCACACTTTACCGATGTTTATGAAACAAGTATTATTAACGAAAAGTTCAAAAACATCAATTCCTGTAAGAGATTTGCAATCGACTTCGCTTGGTTCCCAATATCCCGAACAGAAGAGAATATCAACAGCTTAATAAAATATGTTATTTTGGCATAACAACTCTTAATGTAATCAATCATTTTTATGATATTAACATATCTTATTATGTTATAAAATTGTCTGTCATAAGCGGCAAAATAACAAAAACCATAACAAAAAAAAAATATTTCTGGAAGATCAATTTGATGATTTGTTAGATTCAATAACAGCTTAATAACAATGAATCTAGCAGGGAAAACATAATAAAAAGAATTCCGGCTCCGTAAAGCGTGAAACATGATTGAGCCTTCAATAAATGCACAAGATAAAAAAAAATTCTAAAAGCGGTTTTCAGTTTAACAAGCAAATAACACACATTTTCGAGTGATTCGAGATTTGGAGACATATAATTTTTTTTATTCTTAATCACTTAACCTAATTTACAGCTCTATTGTCCACTGGGGCACTACGTGAGCAATTTCAATTGACACCTGCACTTACATTTTGTACAGCGCCTAGAATCTATTCTACTTTATCGAACTGGTTGCCTTTCTGCTGCTTTCACTTTTTCTACTTTATACCTAGTAGAATGATGAGCACAAGGATGATGATGGATGGCCGTTGTTCCTTTCCAGTCCGATTGGGGGTCCATTATGAGTAGCAATTCGCCGATGTCCAGGTATCCGGGTCCGTTTGAGCCATGGGGCTCAGAAGAGGGTCAGTGTCAGTTGCTCTCGCGGGAAAAGCAACTGACGAAAAAATGCAAGTGCCGGGGCTGGGAATCAAACCCATGACCATCCGCATATGAAGCGAACGTGTGACCAACTACGCCACGGGCCCCGGCTGACATATAATTATTGAATAACTCCATAGCATGTAAGCATGTAAGAATTAATTAAGTAGAATAACTTACACGCAGAAAAATGGCGCTTGTTTAAAACAATAAAACGCATGGTTGATTTTCAAACTGAGAATTTACTTATTCCAAAGTTATATTTAATTGTTTTCATTTAGGGTTTATCGATAAAAACAACCGATTACCATCATTTCATATAATGTCAAAAATTTCATTTGTTTCAACAAAATAAAAACCATAAACATGGTCCGAAACTTGGTCCGAAAGCACTCACACACCTATAAAATGCTTACCCCAACATCGCCACAACGAAGAAGGTGCAGCAAATCCATCACGCCAACTTCCAAGTGCAGCTTTGGTCGTGATGGATAACGCGCAGGTACTCTCGACAGCATCCACAAAAAGTTGATCGGCTTCGCCTTTTTTGTCTTTTTTTAGTCGTTCTCCTCCCCATCCGCTCACCGACGGTCTAAAAATAGCTTTCCGAGCTGCCGCAGGAGCTGCCGTCACCAACACAATCACATTCCGGCTTTGTTAGTCACAAAAGTGCAGGCGTTTAAAACAATATGTTATTTTATGTTGAAACTACCAAATCTCTATTTGTTCTGACAAACTGTCAAAAATTTCGTCAAATGAAAACATTTGTATTATCAAACAGTTGCAACAGTTCAGTTTAAACTAGAAATCAGTTTGTCGCTATAGTAAACTGAAAAATCGGTTGATTTGAACTAGAATTTAATTATGTTTACAATTTATTTTTCTGCGTGTACATAGCATGTAATAATTAAGACTACAAATTCAAATCAGAGACCACAAAGTTAGCTAGTAGGAAGCTGGAGTAATTATTGTTACCGTCATCCGGGGTCAAATTGATCACTTTAAAACAACTTTTGCGGATAACATCAGTGCCTGTTCAAATATTGCCAAAAGAATTTCTGTAAAACCTGTACCCAGGGGATCTTCATGGAACCATGTGACAGAATTTTGTTCAACAAATTTAAACTTTAAGTTAAATAACTTCAAATATCAAAATATTGGAAATGCCACTTTGGAGCGAAATTGATCAGTATACAATTAAGCATCGGTTGGAAAGGAAAATTTCCTTCACCGCTTAATTTTGTTCTTCTAAAACCGAATAACGCGTCTAAAATCTTACAACTAGTGAATTCAATACTTTAAATGCAAAATTAAATTTCGAAATTTCCCCTTAAACGCCTAAAGGTAGGCAATTTCATTTAAAAAAATTGTGATTTTTATTACAATAAATGACTATTTCTTCATAAAATGAACTTTTTATAACAATTTCATGTTCTGATTAGCTGCATAACATCCCAACCAAGGCTCCACAAAAATGTTAAAACAGAGAATTCACGGGAAGTCCTATTAGCAATTGATTGTTTAGCATCAATGATTTCAGCTAAATGAGAAATACATTGCAAATTCCTTGAAAAAATAAGGCAAAACTACCTTTTTCCTAAAAAATTAAAAGTCTACACTCATCTCTAGACATCTACGAATCAGATGACGTAAAAAGTTTAAGATCATTACGGCGCTTAAGAGTTCCTAGTATGGAGTTACAATGTAGTACCCGAGTGATCAATTTCACCCCGCTAATCAATTTGACCCCGGTTTACGGTACTTAAAATCAAAAAAATGAAAAGAAATATAAATAAGTTAATTTTAATATATTGAAAGCTTCATCCCTCTACAATTGGCTTTTCGATCAGGATGATTTATGAGCGGGGTGATTCTATTACATCCAACGTTTCGGCCCTTGGTTTGGGCCTTCTTCAGGGAGCTTATAGGGGTACCGCTACTTGTTTATCGCCGGTTGCTTGGCCGGTTGCCAATCAATCGATCGTTTCCACAATTAAAAGCTTCCTATGCAATTATTGCGTTATCTCAACATGTATTAAGTGAATCAGTACTTGTTTGAGAAATGGAAAATATGCAATTTTTACTTGCACGAGATAATTGCTAGGGTATGATAAAAATATGATTAAAGTTACAACGAATTGCGGTACTCGAAAAGAATATGTAATATTATTACGTGAGCATCATGGCTAAAATTATGTTTGAGGTTATGTATTACTCATAACCACTGTAATCGGATCACAGTATACAAGAGTATCAGTAAAACAGAAACAAATCAATTGTAGTTTTTGGCACAACTCAACCATTAAATTCAAGATAAACGATTGCTTCACGCAATCACAATACGTAACCAATTCCTGGTCGAGAGAGCATCTATAACTCCCATTCCTTCGAATCTTTCCGATAAGCCCACCTCAAGCCGTGAAACTTTTCCAATTGTACGCTGTTTGCAAAGCTACCTCCTTCAAATGTCGCAATATAATGCAAAATAGTTGAGTGAAAGGTTCACAAAACACTTCAATATAAGCAAATGGTGAAGCCGGTGACAGCAGCGCGTTGAAATAGATGTAGAAGACTTGTAAAAGGACGATTATTAAGTAAACCCCAGGACGCCAGAGGGGGTAGATTCCACTCCGAAAAAAATCTTTGAAGGACTATTGTGATACAGAGTGCGAACAAGAAGGGCAAAAGTTACTCGTATTCCTATGCCGGCAAAACGAATAAGTGATACCAGCGAGAGCAGCGCGATGAATTCCTCAATGAAATATGTACACAGTCATAATGACGTGACCATTATCCGCATTTTTTATTATCACGTGTATATAATGGAAACTGCTCCCGAAGGATCCGAAACACAATGCTACTGAAGAGCGACTGCTGGTATCACCTTTTTTATGATGATTGTTGAAATATTCAGCACAGCTGTCTGTTGAATCAAAGATCGTTTCTCCCAAAGCCGAGAATCGTCACGCTTCGATACATAACTACAATTAGAGTCACAGGCTTATATATAATAATGCCCGCACAAAAGATTCAGGATCCCATTTCACAATACCCACCAGAGTCCATGACCACTTATGCTGAACATCCATCTTTAATTGCCATCATTCTCCTTGGTTGGCGATGGACGAGACGGACACAACCGAATTCAGCGAGCGCCCAAGAGTCATTAAAGTCCGTCCGAATCCTGATGCGACCTTTTTCCATCGCCCCCACCCGTCCCCGCCAATATGGAAGGCCGGCAAAAGGAAACGCACTTGTCGGCGTAATCTCGCTCGGCCATTGAACGGCTCGTTGAGTAGCTGACTGGCATGACTATAGATACAATGACAACGGAGATGGCAGACCGGAGATAGCGCAGAAGTTTGTCGAAGGGAAAATGTGCTACAGGAACCTTTTCACTTGGGCAAATAATTGTAACCCAGTTCGGTTAATTGTAATCATAATCCTTTGTTTCAAACCAAATTGTGATTGACAGTAGCATTATACTGTTGAGTGATTATATTCATTATAATAAACAGATTATTTCTTCTTTTCGCAATGCATACAACAAATACCTAAGCAACTGGATTTAATGCAGTATCTATTATAGGTATCGCCGAAAACCATTTCACGGTGTAACAGCCAACTTTTTTCGGAATGTACCATTTTATCGAAAACCGTTTCGTAAAATATCATTCAATAAGCGAGAAAAAAAAAACAGATCGAAAAGAAATATAATGATAAGAATAAAAACTCAAAACAACAAAAGAAATATGTAATATTACATATGTATCAATATTTAGAATTTCAATTAACCGTTATGTGGCCGGCAAACTTTTTGCTTTTTTCTACACCGTGTATTTTAAATGGGTACCCGGGTACCCTGCCGGCCACATAAGGTTTAAAAAAACCGCCGAATATTTTCCACAAATTCGCCCCATATCATCCTAAAATTGACCAAACTTAAGGACTGTTCAATTTATAAAACGGACAACTTGCTTGTGCGATATCTTTTTTATTTTTCAATAAAATCATTATCAGTTTTTTGCATAACTTTCTGTAGTTATTCTCAAATGTAGTAAAAATATAACATTAGGAAAAATGTCCTTTTTTGTCTAACTGAAGCGGTTTTCGTAAAACATCAATAAAAACCCATTTCTCAAAATTCGACATAACTTTCCACATACCAAACATGTATATTTTCATGAAATTTTTAATGTATTGGAATCTTATACTATTCTATTAAAGGTAAAGCTCAATAGTAAGGTAAGAAATAACGTACCAAGCAACCTCCAGCTTGATACAGTAAATTGCCTTGTTTACAAAGAAATTGTTAAAAAATATGCATTTAAGTCCTGTGATGCAATAGCACAACGGATTCGGCTCAAAATTTGTCCAGAGCAGTAGAATACTGATTTCTGGATGATACAGAAGAAAAATTTACTTTTAATTGCATTCTTCATCAAAAATTTAATCCATAAAGATGGTCATAGTAAAAAAAATGCATACTTTTTGCTCCATTGATGCCGATTTTCGACTCTAGCGAATCTTGTTATTATTTATTTTTAACAAAGTTGATCCCATGTTATTGTTCACCTTATTCAATAACAATCGGATGTAAAATATTATATTTTCAACATCATTGTGATGTAAAATTTGCATTAGGTTGTATTGTTATTTGGAAGAACCTTCAAAGAACGAAACTGTTTTGATTACTTTGCCTGTAATGGCTCACAGTAACCAAACCTCCAATGCTATTACGAAGCAGTTTTCTGCATTTGAAACCACATTATTCCTACTTTCGACAGGATTAATAAAAAAATTGTTTATTAAATATGTTTATGCCCTTTTTGCTTTACAATGAAATTTTAATCAAAAAATCGAATCTCACTTGAGACTTTAATTTTTCAACAACTAATTTTTCAATTGAGTTTAAACTTCGCCAGAATGTTTATTACTTATGCTGCTGCAGCATGGCACATATTTTTCTGATAATCAAAACGATATACCATATGTGAACAGTAATTTTGTGTATACTTTCAATTTTCAGCAATTGTATAATTCACCTCATTTAACATCTGGCCGATTTTCTATGAAATAAAACTATTTTTATCCGATTCAAAAATCATTACTATAATGAAAGATGATGTACTGAACAACGAAACAAGGGTGGTTAAATTTGAACTACGCGTCTTCTTTTTATAGCCTTGTAAAGTTGTCCGTTTTATAAATTGAACAGTCCTTATATCGAAACAAATTTCAAATGTCAAAAACATCACAATAGCTAACACCAAAAAACAAAACGTGTAATAATTTGGTGAAATTTTAAAGTTTCAGAATAAATTGCTAAGTGGATCTTTTTTTGCCAAACCTAATTTTTATGCCCCTTTCTCAACCTTATCAGAAATCACAGCATTGTTCATTACACCAACAAAGCTAGCCAAGAAAATGATTGACACTTCTCAGGTCATATTGACAGACCACAAACATGCACGAAAAAGACGGATCATATATTCTACTTTATCGATTTTGTTGCCGTCCTTTTCATGGTCATGCTACATCTGTCAAAATGACCTGAGAATTGTCAGTCATTTTGAGGTTAGGTTCGTTGGTGTAATAAAGAATTTCGAAAAAAAAACAATATTTCTCATTGCAGATTACACTAGTTTACAAAATAAAACGAAAATCGTGAACTTCTGTCAACGACCAAAATTTTGAAGCATAATTTAGCGCTGATTTCGAAACCGTGCTTCAAAAATTTTTTAAGTAGAACAGTTTTTGAGTTTTAGCTCAATATCGAGTTTAACAACTTTTTAAGATATGGAATTTAATGAAATTCAAATATCTTGCGTTTTGTTCAACCAATTTCAAATCTTTTTCCATAAATTTAAAGCTGAATATAATACCATTTGATCATCTGAATGCAGGTTTTGCGTCAGATTGATAAAATTTAAGATATTGGCGAGTTTTGGGAACAATCTCCTTAAATTTTAGCAAAATTTCCAAAAATATATGAAGAAATGTATTTTTTTCATAAGAAAAAAAAATAAAAATTCTTTCTCACCATTTTTTGACATATCATATGTAGGCGAGATACAGTAAAAAAAATCAGCTCAATCGGAGCATTGATTACGGAGAATGAGGTGTATGAAGTGGGCGACTTTGCTCAAAAATTGATCAAAAATCGATTTCAAATCATCAACCTTGTATGGAAGTTCCGCTCTATTGTAATTTTTTTTCCTTCGCGTTTTCGAACTCAGGCATGCCAATCAGGCAAAAACGATCATCAGCTTACCGAGTTCAAAAATGCTGTAAACTAGTGTTACTAAAACAATGTAGAGTATGAGAACCCTTCTTCAGCCTATGCCTCCATGTTCATCCTATTCCAAAAACTGACGATTCAAGGCAAAACTGAATGCATTTCCTCATTTTTTGTTTTTTTTTTATTAAATAACGAAGCAAAATTTTCATTTTTCGGTTTTCGTACACATATGGATCAAGGTAGGGTGCCTGTACCAGTTATCACACTACCTAAGAAAAACTACCTATTTGTACAACAATAAGAAGAAGACCGTTGAATGTCATCGATATGTCAAATGATTAATTAGTTTTCATTCCTTTCAAGAAAAATACAGAAACGGGTCCAAAACTACTTTTTGTATTTATTACGGCGTGTGCCAGTTATGGACACATTTGTTAATTTGGATTCCACTTCGCACTATTTACATGCATTCCTTATGGGATAAGCCATAACTAGTACACTATGGCGCAATAGGGTGCAAGGAAGCCGAAAAGTTGAGGAAAATTATTTATTTCTATCATAATTTGAGCAAACTTTGCAGTTTGAATGATTGTACATCTTTTATGAACTTGATCTGTTGTACACTATTTTTATCTTGCTGATCTTGCAACATTTAAGGATGAAAATCAACTATGGCAAATTTGAGGTACTATAGCCATAACTGGTACACTGAGCTTACTAAAAATTAAATATCTCAAATAGCTATAAAATTCCCGTCGTAATTTTTTGAGAGAATAAAGTTCATTTTGTTTGCTATCGTCTATAAAAAAATCATAATGGTGAAAAAGTGTACAAAAAAGTTATGACACTTTGAACATTTTTGGTGTTGTGTAACATAGTTTTTTTTTAGTGTATGACGAATTTCACTTCAAGTCGTCTTCGGGGTTGACAGCACCCTCTCAGAATTTAATGAAATTTTGTGGGTTTGAAGACAATTTATTAGACTCGGTCAACAAAATCGATTCTTTGGAACAACGTTTTTATGATTCCTTTTAGCGTCCTAAACAACTGTGCAAAATTTGGGAGCGATTGGTTGTTTCCCCGTATTTCGCATTGCGTTTGAAATTTGTAT